>NC_085046.1:52435819-53062444 GCF_963662255.1 Cinclus cinclus
TTACCATTAGACAGCTGGGCTGAAGGTACACCAGACCATCAGCGTGGGTCCCAATGCAGCCTGCACACCCATTAGGCAAGGCTTTACGGAGAACAATAGCAGTCACAGCTATGGGGAGGCAAATCTTGTGATCTGCCATGCAAGAGGCTGTCAGCCATTAAAGAAGGAGGGCAAAGGGCAGAAACTCAGATTTAAAAGGAAAATTGTGGGACAGGGACAACAGTGGGACTGAGTATTAAGATATTAATGTCTGGTGCACAAAAATTATGTGCTTAGTCCAAGTGCTATCACAAGCAGTATTTTACTGCATTTATTCTGCTCTGAAGAACCAAACTTCTCGAAGTGCTTGGTTTAAGAAATAATTGGACACCCAGATTATCATTTAACAAATATCATTGATTTTCCTAAATCCAAAAGTCAGTGGATGAAATTCCAATTCCAACAAAATCAGATACTTTCTAGAGATAACCTGGAGAGGCATATGAGTGTCTAACAACTATATTTGTTACACCTCATAAACTGAATGTGGATTTCTTCTTTGCCTCCAGGTAACAGCCATACATTTGCACAGCTATCTCATCTTCCATGGATCTTTGCCAGCCTCTTCCCGAGATAATTTTTTCCTACTTTCATATCAGCTCAAAAGATTTTCTCAGGAAGGGGAGGAGAGGGAAAAGTCGTCTGGGCACCCCATGCATTATCACATTCAAAACGATAAGGTACAAGCACAAATTGGTGCGCAAAGAGCTCTGTGTCAGACGCTTCCAAACTGAAAGAACAAACTCTATAGAGATACAGTGTTACAAGACTCTGTGTGACATTTACACTCGGTGAGAGTCTGAGACTCACGCTCAGGGCAAGATGTTTCAGGTTGATTACCTACTCAATTAGAGTGTACTATAACCAGATTAAGGAGATTGCTCTCTCCTTGATTACTTAGAGTGGTTTTGCTCATACAATTTATAGAGATCTGTACAACTCAGGTGAATATATTAAGTTTTCTGTTACTGTTTTCACTCTTCCAAAGAAATATCCCAAACTAATTGAAACTTTTTTTTTTTTTTCATATCCAGCACATCACAGCTGTTCACACTGGAGGATGCAATAGCACTATCACAGCATCACGTCTCTCTGGCAGTTAGAAATTGAAGTTTCATAAAGTCTCAGGATGGAAACTTAACTTTTGTGAGAAATTCAGTGGGAAGAAGAAAAGAGTTAAGAGGGATAAAGGGAGAAATGCAACTATATTTTAATAAATTAACAAAAGATCCCCAAGAACTATTAGACAATACACAGCTGAAGCTCCTGAGCCAGAAAGTACTGCAAGCTAAGAGAGCACTAGCAAAGGACGATTAGAATGCCTGGGACATTCCTACCTTTCATTAAGCAAAACATATGTAACTGGCTCATGAGGCAGGAACTGCACAAGAGAGACCTTTCCATCTGATCTAATACAGCTGCTCTCATGCTTCCACAAGGAACTGCACTACTATGCACCATATCTGCTATTAAACTTACTCAAACTTATTATCATACAGAGTGTTTTCAATTGCTCTAATCATGAACTAAAGTAGGCTGGACTCATGAAAGCAAAACAAACTTGCTAGGTCTTTCCAGCTTTAATGTCGCAAAGTCATTTTTGGCAAATCAAGAAATAAATTGAAAATGTATTCATTTTTGATTACATAGCTAGATATCTCTGCCTGTAAATAGGACCTCAAAGTTCTTGGTTTTCAGCAGCTCTAGTCTACAGCTATTATGCATTCATACATTACATGAATACATACAGAAAAATGTATTTGTTGTCCCACTGAAACACATTTTTCAAAAAGCACTCTGCATTATACCTAAATCACCTCCCAGAGAACTAAATGTATAAAATTTCCTTGATGAGTGACAGTGCTCTTCAGCCAGTCATCCAAAAGACCCTACTCTGAAAAGCACAGTTTGCACTGAATACTCCAAAACTCAGCAGAATAGGGCATATTGCAATTGAGCTTTTACATGACAGTGCCAATAGAAAAGCTACCCCTTTATTATAGTTATGTATTCTGCCTTAATACATCCTTGCCTCTAAATGACAAATCCTACAAATCAAGAGAAACATCACAGCTACCAAGAGCAGAGTTCATACACTGTTAATGTGTCCTTCTGTCTGTTATTTATTGCTTTGCTGTGATACTGTCCATCTGCACAATACATTGCCATAGTTGTCCATCACTACAACTTACCTGTCTTCTTTCACACCTCACAAGCCTTAAATGGCTTAAAATGATTACAACTTTTACCTTCTGGTGTGGGCTGGGGATAGAGCCATTATCAGAGCACAGTGCAGCCTGGCACTCAGGACTTAGGGAGGTGAACATCTTTGCTGCACAGCTGCAGTGGAGCAGGAAGGCAGAGGCAGCTCTGGGCCAGAAGCCCACAGAAATGTTCATCCCTACAAAAAACCTACGGCGCACACGGCTGCCACTCAGAATCAGGCCTCATGTCACCGTGGCAAAGCCATTTACATGCCGCTGGTTATCAACGCATTATTAGCTCCGTCTTTTGTGGACACAAAGAAGTGTTTTCACCCCTCGCAGCTCCCTGCATCAGCCAGCGCCACAGTGAAAAGTTACTGTGTGGGCACAGCCTTTCAATTAAAAGCCTTGTAACGCTCTACACAGCGCTTATTTTTAAAACAGTGCATGAAATGAAAAGGAATATCTCCCAGTACAATGTATTCCTAGAGGAGCCTCTGATAATCAGGGCAGTAACTTAATTTTCACATTTTGGTTTCTACTGGGGTATGTGCCAATTAGGAATCTTCTGTGACTTTTCTTGCCTCCCAAAATTTTTCCCCTTCTTAAAAATTTATGCACAGCTTATGTACATCTGCCTGCAAGCTCCATTTATGCTATAGCAAACATTAAATATTAAAGCTTCCATGAAGAAATATTATGTAAGCTATCACCAATTCACTGGCACCAACTGGTACACTGATCCTGGTGCAGTACACCTCCCATCTGGAGCCCAGATCACAAATGATTCCGGCTTAGGACAACACCCAATGGGAGCTCAACCACGTAGCCCTGGCTGCTGAGACAAGGGCATCCTTGGTACCATCCCTGGCCACTGCCCAGGACATTGCACACAACAGCCTCTGGACAGCACAGGCAGAGCAACTCCTTATTCTCCTCCAGGGACAGCCAGCACTCTGACCACCTTACAGCACAGAAGGACTGTATCAGCCTGCTGAGATACCCCCTCTTTCTGCACCCCTTTGCCTTCGGTGTCATCTCACATCCATGGGGACTTTACTTGGTCTTACTGATGCTGTGCTCTCTTCTCAGTCTGCCATTTCCTCACCTGTACTCCCAGCCCTCTCTCATGTAGGATCACACAACCATTTAGGTTTAAAAAGACCTCTAACATCAAGTCAAAACATCAACTTAGCACTGTTAAGTTCACCACTAAATCATGTCCCTACGTGCCACAGCTACACTTTGTTTAAAAACCTCCAGGGATGGCAGTTCCACCATTTCCCTGGGCAGCCTGCTCCAGTGCTCGACCACACTTTCAATGAAAAAATGTTTCCTGATATCCCATCAAAGCCCGTCCATATAGAGGCCATTTTCTCTCACTCTGTCACTTAGTGCTTGGGAAAATACACTGACACCACCCCCACCCTTCTCTCTTTGCAGGTAGTTGTAGACAGTGATAAGGTCTCCCCTGAGTTGCCTTTTCTCCAGGCCAAACAACCCCAGCTCCTTCAGCTGTTCCTCATCAGACTTGCATGTGCACAAACAGGGTAGCAGCTCATTTTCTAAAATCAAGCCCAATTCAGTACTGTGATTAAAGATATGCTTGAATTTTAAGTAGCATAACTGAAGTATAAAACTTAAACACACATAGAAGCTCAACTGTCTCTATGAGGATTATAAAAGAGTGATTCTAGCTGTTAACGTGAACTTTTCTGTAAAAATGAGTAACACACACAGGACTACCTCAGAGTATCTCAATTTTGTCATTTGCTTTCATCTCTAATTAGGGCAAAACCTCAAAATATCAGCATTTTTAACAGAACAAAGCATTAAGAAAGCACTGTTTTAGACAGTAAGTATTCCACTATACCCTTGCTAAATGCCTTAGCATTATGGACTAAATAGAAAAGTCTTAATTTAAACTGGTTTGACATTAAATTGAACTGGGCGTAGACTGGCCCTGAGGCCACATTCGATGCCTCAAAGCCTCCAAATAGCATCTCCTGACCTTATTCTCTCCCAAAGGGCTGATCTTCCCAGCCACTTTACATCTCACTGCACTCAGCATACAGGGAGAACCAGCGATCTGTTGGGAAGTTGTTCAGGCAAAAAGGAAGGCAGGGAATTATTCTGAAATTAACTTCTGTACTCTTCCCTGAGTGTACATTTTAGACAAACATACAGAAGGACTAAAATTTTAGATGTGGCAAAAGCCATGCAAAATTTGAGGAATCATTTAAATTGTTAGTTGCAGGATATATAAAAATACCTGTCTTTAGTGTGTTATACCTTTGCTTCAGAATTTGAATTTCTGTTTCCTCTGTATATACTGAGACAATGATCAAGTCATCACTGAAGTTCTCTTCAATAAGGTACATGTACCAACACCTTAAATGGGCCCAGCATATCCAGGTCATCAGTCCCCCTGTGAACTCCCCCTCCTTCATGAAATTCTTTCAAAAACTTTCCTGCCCTGTGGGCGCAAGAAGAAGATGAAACACAGAAAGAAGTGGAAGCCTTCTTTATGTCAGCAGTGTTTCCCCTGTTCACCATTACATTTGGAGACCTCAGTTATACAGTTTGTATGTATTTAATGTGTCACATTGATTCTGTATCAACCTAGCATCTCAATCAAAATGTTATAAAGCAGCAAGAGAAATGCCTTACAGTAGTCTTGGTGTATTAAATCAATTACATAACTCTTCTTAACATCAAACAAAAAAATGCCCAACTTGACATGATTTTTTTTTTTCTGTATGCATCAAATCCCAGATGGGCTAGCTTTCCTTATGCTACCCTTCCTTAAGATGTATAAATCGCATCCCCTAACTTCTGCTTAGCATAAATAACAGGTAATAAGGTAATAGACAAACAAGTGGCTGGATTGTACCATTCATCCTTCAATATCTACAAAACAGATCCCTTCTGTAGTTTTTCTGAACCTCTCCAAGGCTCTGATATATAAAACTTGTATTAGTGACGTGCACAACAAGCTCTTTTACAGCTAACTGATCCAAGTTTCTGGATTGCAGATTTCCTAAATGCAAAAGGTTTCTATTTTCTGCTCCCTGCAGGATACCATATAAGCAATATGCCCAAGAAACATATGCAAGAAAACAGATCCTGCCTAAGGTTGAGGTCAAAATGTTTTCACCTGGATGAAACAAACTAAAGCAGGTCAGAAATGGCAGTATTCCTCCTGCCCTCCAGGAATCTCCTTGAGGAATATATGTTAAGAGCTACAAAATTTTCTGAAAAAATAAGCTCAAGTGAAAATTCCATATACTTATTCCTACATTAATGATTGCATGCAGATAATCTATACAACCCTACTAATCTCCTCCCTTATTTTGCCTCCCTGTATTTTATTATCTCTCATCTCTCTTTAATTTTTAAATGGTCTCTTACACCTTTTTTGAGTGAACAGAATGAGAAGCTGTATGGGGGTGGGGGTGGAGAGAGTCATGTTTGGTGCCCTCCAGAAAGGACTGTCCTCTTCCTCTGGCCATGTCACAGTGTGTACCAGTGAAAACTCTGTTAACGTTTTCAGTTATAGAGAAAAGTTCTCATTGTGCATTCCCGCGGCTAAAAAAGAAATCACTGTCAAACACTAACAGGTAGAGTGAATTCAGATTTTCATTAGATGCGGGTAGCCCAAACAAAACAAAACAAGCTGTATGTTCTGGGCTAGTCCAAGGGAAAGAAGCTAAGAAGATAAACAGTAGATGCTCCAATAATGCTTTGCTCTACCATAATATCATGGGCAAGTCAAGGAAAACAGAATATGGATCTAAGTTGTACAAACAATAATAAATCTAGTTTAATTGGTTAATATTAAACATGTTTTCCATGAAGAATGGGAGGAAAGACTCCAGAGTTCTTTTGAAGAAGACAGGAGCAGTGGCCCCAGGCTTTCTGCCCAGGACAAGTCATCAGAAAATTACTTAGATACTCCCAACTTCCTGTGGCAAATTTCAGCTCATGATCAGAAACTGCCTCAGAACTCTGCCCAAAACCTTACCCAGGGAAACAGCAAAGGCAAGAACATGAGTGAAAAACAACATTAGCTTAAGAGCATGAGCAGCAGCGCACAAAGACACAGCAATGAACAGCAGCTGAAACAATCTCTACCATGCAGATGATTTTTGCTCATTTTCTGAAGACAGCAAAAAACCCACATTCAGAAGGGCTATCCAGTCCTTTCCCACCTCCTTCCAAGCCCATTCATCTCTTCTCAAACAATTAGCTGTGTAATATTCAGCCTTCACAGAACTGTATTATCTGTCAAGCACAGTGAAAGAATGGTGAAGTCTTCTGGACCAGAAGAGGACCAGATTCACCACTCATCAAAGCCTCATTTATATATTTTTTCCAGAGCAAAATGGAAACAGACTTGTAAAATATAAATGTATCTAATCCCTTTAATTCCTCAGATGAAACCGGTATGGAATACAGAGTGGCTATACCTCCAATTCTCATACTGCTGTAAATGGGGTTTGAACAATTCAAATCCCTGCAATACCAAAGAAAGCTCCTGCACCATTAACTGCTTTTACACTGGTGTTCAGGACTGGTTACAGGAATTTAGTTACTTGAGGTTTATCTTTTTAGTTAACTTAGGGCAGAGAGTCTACCCAAAACCCCACAGGAGCAGGATGCAAATGAAATACACCACCACCCACCTTCAGCTACAAGACTGAAGAGCACAGTTTTCATTGCTCAGCACTGCCAGACCTGTATCTGCTGTGGTAAGACAGGATTTTGAACAGGTTCACCACCTGACCATGAGCCATTTCCCCAGACAGGTACCAAGTATGCCACTGTGATCACACTGCCAACAGCACCTGCAAGATACAACCTAACTCCTGTATCTTCACAAACCAGTCCCTGCTGAGACAATGCAGCCTACAAAACTTTCATCACCAACTGAATTCCCCTGCTGTTACTTAAACCATGTGCTTTTCTCATCTCTCAACACTGTATTTTTCCATACTTTTAAAACCTTCTCTATACAATACCATCATTCAGAGATTCCTTCATTGGTTAAAAACAACAATGCCTTTAAGGGTATATTGGCAAAAAAAATGTGAAGTGACAATCACAGTACCCATTTTAGAAACCTTCAGAAAGCAGATGAAGTGAAACCAATATGTTTTGGGACCCACCACTGTTTGTGAATAAAAAAGGAAGTAAACTTTGAAATTCAAGAGATCCTCTGGTCTATATCACAAAAATCTAAAGGTAAAATCACACAGTTCAATTAAATACATGCACACACAAATAAGGCCTGTGCCAACTTGTCCTGTGCCATACACACAATTCAATTTGGTTTCAGCAGAGATAAATTAAATTGGAAAGTTTATTATTGCCAACATCTGTATTTAAGTTTTTACAAAGACTGAGGTTTGTTTTCCATAATGCTTTTCAATATAGTGCAGACATTCTGGAAGATGAAGGAAATTAGAATATGCTTCATTCATGAGAATATAATGTTTTATGAGAAATTCAAGTTAAATAGGTTAGCTATTCCCTTTGATGTAACTACTCATGTTCGCTCAAAAAGTCAGGAAGGAAAAGCAGAAAAATATAAGTGTTAAAAAGGGATCTATAAGGCCCAATGATAGCAAAAGAAGGTAAGTTAACATCGATTCCTCAATAACCAGTTTATTCTAATTGCTGTTGGAAAACCAATGAAAGAGATTGCATTGTCTCATCACCAATCATTACATCTCTCTTGAATCATGAAACACCTGTTTTCAGAGGTCTGGAACTGCCTTGGCAGTTGCCACATATTCCTTAGGGATAATTTATCTTCTCAATCAGAAATTCAGCTTTACCCACCTGATGTATAAGTAAAGGACTCCAACTCTGTGAATTTTTCTTAGCACCTGACCACCACCATATTTTCTGACACATATGCAATTATCCTGCCTACACCATATTCAAAATAACTGGGTCTAGGGCTCATACTTGGAAGGTGTGCAGAATTGACATCAGATGAATCTTGTGACAAGACTTCCCAAGCTGCAGTGACTTGATTGTATCAGCCTTTGAATGAGAAGTAACTCAGCTGTCTTTTCAGCATGAGACATTTATCTTCTACTTGTTGAAACTCTAAGCCTTAGGCAGGAAAAAAACAAATCCATTGGAATAGAAAAGCCAACCCAGAGGCCTTTTATTTTGTAGCTTGCTCAAGACTGGGATGACACTTTGCTAGTGGTGCCCCAACTAAATTTCTAGAGTAGACTGGCAGCAGGAGGGTTAGACTGGATTAATTCATTCATAGTCTAATGAGGTTTTTCTCTTAAAAATTTGAGAAGAATTGAAAATGGTCCATGAGAAATTCAGGTTTGAAAGTCATCAATTTCCAAGAACTTTCAGAATCACTGCTACAGCTGATGAACAATACTATGTATGACTACACCCTCTTGACACTTGCTCACAGGTTCACAACAAATTCATTCAGTGTACTAGTGGAAAGAAATCACTCCCTCCAAGTAAAAAAAGTTGCTCCTGAATGGGAATCTTAACAGCTGAAGTACTAGCACATGTTGAAAACAAAGGAGTGCCTTTGATGATCATTTTGCCCCACAAATCACATTCTCAAACTGTTTCATTTGGTATAAAAAAGTAACTCTAATTTAATGTTGGCATGTATAGTCCACACTGTTCTCATATGTCCTGAGACTGCCCTTTTTACATCCCATTCTTTTGACATTCCTCATCTACAGAGGCCAGCAGAGACAACTCTCGAGTAACATATTTGTTCACTTGGGGGTAAAGTGATACACACACATTTGTGTTCTTGTGCAATGGGAAGCAAGTTCTGCAGCTTTACAGATGAGGTACATGCATAACATGCAGTATCCTGGAACTCAGCACAAAAAACCCCAAACAACCCATTGCAAAGAGGCATATAGCCAAAGACAAAGTCCTAGTCAAAATGACAAACTGTAAAATAAAAACACCTTCATAAATCACCTTGTTGGATTCTCCTGGAATAAGAGGCAAAACCTGTTAGAAAATATCAACTCCTTTTCCTGTTACACTTATAAACACCCCAGAAAGTATATGGAGCAGAGTAATTTATTCTGTTACATTAATAAAGAAGCTTCTTGGTAGAATTGTAAATTATTTTTGTTTAGTAACAGCAAATGGAGCATCACAGAAATACATGTCCTCTATGTGTCTATTGTAAGGCAGACAACGAAGCCTGGCAGTTGCTCATTATTATTCCTTACGTTGATTCTAATGAACAGATCTATGCTCTCAATTTTCATTGGCTTAATCAAGGATTCTCTATGATATGCAATTAATCTTTAATATGAAAGTGATTAGGGAGAAGAAAAAAAATGCAGCTGAACATCCTGACCACTGAAAACTGGATTAAGGAATTATTCAAAATCCATTCCCTTTATATTGCATTTTTACATTTGCAAATCTCTTGATACGTGAAAGCTCAATGAAACAAGTTTATTTTCCTAACCCATGGAACAAGACCCACAGTTTTCATTCAGATGGGTATGTTGGTAGTTCTTTCAGCAGTGAGCCCACACTGCAAACCGGAGGAAAGAAACACATTACCACAGTTTACAGAAAGGCATTGGAAGTACTTATTGAAATCATAATACTGGCAAACCTTCCACATCTACCCACTCCTGGTCAAGCACACAAAAAAACACCAGATGTGAGCCTAGGTTGTCCATCCTCGCTGAACCTTGCCTGCATCAGAGCTCTCTGAATAGGGGCTTAAAAGCAGGGAAGATGACAGCTGGAGAAGCTGCTCCTTTACTGGGACAGGAAAGCATCTAAGACTCTTTAGATGGATGGATGGCCTTGACCACCACTGCACATCTAACTAAAGCTTGAGAACCACTGACTGGGTATGGTAAATCTTAAGGACAAGAAGGAGGCTGAAAACCAACAAATCAACCAAAGATGGATTCTCTGGGTTCAGTGTGGAAAGCCCCCTGGAATGTCTAAACAGGGCGCAATAAAAACATCACAAAAGGGTGTTAAATAAAATTGTCTGAATTTTCCAATCAACACTCTCAAATGTTTTGAGATGGCAAATGAGCTACAGAAAAAGAAAAATCAATATTGATATTTTGGAAGTTAGTACCTTGTCACAAGCATTACTTTTATTTACAATCAAAAACAGAAGTATAGCATAGGCTGCTTATACAGCTAAACAGTGCTGTAAGCAAGCCTTTTAATATGGGTAGTCCTTGCATGCATTTTTGTTTCACCAGAAGCTTCAAAGGACTAAAACTTTCAAAAAACAAAGGCCTCTAAGAACTAGCTTCTGGGGAGATTAATGGAGACCAAGATCCTTAAAAAATTCTCTAGTCACTTTTTAAAGCAATAGTAATCAGCTAAAATTGAAGAGTAAGTCATTACTATGTACATCTTTGACCATTTTATTCAACTTTGTTCAACCAACCATTTCCACTAGGATGATTTCCAAGAGTCAGCAGAAAAAAATCTGTGAGAGAACCGTTTTCCTTTCCTTCTGAAAGAAAAACACTAACATTTTATTTGATAAGCAGAGGTCTGCAGTGGGTAAGTCAATTTTGAACAGTCATGTATTAAAAGATCCAGCCTTCTAGGACTCACTGGAGTTGGATCCTATTCCCCAAGCAGGGCAATGTCCCCAGTCTGAAACCATGTCTCCAGAATCTGCCTCTACCCTGGCAGGTCCCCAGACTAACACTACCTTCCACCTGCCACACCATCACCGGCAGCAATATATAATAATAAACATAAACCAGTGTGCATTATGTGCATTTCTTTTAGTCAAAAGATATCTTTGATATTTATTAATTCCCTCCTGCATTTAGCCCTGTGTAGCCACCTCTATGATGTTTTTAAATTAAAAATTATAAAATAAAAACTCATCTTCCCATAGAAGTTCACATGCATGATAGCACACCATACTAAGTTTGAACCACTCTGAAGTGACAAGAATAATGTGGTAGCCTTGCATTTCTAAACCAGGATCAATATAAATCTTTAAGCTCCTTTTGCATTCTTTTATTTTTTTTAAAAAAATCATCTCTAACACAGCTGTGAAACAGAATCTACTAAAAGACCACCATCTTTCCAACGACAAATGCAATTGCTCCCATGCACATGGAACTGCATCTCTCAGAAATGGGAGATGTGCACAGCCCAAATAATGGAGCAGACACACGAATATACCAATATATCCTCACCCACACTCCCAAATCTGACACCCAACTCAAGCTTCTATTTTCACATTTGGTTGCCAGCAGTAGTTTAGGTTCCTGACACAAACACAATGCAACAAGCCTATTGCCTGCATTGTGCAAACCTGGAGAATTAATTAGATTCAGTCCCAAATAAAAGTAAAACTGCAAGCTGCTTCACACCTTGCAGTCCTTCCATACTTCACCTCATGCCTTCCCAGTACTGTTACCTTGAAAGAGAAGTGACCTTAACTCTTCATAAGAGAATCAGCCTCTCATAGTATCCTGTCTCTGAGGTTTAGAAAAGCACCTCATAAAAAAATGAAGCACTAAACATGTGCTTAAACATGTTCCTGACTTCATACCATGAAAAGAATCTTTATACATTGTTTATTATATCCATCTATCTTATATGCCTGTAATTCTCCAATTCTCAGTGCACAGAGCCTCCTTCCAGGGAGCAGCTTCTCACAGCACCTAGAGGAACTTAAATTACCTCCTCAACTTTGACCCCTCTGTGAGATTCAAATAAGCTGATCAATGGGGGCAAAAGCTATGAGGTACCAATAGAAGAGAGACAAAGAGACAACTGGATCAGAGGATTGTTAATCTGTAAGCCTCATTTCCTCCTACAACCAGGCTAAAGAAGTATCTTGGAACAAAGGACTTGAGACAATCCATTCCTTACCTACTCATGTGCAGGAATGCAGCTGGATAGCAGTATAATTATGGACCAGAGAATTTAGGGGGTTGTTTTAAATACCTTTGCTTACCCTGGAGCAAAAGCTTTGAAAGGACAAATTGGAAGATGTCATTATCTCACCCAACCTCTCCCAGTGTTTCTTCCCTTCCCCAATTTTTAATTTTAACCTCGATTACAGTCTGCTCCAACAGTCAGGCTTCTCCTTTTGTTTGACACTGTAGTAAAGTTGTAGAGCTGTTTGTGAAATGTGTTGCCATGGAAACTAATGTGTGCTGCCATGGAGATCATGTCAAATCCAGCTTCACATCTTCACTGCAGACTCAAGAAAAGAGGAAGAAAAGACAAGGAGGAGAAATCCTTCTTTGAAAAACTAAATGTTTTGAAATACTAGCAAACCTAACAAGAAAAGTGTCAAAAATTGAGGTCATTTTTAAACCATCAACATTAACTAATAATTCACACAATGCTTTCTGAGATGCCGCTTCTTTTAACAATGTTCTCAGAATCCCCATAGTTTAGGGCTTCAGAGTGTTGAACAACAAATGTGCAAAATCCTGGATTCATTTTTAAACTATCTAGATACCAAAAAGCCTTGCTCAAGAATGTTTCCAAGTCAATTAATTTCAAGAAGTACAGAAGGAAGGAAAAAATTAGCAACTGCAAAAGCTGCGTAAAATGCATGTGTTTTAATAATAAGATAAATTAATCAATGACTCATGACATACGTACATGGTCAGATTAAGCCCTAGAAGAGATTAAGGAACTGCAGTTCGTTCTAAAGAAAACAACTAAAAAAAAATAATAATAAAAAAAACTTTACTTTTTTAAAGTGAATAGTAGATAGAAAACCTTGCATTCATTTCCCTATGCTTTAGAATTCCAATTCTTATTTTTCCTGTATTCTTTAAATGAAAAGAAGGAGAAGTTACAACAAAAAGTCACCAGTAAATAACTTCATGGGGTATCTTAAATCATCCCCATAGCCAAATACTAAGCATTCAGACTCCCTGAGCAAAACCCAATTGACACAAACTCTGCTTTAGCCCATTCAAACAAATTTCAAGCAGAGTTTCTCTGATCTGCGTGCACAGTCATCCTGCTTTAAAATTAAAGCTATCTCTGAATTTAGTAAGTAAAGTAAGTTCGCCTGGCTCATGAAACTATTTGAATTACTGATAATAAAATGTCAGAATAAGGAAACATATAAATTAATTGTTCAAAGACCCATCATAACGAGCAATGCCTTCATGAGTTAATAATAGATCTTGTCAAATAAAAAACCTATTATGCCTTATGCAAGATATATTGCATCTCCAAATTATAACAGTTCTCCACACTTGATGGCTCTGAGGATTTGCAGATTTTATAATACATGAGAAAAATCATTTGGTATTCTATAAACACATTTTGAGTACAAACTAGGACTACAAATTTAAAATTCAATAAATTATTTTTCCCTGAAAGAAGGGGAAATAAGCACTAAAAACATTAAGAAACATCTTCTTCCCCAAGCTGATGGACTCCAGGAAAAAAAAAAAAAAAGCCCCACAAACTCTTGATGAAAGTTTTACAGTAACGAAAACTTTGCAAATCCAACAGTCCAAATGATTTGTCTGAGAAAAACATTATAGATATAAAAATGCCTGAAACTCACCCTGCTATACCTCCACACAGGACACTCTACTCTAAAATCTTTAGAGCACCACGTTTTCTTATTTGCAAAGGGTATTTCAACATACTTTTCACAAAACTAGATATTTAATCAACACTTCTATACTTTGTGTTAGCTCACAGGCAGAAAACCTGCCCCATATCTGACAAATCAAGTTGTGAGGCATGTAACACTATTTTCAGAGTGCCAGCAAGAAACAAACGGAACATGGCAGAGAAGTTTTACTGTATAAAACAAGGAGGAGGTCTGGTAGAAGTCTTCCACAACTACACAATGATAAAATAACTTTTAGTAAAGAACATGTCTTTTAGATGGAATGACATTCATCCATATAAAATATATTTTAGATGAGAATAAATTTTAAGGTTCATAGATTCGGCCCACAAAAGGTCTTTTAAAAATACATCTTGAAAATACATTAATATCTTACACTGCTCTTGCTCTCTGAAAACAGCTGGGATCTAACATTCACCTTGACTGGGATAGACTGAAGCCCCAGAAAACATCTGTACTAAGACAACCTGATTCAGTGAGATGTTACAACTTAAATCCTGTTTCTTTCTCACACATCTACTTTCTCACTGTAAACAGTTATCTAGACTTCACATCCCTAAATATTTTTTTTTTCCCTGCACACACAATATAGGAAAAAACAGACCATAAACCTATGGTAATTTCATTTTAACCATATAATGAATCAATCAGAGTTTATGCTGTATATCGGATCCCACTTTCTTCCTATCTCATGAATTTGAGGAAAAGCTCCTTTTACTTTTGAGGACAGGTTGAGGAAGCTGAGCTTGTTCAGCCTTGAGAAGAGACAATTGTGAGGGGACCTTATCAATTTCTCTAAGTATCTGAAGGGAGAGTGCCGAGAGAATGGGGCCAGACACTTCTGGCCAAGCAACAGGGCAACAACAGACAATGGGCAGAAACTGATGCACAGGAAATTACAGCTGAACACAAGTAAGAACTTCACTGTGTGACTGAGCACTGGAACAGACTGCCCAGAGAGGTTGTGGAGTCTCCTTCCCTGGAAATACTCAACAGTTGTCTGGACACAATCCAGACTAACATGCTCTAGGGGGACAGGGGACCCTGTCTAGGCAGGAAGGTTGGACTAGATGACCTCCAGTGATTCTGTTATTTGGCTACAAATGCATAAGGTATTGGGGAAAAGGAGATTCTGTTCATCTGGAGTGTTTCTTCTACTTGGGTACAATCTAAATAATATAGAAAATATTCGAGGTAACGATACCAAATACTCCTTCTAGCTGGCAACTGCTGCATAGACACCAGCTGGCACACTGTGCACCTGGCCAGTTGATTAACTTTCCAGATCTTGCAACAGTCCCCAGGGAGAGGAAAAAAAAGCACAAATTATTTTTTTATTCCCTTGACAACAAATTTATGCAGCCTGCCTCAGAAGCTGCGAAGTCTAGACAAAGAAGAATAAGTCTGGACTACAATCTCTCTTGCAGGCATTTACTCTGATGAGAGTTCTTCAGAAGCACCTGGAGTGGGACAAATCCAAAAATCAACATCAAGATACTGGTTAGAGGAAGTAAAAAGAAGTAGATTCATCAAGAAAAAACACCTCAAACTAATTTTATTTTCTTCTGCAGCAAAGTAACAGTTTTTGTGGCTCGGGAAAGAGCACAAATACTTTATATCTTGACCATACTTAAATTTTTTAATATACTTTCACATTTTTTTAAAAAATCTTTTTTAAACATTTTTTCAAGAAAGTTTGGAAAACATGATCTAGATAAAGTTCATTCAGGCTGGATTCAGCAGTTATCACTGGTTCTACATGACTGATTGGTACAGACCTAGACGAATTCCATGCGCTAGTCCTGCTACATCTCTAAGTGGATGACAAGAAAAGAGTCAACTTATTAAATCTGTAGACCAAACAGAACAAAGAGACCAGAAGTGTGAGGGACAGGATTCAAATCCAGTATTACTGGGGCAAAGTATTAAAAATGAAAAAAAGGGGAAAGAAACACAGCTGCACACACTGCATAAATACAGTAAGGAGAATGTCGAGCCAGGTGTTGTGATGTAGCCCCACTGTGCAAGCCCTGTGCAGCTCTCAGTCACTCCCCCTCAGTGGGATCAGAGAGAGAATCAGAAGAGTAGAAGATAGAAAAATGGGTAAAAATAAAGACAAGTTGAACAGAGAAAGCAGAAGCTGCGTTCACAAGAGCAGAGCAAAGAAAATTAATTCACTGTTTCCCATGGGCATGCTGGTGTTCAGCCATCTCCAGGAGAGCAGGGCCTGACCCATCAGGCGGAACAATTACCTGGGAAGACAAACGCCATGACACTGAAAGTCCACCCCATCCTTCTTCTTTTCCCAGCTTCACATGCTGAGCATGATGCCATATAGCATGGGATATTCCTGTGCTCACTTGGGATCAGCTGTCCTGGCTGTGTCCCTTTCCAACTCCTTGTGCACATCCAGTATCCTCACAGCTGGGGTGGTACAAGAAACAGAAAAAGCCTTGAGGCTGTGCAGGGCCTGCCCAGCAGTAACTGAAACATCTCTGTACTATCAACAACGTTTTCACCAAAAATCCCAAATACAGCCCCATGCCAACTATTATGAAAGAAATTAGCTCCACCCCAGCCAAAACCAGCACACCAGGTAAGAGTACTCAGAGAGAATCCATTGGTAAGAAGGCATGACAATTTGAGCAGGAGCCAGAATCAAGCTATTGGGCACAAGGCAAACAATAGGCTGGAGCACATAAACTCGACTGTGCCCCACAGAACACATGGACTTGTCCTTCCACTTTACTGAGCATCAGTAAAGCTTCAGCTGCAGTACTACATCCTCGCCTGTGCTGCATTTGAAGAAACAAATGAGCCAACTGGAGCAGGTCCAAAGAACCATGTGAAAGCAAAATTCAGCAAAACACAACCCATAAAGATACACATATAGCTGGGACTAGCTAGCAAAAATGTGGAAAAAAGATGGAAGATGGAGTGGGAAGAACGGTGCAAGCGACACCATTCAGTATGTAAGATGCTTCCGTGAAGAAAAAGAGTGTTTTTTTCTTGTGCGCAGAGTGGGTGGGACTGATTACACCACATCTCAGAGTCAGCTCAGACATTATTAAAAACTTCCCAACAATTAAGAGAACAGAACAGGTGTGATATTGTAAATGCAAAGTAAATGAAGCAGCTCTTAAAAACTGCTGTTACTTTGGAGGAAAAGACAGTGAGAGAGGTACTGTATCTGTAAGCAAAGTTTTTCGTCCTCTTTCGTAAAGGGTGGCTTGGAAATGGTCACTACTCCATTTTATCAAGTAGCTACTTTAAACATCATTTCTAACTGATAAATAAAAGCCAGATAAAATGATTGCTTGTGATGAAAATCTTCTTTCTTGCAACTGAAGAATTACACATGACAACGGAATAATTGAATATGGCAATGTACTTCTTTTTCAGCTGGCATTTTCTATTATTTGCATACTTTTAGTAAGACACAACAAGATATGACAGTTGATCCAATTTCTTGTCAAATTCTCTTTGTATTTTCATCTGCAATAAATGACAAATGGGGCAAAAGCAATGACAGGTACTCTCCTCACCATATGAGGAGGGGGAGAAAAATTGCATACACAAGTGATCCATTAGGTTAATGCAGAAGAGATTATGGAAGCAGTAGTCACTCAAGAGCAAAGGGATAAATGATGTTCTCACAAGCCATTACACTAATGGTGAGAGCAAGGGAATGCCTCTGTAACTGCCAGAGAGCAGGCTGAGAGAGACCTCAGGGATTCAGACATTGCACGGGGCAAAGGAGAAACCACTCAGCCCTGGCAGAGGGATGACTGCTGACTTACCGAATCATGTGTTATTACAGACATCAGACCCATCCTTGCAGCCTTTACTTGTTAAATGTCAGTCCCTGGTTTGTTCAAGACCCCATGAGTCAAAAGTATTTCAAAAGCATTGCCTAGGGGAGTAAAGGATCAAGTGTTAAATTCCCTATATTCCCACCTCTTCAGTTCATTTGCTATTTCCAGTTTCCCAATTCAATCCTCATCTGCGAATCCAGAGACAATCCTCATGTGTAGATCCAAGAGCAGAACACAGATGCACTCTTCCTAATGCACAGCTCTGAGCTTTACAAAACCTGGTCACACCAAGGGAAGAAGTGAGCCACTTCCTTTTCTTGCCTCTAGTAGACCTGGCCCAAGAGAGCAACCTTTTGCTGCTCCCTTAAAATCTTCTATCCCACATATGTCTCCACCCCTCAGCTGACCTTCCACCAACCATGTCATGGCCCTTCCATCTCCAGGGCCCAGCTATCCAAACTGCTTGTGGCCAAGCATGCATGAAAAATTAAGCACTTTGATTTAAAGCAACCCAAATCCGCTGAAGCTTCATGAACTCACCCATTATGCTCCAGGTACAACTCCACAGGAGGCTGGCACAGCTGATGCCATGCTCCCTTTTGGACAGTGAAGGTTGGAAATGGTATCGCTGAACTGCAGGTGACTCATTAGTATGAAGTCTAAGTGAGGCATAGCAGAGACACTCATGTGGTCATGTGCCTCCACCAGCCTGGATTCCCAGAACCAGGGAGCCACTTCACAGACTCGATGTGCCCCTGCAGTGCTGACCTCCATCAATCACATAGTCAAACACTGCTTTCAGACACTTTGGTGTGCTACATATCTTACAGGCTTGGTACACTGCACAAGCTCTTACCAGTGGGCACACACTGCTAACAAATGTCTCCCTCATCTGTTGGCTTTTTGGCAGTCAACAATAGGTCACTCTTAATGTAATTTCATTTCCTTAATTAAATCTTCCCTGAGGTATCATCACAGACTATTATTTCCCTTTGATTATTTAATATTTCAGAATAGAGACAGTCTCACCCTGCTTTCATGGGCTAGAAAGTTTCTCCCTTGATTAACCCCCAGAGAGGATGACAGGATTTTTCTTTTTAAGTAAGCAACATTCATGTTTATTAAATAAACAACATCTAAAAGGCCATATAACAAGGCTTGTAAGAATGTAAGAGAAAAAGAGAAGCATAGCCAAGTCAAAAACACCCCAAATGAAAAAAAAAACAAACCCCTGTAGTTTCTTGCCATCTCAAACTTGCAATTTGTTTGCAACCAGACAGAAAGATCCCCAAACCCAACTGCCTTCTAGTGAGAGCAGCGCTTTTGGGAATTTAATAAAAACCAAGGCTTTTCCTAATGTTTGTAGTATCTGTAGTCACAGGGTCAAGGAAAAAAAATCTCAGCTTTCCAGCAGTACAACTCCAACCTACACACACTGAAAGTCTTGAACCCTATAAGCACCCTGATCTCATAGGAGAAAGTCTTGACATCAAAAGCCTTGAAAATTCCTCCATTGGCAGGGAGTCCAACTCCTGAGTTTTCAACACTTATAGACAGAATTATTGTCTGGATATGCAATTACCCTTTGCACTCTCCGGAAGTACATTGCTCTACATAGTTATGTGCAGGTGATTATGAATCAACCATTACAGCTCATGACACCTTCCACTAAGCATAATGACATTCAGCCCCTCTGTTAAAGCACAACTAAACCCTCCAGGGAGACAGACAAACGATGTGAGCAACACACACTTCAAGGAAATGCTAATATGAATTACCAGAGAAATAGTGACCAGAAATTCCAGTCTTATATTGACACAAACAACACTACAGTAGATGTGAGGTGAGATTTACCTCATCCAGCTTTAGCTGTTTTGCTTAAATTTACATTGAGGCTTCCTTGAGAGAGACACAGGAAATGAAAACTTATCTTTAAAAAGAGAATGGTTCCTCCCAGGCCCCTCTCCCCACTACAAAGAACCCAGTTATTCCACTGACACAAAAGGGCTCAATTCTAAATAGCTAAAGTAAGGTGAGATATATTTAATACGGCAGTGGGAGAAAGATCCCCAGAGCACCCCCCAAAACGAACAGGAATAACCAGGACTCCCTAAGAGCCACAATGATCCCAATAAGTGACTTGTGCATGACAATCCCAAGCAGAACTCATTGAGGTCTTCTGCATTTTGGAAGATTTAAATATTTCACCTGCTAATAAGTCAAAGTCAAAAATGTCAGAAACATCAGAAGCGAGTGTCTCACAAATGGCCACAATCAGACACAATTCTGTGAAACACAAGGTGTAGCCCTGAACAGTAAATCATCCATATGATGTTACAGGGGCAGACACTGGATAAGATGAACACATAGCAGCAGTTCACAGATATTATTGCAATGGACATTTTGTAGCAGCAAAGGGAAGGATCTGAAGGAAGAAAGTAACTAACTACACTGGCAGGCTCTTACCACTGGCTCAATGAGTAGAGAAAACAGCTTGAAGTGAGTTGCCAGACTTTGTTCCAAAAACAAAGTACTTCAGTCATGTTAATCTAGCAAAAGAAGAGGCAGAGGGCACAAGAATGTGAATTTAAGAATAAGTAGTATATAGTAGATCCACAAAGACAAAAATAAGATTAGTAGACCAAAAATTGACCTGAGATTCAAATAAAATAAAACAAAGGAGAAAAATGCCCTCACAGCAGAGTTTTAACTTGCATAAAGCTGATAACATTAAGATTACCATACAAAAGGAGAAAAATTATCAAATCATGGACAAAGATTTATGTGAAAAGACAAACAGAAAATTACATTCCACAATAATGCAAGAAAAGAGGTAAATTTGGTCTAATTAAAAAATAAATAAATAAAAATCAAATACTACAACTAAGTCCCTGACGAAAATAGGGGGGAAAGGCATGAGAGGGGAGAGAGAAGGGAGAGAGGTCATCACAAAAAAGCAGTAGGAATCAGATTCACAACATCCTAAGGGAAATGATTCTTAATGCAACAGCTAGTTGAGCTGTGAAATTTGTTTTCAGATACAATGGAGGTACAGATAGGCTCAAAGGACAGCAGAGGAGATTTCATGAAGCAGATCTCTGTTGAAAGGTACTAAATCCACAGAAATACAAGCAGTTGAAGTTTCTGAGCAGCAAATGGTTGGGGTAAGGTTAAAGAACTAATACAGAAAAATGTTTTTTCTCACAGCAGACAAAAATCCCTGCAGAACACCATCTCCATTGCCTTAGAAAGTCTAGACCAAAGATTTTTACCCTTGGGCCTTCACATCTGTTCACAGTCCACCCAGGTGATGACGATCACGAACACTTTAAGCCAGCAAAAACTGACACTTCCACAAGGAGAAACACCTTGCCTTCCTCCCCCTTCTTAAACCCACTCTTTGCTGGGTGTTTGCTTGCATTGCCATAAGCCTTCACGGAACAAACAGCCAAGCAGACCTGACTCTAGGTTAAAAGCACACAGCTAAAATAACTGGTTACTTCTAACCCAGGTCACTTCCCTGACACAGCCCTCCATGCAGGCACACAAATGCATGTCCTGACCCAAGGGAATGACTAACATGCAGAAAAGAGTGGCTAGAGAAGCTGAAGGATGCACTGGGATTATTTAGCCTGGAGAAAGAAAGGCTCAAAGGAGATCTTATCAATGTGCATAAATAGCTGGTGGGATGGACTGAGGCAGACTGAGCAAGGCATCTCTCAGTGGTGACCAGTGATACGACCAGAGGCAATGGGCACAGACTGAAATACAGAAAATTCCCATTAAGAAAAAAAAAACATTAACTAAGAAATAAAAAAGCCTGAAACAACTGCGAGGCCTGAAGAGTGCAGGCTACATAGGTAAGTGGATGGCAGGTTTGACATAATATTTCTATGGGAAATCACATCCTTGCTAGAAGAGCATTTAGTACCTGAAAATTTTGGGTCGATAAACTGAAAATGGCTAACTATTTGTGGCAGAGCATAACAAGGATCTATAAAATATTCTGATTTTCGTCCATGGACAGCAGAATACCCCCAAGAAAAGGGAAAGAACTTTTCAAAACATTTTTTTCTACATATATACTATGTTATCCATACTCAGCCTTAGAAAAAGTCAGAAAAAGACTAAGTACAGTGATAAAGCTTCTGCTTTTGTTTCATCTGTCAATGGACTAAAAGTTTGACACCTCCAAGTTCTGTCCAGCTAACAGAGCACTTCAAGATTAGTTCTGCCTCCTGCTATGTAAGTACCTTGACCAGGGAACCAGTGGCGCAGCAGAGAGATTCTCCAATCCACCATCCAGCAGAAGAGGTGCCAGGCCGGTGGAAGACTGAAAGGTAATTGTACACACAAGATGCAAGGCAAGTGCTACCAAACAGGCACAAGAAATTTGTGAACTAAACAGAATCAGAGATAAGCTCAAGATATTAAAAAAATCCATTAACTGTCTCTTTCTCCATCTTAGGAGACAACAAATTGCTGCTGTTGAGCAGCATGCTCTGAACAAGGAACTGCTCAACTGTCAAACAAATGCCACTGTCACACCAAAGAAATACATTTTCCACATTCATGTTTTGCTAGACTAAACAACTGGAGGATGGTCTTCAACATACCAGAGCAACCCACAAGGCAAAGAGTGAAGGTCTTTGAAGGAACAAGACAAATCACCACAAAAGTCTAAGACTTTAATTGAAGCCATCATTTTTCTGTCCATTGGACTAATAATTGGTTTGACTGCCACAACAGAAGGGAAGCCAAAATGGGACATTTGTCTCCTTGATGAAGACCACTTTTGAACAATCTGGTGAGAGAGTTTGCCTTTGCTATACCCTAAGACAGCCCCACTGTGTCAACATACAGGCCATTTTGCAAATAAAAATAAGGTCCCAATACCACTGAAACCAAGAGGGCCCAAACAGTAGCACTATACTTAATCTGCACCAGATGCCTGAAAGCCCAAACACAAGCTCAAACAGCTATTAAAAAAGGTGTTTGTGAGGTGGAACAAAGTAGACATAATGAGAAGAAAAAAAACAAACCTGCTACTAGCAATGTCAGGAGGGAAAAAAAAAAAGAAACTCACTAGAATAACATTTGAATCTTAACCGGGAAAATTGAATTCTAAAAGGGAACAGGGACCCCCTTCAAAGTGATCTTGTCAAGCCAAAAAGGAACTGTCTATCTCTAGGAGATGGGTTTCCCTCACTGATGTGTTTTTGTTTTCCAGTGCACAAGCCTTAGAAAACTGCAAACTGAGAAATCTGTGTGGTCTCTGTCCCACATAAATATGCAGTGAATATTTCCAAAGTTATTTTAAGACCTCATGGGCCAAATACACCCCTAGTGCAAGATCAGTGCCTTAAATGAACTTGGCATAAGCAGAGAGATGGGCCCCAGGCTTCCATGAAGTAAATACAATAGTACAGCACTTTAATGATGTGTGCTGGAGATGGAAGATAATGTTTAAGAAAGGACTGTATTAAGAAATGGTAGAGTAGGTCAAGTCTCACTCTCTGCACTGCGGGAAATCGAAGCATTTTGAAGTTTTCTTTACAGCTGAAACAGAACAACAACCACCACCTTGCCACACCTCCATGTCTGATCTCTCCCAACTGGATCTGATCATTAAACACGACTGCAGGGCTCCAGATCCTCTGAACAGTTGCCAGCTGCAGTACAAACACATTCACATGTGGAACATTTTGATTCTGTTTAAAACAGCAATTTTTTTTTGACAGAAAACTGTTCCACTGGCAAATTTTCATGCAGCTTCACTACTTAATATGCCTCCCCTCCTCCCACACATGCATGCTTCAGAACTACTGCAAGAAGATAATTATACTGCATGTTCACAATGTATTGGATTTGCTCCTGTCAGGTCACCTGTGTTCACTGGGAGTGA
This sequence comes from Cinclus cinclus, assembly GCF_963662255.1. Classification (NCBI taxonomy): domain Eukaryota; kingdom Metazoa; phylum Chordata; class Aves; order Passeriformes; family Cinclidae; genus Cinclus; species Cinclus cinclus. Next base: position 52,459,424 of record NC_085046.1, read on the forward strand.
GAGACTCCACAGAAAAGAGTCATCAAAACAAGGGTGATGCAACGTCTACACATAAATAACACCTATTCCCCAAAAATGCCTGCAAATAAAAATGCATGGCATTCTGGGGGGATGGGTGGTGTTTAAGATGCTTGGTAGCCTCATGGTAGCTCACGTGGTAACAAACTCAGCTCTTTACTCAAGCAGCTATCTTTCAGAAAAGGAGCATTATAATTATATCACCAATCTTGATCAACAACTCATTACTTGCTTGTGATTTGTGGGGGTCACTAGTTTCCAGCAAATAGTTCACCAGTTCTGCACAGATCTGAGTACTACTTGTATCTCCATCTCTTCCCTGTGACTCAGCATTCAGCAGGGCTGCCAAGGGCTGGTCCAAGCTCCTGAACCACACCTGAAGCTGGGCAAGCACAGCAAGACAGCACTGCAGGGACGTGAACTACAGCAAGAGGAGGAACATCAGAACTGGTAAGCAGTCTATGAAAAAGTCTTGTCAACGCCAGCCCTCTGTGCTCTAAAACAGGACTTTTTTTTTCTCCACAGCAATTACATAAAAATGGTTCATTATGCAGAAGACTTGCTACCTCCAGCAGATGCAGAATTGCCTGCTGACTTCGGCTGAAGAAGTTTTTTACCTCCTGCTTCCTTTTAAACATGTGTGTGGGGGGAAACAAGCAAATGAACAAAAAAAAACCCCTTAAAAGCTCCTAGAGGGAACAAACTTTTTTTTATTCATTCATTATGAACTGCAGTTTTAACTAGGTTCCTCTAATGAGAAATCCGCAATTGGCATGAAGTCCAGCTGAAACCTCTGCAGCTACAAAGTCTCCCTCCCACTCTACCATCTATCAGAATTCATGAACAGAGAATCAAGTAAAGTGGTTATGGAAAGACAATGGTTTTGGCTGAGTGGTGCATCTGGAAAGCATTTCTTAGTAATCTCTCACCTTCATCTTTTCGCTCAAACTTAGAGGTGAGCCCAACAACTTTCTAGGCTCTGATTCAACATCCTCTGAGATTACCACATATGATATGCAGCTTATCAAAGCTCTGACTGAATTACATCAGTATCCTATTACATGGGAAATCATATTTGAAAGCTTTCATATTCACCAGGATTCCACTGAAAAACTACTGCATAAAATGAGCCAAATGAACAATCAAATTCCCACTGGATGCATCACTGAGGCATGAATAAAAACAGTTTAGAAAACTAAGACTGAACATAGATATTCTGGCCAGATCAAAAGAATGGGGCTAACACAAAATTTAGGCATTGAAGTTGAAAATGATACTCACTGCTACTCAGTCCTGCTCTCAGCATAAAAGAACTCAGGAATCTTGTGTTCTGCTCCTGTGCATCGCAGAAACACCAGTCCTGACAACCCACGTGCTACTCTGCATATAAAACATCAGAACCAGCTCCTGGCAAAGGCACACATAAACTCCCCGTCTACCCATTAAAGCAGAATTATATTCCCTCTTGCTCTCGGGCTCAATGAATCTTCAAATCTTCCATGTAGAACATAACAACTTTGGCCAGATGCGTGTAAAGCATGTCCCATACTCACACACACTTAGCTCCCTGCCTGTTAGGACACATTCCTGGAAACACACAGATCTAGGTCCTAGATCTAAATCAGGTACAAGAGAAATAGCAACTCCCTTTGTGGGGAGGGCAGCTCCTCCCTGAACACTACACTTTATCCGATACAGCAATTCTGGAGTTCCTGCTTTTGAGGACCTGCCACCCTTCAGGAACTGTTGACCAATTTTGCACTTAATCCAGGGCACAATGACACTGAGGGGGCAGAGATGCAGCAAGCTACTTGTGCCTTCATTACACCAGGAATAAAAGCCCTGAGGACAGCAGAGCACTGCACATAAACTAGTCACATGCAGCCCACTCATGATAATCTGTCATGCCTCTCTTTTTGGTGCAGGAAACATGGCTATAGTGTCCTGGATATAAGCTAGTAAGCTCACAATATGCCGTGTACACTTAGCAGCTTAGATCTTCATTAACTTAAGGCCCCCTTATCACTTTTCATTTCACCGTGTGGATGTCCCCTTGTGGTCATGACCCCCCATGTGGTCCCACAAGGATTATTTGGATTAGCAATGCTGCATTTATATCCTTTATGGTCCAGGTAGCTAAACTCAGATGAACTGGGTTTTCAGTAAGTTATTAGAAGGCCATCAGACTGATCTCCTGTCCATCTCTCAGACCTATTGTGAGAAGGTCACAAGTCAGCCAAGCATATTATTCGCAATGACCCTTCCTGAGATGCCAGACGACGTGGTGTTAAATCAGACTCCTCAAACACCCTATTTTACATCTTCCCTTGCTAAGACAGCTTGACAGCCCATCTTATGCAAACCCCAAGCCTACTACCACTACCACCACTTACGCATCAGCTTTTCTAAGGTGCCTTGTCTCTCTAAGGTCAGTGGAACTCCCTCAGCAGGAAACATCACGCGTGCTCACACAGCGCTGGCAGAATTAGGTTGGGAAAAAATAGGTCAAACCAGGCATATATTTAACTTGGAGACCAAACTTCAGAATTGTATTTTCTTAACAAATAATTCATACTTCAAACTTCATAATTCAAACTTCAGAATTGTATTTTCTTAACAAATAATTCATACTTTAAACTTCATAATTCAAACTTCAGAATTGTATTTTCTTAACAAATAATTCATACACATATGCACAAAAACCACATTTTATAACCATTAGGAAATCATTCTTATATGAACTATGCAACCAAAATATTTTACAGAAGAAGAGGCTCTACCAGAAACATTTCTATTCCCTCACCAAACAGGGAAGTTGTTACTCATTTCCACCCAGAGCCTTAGACATTTTTTAGGGGTTTTTTCAAAGATGGTGATGGTGCAGGGTTGAAACACCCCTGCAGGGAGCCTGGCCTGAGCCACTACCCCTATTCCAAACTTCAAAAAGTCACCTTTGCAGACAGTGGGGGTTGGGAAAGGAGGCATGAGGGCATCCTGCCCCTTTCTAGAAGTTCTGCAGAAACTTCCCTGAGCTTCTGATGGATCTTCCAAGATGGATAAGACGATACAGCTGACATGTCCAAAAAATTACCATGTGGCTCCAACAAGCAAGTCAAGCAGCTGCTCCTTAGATTCCTTTTCTAGAAGATGCTGTCTTGTTCCACCCTACTGTAGACTCCGCCTCTAGACAAACCTCAATAACTCAACTGGCAAGTTGAGCACACAGAGGCACACACAACACTTTACCACACATTTGGTACAGTTTGATGTTTTTCCTTCTTGTGATTTTGTTCCCACATCCCAAACTTTTTCATTCCCTGCCCAGCAACAGTAAAACCTAATTTGTAAACTGCCCTAAGCACTTCATAATACCAAGCACCCTTTCTGCACCACACAAAAGACAGCAATATTTAAGTCAGACTTAAGATTAGGTGATACATATTTTTAATTAAATGCCCTATTATAATTGCTCAAATACACATACAAAGGTTTTAGCCTACATCATGTTATTGGGTATGGAGAATCAGTCTGAGTTATTAAACATGTTCCAATTGTCTGAAACATAAGGTGGCATGACCAATGCTACCTGTAGAGGAAACTGCATTGCAAAGAACAGTATTTTGCAACCACTTGGTTCTTGAATAGGGGCAAGGTTGAAGGGGGAGAACAGACTATCAAAGAGAATGAAAACACATGTGCAGAGAGAGAGTCTTTGAAAATCTGCAAAGAGGATGCTTTGAGAGTGACAGTTCTGAGGAAGATGAAAGAACAAGGAAAAGTCAAATTTCAAGCGTGGGTAATGTTTCCTGACCAACATAAGAGCTGCTGCCTTTAGTCAGGTGAGAAACCTTATTCTTTAATGGGAGCTTTGTTTACATAAAAAGTCGGTAATTTCTCAAACAAAGCAAAATCCTTAAGGAACATTAAGAAGTGGAAACAAAAAGGAAGGTAAATCAGATAGCTGACTCTTATAAACCACCAAAGTGTTCGCTCTTGGAAAGGGTCCTACCATAGGACCACATGTTTCTCTACTGAAATAATTTTCTAGCACAAGAAGTAGAGGAGACTATACAGTCCAGCTCATTAGTCCTTAATACCTGGTCTGGCTAGTAATTCCTATGTCTGTTTCTGCTTTTGCCTGCTGCTCGAGTAATGAGAAAGAAATGTCAGTGCTTCATGCTGGTACAGGACACAGCAAGCTTCCCGATGGTACTCGGTTCTGTAAAATAAATAAATAAATAAATCACCAGGGGCCTTGAAGCACTGCCTTTCATCAACAAAAGTTCTAAATAATTAGAAGCAGCATTGCTCGTTCTTAAACCAAACTCAAGAACACTTTATCTCAGCATCATCACTTGCCTCTGACTCAGGGTACATATGTGATGTTTCTGAAGCATGACTTCACATTGGCTACCACTTAGGAGCATGGTGCAGTCAAATTAGGCAACTTAAGAGTTCATGGAAAGCCCTTCCTCCTTATCTCTACACAGCTTTCACAGACCTGTAACCAAGGATAGGAGACAACCTAATGGCTACTGGGTATTTCACAAGTCTCGAACAGCATCAATTCGGAAACGTGTGCTCTGACTAAATATTTCATATGCTTACCCCACTTTTCATGGTTAAGCATGTGGCAACTAAACTTTGCTATTTAAATCAAGATGCGGCTTCAGAGAGTAAATCTGGTATTTTCTTCATCTTCTTAAGGCAACCATGCAGTTGCACATGAAACATATTTCATTGAAGAAAAGTGTATATATTTTTTTAAATTAAAAATCCTAGGGGCTCTCATATGGCTTTTTTTAACACATCATTAAAGACAACTGACAAATAACCCAATAGTTGATGGATGTTCTGCATTAAAATGTGAACTCCAAATTAAAATTTTACTGAGGCAGCATTAAGACCTTGGAATAAGACAGTATCTCCTATTTTAATGACACTACCAGTCTTGAAAGGGCCCAGATTTCAAAAGAAAAACAGCAAGCTGCCCAGCCTGGGACATCAGATGATCACATTCACCCCAGTAATTTGTCAAGCACTTGTAAGAATGCCCAGATACCCAGACAGGTAGCCCCACACACCTGAGTCACTGCATCCAGCTGGAAGAACTGCATTTCAGACAATTCAGGAAGTAATTACCTTGTAACAGTCATGCAGTTCACACGCAAAGCTAGATTATCCCCAACTTCATGGCTTTTTACCTAGGTTAGCAAAGCCTGTACAACATGTAATCTACAGGCTACCAAAGAGACAGACTTCGGCATGATAGTTTGTTTTGGGGAGGAAAAAAAGTCATGGCAATTCCTAAGATCCAGAGAGCAGCTCCTTGACCCATCCAAGCTCTGTACAATCAGCACCCTGGCATTTCACCAGCACACAGCAAATAATGACTTGTTTAACCATCTCATCAAGCATTTCCCACCGCCCCCTTCCCCCCCCATCCAGCTCTCCTTCTACCCTTGGAAAAAGCAAACTATTTCCTACTCCAGCTCTTCTACTTACACACATTTCAGAGAGTTATTCCAAACCAGTCCTCCTCTCTGTATACAGTGAATACCACAACATCAGATCTTCCCCAGCTTGCACGATGACTTCCTAAATTTTATATGGAGATGTATGAAAGCATTTTGTTGGCACCAAAAGTATAGCAGGCTCCTGCTTCCTTTAAAAACTGAACCACACATTTCAGGACCTGAGGAACCTGATTTGGTAATTGAAGGTGCACATGGCACACATTTTCCTATGAAATAGAAAACTTAATTATACCACATGGCATATTTCAGTCCTGGTGTTCAAAAGTTCATTAACAAAAATACTTGAAAAGGTGCTAATAGAAACAAATGCGTTTAACATCACAGATTTCCCAGATGACCCCTACTATGGAGATGGATGACAAATCACTCTGTCAGTCATCTTTAAATTTCATATTGACTACATCAAAGAAATTAGCTATTTATTTTTAGAGCATGTTCCATTTTAAACATAAATGATTCAGTCCAAGAGATTCTATATTCCATTGCTATTTGATGGGTTAACAACTCTCAAATTTAAATGTATTTTAATTCTGGGAGAAATACTTGCCTTTTTGATTTTGCCTCCAGACATCGGTTGGGAATTTTAATTCAGGCTTGAAACCAAACAAATGTTGGTGCTCTACAAGCATCTGCAGAGAAATATAAAAATATCTGGGAAGTGTGAAAGAGAGAGCTTGTTTTGCTAAACGCATAAAATGAAACCCCAGCATAGGTCTCAATAATAGACTTCCTGGCTGCTGTGCACACACTCTCTCCCACAGACCTTCTGCTCTGCAGCAAGGGAACACTGCCTGCACTGCTGCGTCCTCAGAGAACTTCGCAATACAATGAAGCACAGCAATTCCCTGGGGAACACGGCGCTGATCACCAACTTCCATATTCCCAACACAAGCACCAGGGTTTCCCCTTGTTTTTAAGATCTCAAAGAAATGGCTTGCCATATCTCTCCACCCCCGGTTTCCAAGCCATCTCACAGGTTACCTGCATCATAGGCAACGTTCTGGACAAAAGGATGAGGAGCTGGGATCAAGCTAAGGCTTTTTGAACTCATGGAAAAGGAGGATGAGATTATAAGTGGAAAGGTGGGGAAGGAGAGTCCTGAGAAGCTGACTGTGGTTTCTGTTGCTGCCACCACTGAAGGGAGAAGACAAATGGGAGCAGCAACAGGTACTGCAGCAGGGGAACTCTGCTTCGGGCTCAGCTGCTGCTCTGCTTCAACCCAGCTCCTCCCTGTTGCAAAAACAGAAGCAGTCCACAGCCAGCCACTTGCCCTCAGCAGTCTGCTGCCTGGGACAAGAGCCCATTTCACCTGTAGTTTGGACTAGTTTTTCTGGTCCATCTTCAACAAACACCTGCGATTGAGGACACCATCTTGCCAAGAGTCAGCCCCAGCACCTCCTAAGGAGCCCTTCCTGAAGAACCTAAACTTCCTACTTGAGAGCTAACGATGGGGATACCCTAGCCAGATGTAGCTGATCAAAAAAGGCCAAGACTGACTCACAAGCCCATTATACAGCTGCTTAGCCACCACTCATTAACTGTAAGGAAAATGACCCTGGGCTCCCTGCATCAAAGAACCTTGCCATTTCTTCTTAATTAATTCTAAGCATCGTGCTGGCCTCAAATCTCAGCTGGAAAAAATCAACTAAAGTGGGTGTCCATTTTATCTTGCCCTTTGCTACTGGCTGCACTTTTATTTTTTTCTAAGTTGCACAACCCCCATCCTTCTGAGATCACCAGAAGAAAACAAAATATTGCTGTGTTTTAGGACAAATATGTAAGTGTGTAAGATCTAGTCTGTTTTAAGCTTTATTAGAATTAACGGCCATGATATCTAAGGCGAACAGAAATACAATTCTAAGGAATTAGACCAAACGCCTGCAATATTTGCCATAAAGCCACTGCAGAATCACAACAGCACATGAAATGTTACAGGAGAAATGGGTAAAAAAAGCCTTAAACAGAAGCAAAACTGACTCATCTCCTTATTGCCAAAACCGAGAAAGCTGCTGAGTGTAAACAAACAACAGACATCCTGGAGAAAAGGGGGCGTCACAATTCCTTTTCCTGCTAATAGGCAGATACACAAACCCGTATGGGCAGGATCACTCTCCAGCTACTGCAAGCCAGTTTGAGGGAAATGGCCAATGCTACATCAACATTCCCGGCAGCACAGGTGCCACTGGAGGCAAGGGAGCATCTGAGGTGATGGTGACTCCCAGTGCAATCATGCTTCACAGCTGTATCTGCTGGAAAGCTGTGGCAGCTGCAGGCATGATCTGCTCATGTAAGTCACACGAATGTATCGATACCCAGCTGAACTGTTTGGGGCAGTAATTACAAAGGCATAACTTTGGCTTAGGCAGGCAAGCACCCCATCTACAGAACAGGAGGGAGAGTGAGCCAGAGCACTTTTTTAAAGCTGGAGTTTTCCTCTCTTGTCTCTAGTAGGCCCACAAAGACCATGATCTATACATGCTGAAGCCAGACTTTGTGGGCACCCCTAACTTTGGAGGAAACTACACAGGGAAAGACATAGGACCACAGAGATATTTATAAAGATCAAAAGTCATAATGAAGACAAGCTATGTTCTCTGGCATAATGTATCATAACAAACTAAGATATTTTGGAATAATTGCTTTTTTTATTACTAAAAGCCTTTCTGTTTGAATTTTGCAACTGGTGTGGAAATGCAGAGGCTGTTTTGCTGGATGTTTTGTACAACCATCTTTCAGAGGTGAAACCACAGGGGCAACCTGTATCCACAAGGCAGATCCAAAGCTTTAAAACACAGGCAACCTATCCTCTTTGTTAGAACAGCTCCTGGCCCAACACCAACTGTTCAACACCATCACTCTCACAATTTAAATCCTCCCTACAAAACTATGGACACATCTTTTGCAGTATTTCAAAAGGCAGCTAATAAGCTAAATTTTGCTCTTGCTATTTTTCCAAGTCATTGTATTGTTTGTAAGAAGGCTATTCAAAATGAGACAAGGAGAAGGATTTAGCAGCACCTTGAATGAACACTACTTAGCATACAACACAGCACGTGCAGAATTCCACACAGGGATTCCATAGGGATTATCTCACAATGGCAAAGGATGCAAGATCGCATGCCATGTACATGAAACACAAAGCCACTGAAAAATGCACTTCAGTAACAAGTCTTAGCCAGTTATTTATTGTAAAACAGCAAGGACCATATTTTTTATTGGAATGCACTTAAAATACTGAGCATATGGATTTGGGATGAATTCCTTGGGATGTTCTGAGCACGTTTGCTTTCAAATAAATCACTGTCACATTCAGATATTGATAGTTTGTGATAAAGTCACTGAGTGGATGAGTTCATGTTCTGGCCTGCTCTGGTTCCAAATGAGTAAGCTGATTGATACTAAAAGTTTAGGAGTCCAAAGCTCAGGTCACATTAAGTCAGAAACACATCAGCAATAGTATCACACAGGTGACAAAACATGCCATCCACCCTTAAATCACAGGCTGCTTGCTACTCACAAATGCTGACCAACCATTCTGTTTTGAGCTAACTCCCTGCTCACGCTCCTGAAACAAACAAATAAACAGATCCCACATTTCCCCTGTAAGAACACATCCCCTTTTCCCCGTACTAGACTGAGACTGTACTGACAGGATGAATGGTGTGGGTTGACTAAGCATATACAGCCTTTTACATCTACTTCTGGTTCCAGAATGAAAATCAACATTGCACCTGTGCTGTCCAAACAGAGTATGCACTTCTGAGACAGACAGAAGGGAAGCAGAGAGAGCAGCCAGGATACATACCGTACTCCACTTCTTCACAAAACACACGTACTACACAGAGAAATGATAATCCCTTCTTAGTGGAAAATCCAAATTTTCAAAATGAATCCCCAAGCCAAAATGAATTACTGTAATAACTGCAATCCTCACATGAGCACTAATCAGAAAGGCACAGCTGACCACCTGCTATGTGCTGCCACTGGCACAGCAGCACCCTGCCCCTAATAGCTGTTCAGGCAGGGCTAGGTGCCCCACGAAACGTGACAGTGGTGCTGGTAAACACAAGGACAGGAGCACAGCCTGACCGACTGTTGTACAGTCTCACTACGCACTTCTGCTGAGTGCAGCATATTAAAATAAAAAAAAATGCACTACTGCAGCTCCAAACAGCAGGATGCAAAATCTAAACCCAGGCCAAGTCATTTCTTCTGCAACTACAGAGAAACACACGGGAAACGATTGCAAGAAAGAACAAAATGAATTGCACTACCCGTGTCAGTACAAGCACATTATCTGTGCAAGCTGCAAAATGAGAAACGCAGCATCTGACAATTCTACAGGCTAGGGCGATATTCTTAACATACTTATAAGTTATTTTATTTAATTGCTAACAAAAAAATGCAGTTACATAATAACACAAGGTAATAAGCAAAATATGTAGTCACAAGATTGGCTTACAGCAACAGAGCACGGGGGGGAAGGGGGGGGGAAGCAGTTCGTGCTTTAAATTTTGCTGCATTGTCAGGGAGCCAAGAACCAAAACTGGGGGCTTCTGCTTTTACAAGGAATGGACATAACCATCAAAAATTCGGCATTGGACTCTTCATCACCGCCTGCGTGCATCCACATCCCCAAATGATGTCAATCCCCGCCGGCACGTCGCTCGTCATAATTCTACACTTATTGGTCGCCGGTGGAATTCAGCCGGCAGGCCGGCGGCTCATCCCGTAACCCATCGGGGCCCAAGGAGCTCCCCGGAGAGCGACCCCTCCGCAGCGCCCCCCGCCCAGGGCAGCGCTCACGGGCACGGCCGGGGCTCCCATCCCGCCGAGGCACAAAGGCGGCACCGCGCAGCCGGGCACGGTGACAGCGCACACCCACGACCCGCCACCGCATCCCGCCGGCCGGGCGGGGGCTGCCCGCCCCGGGAAGGGCCTGTCCCGGAGCCGAGGCCTCTGAGAGCACCATCCCGCCTCGCACTTCTCCGCTGGAAGCCGACGCCACCCGCCCCCGCCCCATCACCTTCACCCGGGGCCGGGCGGCAGCAGCCCCTCGTACCTGGACAATGCCGGTCTGGGCACAGCTCATGCTCCCCCGGGGAGGGCAGGTCTCACATCCCACACGTGCCTGTCAGCCGGCAGGGAGGGAGAGCGGGCGGGGTGCCGGCGTGCCAGCCCCCGCCGAGCCGCACCATAGTCCAGCACCGGCTGATACGCCCCGCAGCACCGCCGCGCTCCCTCCTCCTCTTCCTCCGCCCCGCCAGCCTCCTCCCACCTCGCCGCCTGTCGCTGGGTACCGGCCGCCTGGAGCCACCCACACGCCGCGGCGAGCGCCCGGCAGCGCCGCCCGGCCCGGCCCGGCCCTCCGCGCTCCTCCCGCCCGCCCGGCGCTGTCCCAGGCCGCCCGGCCGCTCCTCTGGCACAGCATCCCGGCTCTCCTCGCCTGATCCCGCGGAGACATCACCGCGCACAGCCCAGCTCACCGCACGTCGGGCATTGAGGCGGAAAAGATCAACGTGTTCTCCCTCCTCTTTGCCCCTTGAAGTCGGGGCTGCCGCCCTCACGCCAACTGCTCGCCAGTACCAGAGCCTCCCGGGTGATCATTAAAGCCTTTCCCCGCTCACCTGAACCAGAGCTTGGGCGGCACTACTGCTCTAGCAGCTGCCTCCTCGCCTAGGGAGCATGCACCTGTCACCACCGTCGTCTCCAGCCTCTCCTCTTGGACGGGGGTTTATGACTAACCCCTGGACAAAGTAAGTCTCTGTAGCACAGCTGCGGAAAGATCAAGTTTCAAAATGCAGTTCAGGATGGGGACAGAGGTGCTTTACACTCATTTCTCCCACGTCTTGCAAACCGGTTCACCGAAAACGGACCAGAAGCTTCTGGGACTGCAGGGAACAATAGCTTCCAACAGCAATTTGCTGTGTCTGCATCCACCGGCCAGAAGGGCTGAAGGACAGCTCTTCTTGTCAGATGGCAGAGGGAAAAGACAGAACAATCCTGTAGAGGCCCACTTACCCCCTCACCTCATTTTTCTAGATAAAAAAAAGGTTTTTTTAAAAATAGCACTATTTAAAAACCATCCCATTGGAGTGGGTTCGCACCCACCTGCTACTAAATACATAAATTTTTCAAGACTCTCCTGGATCTTTATTTGTATCCCAAAGCAAAAACATGTTGATAAAAGCCACAAACGTGTCCAGTTACTTCACAAATGAAGCTAAGTTTGTTTCTAAAACCTTCTTCACAATCTCTGCTCTTACAAGTTTCTTTGGATCTAACACTTACTGTGCTTGGTATTGGTGCAAGAAATACTTACTTTATTTTGCTAATCAATTCACTCCAAAATACTTTTGGACACATTTTGGCCTCTAATTTCCACTTGATCATCTAATTTTCTTTCTTAAAGAGGTGGAACAGGAGAAATTAGAATCCTGTATAAGCAGAAACCTCAGAAGGAAAATTAAATTTGATTTGGGGAAAAAAAGGACTTGTTTTTTTATACCATTAGTGAAAGATGAAATGTACCAACAGTCAGAATTAGCCACACACAATACCAGTAAATGGGCTAATTCCCTGTGCATTGAGAGTTGGAAGAAAGGGGTGCCCATCATCAAAAAAAAGCTCCAGCTTTTCCCCAGGAGCAGATCAAAAGGCATACCAGGTCTTGGAAGGCCACATGAGCAAATGTCCATCTCAGGACACTCTTCTGCAGGTGTTTGAGAAATTCAGGTGATGTTTGGGCAAGTACACTGCCTCTTCTCATCCAGCAAAGCCATCCACTGATCATAGATTGCGGTGGGCTATGATGACAAAATCCTACAGGAGGCCTCCAAATAGATATTTTCCTCCTTGTTTTAAATCTATATATCAACATTTACACTGGAACTGCCTACAGTAGGCATGTGCTTTTGCCTTTGCACTTTGAAAGCGTAAATAGGAAAGAAAATAAGTATAGAGATGAGGGAGAGAGTCAGAGGAATGAAAAGGTGACGTTTGCCCAAAGTTCATACGTAATTTTTTGGAGCAGAGTAGAGAACTGGTCCAAGCTTCCCCATTCTTGATTCATTGCCCCCTCAGAGCTTTTACCCAGCTCCTTCTGCTCTTCAGGTTATTGGTGTAATTCTACATTATGTATTAAAATGCGATATGCTTCTCATCTCCAAGAGCAGACACATAGATTGATTTTATCAAAAACATTAAGCGAAACCAGGAAGACCTGATAAATACACATGTTCTAAAAGCAGTCTAAATCAAACAGCTCAAACTTCAAGCTTAGTTATGTGTTTTAGAGGCAGCTTAACCTTATGATGTGCAACAAGGAGTCAGAACCATCATGAACACATTTCAGGGCCAAGAGACATGAAGCACAGGACCTTATCACACACTGTGGACCTGGGAAGAGGAACCCCTTTAGGAGGACAGAGCATATGCTTTCCTCTTTAGCAGCTACCAGCTTTAAGACTGAAAAGAACATCCTGAATCTCCTATAAGAGAAGCAAGTTAAAAATTGTCCCCTGCTGGAATTTATGTAAAACCAAAGATCAAAATTAAGATCAAGAGGCAAAATGAATACCCACTTCCAGTAGACATACACTCAAATACTGAGCAGAAGATGCATGTGGCAACTGGTTCAGAAAATGAACCAGGCTTTGAAGAGGACATTTTTCCCTGCTATTCCTCAAAAGAAAGAAATTATACATATTGGAAATAAAGTGGTTTGCATTGTCACTCTATAATTTACTGAAAAGGAGGAGAGTTGCATAATGCATAAGGAGCTTTAAAATTAGACTAAACTTTGGCAGTTCAGATTCTTATCTATATAATAAACAAACCTCTGAATTTCATATGCCTACCTCTTATACACTCCCCAGCCTCCCACAGACTAAGCAGAACAGCACATTTTGCTGTCTCACAGGCTTGCTGAGAAGTCCTGGTGTCTTTTCAGACATAAGCTAAGCTCTGTTCATGCCTCAGGACAGGTCTGCAGGCAGTACTAGATGAACATGATTTGGGCAGCAAGTGACCAAGTTGCATGTCTGTTTTGCAGGAAATTTTGCACAATTTTGTGTAAAATTGTCAGCCAGAGAGTAGTCCTGCAAAAGTAGGAAATGGAAGCAAGAAAAATTTGTCTTGGGGAGGGTGTGGAAAAAGTGAGATGAAGCAACCATGTCTTTGCATACCAAATACTTCTGAGGTACATAGATAGATGCTCTCGCGTTGGCACAGGATGGATTCCATTACATTTCCAAAATCTGTCATTCTGGTCACTCATGCCTGATACATATCAGAGGAATGTCTCCCTAGTATAGCATACTTCGTAGTTATTTATAAATGCTTTGATTAAATAAGTGTGAAAAAATAGGAAATTTTTGTTATTCTTAAAAAATGTCAGCCACACCTTGATTTGGAGAAATGACAGCTATGTTGGTTGTTGTTTTACAGCCAATAAAAAGAACCAGAAAACCCCACTGATGTCCATCTTTTCAAGACTCATGCTGATCTGGGTGATGATGGTAGGACTGGGTAAGGCTCTCACGGAGTGTACTCATACCTTGCATTTGTAGGGGGCCATGTACAAAACAGACCCAAACTTTCCCCAAGAGAGCTTTTCTGAAAGAAGAAATGGTCAGTCTCTGAATCATTGACTACATATGTGTTGCAGTGGAGAGTGCTGGGAAAGTGCCACAACCTTCCAGGGAACCATCCTGAGAAGGATGACCTGCTGACACAGGCACCTCTGCGCTTCCTGGTGAGTGATTAGCTCTTCTGTGAATTTGCTTCTTCAGCCAACGCTGGAGAAAAGGACAGGACCCTAGTACAGCATCCCAAGGAAAAGCTTTTACCCCTTCTACTCCCCGCAGACAAAACTAGTGCAAAATTGCTGTGGGAGTCGGGTTTATATAGGAAAGCTAGGAGGCGGGGTAGAGCATCAGGCGAATCAACTGAGGGCACCAGGGCGGAACAAGAGGGGAAGGACCAATGGGATACAAACAATCTGCCTGGAGCAGGGAGGCATGCTGGGAGGAATCTGTTCCTCACCACTATGGCAGAGGCTGGCACTAAGACACTTCTCTCCAAGGGAGGAAAGCTGGGTTGTTTTCTGCTGGCCCATTGGTCTCCACAGAGATGCTCTTGCCTTAAAGCTGTAGGAAGGCCAAGAGTAATTTCAAGCTGCTTAAGCTGTATATTGCCCCTTGTCAGTCAAACATAGGAGCACAGCCATTATGCTGCCGCTGGTTCTGGTTGGCCTTTGAAGAAATAACAAGTGGGAATCCACCAACTTGGCAGAATAAGGTAATTTAGCAGTTCACATGTACATTTCGACATATGCTAGGTTTTTATGCTGGAATCATCTCCAGCTGAGCTAGATGCTATGTAGGTGTCTCTTTTCTGCAACTTAGTATTCACTAAATTTTGCCAATAAACACAATTTTCACCTGGTAAAGAGACTACCACTCAGATAATCTAGGGCATCATGTCTCAATGCTAGGCTCATTTTGTTCAAGTGATATTCTCAGACCTGTCTTCTGTGGCTTCTGATTTTGGATCATTCATTCTGTTGGGACTCAGAACTCTGTTACTGACACACAAAAACTATCTTTAAAGAGGCACTTGGCTGATGATGTCTAATGCTTTTTACTGTATTTTGGCTTACACGGATGGGACTGTTGATATCTCCAGATGGATGCCACACTTACTGCATAGCAGTTGGACCTTGTCTGGTGTAGGTGCACGGATTTCAGGCCCTAACAGAGTGCTTTCTTTTAGCAGCTCTTGGGCAGGAGCTGACTTTTTCTTAGTTGCTGTAATCATCCTTCCTTTCTGGCAGTCCAGATCTTAACATTTGGGGAGGCCATGATGGACATTCTCCTAGAACAGAAGACCAAAGATTATAACTGTTGGAGAATGATACAGGGCAGGTGTAAAAGTGATTTCTGTCCTTGCAGGACTGCACCACCTATCAGTGTTTTTCCTCAGAGGAGCAGACAGCATGCTATGCAACAGTCCTAACTCCATCCCTGTTATATCCTGGGTGTGCAGAGATGTTCCTTTACAGAGGGCCTGAATTACTGGAGTATTTAACTAACTTGATCAAAAGAATTCTGGCCCCTCTGCTGCAATCATTTGCATGGCCTGATTTTTGCAGTTTCACCTAATTGTTTTACATGTAGATATACACTAGTTTGACGTTTGCCCCTGTTAAGTTCATTTTCCTCTACCTTGATTCTCTTTCTGGAGCAAATGATAACCAGCTTCAAAACAGAAGGAGGTTAAATATTAGCATCCTTGACAGAAGAGAATCAGTGATTATGAAACATTATTCTACGTGGGCAAACACACTGCATATTTTTCCTGCATAAAGCCTATGATAATGCTACTAAGAGACCAATTATTTTTACAACTAAGGCTCTACTTTATGAAAAAAATTCATAAAGCATTTTTGATGACACAAAGATTGAGCCCACAAGTTGTTCTGCCACCAACGAAATTATTTTGATGAGTGTTCCTGTACTGTAGCTTCTTTGATATGTCCTCAGTGAATGGTGATTTCACATTTCAGTTTTTTCTCCCACTCCAGGGAACTGGGGTTGGAAATCAGTCTCTTCTCTTCTACCTGGCCACTATAAAATTTAAAAGAACTCAGAATATTTGAAACTCCCTCATCTAATATGTATCAGAGATCTCAACCAGTTTAGAGACTTCATGGATTGCATAAAGTTGGACACTCAGAGTATATATGCAATATATATACTCTGAATGTGTATATATATATATATATATATATATATATATATATATATATATGTAATCTTCTTAGGAATCCCTGCTAGAATAGGAGGATAGTTGCCTCTCTGTCTATGAAAAAAGTTGGCCCTACATCATAACTACAGTACTTAAGCCAGAAGAGAACAAGAGATCCCTGGAGAATCAACGCCGTAATGATTTGGCTTAATTAACAGATATTTAGTTCTAATCTCAAATGGAGACCTCCTCTGAAGTGGCAAACTGAGAAAAAGTTCTGCTTCCAGGAATGAGTTTTGAAGGTACTCCCCCAAGAGGACTAGTTTTGATGAATTTCACCAAGTTTACCTTTCACACAGGCAACACTGCTAAATTACTGACCAGCAACTATAAGTATGTTTAGATATATGCCTTAGATTACACTAGAACACAGCCAGAGATTTTCTTTTGATGAGGATGGGTATTCAAAAGGGATGAATGAATCTTTGTGGAAAGGGAACACTTCTGGTTTTGCTCTGCACCCAATTTCTGATCTGGTGGTCCCACACCTTCTCATTAAGGCTTTCCCTTGGTCCTTCAGTACCCACTGTTTATTGGGTTAATTTTCCACTAGCTGAATGGGAGTCAGACCAACAGCTCCCACTGGTACACCACAGAGAGGTGAAAGCATGTACACAAGCAGTGCTTTCCAAGGAGGGGAAAAAAATTGAAATTTCACCTTTCATGAGTTGTTAAACCTGTTGGATCAGTTCAGACATCTCAGAACATCTTTCCCAGACTGAACTGGAAAAGGTTCAAGCCCAAGAGAAGCAGGGGTATTCCTCTTACCTTGTGAAAGCAGACTAAGCCAAAAAATCACTGTGTACTCGGTAGGGTAGTGAAGATGGGATTATTCCTGCCTGCATCCAGGCCTTAAATTTTTTTTTGAAGATGCCAAATTCTCAGTAGTTTTGGCCTCCCTCTCAAAGATTTCCAGACAAATCATTAATTATTTACATTTTTCTCAACACTGACCCACCACTGAGTAGCAGGCCTGTTTTAACTAGGTTGGAATGAATAGAAGAGTTCATCGTCCACATTCATTTGGCTGATAAACAATTCAGTAGTAACAGAGGGCTGAATTAACAGATGAAGGCAGATGGGCTTATGGAATAAAGGAGGGACTAAGAGAGAGGTTATATTGAGAGAGCAGAAGGATTGGAAAAAGATCAACCAAAAATGGGCCAGCATGGTAAGCCATATGTCTCTTCTAAACGTTTTTTTCTGCTCTTGTTGTTTGATTGTCACAGTGCTTCATAACTATCAGTTGTTTTGTTCTGAGATTTTTGGGGTTTTGGTTGTTATTTTTGGGGGGGGTTTTTTTGTTTGTTTGGTTTTTTTTTATATTTTTTTTTCAGGAAATGCTTTTCAAGAGTCCAAACAGACCACAACATGGACACTCCATTTCATACAGGGTGAAGATCTATGTTATTTTTATAAATCTAAAGTCTAAATTATATGAATACAGCTATAGTAAGCACAGATTCACAGCCACCCTCAGTCATTCTGTAATGTCAGATCCACCTCCCCATGCAAATACTGTAGAGATAAGTCTGGCACGGGTTCAGTTGCCACTGTCTTCCTTCATCTGCCAATATATCCTACTAATAGAAGGGAAAAGAAGTGAATACTCACTTAAGTAGCATATCCCTTCCAAATGCAGCCAAAAGAACCTACTGTGACATGTCGTAATCATTCAGGGCAGTTGTCCTGCAATTGTACATAGCCTTCTACAACATTTCTGACAGCCTTTGATTGATATCAGCTGTGCCAGGTTTAAACTTCAGCAGCCAGTAATAAAACATCAGCTTGAATCCCCACCCCACACCAATTTTCTTAATAAATAACTTTAATAATGGAGCAAAAAGAGAAAAATAAGACAAAAACAAAGTTGCATTATAATAGCTTACAGCTTTCTTCTCTAGCACCTTGGTGTAGGCTCTTTTCTCATCTTCTGTATTATCAATCCCTTTTCTGTGTACAGTCAGCAGGTCCCAGGGCTTTGTCACCTGCAGAGGAGGATAACGAGGACAACAAGGATAACAAGGCTTTATCCAAGCTGTTGCTGACTCTGCAGCACTGGCTGCTGCTCCTGGCCACAAGTGCTACCTGCTCTTCTGGTTGAACCTTGCACCCCTGTTTGAGCCCTGCCTTCTCCTCCAGCTCTGCTCTTGCACATCTTGCTCTTGCCCTTGCTCTGCCAGTTCTTCTAGCTCATTATGAAAGCTTTGCTTATAAATGTTTATCTTTTCTACCAGCATTTCAGCTCCAAGGTCTCCCTGCCAAGGTCTCTGCAGATATTGCAAATCTTTTTAGCCCTCAACTCCACCGAAAATCATGTTCATAAACTTGAAATTATGTCACCACATTGCTCTATCTGCTGGATACTGAGAAATGACTACTCCATATACATAATTTGCTTTACCTCTGCCTTTGAAGTACAAGTGATGTGACTATGATGGTGCTCTGCTAGAAAGTCTGAGGGCCAGCTTTACAAAACTCAGATGTACCAGCTGGCTGTAGCTTTTTGGCATCTGTTAGGTTTATGGAGTACTTTCTCTGCCTTTAAGTGCTCACACAATTTCTGATCTCTACTTACTACCAACTCATACATATTCAAGGAATTCTTGCTGCAGAGAAGTCCTTGAAGTTTTCATGCATAACTCCCTTTTCCTGTAAGTTGCATTAATTACACCAGGAATGTTCATCAGCCCCAGTAATCATTTCAGCAGTTTTAAACTGAAAGGTCAGCCTGAAAAACCCCACAAGCGATGCTTTTATGCTCAGTGAGAAGTACAGCTAAATCCTTTGCTTTCAACAGCTTGTCTTAAGAAGATATTACCATTAGCTGTCTCAGCTAATGACTAGAAAACGTAGCAAAGTTATATTCCTACATAAAAGAAAAACTTATGTACCACTGAAAAATACATCAATATGAGAGACGCATCAGGTCTACTCTGTGTACACAAATGCAGAACAAATCCTGTCTTCTCATGAATACATGTGAAGCAGCAGCAAAATTTAGGCCTCAGCAGTTCTGTGTAACTTGAGTCACACCTGAGATTTCCTTTTGTATTTATGATGAGCCTCTTTAATCCTATCTTGTCTGAAGCAGGACCTTGAGAAAGTCCATGTTCACGACTCCTGCTCATATCTAAGGTAAACTCTAAGAGCTGCTCCTCACCTAGCAGCCCTACATTCAGTGCAGCATTAGGGGGATAAGCAAGGCTGATATTTGGCTCACACAATACTAGCAGAGATTATTCTCTATGGAGAACTCAGCAAATGTGCTGTTAATAACACACCAGACTTGCAATTCAGCTGTATTGTCTCTGCAAAGCTTAACAGGAGTAAAAAGCAATAAAAACTGTTTTGACACTGTTGGCAGATGTGAATGACTACACTCTGTTCTATTGAGAAAGCTGGAGTTCTACATGTTACATCCTAGAGCTTATCCATAAATGGTTTGAAACAGAAGCAGTGATAGAATTATGGACAGGTCATGCAGAGCAGCAGCTGAAGTCCCCTCTGAGCCATGTGTACAAAGCAAGCACTTAGGCTTGATTTCTGAGCCCTATAAGTCAGTACAATTGTTGTACCAATGCCTCTAAAAACTACCAAGTCACCTGCAAGAACTCATCAGACATTATGAAGCAATGTCTTTCATGCTGTGCAGTTTTGAAGGGGCTGTTCCCAGGTTTCCCTGTCCCTGCAATTCCTTCTTCATTTCATTGCATGAAGGGAAGAATGGTCTATATTCCATCCCATCTCCTGCATCACAGTTCATTTTTGTGCAAGAAGGAAATTGCATAGCAGTGATTTTTTTCTGTAAGACTGTAAGATGTTACAGAGTGCTTGCAATTTCCTAACAACATGACAGTCTTCACAGAATGGACAAGAGCAAGTGCCAGGAGCAGTGTCTGAATCCATGATGAGAATGGCATCTGGTGGGAGAAGAAGGCTTGATCCAGAAGTGATAAAGGACAACTGACATGTGAGCAAGAAAAATGTTTTGAAAGCACTGAACACGCTGAGCATGTGCACATTTATTGAAGTGTTCTTTTGCCTTTGATGTCTTCCAGTTTCTAAAGCATTTTAGCCTGCAATTGAAAAAAGCATTATTCCTGTAGGGCTAAAATCAGATACATTACTTATTGCTTTATATCTAGAATAATTTTTTACTGAGACCAGAATCTGTCTCTAATTGTTATGAAAGAAATATCAGTATCAAGATTCATCACTACATTGATTGAGATACACAGAGATTAATAGACTCTTAATTCCTACATAAGCACCCGTTCTAATGCTCTTGTACTTCCCACTCAAGTAGTAAACTTGCTGGTTTAAGTTTTAATATTTGAGGTAAAATTACAGTAACATTTCTTTAATGTTTTTAAATGCTTTTTTAAAAGTCTACAAAAAATTTCTCTGTGATTGATATCTCTGAGGCTTCATACTTCAGAGGAGGTCTAAGGAAGTAGCTGAAAGGAGGATGTCTGGCTTCCATATAACCCAGTGATTTACCATAGAGCTTGTACACATCTGGCCACAGGTGGATACTATTGTATATTTAATTGAAGTATATAAAGAAGAGAGCAAATATAATCTCCTCCACTGTTAGTCAGAGCTGTCTGGATAACTCTGTAGACCGGAATTCCTTGTGGATTTTAAAGACTCACTAGCCTTTGTCCCATATCAAAACTCTCCAGAGTGTCAGTGGCACACATGTTCTCAGCTATGGTTTAATATGGCAAGAATTAATCCTACAACAATTACTCATCTGCATCCTGTTGGCCTAGAGGACTACTTTTCCACAGAAGTTTTCCTCAGTTAATAACCTTGCACATTCTGGGCTGCTAGTGCAAATTACCACTGCTGGGAAGCCTGGGGGAACAAATGGAGCACAATTTGTCCTGATAAACTGTATGTCATTGGCAATTTTTTTTCTTTCTTTTTTTTCCTTTTTTTTTAGAGCTGATTGAGTATTAAATCTGACTGACCTATAGAAAGCTGCAACACTTCTGTTTGAAAATTACTCCTACCAAAAATAACTCATTACCAAGTATAAAATTAATAATGCAACATTCCTTTTACTCCTGAACCTAGCTGAGACACCCTGTCTGAAATTCAGGCATTTCTGGATAATAGTGCAAGAGCCTCAGGACAGGAGTTATTTTTTCCATTCAGCTACTTTAAATAGCGTGGTGATATTTTTAGTTTTACTGTACCCATGCTGTTTAAAATTGTATAATTTTAAAATAGCTTGTGCAGTACAAGGTTCCCTGCTGTGGAAAGAAAATTGAGTTAAACTTTCACACTCAATATTTTTATAAATCTGGTGCTTTATACCCAATAAACTGTGCATTCAATTATCCCTTTCTCAGATTTATCATTTGGTAAAAGTGTTTCCTCATAATTTTCAGCTTTTATGAAAAATGTGACTTACAATACCTAGTATAAGTCAAAGCAAGCAAGCTAAATACAATCAGAAGTACAGAAAGGGAAAGAAGGATTCTCACAAAATCCTATAATGATTTTTGCCAGTACCCAGAATCAGTAACAGAATTTGCTTTCTACAACACTATACTTTTGGTCCCACAGGAAAAGTGATCACATCACCCATTGCTGGAATGCACTAGAAGATAAAGCAAGCAGATGACAACTGATGTCTAGTGACAATACAGCAAATCTGGATACTTGGAGCCAGGTCCTGGCTCTATCAAACTTACTATACAGCCTTGGGTAAATCAGTCGACCTGCTGTATCTGTTCCTTAGGTGTAAAAGGAAGACATTGCTTTACCCAGGGAAATGTCACTAAGCAATAAAACAAAAAGGGTTGTGAGAATGTCAGGTCAGATTCATGTTATGAGTAGCAGTGTTCATGGAAGTGTTTGGACAGAGAGGATAGACTGAGGTGCACAAGAGCACAGGAAATTAGCTTTTGTTCCAAGGCTATTAAAATAACCAGTGTAATTAGTTTTGTGTGGCAGACTTTGCTTTTCAAGGTCTGAAAATAACAGATTATTTGCAGACTGAAGCCAAAGTGAAGTTTAAATCTTTATTATTAAATCAGTGTTGACATAATGCAGAAGTAGATTATTATATACTGAAGATTTTTAGTTTCCAATATCCTTAAGGAAACTTAATGAAATACTACAGCAAAATTTCTTCATGACCTCTAATATTTCAAAGTATCTTGAAGAAGAAAACAAGTGACAGGCACAAGCTGCAGAATTGCAACTGAAAAATAAGCATTACTGAATTTCTCGGTTCTCCAAAGGCAGACCTTTGAGTTAACTCAGTAATTCTTATTTTACTATCTTAAACCTCCTTGATTTGAGTTATCCCAGATATGCCCAGCTGTATTAAACAACAAGAAAAGAGAATACATAAAATTTCTTCGGGGAGAGGTGAAGAAAATGAGCTATGCAATCTCTGGTTTTTATTGGAATATTTAAGCTCCTTCAAATGATAGACCTACAAATCTAAAAACCCTCAAATTTGGATGCAAGCAGAAGAGTCACTGATGTAGGAGGTCTTCATTCTGCAAGTTTCTAGAGATTTCTGTTGGGCAGAGGGGACAACTACTGCAACTTCACTGAGGTAGGCAGGTGAAACAATGGGAGAATTTTACTGTCTTCTGATGGATGTTTAATTGCCAGATAGTAGCCATAAGCATGACTGCTTATGAAAAACCAATATCTCAGTGACAAAGTATCCATTTCCTTCGAAATCTGGGGTTTTTTCAGGTTCCTTTTTTTTAAGTCATGATGTTGATACTTGATAACTGCTCACCAGTTATTTGTCATTATCATCCATATTGAAAATACAGTCAAGAGGAACAGACCAAAGGCCAGCTAGTCAAGTGTGTGCTTTCTGACTATTGTCAGGAGCAGATAACTAAAAGAACCAAACAAACAGGATAAATGCCACATGCAGTGCAGATCATTGCACTTCATGACCCAGTGATGCAATTTCATAGATCATTTATGCCTGTATAAAGATGTTGGTCTGTACCATAGGTGTGCTTATTCCCCTTCAAGGCAGTCTCTGCAAGGATATACCTCCCTCCTGTGTGTACACGGGGCTTGCCATAATTCTCTTCTTCCTGTAGACATTCTTATAAAGTTTCATGGAGAATATACAAAAGAAATCCAAGGACCTACCCAGGGATGCTTTCCTCATATTCCTCTAGAAGCATACAGAAGAAAACATTTTTAAACAGAATAGCTAAAAAAGAAATAAATGAAAAATCAAATTCTGGTCTTTCTTTTCACTGCTGAATCCCTGTCTCAGAAAAAATCCTGAAGAATTTCTAAAAGGACAAATTTACAGCAACTATACAATAGACTCAGACTTCCAGGGATCATTTGGGATACATCCACAGATATCTAAAATACTTGGAAGTGCTGTTTACTACACAGGAATTATTTTATGTACATGTTCTTCCTAAACAGAGCCATTCTGTGTAAACCATTGTTGTCATTACTACCCAATCTGTTATGTCTCATAATGCTTTCCTAATCAGGAAGTGTCCTATTTTATGATTAATCCACAAGAGATATTTGGAAATGTTTTCTCTGAAGTACATCTTTTTCTAATCCTTTTTTTTAAAGTGTTTTTTAAATTATAGCATAAAATAAAGATATGGAAGTGACCTAACTTTAGATTCAAGACTAGCTTTAACAAGGTTAACTTTTTCATGGCTCAACATTAGTTTTACCTTGGGTTAGGGTGTACATTTTGGATTATGCCATCTGATTATTTTAACAGTTGTTTTGCAGCTCAATCCATTAAGAAGAGATGTGGTATTAAAGTAGGGAAGTTGGAAGTACTTATACAATTTGAAAACTTTCTTTGATCCTAAAGAATATATTTAACTTTGGGCTAAGGCTATTGTTCAATGGCTCAATTATTGTTTTACAAAAACGGGTTTTTTTAGTTTATGCAAATAGCCAGGCCAGAAGTACTATGTCTAAACACATGCTGTTAAAACAAAATAGAAAATATTGACATTTATTGATTAATATTTTCTTGATTATTGATATTTTTATTATTTCCCTCATTATTTCATTTCATGTCTACATCTCCTACTTGAGTCTCTTTCAGGAGACTTGAATTCTTTCTTGATATTGCATTTACTGACAAATTCCAGATCACAGTACAGGATGCCACTGCCATTTCCTACTGTCATACGAATATAATTCTTGCACTTGAGCTGTTCTAGAAAACTGAAATTGAACCAAACTATCAGTTTCTCTCTTTGTAAAAATAGAGGTATGGCTTGAGATATGGCTGTTGTGCAAAGTCAGTGACAGTAGAATAACTTTGGAAATAGATGGTGACTTATAACAAGATTTGGATGCTATTCTTCAAAGTTCAGAGCAAACCTTTGACTGAAAAATTTTGTTCTGTTTTGGCAATCTTTTTTATCACTGTCTCAAGAGACAATCAATTTGTGTGAGCAAGGAAAGGTTAGTTTTAAAATAGTACAATGTTCATAGTCTTTCCCCACTTTGAAAGTCATAGCTATGGAGCAGCAACAGCCACAGCTCAGGATGCATTGAGAAAGGTGCTCAAGGGACCCTATTCACTGCCTGGAAATACAGCATACTATTATACCAACCTTAGGTATAAAACCTTAGGGTCAATAAGCAGTCTGTCAACAGTTAAAAGCACACTGAAATACATAGTGGATGTTACTGTCAGTGAGTCCTCTGACTCAGCAGTGATACACACTGCTGGATGCACTAGAAATTCCTCTGGTATCTTAGTGCTTAAATGCATTTGTTGTGAAATACTGAATGAGTGTCACTGGGACTCAATTTGAGCAAAATAACAGCTTTGCTGCAGTCCTGCATCTATTCTATTTCCCTCCTGAGCAGTCTCTCTACAGATCCATTCCCTGGAAATAGCATATGTGTCCAGCTTGCCCCAAGTGAGTATGTCATAGCTGTAGTGTAGGAATAATTGCCACATGAAAATGTGAAGCTACAAGAGTTCTGGAACACCATCTGAGTTTGGAAACTCAGATGGAAAGTGGGGGTGGTCCATCACTACTGAAAGGTATCTTTTCAAATACGCATAAAATTTAAATAGAAAGCCAAAAGCAGAAGCTGAGATCTTGGTCAAAACCAGTCCAGAAACCCAATACATAAAAATGCATGTTAGTCCATACTCTGATGTAATCACAGTTTAAATGGCCTTGAGTTCTGCAAGAAGGAACTTTCAAACAAATTGTACTAAGCAGCACATATGTGGTAGAGAGCAGAGGCTTTCAACAGCAGCAAATCCCAGGTGCTGTACACCCTACCTGTTCTCTGAACATGAACACTGTTACTTAGAGGCATATCCAGATATACAATAGTCAGCTATTTGATCAGTCTGATGTCTGGTATGACAGAAACAGTATATCCCACAAATAGCTAGTTATGATTTTAAATCCATTGGAGTATTTGAAGAGTGCTGTAATAGTGAAAGCATGTGGCAGAACAGTGGGGCTCTGTCACTATTAACAACAAACTCCCAGGTAAAGCCATGAAAGTTAGGTACCTGTCCTAATTTCCTTTGTTCTTATATTTTTTGTAACAGATTAGTATAAATATGCCAGAATTAAAACCTTTAATCTAAGAACTTCCAAAGTCTCAGGATTCCTACAAGCAGCCAGCTTTTCAGTGGGCTTTCCTGAAAACACTTTTAATTACTGATTTTCTTAAAGTGCAAACTTAACAAGAATCTCCTCTCTTTACAATATCTCAAGGTGAACACCCTCACGTGGGAAAGCCCTGCCATCTCTTTCCTGTTACCCTTGCAGTTGCACTAGCTTTGGTCTGCTAGAAGTTTTTTAAAATGGTTTTTTTTGCCTAATGACTGTCCATGTGAATAAATTTAAAACTGCAATTCTTTAACTCTGCTAGTGAAGGATATGTGTCAGACTCCCATCAGTATTTTTAGCTGTCTCACTAGATTATTCAAGGCATAACAAGATAATTTTGCCTTTCCAGTGCTTTATTTGATGGAAATGCAATTTCCTTGCACCAATCACAGTACTGACATGTAGCAATAATGGCTCAAAAGACTGCTTTGCAATACATTTGTCATAACCTATATTATAGGGCACCGAGCTCATTTACACTGACAATTTAAAACCATTCAGTAGTTTCTTTGATTATCAGCTAGGAAAATATGTCTCAAGATTTATTTTTTAAATATTTTCCATTAGTCTCCTTCCATGTCATTCCCAACAACTTAAGATAATGTCTGAAGAGGATGGGATTAAGTTTTCAGGGCAAAAAAAAAGAAAAAAAAATGAAAAAACACAAACCAACAGTATTTTCTTTTATTTTGCCCTTCCCCCTTTAAAAGGAGACCAGCATACTTGAGCATACAGTCTGCCACATACTTGGTCTTACAGAGTTTGGGGACACTGGGAGAGCTCCCATGGACAGTACTTCATATGCAAGCTAAACAACCATGGATGTCAGCAGCTGCTTTGAAAAACCAACACATAGAGTATCTCTGTGAAACATGGAGCACAGATTTGGATTGACCATTCCCCTGGTCAGTTTTGCCCTTCTTAAAGTGTTGCAGGGTGCTCATCAGAGCAGCAGGGCTGCCCAGACCTGTCCTTGCTCCACCCCAGCTCCAAGCCAGAGCAACACAAACTCTGCCAAGGCCATACAAGGAGCCTTTGGGATCACCGAGATCTTGCATCAGTGTGGTGTGTCCAGGTGGTTTAGAGCACTGGTAAAGCAGCTCTCAGTTTGTCTGTAGAGGACTGAGCAGATGGATTGTCCTCTAATATGTTTATGTTACTTTCTTCAAACACTTTCACAATCCACAAAAGCACTTGTATTAATATTCCACAATAACAATGCTACTTGAGTGTCTCCCTGTCCTTATGGGGTTACTGAAATATTTTTCAAAGGCTAAAAACATTTTCAATTAAAAATAATTCACACCAGCATAAGGATGCACGAGAAGGTAAAGCATTATTCCAGGATAAAGCACAACTGTAGACATCGGGAAGCTGCATTACATGTAGCAGCTACTATAGACACAGAGTTGAAAGTATAGTACTCTTTGTGAGCTAAACCCTCTCTTCCCAAAGTCTTACAGGAAGGAATAATGAGAAGTCAAATATTTTCATAGTCACAGCCATTCATTTCTCATCTGTTTATTCAGTCATCAGAAGTGTCTTGATAACGTGACAAACTTGATTCCCTTTGCCCATACCATCTCAAAATGAATATACAAAGAAAAACCTGGGGTGTAGAGGGAAATGGGTCTCAATCAGTGAGAACAGAGAGCTTCTGCCACCACATTCAGAGTGCAGAAAGCCCAAAAGCCTCGGGTCTTTATCAGTCTCAGAACCTTTTCATGAAATTACACAGTTCATCCCTGGCAGTGACACATTAGACACGAAGCTTCTGCCCGATCCCCTGCCCTGGACTGAGGGGTGTGGGAACCACTCTATCCTTTAGATGGTGGAAAGTCTCCCTCTGAATCATCCTGAAAACAAAACACATGCAGCCCTCTTGAAGGTGGGGATGGGATTAGGGGCTCCATACCACTGCATTAAGTGAAAAATTCATAGAGACCTGAACAGGCAAGAGCTTATGCCTGAATAAATCTGGATGCAGCCTTAACGCTACAAGTTTTATTGTTCCCTACAGCAGTTCAAGTGAATTTTGCCCACTCACTGCCTACAGAAGGCATACCAACATGAAAGAGCCATAAGTAATCTACTTTGACAAGAGCTGCTGTAATGAGTCACAAGTTCTTATCACACCTTTGAGCCACACCATTAGCTCAAGAATATACTGTTTTCAGAGCAGTAAGATGCAGCCTGCCCTTCTGCAGTCCCTTCTATCTTTCAGAAATAGAGGATGCTTCCCATCCCTCTTTGGAAAGATAATTATTTTAGATACTCTCTTTATATCTCCATGCAGTCAACTACATGAGTAAGATGTGCAATCTCCAAAATTGACACTGCACCTCCCTTGGATATGTCTGTACTTTCACTAGGTAGGTACTTTGTTGACTTGGCAATGAAAAGCAATGTGTAGAACTCTAACCCTTTGGCCTGTTCCTGTAGAAACCCTGCTCTAGCTTCTTGATAGATGTGGCATATCTTGACTCTGATGGAATTGGCATTCCATGTTTTTGAATGGCATGAGGTAGCTAAAGAGCAATATCTTATCATTGTAACATAATTTACAAAGGGTTTGTGATTTTTTGTTGGTTTTTGGTTTTTTAAAAAATATCCTGTCAAATCATTGTACATTAAGCCAAGACTCTACTTTCCAACTATCACTAGTGTTTTTGAACGCTCTCCGCAAGGAATTCAGAGGATCCCTTACATTGAATGCAAAATACAAAAGCCATCTGAAAGAACCACCCACCATCTTAATCACTTGCTGATGATACATCATATGTTTTCCTTCTTTAGACAACTTTTATTCCTGTCATTCAGCTGTACTGCTATATATTACTGATAGCTTAGCAATCCTACTCCATTACCTCTAATAAGTTTTGCAGACATCTCTTTAAGCATACTGCTGGTAGTAAAAAAAAAAAAAAATCATTCTACTTACTTAACTGCATGGAAAGGTGGGATTAGGCAGTTCCTTTGTTGGCATCACATACATAACTTGGGTGGAAAAGTCTGGTTTAGATAATTAGATCAGATTCTTGCATCTATTAGCCCACCCTACATTACCTGTGGCAGATTTGTAGCAGCTCAGGAACAGCCCAGTGAATTTTAACAAAATGTTTAATTAACCTGGGACAGATTCATACACCTAGACTTCACCACTGATTAAAAATGCATAGCAGCAGTTAAGCATTGTGTTTAATGAGCATACAAGTGCAAGGTTAAACATGCACATTAGTTTGACTACCATTTTGTCACTCATTACATCAATCTTGTTTTCTTTTAGAGCACAAGGTTTTGTTTCTGGCCATGTCTAAATATATGCAACCCCAAAAACATTGTTTCCTGGAGGAGCAGTAGGACCATGCAAGCCAGTGACCTTTTCCATGGCTTTCACAGCAATGACAGTAGCTGTGAGCTTCCCCGTGTTGTTTTTGGTTGTTTTTTTTTTTTTCCCTCAGTAGCTCAAGAACTCTAATTCAGCTTTTAGGTACAAGAGGTTGATTAATAAAAAGAGAGGGTTTTCATGGACACTTATGCAATTGGTTTCTGGAACTTTTATGCCAGAAGTTGTTTCATGTGAAAGGAAAAGAGATTTAGTCTGACATTTGCTGTCATGAGGGGAAACTAAGTAAAGGGATAGGCTGTTCCAGATATCATTTTTGCAGGAAATCTTGTCCTTTCCTAGTAAGTAGAGGAGCTTAATCACCTGGCCAAGCAGAATAGAAAAAGTCATTTTTTTGGGCAGGAACAGACAGCATTTTTCTTTGCAGCATGAACACAGTATAACCAGAATTTAAACTGCTACCTTACAAAAACCCTTCAAGTTTATTTCTCCACCCTTCCAGGTGCATTTTCCTTTGCTAGGAATAACTTTCTTCATTTTAAACATCACTATAATAATGGAAATTAACAGAAGAGTGGCTATTTAGAACAGCAAAGATGGGGAATGACCCAGTTGTGAGGAAAAGACAGGGAGCTGCCAATACTATCAGAGAACAAAGTATTTTAAAACCAGGAGAAATTTACTAAGGTGAGAAACCTTAGTGGGAAATCCAGACAAATGACATAGAAAACTAGTGTGATACTCTGTGTATTTTGGACCAGTTCTGCAACTGATTCATTAATGGAATTGGTTATCACTGTTAGCCAAGGATGTCTTTTTGTTTGTTTGGGGTTTTGTTTTGTTTTGTTTTTATTTACATTGAAGGATATCAAGGATGGGGATTTCAGTTTGGATGGAGGCTGTGAATGCATTTTTTGCATACATAGCATTGGAGGCAATGCAAACCAAATAAATTTTCAAGACACTTTCAATTGTGACATTTGAAAAGGAAAAACCCAAAGCAGTTGTTCAGGAGGTGGTTTGTATTAGCAAAAAAAAATATTTGAGAAATAAGTATCCCATTTACACATGAGGTTTTCTGGTTCTCACCTTTTTGCTGAAATAATTCCTACTGCATCTCTAGAAGAGTTGTCCACTGCAGCTTCTTCCAGTGGTAGAAGCTATTCTACATATCTGGCATCACCCAGGCATGCCGGGAACACATATGTGCTGTTATGATCATGGGGCCAGCCAGACTGGGTCAAACCTCCACCTGTATCCTGTTTTTCCAGCAGGGGCATTCACTCAGTAGGGACACAGATAATGCCTTGCCGTGAGGTCTAAAGAAGTCTCTTCCACTGCTTTTCCTGTGCCCTGATAATCATGTTACCTCTGTTACCTACAGCTGCCCTCACTTCATTGTGCTGCCTTCCCCCTGTTTTTACTTCTCCCAACAGATTTCTATTCACTGGGACTTAGCAAGAGTGGTAGTGACAGTTCCATCATTACCTATTAAGACTCTTACTTAGGGAGAAATTAAAAGAAACATGCAAATACAGAATAATCCTTTCTCTAGTGTAAATCCTTTCCCCTTTCACAGGCAGTAAAGAGTCAAAGAACTTCTGGAGCTAAAAAACATCTGTGATGACACCATTATGTTCAAAATCTGCAGCTGGTCCTTTACTCTTTTTCCTTAGCCTTTCTGTACTTCTGGCCTCTAAAAATGATTAGCATCCTCTGCTAATGACTTCTGCCACTTCCCTATGCCCTCTCTGAAGTATGTATTTTTCTTTTTGAAGCCACGCTCCAGCAGAAGAGCCTGATGAGTAGACATTCACTGCAGACTCTCCAATCATCCATAACTAAGACTGTACCACATCCTTTCTTCAGCTTGAGGGAAAACTGAAGAGTCTCAAATTGTACCTCCCTTGAATGAAAAAACATCCTGTAGCAGGATATTTTGAGGAGACTTCCCCCCACCTTTTTCAACAACTGTCTCCTTAGAGGAGTAGTGAGACCTGCAGATCTGCCCACAGCCTGTGGGCACACCACAGTTTATCCAATGGCATGATGACATTTGCTGGATTTTCTCACAGCTTCTTTCCTACAGATTTCTAACCCTTCATTTGATTTTTAACCACCCTGACACTCCCAGAGAAGTCTCCAGAATAATACCTGAGCAGTAATTACTGGGAACTTACTTTTCTTACATTACATACACTATAGGGATTTCTTGCTCTTACCCAATTTTCTTTCCTATCCCAGTAAGTCCTATACTGACAACTATCAGTATTTTTATGCCTGATCATCATTCCCAGCCTGTTTACCTTCAAACCACTGTACTCTAGTGTGGTGTCATTTTAGTGTGCCCCCATAGCATAGGAGGAACCATGAAAAGGGGGCTTAGTAGGAGGTCCCGCTTCCACTGCAAGCTGAGTTGCTGACACTGTGCAGCGTGGGTAAGCCAGGCAGACAAGAAAACTAATGCCCTTTCAGACTGCTTTCAGCTGCTCTGAGTAGTACCAGCTCCTTGTCCATCTTCCAGAAGTAGTGCTGAAGGCAGCTTAAAGTAATTCAATTTGCAGAAACAGGTGAGGACTATTCACATTTTCAGTCAAGTGTGCATGTGCAGAGCTGTGTCTCTATGTAGTCTGCAGCATCTCATCATCTGCATAACAGGCCATGGGACCTCACTGAACTTTTCATGTTCATAGACTCGTTAAGGGTAGAAGAGTCCTTTAAGATCATCAAGTCGAACTACCAATCCAGCACCACCATTAAACCACATCAGGTACCCTATCCACATGTTTTTTGAGCAATTCCAGGAATAGTGGCTCCACGACTTCCCTGAGAAGTCTATTCCAATGCTTTTGCAACCCTTTCTATGCAAAAATTTTCCTAATATCTAGTCTAAGCCTCTCTGCTGCAACTTGAGGCCATTTCCTCTCATCCTGTCATTTGTTACCTAGAAGAAGAGACTGACTCCCCCAGTTTGCTACAACCTGCTTTCAAGAACTTGCTGAAAGTGATAAGGTATCTCCTGAGCCTTCTTTTCTCCAGGCTAAACAACCCCAGCTCCCTCAGCCACTCCTCATCAGACTCCAAACCCTTCACAGCTTTGTTGCCCATCTATTCAAATTAGAGTTTAGTCTTTCAGACAAGCATTCATCCCTGCCTTAAAGATGCCCAAGAGATTTCATAAGAGGTTAGTATCAGTATTCATAATCAGAATTCATGCAACTTTAGTGTTACTGATGGTATTTCTTATGGTCTTTTTTGCTAGACATGAGTCCACTAACTCCAGTTTTGTTCCATGATAACATTGCTAAGCTCAAGAGGCAAAGTTCCAAGACTCTCACCATAAATCTTACTTTCTAGCCCTTCTGTCACTCTCATTGCTCTTTTTCCATCTCCCAGTTTCTCAGCATCCTTTGGAAGTACATCCTGTATTTTGACATGCTTGAATGGCAGAAGCACCCTTGCCAGCATAACAGCTGCTCTTGCCTCACTGAGAAGTCCTTGAAAAACAAGGGTCAAAGAAAGAAGCAGAAGCTCTTGTGATACAACAGCCTGAGCTTGCATTCATCTTATTGAACTTTCTTCATACCCTGCACAGCACCAGCTCTTAGGTCTCCATTACTTTCATCATTTTTTTCAAAGGTCCCCTGGTCAGTGCCTGCTTTCTCAGGTTAGATCAGTGTCCTCTAGACCTGATGACTGGTTCTTGTCAAGAAGCCAGAGACTCTGGCAGGCAGACATCCATACCTTCCTAGGATAATCCCTTCACTTCCACCAACTTCCCATTTAGGGGCCGCCAGAGACAGTGCCTTCTCCTCCCATCTTTGCTGAACCACATGGCCAGTAGACCAAGTTTTACTTTTTTCACTGGAACAAGCAGGATTTTTATTTTCTGCATTTTGAGACTAATTTACACATTTAAATGTCTTTAAATGACATTTTAAGCAATAAGAAGAAATTAATACATATACTCTGGAGTGGTATAGCAAAAGAAATAAATTGCATTTTTAAGTTCTCTTGAGGACAACTCTGCAGCCTTCAAAAAGCAGTTAGATTAACCACAGGAGAACAATCTTCATAAGAGTGCTACTAAAACTGATTAAGTTGCCAATTTGTTTTAATACAAGTCTTACAGTTTAGAAAGACTCCTTCAAAATGTAGCAAAACTTGAACTAGATTTACTATGTAAATTATACTGAAGTACCTGAATAGGCTTTGGATGTTTCTGCATTACATTCTCTTGCACCTTGGGTATATATGAAGTCCTAAAGTGGTTCAGTGCCAGAGAAAGAAAAAAATAGTATGCCAACTTACAGTATCTCTCAGCCTGCTGTGTGACCTAAACCTGAATGTAGAATTATTGTAAGGGTTACATTATTGACAATCAATACATTCAGAAATACCATTTGTTTTATTTAAGAGAATGGATGTCTGACAGAGCCCTCTATAGAGATTTACCAAGTGTAGCTCTTAGCATGCATTATTTAAGACCTTATGATTGTCTCCAGTTAAAAAGTGCATGCTGATTTTCATCAGAAAGTCTTATCTACTTTTCTAGTTTTGAATCAGCAATTAGAAAACTAAACCCAATTCTAAACAACAACTGAAAAATAAGAGGTATTGGCCTATTTTGAGGAGGTTGTATTGTCACAGGTTTCATGAGAACAGACAGCACTAGGGGAGAAGGTCAGGTATTAATGACCTCCTAGAGCTTAAAGGCTGTGGCCAGAGAGAGCTCCTGCCTCCAAGGCAGCAGCAGAGCCCAGCAGGAGGAGAGGTTTTGCTTCCAAATCCTAGTGACTTTAACATGAGTTTCAGGGTGAGGTTCCTCATTACTGCTTCTACTAGTTACTCTATTATATATATAAATATAAATATATATATACATATATATATATGTGTGTATATATATATATATATATATATATATCTGACTATATTTTCCACATGACTCAGGAGTTTTGGCTGTTCCACAGGTTTGTTTCCTGGAGTCACAAGGCAGTAGGAAACACTTTATTCACTCAAAGGTAATGTGAGCTCTTGCTGTTGGAAAGAAACCTATAGATGCAAAACAATACAAACCAAGTAAAACTCAGTCAAAGTGTGGTAAATAATTTTAAGGATCTGAGAAACTGGCTATTTCTTTGTTGTCTTTCAGAATATAAAGACATATGCTAAACCATTTCTTTTTTTAAAAAAAAAGGAAGTAAATGAACATTTGCAGATTTAAAGATATTTTAGCTTATTTACTGCAACCCTCATCCCTTTATCCAGATTGGGGTAACCTAGGAAGTAATCTAATTATTTTCTCGTCATAAAATATATCTCTTTCAAATTGCAAATATAACCCAGAAAGCTCCAGGGATTTGTCCTCTAGGAGACAATCACAAGCACCTGCTCCACTAGTATACTTATAACATTTGGTTTTCATTTAATCTTACCCAAGTAATATAAGATTTTGAGCAGTCACACTGAGCAATTTGTGGCATGCAACCTCTTTATGAACCCTGGAAAGAAACATTAATAGTAACTACTCCAGAGCAGACATTACCAAGCATTACCAACCAGTTTGGCAAGTGGTACTAGCTTCTCTGTAGGTCTATTACTTTCCAGATATTGGTAATGCCTTCCCAAAAGCACTTTAGTGTGTTACATTTCAAGTGTTATTTCTCTTCTACCTGTGATTGTTTTTTCTAATTAAATATTTAAATGGCGTCAGAATTTTTGATTTGGGTATTTTCTTCATAATGTACACATAAATAATTGAAATTATTCAAGTCAGAACAGCTGGAGCTTACAGGTCAATAAGAGGTCTTGGAAACTCAGGCTGTAAAGCAAAACACAGTTCAGCAGGAAGGTGGAAGGATTGTCCAGTACTGCTACTCTTTCTTTAGCAGCAAATTTCTTCAGATGCCTTCAAAGACTAAGGACTAACTCAGGTTTGCACTTTCCTTTACTGATGCCTTATTTACTTGTTGCAGTTAAAGCTGATCATAGAAGGCTAGAGAAAGTAAAAAAAAAAAAAAAAAAAAAGGATTTTTTTTTTTTAATGCATACCCACAATAGATATGTCCTTTAAAGCCAGATCTCAGTACAACATGCATGGCTATGAGTCATGATAGTCTCTTCTCTTCAGCATAGTTATGTTTATATACCTTGGCTGTGATGCTGCTTTACCTGTAGTAACAGGGTTGAGCAAAAACTCTATGGTGGTGGCATTGGCAGTGAAAGAACTGTGAGGCTTCCTGGTAACACACAACATTTAGGACTCAATCAAACACAGCATATCAGGTGTTCAGCAACCAAAGCCAAAACTGGCCAGTCATGCAGAGGAGAGCACAATTCCATGGCCAGGAGGGAGCCAGCAGCAGTGCAGTGAGAGTGCTGAGCTCGAGGAGACCTGTGCTGTAAACCTGTACCTTTGGTCAGTTAATATGTGGTTCCAAATAAGTAGCTCCAGGAGCAGGGATGGGAAACCAAGCTTCCTTCTTGGTGGGTGTCATATCCAAACAATTGATCATGACTTCTCATTTGTATTTCCCTACTACAAGTACCTCTCCCTATCCTTCACAAGAGGAGGATGGGGGGAAAGCAGCCTTTAGAAAGAGTTGTGGCTATGATTATCCAGGGAATGCCAAACAATCAGGATGAGAAATCCCCCAGGTTGCAGGACTTGAGGCTCAGCTCTACACTTAACACATCCTACTGGGAACTGCAAACTGGTGCATTTTGATTTTCAGTAGTCCCAGTTACTGACCACAGTGGCAGTCATGAACTCCTTCTGCAGCACAACCTTTCCTGTGCCTGACACATGCCAGGCCCCATTTCAGGGCTTTAAAGTGCCCTCCAGTATTTGTGACACCCCTCCTACAATGCATGCCACTTGCCCACAGTGGACAAAAGGAATAAGATGTTCTTGGAAGCTCTAGGAAACCATTCCTCCTTAATCCTTCTGCTTGTTATGAAGTCTTCTCAAGCCTTTGAGTTGTGCAGTGTACATATGCTGCCAACACACAGAAAATGTACTTGTTTTTGCCATTGGAACAGCAATTCCAATAAGAAACTTCATGAAAAACTGCTTCTTTGCTGGTAAAACAAGCTGCTTCTCAGCTAGGAGCATTCCTGAGACTAGTCCTTAATTCCCTGGCCAAAGGAAAACAATATGGTGCATAATTATCAAGCTGGAAGTCAAAGTTGGATAATCTCCTACAGTTTGCCAACACGCAAACAGGAGGTGGCAATCTGCCTGCCTTGCACAGGCAGTAAACCTCAGTCTGTCACAGTAACTCACCATCTAACCTACCAGGCCAGCAAAGGCTTGTGTGTTCAAGAGGAGGAACAAGGTTCATTTTCCCTTTTAAAGGGGCATGAATTAAAGGTTGAAGTTAATATCCTCTGGGTTTTATTTCTTCTGTGAAAAAAAACCCCACATACTTGGATTCATCAAACTGAATGAAAAAGATCTTATAAAATAATGACCAAAGCCTTCCAATTGTCATAACAGTGGATGTGGAAAAAATGTGCAGACTGCATCCCTATTTACTTAGGGCATGAGGCCAGGTTGCTCACAGGAAAAAATGGGAGAAGAAAAACAGATACATTTGTGTTGCTTACTGTATTTTAGTCGTTAAAATTGTCCATTTTTTTTCAAAAGAAGTCCAGAAAGTTTAGTCAGATATCAAAGGACTCACAGAAAGAGTGGGGATTATTGCCTATTTAAATAAAATAGAAGATCAAAGTACTTCCAAATGAAGCATTCACAATACTGTCAAGATTTAAGAATTATTAATCTAATTCTGAAAATTGAAATAATTATAAATTATCCATGGACATGAATTTATTCTAGAGTCGTTTTTAACTGCAAGCACAACAGGCACTAATGATGGATAGAAGTCTTTAAGAGTAAAAGCTAGGCACCCGGAACACAGTATAAACTTAGGAAATATCTGAATGAACAACTAAAAGAAAAGGAGCAGAAATATTTAGGCACATGAACCACCAGAAGCATTTGAATCATCACTTCTGAAAGCTTGACTTTCCATCCAGACAACATCCATGGCCCAGCAGAGGCAGATGTGTCAGGAGTGCCACCAACCTCAAAGCCTCTCCTCTGCTCCACCACTGTATGTGACTGGATGGCAGACAGCTCATAAGACATTAATAATAAAGCTTATTATAAAAATAGCTTCTAAACCTCCTTGCAGCTTGCATTTAAGTAGATTTAAGATATATTTTAAAAGCCTACCAAGTGCAACTCCTGCATATGTATTACAAAGGCAGCTGAAAAAAATACACTGCCTTCTTTCAACCTAGATATGAGACTTCTACATTTCTGTGGAATTTCACAGACACAGAAGTGCAGGAAAGACTAGCCCTGGCCTGAGCTAAGCAGACTAATGATTAATCTGCACAGCTTTCTCATCCTAGACTTGAATCAGTAGATATGAACTTAGATGGGCATTGGGATCTGTGTTCTCAGCTCCCACATTTTTCAGTCTTTCATGGCTGTAAAATTTCATCTCTTGCTGTAAAAATATCAGTTGGTTTATTTTTATTTAAGGGAAAATTTTTGCCGTTATATGTAAGGAAGAGAAGGCAGGACAAGCCAGCTGAACATCATTTGGTCTGCAAACAAAATTCAAACAAAAAAGGAAGAAGTTATGTGTGTTCCTAAACTCACTCATTATTTGTGACTGACTCAGTTTTCACAAATGCTTCATTTAGCACTGGAATTAAAATATGATTATCAAAATACTATTTGACAGGAAGGTGGAAAAATTACTGCTGGTGAGACTTCTGGTGTTATTAGATTTCTTGTAAATGTTCCCCTTCCTTCTCAACTCTAGATATTATACTAGTATTCAATCAGAAAAAAAGAAAAGGCACAGACCCAGATAGACCATGACTCCTGCCCAGTTTATAATCACAAAGTTCACATAAGTTTTCAAATGCTTTTTCTGAAATTATATACCTAAAATTTATTGGACCTGAATGAAGATAGAGGAGAGAAAAGCATATCTTGTGCCAATAAACAGTGGCGTATCAAATGCCAAGTTACTAAGGGTGTTCATTCCTGGTTTAGTTAAACAGGAACTCAGTTTCAGGTGCTGGAGGCCCATCCTGTGAAGCCCTTTACCTGATACAACCCCACTGAGCTTCCTGGAGTTCCTTCTCATTTGAAAGAAACAAACCCTCCTGAAGAGAAGTAGCAATCACTTTCAAAGGACAAGCAGTGGGAAAACAAAAAGCTGCACAGAAATCTATGGAAGTCCTGCAGCAACCTCCCCAGCTGCAACACCATGGTTCCTGTCACTAGCAAATCCAAAATACTAACCTTGATTTAAATATAAATCAGTTCCTTGTCCGAATAATTCCTCGCGTACAACCTAGATGCCACTATCTCCTGTTTTCAGATCCATGGTGCCCCTGACATGCTAAAAGAAGAGCCAAGTCTTTACTTGGTTACAATTTCACTTTACACACCTGAATGAGAGGATGCCATCCACAGGGATCTGGACAGGCTCTTAAGCATGCCCATGAGACTCTGGTGAGGTTCAACAGGACCAAGCACCAGGCGCTGCACCTGGGTTGGGGCAACCCCCAGTACCAACACAGGTTGGGGAATGAACAGATCAAGAACAGCTTTGCTGAGAAGGACCTGGAGGTGCAGGTAGATGAGAGGCTGGACATGACCCAGCCATGTGCACTCACAGCCCAGAGAGACAAACGTGTCCTGGGCTGCATCCAAAGCAGTGTGGGCAGCAGGGCAAGGGAGGGGATTCTGTCCCTCTGCTTCTCCCTAGTGAGAGCCCTGCCTGCAGTGCTGCATCAGCTCTGGGGTCCCCAGCACAGGAAGGACATGGACCTGTTGGAACAAGTCCAGAGGAGGCAAACAAAACAATCAGAAGGATGAAGCATCTCTCCTATGAGGAAAGGCCAAGAGAACTGGTATTGTTCATTGTTCAACTGGTATTGCCAAGAAAAGGCTTTGGGGTGACCTAATTTCTGTCCTCCAGTACCTGAAGGAAATTTACAAGAAATACAGAGAGGGACTTTTTACAAGAGCATGTAGTGACAGGATGGGGGGAATGGATTCAAACTAGAGGAGAGTAGGTTGAGATTAGGTATCAGGAATAAATTCTTCCCTGGGAGGGTGGTGAGACACTGGAACAGATTTTTCAGAGAAGCTGCGGATGCCCTATCCATGGAAGTCTTCAAGGCCAGATTGGAGAGGGCTTTAAGCAGCCTGGTCTAGTGGAAGGTGTCCCTGTTCATGGCAGGGCTGTTGAAACTAGATGGTCTTTAAGGTTCCTTTCATCTGAGGCCATTTTGCAATACTTAAAAAATACAAATCTCCTCATTTATACAAAGTATTTGAATGATGGGATTGTGGCCTGCTCATTGCAGGATTATACTACAAATGTTACTTTACAGAGAAAATGCAACCCCACAAATTCAACTTTTACTATGATTAAGAAAAGAGGGGCAGGGAAAAATTCCAGGACTTGCTCCTGTTTCTCAGCGATCTTAGTGTTCTATTTCTTGTTCTTGTGGAAAAAGAACAATCTATTTATCTTGGGACAGAAGACTGAAGTCAGAACTGTTCTTGGCCATCAGACTTTCTGCATGACCTCAGTCAACTCACTTACTATCTCTCCATGCCCAAGTCCACTCATGAGGGAAGTGAGATTTTATTTAAAATCCCTTTCTAAGAAGGGTAGGACCATGGACTCCTAGAAACTGCTGAGCAACAGTTAACAGTTTTGAAAAATAAACCAGAAAATGCTTACTTAAATTCTGTGAGTAGAGCTGCCCCCTTATTGTATGACTAGTTAAAAAGCAGCTTAATGCTTGTAACTCTTTGACAAAATTCAGCTTTTACAATGCACCTCTGGAACAAGGAACCGATTTTTTTTTCTCCTTGCAAGAAAGGAATACATGTTAAAACACTCATGAAAGGTTAGAAAGTAAGGCTGTGTAAGATGAGAAAACAGTTCCTGTAGGCCAGTCCTGCCTGTAGTGAAGTCTCTAGTGGAGTTCCCACATGTCTCCAGGGCATCAGAACAGATGCTTAAAAGGTTTCAGATTCCATTTCAGTATTCAAATGATGAAGTTTACAACAGCCTGAGCAGTGCTTGGTCTTTGAGAAAATATGATCTAGAGACACTTAGTGTTCTGCAGTCTCTTCAGAAACTTACATCAATGCAGGAGGAACTGTTGTCTTTTTCTTACATATGAAGTAGAAATTATTTTAAAGTGGTAAAGTGATTTTTTAGAAGTACTCAAGCCTCATTCTTTTAGAATAATTTTTTTGTTTGTATCTCCTTTCACTGTATTATATTGAAAAACCTTGCATTGAATTATCTTTTACAATTGCTATTTTCCAAGTTTGTTCTTAAAGATGACAGGAGATGACAGGTTTCTTGACTGAATTCCAAAGACAACAGGCTAGCCCAGTGTCCTACTTTAATTGTAGTTATTTTAAATTAGTACTTGTAGCAGAAGGAGCAACTATGAAATTAATAAATCCAGAAATTCATGAAATAACTATAGGCTTTCTGAAAAACAGTGTGAATTATTCATCACTTTAGTTAAACTGCTTACCATTAGCTCAAGTGGCAAAAAAAAAAAAAAATGAAGACAGCTGGTGCTTTAAAATCTTAAGAAAAATGCCTACGATACAGCAGTGTTTGGTCTCTTGGGAAATGAACTTGACTGTAGTGTACTCTCCCTCAAGAATTAAACTTCTAAAACCCCAAGAACAAGAAAACACATGCCCTTTCGGGAATGCCTAACTCTGCATCCTTTTAATAAGGCAAACTTTTCATTTCATTTGGGTTAAATTGGGGAGTTAAAAAACCACACATCACATTTTCACTTTCCTACTTTAAAATGCAGTCTGTAGGTTCAAAGAAGGCAAACCAATCACTCAAAAATCTTCTAAGACCTTTCATAATAGAATATATTAGAAATCTACCAAATAGATGCTCGGTATCCAAAGCAGCTTAGAGCACAAAAAATTGAGGTTATACAACTTAACTGAGATGCTTATGTAGATTATCACAGTTCTGAAAACAAATCCATCTTTCTCCTGATGATCCTGAGGCAAGCAATTGTTATTGTAGCTGTTCTTTCTACTTGGTACTGCTCAATAGTTTGGGGGATTTGTTCATCCTAGTGCCCAACATCCATCCTGGTGTACTAACTCTTCCCACAGTTGGGTATTACATTTTGTTATCATCTTCAAGAAAGATTTTATTTCTTGAGAGACACCTGACTTCAGAATAAAACAAAAAAAAGGGGAGCATTTACACAATTTTATTACATTTTAAAAGAATTATTAAGTTCATAAACTCCTTCCTCCCTGCATTTGTACCCAAGAAAGAAAAAAAAATCTATTTCTGCAGGGAGTTGCAATTAAAATGCAGAGAAATAAAATTTGAATGAGACATCTCAAAAATATGACATCAAGAAGTTTAAACCAACTGATGGGTATTCACTGTCAGTTAAGCATTGCACATTAATCATTAGAACTTAGGTTTTTAAAACACTTTCATCTATATTTATTCTAGTCTAGCAATAAACAAGACATTTCTCCTACCAAGCAGCTCCAGTGAAGTTACACAAACCAGCATTTCCACATGCTTAGAAGCAGACCAAAGAAAGACCAGAAGCAAACAGTTCATTTGGGCAGCTCTGCTCCACATACTACT
Organism: Cinclus cinclus; assembly: GCF_963662255.1. Lineage (NCBI taxonomy): Eukaryota > Metazoa > Chordata > Aves > Passeriformes > Cinclidae > Cinclus > Cinclus cinclus. The sequence continues at coordinate 52,501,479 of NC_085046.1, forward strand.
CATTCAAATAGTCATTTCATCCAGCCCTGCCACTCGGCTAGGCTTGGTAATTCACAAAGAGCTGGTAGGAGCTTGCCTCTCAAATTGTTTTTTGTCTCCTGAGTTTGGTCACATTGGTCAGATGTTTCTCAAGTGTTAGGGGAAGAGCTAAATGGAGAGGAAATGAACACCTGGAAAAACCATGCACTTGAAAAACCAGCCCAAAGTCAGAAACAAAGACTTCAGATGTTCTTATGTAAATAAGTTACTTTCTGAAAAAACTGATAGATACACTGCACCAAAACATAGAAGTTTAAATGCATGCGGCTTATTTACTTAAATACAGACTTGAGGTAAAGCTTAGAAAGCTTCAAAACACAAGATTTCTTGACCAAATGTTTGCTGAGATACCCGCATCAAGCATTCATCTCTGCCAGCATCCTGATTAACAGCTCACAGGTGCATACAGCCATGGATAAAGCCAAGAACCAGATAATTGTGTGTTCACATATCTCTAGACTACTAATTCAACTTCTCTGGTCCAGTGAGCAGCAAGAACCAGTCTGATTCATGCAGGAAGATGAGCCTGGAGCTGAGGACAACTATAGTGAGCAAAGACAGCCTGGTAACAGAATCCACCAACAGAAAATACAAGGTAAAAATTATGAACTAGTCCAGCATCCAGGAGAAGCAGAAAACAGGGCTTCCATGTAGGTCCTAGGTCTGTGCAGAACAGAGCACCAAAGGCAGAACTGCAGACAAACTACCAGGAGTAGAGACAGCCTCCACCCAGAAACAATACCCTCAGAACGAGGGGAAATAATAATAGAGCTCCTGGGCCAATGGACCGAGCATTTCTGGGAAGATCATGTGGGGCTCTCCAGGCCCATTTACACTAATCGCTGCCTTCCAAGTCTCACCTACAATCAGACCTAAATTGCTTTGTCTTTGTTTTGCTTCTTCTTGTTAAGAGTATAGATATTTGTTGTAATTTCTTGTTATTACTAAGGACTCCTAGTCTACCTAATTGTTCTTCCTCTTGAAAGTGTGTGATTGTCTTTCTCACTGATCTCTGCAATTCTATATTCTCCTGAGGTGGAGGAAGGAGAGAACTTCATATAACATTCTGGAGACAGATATTACAAATTACTGCAGAACATAGTTATTACCCGGTGTTTTGTTCTCCAAGCTTTATTGAAGATTCAAAAACACTTGGATTTTGCTGGTCTAGCCACTATGGAGCACCAAGCTTTTATTCTGATAAGGCTGTCTATTCAAATTACACCAATATCCTGAATAATAAAGATTTCAGGCCCTTTTTTAATGCAGAAAATTAGGAGCGTTTTACTTTCCTTTGTATTGAATTTCCTCTGCCTTTCACTGATGAGCTAGACAGTAGTTTGAGGTCTTTCAGCCTTTCTTCTTAGCTAGTCCACCTGTTCACTTCCTTGGCTGGCTGAAGATTTTTGACAAAATGGGTACCTGGCTACCCATTTCCATTTTATGACTATGGGACAGATCTGCCTTTCTTACCATTCAGTCTGAGAGGAACCTCATGGTAAACTTGTCTGGCAGGATGTTTGCAAGGAGTCTCCACCAGCAGCAGACCTTACTCCTAGCCCCTCCTCAGGCTCTGTGGGACCCCAAAACGCTGAGGCCAGGCAGCAAGGGATGCAGTGGAGACAGGAGTGATGTGGCAGAGAGCAGGTAAGGCTGGAGCACCCATAAAGGCTGTAGTCTATTTTCCCCTTGCTGTGCTAATCCACTCTGTATTGTCAATGTTTTGGAAATGATGTGTCTGGCTGGCAGGCAGAGGTGTAGGAAGGAGACATTTTTGATCTCTGCTATATATAGCACAATCTGAGGAACTGTTGCTATTAGTCTCTATCCCAGCAGCAATTTTTCTGCAGCAAAGGAAGAGAGAAGTTTGGAGGCCATTCAATTCCCAGGATGCAATACATACATGCATATATCATACCTCCTTACTTCAAAACTTTAAGTTTAGCTTTAGGTTTTGCCCTGGAGAAAGCCTGTGTCACATACCTCATTCTCACTTACAAACCCTTCTCTCCCTTTGCCTATTTATTTCAGTCCTTGTTTCCATGGATCAGTCTCCTTACGGTGTTATCTACCAGGCATTTACCAGTTTTGGCTCACCCTCTCCTCTAGGTACCACTGTGAACATATGAAGCCCTTCCTCTCAGTTTTCACATCTCTTGCAGCTGAGGATTTAATCCAGATTCAATCCACTTCAAAAGCAGTGAAACACCTACAGCCTCAGCTCCCAGCCATTTCTGTTGTCCCTGCAGTACTACAGATTTCTCAGTGCTATTTTAGGAGCGATGATTATCTCTCCATGGGTTTCCCATGTCTTTGAAGGTGGGCACAAGAAAAAGAACAAATCCTTCCATCCCCCTACAGCTCTCATTTGCTCTTGGGCATCTTGGGTTTTCATCCTTCTGCTTGGGTCAGCCTGTTTTCCACCTCAGTCCCAGCAAACAGTCTGCAGAATGCTTCCCTTTTCACCACAGGTTGCAAAATGCCTGCCCGGCTGAGGACATGCAGACTCCAACTGGAGTGCAGACTGGAGCCCAAATGCTGTAATTTACAATTTACGGTCAAACACACCACCAAGCAACACACAAAATATCATGTTACACTCCTTGCTTCCCCAAAACACTCATCCCTGTACAAAAGGGAATAATCCTTCCTTACAAGAAGTCCCACCCAAGCTTCTGATTTAGTTGTCTTTCCTGGTAACTGGGGTCTTCTCTAGTGTTGAGGGTTAGTTCTCTCCCTTTTCCCTCTGTGGAATTTTCCCCATTGTCATGCTAAGATACCTGTTGACTGGGCCCTGGTGACAAGGGGGAGGGGACGGGAGGGAAGAGGGAAACCCCACGAGATTCAAACAGCCAGAAGAGGAAGCGGAAGGCTGGGCCTCGGCCCATTTCCCCCGCGGAGTTCGGACGAGAAGGACGATCGCCGCCTGTGTCCCATCCCAGCGTCGGGAAACCACCATCGGACCCTGCCCGGCTGCCTTCTCGCTGTGAACTACCACCATCCAGCACTCTACTGAGCACTGGGACCCACACCGTGAGCGGAGGGCTCTCTCTCCATCTCTCTCTCCCCCTGGGACAGCTCTGCCATCACCCCCAGCCCTCCTGCGGCTCTGCAGGACCCGCCCGCCCCCAGCACCGGGAACTGCAGCTCAGGGAAAAGGTGCCTGCAGCCAAAAAACACTGGGACTGAGTTACTGTTCTGTTTGTGGGTAATTTCATAGCAGTTGCTGTTCTTGTTTGTTGTGTTAGATACACTAGTAAAGAACTGTTATTCCTACCCCCATATCTTTGCCTGAGAGCTCTCTTAATTCCAAAATTATAATAATCGGAAGAATCACATTTTCTTTCAGTCCAAGGGGAAGCTTCTGCTTTCCTTGGCAAACACCTGTCCTTCAAACCAGGACATCTAGGAAAGCCACTACATGAAATTATTAATAGCACTGCAGAATTGTAAAGCTGCTTATATTGGTGTGGCCATCAGCAGCTAATTGCAGGCACACCAAGACCTGCCAGGTATGTGGAGTGTTTTTTTCACTCAGGTCTAGTGCATTACAAGTTCAAAGGCCAAAATAATGACACTTCTGTATCTGTCAAGAGCAGCCAAGAAAAAACGCCATATGCAGATCTTAGGTATGCATTTTTTTTTCATAGTGCATATGTTCACACACTGGGGTTTCTTTAGTCTTTTAGAAAAGCTACTTCAGGATTAAGAAATCCTAGAAAATCTCAATCTCTATTATCTTTTATTTATGTATTTTCAATTTTCAAAGTTTTACAACAAATACCAGTTAAATTGAGTATCTTGCATCTAAAAATGTTCATGTGTCTCTTTACATCCCTTGAAAGAGCACTATGCTATGCAAAATGGTTGCTTTAATAGAAAAGATTTTAAAATAATTTATTCCCAAAAATGTATTAGGTATTTAAAATTATGTAAATTAAAAAATAATTTTAAATTATTGTAAACTGCCTGAAGTTTAAACAACATTTCTCAGGTGAAAAAAGTAGCTACTATTACTGCTGCAGGTTTAGGTGAGTTGTAGGATGGGTAGGTGCAGAGGAGAGAAAGAAGAGAATGAGAAGTTTAGGACAGTCTTCATTATTTACTGCAAACCAGTAAGGTGGTACCATCCCTGTGGACCTTAATGTCCTCTGTGACAGTGCCTGGGCAGCAGACATTAATTAACCCTCAACACTTAGCTCTGAACAACCTACCAGGTGGTTTATTTCACCAACAGCTTGCACTCATCTGTTGTGCATTTATGAGTAAGCTGCCAACACAGCCCTCTCATGCCACAAGCCACCCAAGTCAAAACAATCTTCTTAAAAATGAAAGGGGGAGGAAGTATTTCCTTCTTGTTTTTGAGAAGTGCTTTTGTTAAACTGATATTTCATAAAAAATTAGTGGTGGGCAGAAAATCTGTGCATTTGCAACCTAAGTACCTTCAGGAGCCATTAAATCATGGGGCCATCAAATCATATGCTAAATTAGGGTTAAAATCAGTTCAAAAGCTCTCTAATAGATACAGATAAGGGTGGTTCTGTGGGCCAGTATCAGGAAAGAAAACTGAGCAGAGATTGTCCAAGATGCTGAGAGACTTCACTCCTTCTTCAAACCAAGGCTGCTGTTTCTTTATTGTGAGCGCAGTCCTGCAAGGCAAATGCTCCAAGACATGTGGAACATATTTATTATCACCACTGTCCTCTCTCAATTTCTCCCATGTAGTTATTTTGGGGAGTGGGGGAGATGGCGCTACAGGAAAAAGGGCACATTAATGCCTGTGGGATAAAAAATGTAATGTAAACTCTCCATCGGGCATGTCAAAATAAAGCTGTGGATAACCTTGGATCAAAAACTTTGATCGTTTATAACACATAGCCAAATAAAATAAAATTAGTATTTTTAATTGTTTCCAATTAAACATGTGTAGATCTAGAGATGACTTCATGTTTATGCAGAAATCCAAAAATAGTCTACATTAGATTGTTCTAAAAGTGTCTAACTTCTCAAGCTGGTGAAAGATAACCAATGACTAGTAAATATTTATCCAATGCTTAGGAAAAAAACCTCACGTAATTCCTTTGAACTTCTCAAGACTGAAGTAACACTGCCCCTGAAACTGTTAAAACATAAACAAGCCTCATGATTTAAATGTCAAATGTACAGATGAGACATTTCTGGATACTTTGTGGTCCAGTAGGTCCCTTTTGGCCCAAACAATTAATCTTGAATTTAGCCACATTAATTGCAGCACAAACACTCACATGTTTACCCTTTGCTTTTCAAGATCAAAGCAATGCGTAGGACAAGAGTTTATGAATCAGTCACAGAAGTGAATTTATGCTTGTCAGATGAACGTGTTTCTCTTCAGCCTTGGAGGGAAGCAGTGAAGACTGGTTTTCCACTTTCTATAGGGCTGTCTGTTTCAAATAAAGACAGAAACATATTATTTTGGGGCTAAATTAGTAGTATATTTAATTCAGAAAACAAAGATGGACTTGCAATTTTCAGTCTAGATGGCAGACATTTGTCGTAAATTTTCACCTCCAAAAAAAAGCTTTCTATGGAATTCCAAGCAGATGGAATTCCAAGAAAATCACCTAGGCCCTGCCTTCGTGTCCTACCCCACTAATTCATAACTACACCTGCATCTTCCTATTAGAAGGTGTCACTGCAATCCTCACTGTAGGGTGTTTTTTGTGTTTATTGGACTCTACCTAAAATGATTTCTAATTTTAAAATTCTCTGACAGGCCAGAAGATGGTAAGTTATTGTTTTCAACTGAAGTCCAACATAGAAACATTTTATTTGTAACCGTGAGCATGTGCAGTTACACTCCTCAACCCATTAACCTATGCAATTAATCTAGGCATGCAATGCCATGGCAACTGGCTGTAAGAACAACTGTGTTCACCAGTAAAACAAGAATGTGTGTGCATGTACATGAATATATGCATTTAATACTGGAGACTGTGTCACCACTAAGGGTATATGGGAATACGATAATTAGGTTCTTATTATATAGTAGAACTAATACAGAGTTATACAATACATATGAAATCAGTAAATTCCGAAGCATAGGGTGTTAGCAATTTCCTCCAATAAAAGACCCTGTAAAAGTCTCACACTCCCTCTTCAGCAGCTCAACAGTTTTCCTGGTAGGAGCAAAATGCCTCACACAGTGTTTTACTCCGTGACCGAGGCGCTCCAAACGGGACTTTCATGAATTCACATGGAGTTTCTATGTATTTGGAATCGCCTTTATGCCAAGGTTATCAGGAAAACAGCCGGCGAGAAAGGTGTGAAGGAAGCATCTGTGCTGTTCTCCAGAGTCTGGAAGTTTGTTTCTGTATAAATATAATCAGTGGGAACGTTGCCATTTTTTCGTGAAAAGCAGAGAGGGATTTCTCCTGCCTTCCTCTCCCATAAAGCTGGAGCTTGTTTTTCAGCCATCAGCAGCACACAGAGGCACACATACCTGCAAAGTGTCTGCTTGCTTTGGAGCTGCCACCTAAAATTCCATGGCCTGTGCTCTTCACTCTGCTGAGAAAGCTGTGGCCCCCACGGAGCCTGAGTGATAAGGGTAAAGGCAAGATCATTCAGCAATGTCCTCTGAAGGCCAAGGATTTTCATAACACATGTAATTTTTTTATCAGAATGCTAGGTTCATTTCCATCTTTCTCTGCTGGGAATGATCAGAATAAAAAGCACATTTTGGAGCATTTTACCACTGGAAACAAGAAATCTTCAATTCATCCTGGACTGGTCAGATGCCAAATTTTTTTAACTCATGACATCATGAGCTCCATTCAAAATGTCAGCCTTGAAGACCAAACTTTATATTCTGTTATCGTGTTTAAAACTCATTAAGTCAAAATTTCAATTTTGTAGATTCAGGTACTCTTAATAAAGGATTTTGAAAATGTTTTTCCCATTCTGCCTCTCCTTTCATAGTTCTTACCACGCAAAAGGCAAGAAAAATCCATGGGTGAGTGAAAGAGGCTGAGGTGAGGAATGGGGAAGATTCTGCATATCCATTTCTTGCATACAGATGAAAAGCAAATAATTTCTTTCATTTGAGATTTCTGTTAAATACATACAACTGCTTTGATCATTTAATTTCTGTGCAAGGAACAACTGGAACTGTGAGGGGAAAAAAAGCTTAACAAAAGCTGATGAAGAATGGTTTCTGTCTGAGAGAAAAGCTCTGACATAAAACCACTTTTCTGTCTGTTGCTACCCATGCTGTTAAGACCATGAGCTGCAGGTACCAGGCTGCATCCTTATGACCTGAACAAACAGGATGCCCTGGCAGAGATCACTGGAGATGTGGAAGGAGGTTGGGATAGCTGGTTGTTCCCCTGGGGCAGCTCCAGATGCCAGTCTGAGCCCCCAGGGGGCTGAAGTGTCTACTGCTAAACCCTGCTGGTTGTTACCAGTGACTCACAAACTAAAGGAGAGCAGCAGTCTGGCTTTATGCTTTGGAATTGCACACCCTGGCCAAGAGGTTTCCTTAACTGCTCCTGCATGGGCTTGACACTCAGCAGACACATGTTGTACCATATAAACTCTTGAGTTACATCCAGCTCATTTTCTGAGAATGCACTTAGACACATCTCAACATCCATGTGTTTAACCACTGGCACTACTTTGGTGCACAAATATGAGTTCTTATTAGCAGGGAAGCCGCCCATGCAGAATTTATGAACAGAAAAGCGATGTGCAGACTATGACGGATGAGAGCACATTTACATGAAAAGCATCACAGAACTGGTGAGAAAGCGACAGAGAGGCCACACACACTTCTCCAAACTGGCTGCTGTCAGGTGCTCTGTATTTATAGCAGGTTATTTTGGTGACAGAGGCTTTCATACTGCATGATGCATAGGGCTTGTAGGGTTGGACTGTGCATGAATACATATCCACATGCAGGGATGCAATGAATATACCAAGTAAAGTATCTTTGTTCTGAGACCATTTGCAAAACCATGCTTCATTTCATTACAGTTTTGCAATATAACAAATGAGAGCTGACAGCAGTTCTCAGCAGCCCACCTTCTGATCAGAAATGAGGCAATAATGTATTTCAGGTGCTTTTAAAGGAAAACATTGCCACTTATTAGTGAGTGTATACTCAAAGATGACTGCCACTTTGAATCACCAGGAAAAAGGAATTATGAGACATTTGCAGGTGGTGGGTTTTCTCCTGAAATGAGACTTGTCAAGGTATTAAGCAGTACACCTGGTAGCATCTGATTGTTGCATTAGGTCCTAAAAAATATGCTCATTTTAGAGTGTCTTCATCTTGGTTTCAACTAAGAATTGAAGCCAGGTGTCCAAAAACCAGCTGGGAGACAAGAAGGAAGAATAAATTGTGCATCAGGTTCAGTTTAAGCCAATAGTGTCAGACTTTAAAACAAGGATGCAAGTTAGAGTCAAGGCAAACACAACCTTGTAAAACATCAGAACCAGTTCTACATTTATCAAAATGGAACTCATTGCAGATTCAGAGAAATGTAGAAGGTTCAACTTTCTAAATATGCCACTGGCCTGGGATTTGGGCTAAGGCAATTCTTGGCCTGCAGATTTTCTGTTGTGTACCTGGACAAGCCAGATGTGGGCTCTCTCTCTCTCTCAAAACCACAGCTGTACAAGAACGACGGCACTTTCCTGTTTCACCTTTTGGGGAAGGGGACAGGGATTTTTTTGCACACATTGAAACTAAAGTTTCAGGGAGGAGGAGCCAGGAGACAACAACTGGCAGGTCTGTGCTTACATGACTGGGGTTGGGGAAAAGGAACTTGACACGACACTGAATATAAGTGACATGGCTTCCAGGAAAAGGGGGAGGTTTGCCAGAGCTGTATTTAAACAGGTGGTTTAAAAACATAATCTGTGATTTCAACTGCCAATGCTGAATCAGAACAAACTGCTTTTGGGGAGGAGTAGATGTAGATGAAAAGCCATTTATTAGTCTCTGGGACTATGATAGTAGAGATGGGCCAAGATGCTTTTAGACTATGTTCTCTACATCAGTTGTTTTTTGATGTGCCACTAAACTGTGACACAGGGAAAGGCAGCAATAGTAACACATATTGTCATAGCACCCATCATGGCAAAACCGATGGTCCAAAGTTTTAAAAAAGGTGGGGTTTGAAGGAGGGAGTCACACAGTTATTAGTCCAAGTGGCACAGTTGTAGGAGGAGCAAAAACCAGACAAACTTCTGAACCAAAGTCCATGGCATGTGTCACACCATCAGAGTCCTCAGGGCTGTAAATATTATACAGATTTATGGCAACAGACAGACTGCAGCTTTATGGCCACAACAGCAAAATCTGGACAGCTGGTAAGGATTGTTGGTTTGCATGACCAAGGATCTGGACATTTGTTTAAAAGGACATGGCCCAAATTGGTGGGAATTGTTAGCTTTGGAAACAAAGGCATTGGCTTCTGTAACAGGGTATGTTGCTCTGGGGGATGAGGTTGAGGAAGGAGAGGGTCTATTGAAGCAAATAATGACTTTGCAATGAGTGTAGTAGCTAAGCACAAGACTGATCTAGTAAAATGCATCATATTTAATTAGATTATTAGACTCTCATGTGTGTATTCAATGAAAGCCTCCATCATTGTAATTACTAAGGGTGGAGTGGATCATCCAGGTGACAAGAATATTTCAGGAAGGAGAAAGAATTCCCCCAGCTGGGGTTAGGAAAGGGGTTTAAACACAGCTGTGTTTTGAAAAAAAAAATTCTAATACATTGAGAGGTATGATGTGCCAATTGCCTGCTCCTCTTGCAAGGCTTCTTATAAAATGAAGGGAGGAGAGAATGAAATCGCAAAACACCATTAAGGATTGTGCTGCAAGCATTGGAAGTGTTATTAACCTGCTAACCAAATGTGTAGGTTTTCGCACAAGTGGCTGAGTAAAGAGTACAAAGTAATTTATCTAATTAAAACCTGTAACCGGACAACTTTTTATTTTTTTGCAAGTCACAAGTACTCACAGCACCTCAGTCTCAGTTTAAGTGGCTAAATTGCCTCAGGAAATAAAAAGCTTTTAAAAAGTCTCAGACAGGATAGCTTTGAAATTTCAAGCTGCTTCTGTAAAATAAGAACAAAGAAGACATAAAGCATCAAAGTTTTTCAGCTTTTAATTTATTTTTTTCAGTTAATCTGGCATAATGTTCATCTCTCCTGCTTTGTACATCCCCTAAAATCTTGAATTGTATGCCATGGAAATTTGTTTCTTCAAGCCTGTTCTTTTATAAAAAGCTTCTAGCCTTGCCCAGTAAGGTTGACTGACACTTCACATTACAGGACACAGTTGCTTCTGGGTTAGCCAAATGTTATCCATTGGACTAATACTGCCTCTGCTGAATGTTTGCCTCAGGCTGATTAACTTTAATTTAAAAAGAAAAAATCAGTGAATATGGTTCAACCATTTCAAAATAAAATACTAGAAAAAATACTGGTTTGGACACTAGAGGAATTATTACCTTTTTATTTGAAATGGCAAGGTGACTTGATATTTCGAAAGAGAAAATTGAAGTTTGGCAGAGATGGCTTCCCAGTCAGGCAAAGAAGAAAACCTGGCCAGGTTTCAGACAAAGAGAAAATAACAGTTCAGAAATTAAGATTGCTAAAAATTTCATCCCTGACTAAGCATGCAGTGCCCCAGAACACAGCCAAGCTGCCTGAGTATCATCCTAGAGTATTTACCAGGGCAAGACTGATCTTTTTCAAAATCCCAGGTCAGTGAGGCGTCCAGTGGAGGAGCAGAGCCTGGGCATGGTGCCTCCCTCGGGAGCTGAGAAGAGGGAGCCATCTGCTCCAAATGCAAACCAACTCAGGAGGGAAGGGGAGGAGTTCACTAAAATAAGGACTTAAGTGAAGGCTAGGAAAGAGAAACCACTGTTAGAAGCACCAGGGAAAACTGGGCTGTGCAGGGCTACACAGGCTTAGCTCAGAAAGCACAGCAGAGCTGTGTGGCTGCAGTGGTTTGATGGAGGGAGGGGATGGAGGCTGGACCAGAAAATGCACTGAAATCTGGGGCTAATGGAAATGGGAATGAGAGGTTAGGACTCAAAAAGTCATTGGGTTTCCACTGCTCATAATTTAACTGAGTTTGGATGGATTTTCAGGGACAGTGGAGGATGTGCCACCTCCTGGCAAATCTCATTTCCCTACTCCAGAAGTCAGGATTGCCGCAGCTGGCTGAAATGCCGGCAGCATCCTCACAGAATATAGTTCAGGTCTGGTTTTGTTACAGCATCAGCACTTTGGTGTGACCCTAAACGATAATGCTTTGATAGCACATCAACACTATATGCTGCTATATTCCTCCATTTTCATGGTCTACTATGTTCATATGGTAAATTATTACAGAAAAGGGCTATTTTACATTATATATTGAGAGTTAATTATGAAAAACTCTCAATGCCATTTTTCTTGCCGTACTGCTAATTTTATGGTAAAGGAGTGGCAACAGAGCCACAATTCCAGCCCCTGCTGACCACTGATCACCGTAAAGATTTATTGTATCTGGAGTTGTAGCCCACTTTTTTCCATTTTTCAGCCCCACTTTCAGGAATGATATGCCCAGTATGTCCACTTAGAGCTTCCATGTGCCTCTTTTATTTCAGTTTGTTGTGCCTTTTAAAGAAGATTTTCCCTCCTGCACTTTCCCCCACAACACAATGAACCACAAAACTTGCATTGGAGAAGTCAATGGACCACTTTCCCCATCCCATACCAACTATTCTTTAACTACACTTCTCACTCCACAAAACCTTTTTACATGTTACTTCTTAAACAGACAAGTGGTTCATTAATATTTGATGGTATGTCTACTGAATGCTCTTGATCTGATGGTGGAGAAACATGATAATCATTGAAACTATTCCTGCATTTCAGCCACAGCACAAGGTTTTGCTGAAGTCTGCTGAAATGATTCATTGCAATGACAAGTCCAGCCCATTAAAATTATTGTCCCTTCATCTGGGAGAATTAGGAGCCTGTCATGTTACATTTATTCATAAGTTTGACTCCAGCTAATCCACCTACATAGCAAGCCCATCGTGTTTCCAGAGCAAGACAATTCCCCTTCAGGTTAGGATAATTCCTAAAAAAAATGAGCCAGACAACTCATGTTTAAAAACCAGAATGTGTGGTCATGAACACAATCTTCAGTCTTATGGCTGACATAGGATGACTTCTGCCAGGAGTGCAGTGTGTTTTACTGCAGCTTGGTTTCACGTGTATTTGATTTCTTCATTACTAAAAACTCTGGTACTTTCATGGGAAGAAAGGACAAAAATGTTGTGCCATCTTTGGGCCCCACATCATCACTCTAGAAACTCTGAGATCACCTAACTTGTAGCCTATTTAGTCCCAAGTCCATTCATGTTATGATTTTTTACCCTATTTTGTACTCACTTTGAGGAACTTTACATAATATGACCTTGCTGTCACTGTTTGTTCCCTTCAGAACATTTGAGGTTTTAATAAAGACATACTCCAACAAAATGCATCAGATAGAAGCTTGAGGGTACAAATGCTTTAAGGACAGACTAGATTTAAACAAAAACCTCACATTCCATGATTAGCATAGAAGAAAAATTTCAAATTTTCAGATAACAGAGCTCGGTAGCACAATTCCCAAATATCTTTGGGCAATTTCTCAACTTGGAGAAGATGCTGCTCCCCAGCCAAACATTTCCATGAAGCTTAAATAAAAGATGCCTCTGATTTATTTTTCTACAAGGGCTCATGAAGAATAAATCCTATTATGCTCTAATCTGCACAAAGAAGCAGGTGGGCTGAGAGTTTCATCCCTGTAGTTCTCAGCACCATGTGTTACAATCTTCTGCCAGATTTAACACCTTCCACATCCCTGTCAGACAAAGATTATCTTCTAGGTGACAGTCAACAGCCAGAAGGCATTCAAGTTGTGCTGACAGTATCCATTCCTCATTATCAGCGTCTGAACTGCTGGCCCAGAGGAACATGTATTTTCAAGGCAATTAAATCTTAAAAAAAAAAAAGTGTATGAAGAAGTATCAGCATCAGGTAAAAGCTGGGAAAAAAATAAAAATAAAAATAAAAACTAGTGACGTGCTAAGGGGAAAGTGCAAAGTGTGTCTGTCCTTCCCTCCCAGGTAAGTGAGTGCAGGACAGAGGAGCGGCAACACAGAGGCTGCAGGTATCCCATGGCTCCTGATGGGACACAGGGAATAAGATGGCATTATGAGAGGAGAGGAAGAGAACAGTGGACTCCATGGATAACAGAAATTGCTTTTTTTTTCAATACAAGCCAATGAAATTTATCTCCTTGTCTTCCCAAGCAAGTGTGAAGTCTACCTCGCCTTCCTATTCTTGCAAGGATGCACACCATACATGGATGTGGGGCTTACAGAGGCATAGTGTCTTAGAAATCTCTCTGAGGATCAGAAAATGCTTGCTTTTGTTTTGGTGCTTGCCTCTCATTAGTAACATTGTGCTAAAAGAACCAGTAGTTTGCCTAAATCCTTCATAAATATCTCAAACTAATCTGAAGTAAGAAAATTCAATCCTTTCAAATCCTCCCTATGCCATTCATAATTAAGAATTCAAGTCCTGAGGAGGAATGCTATACAAAATAACCAAAGTCATTTAATCAGATTATCCTGATGCCTCCTTTATGAACACTTGTCTTTCAATAGCTTTGTTAATTTTATCCTGACTTGTCTCCCTTGTAGATAAAATACTTTTCAGTAATAACAGCAGAGGATTAATTATTGACTCTTGTCCAAATTTATTTTTGCCTTTCACTTATTTTTGAAAACAGTGCTTCAGCCTGCTAATACAAATTTTAAAAGAGTAACTCCCTCCCTTATTAAAGATGACCACAACTTCAAATCTTCTTAGGTAATTTCTGAAGTGAGATAATGATGAATTCCAGTCAGCAGCTTGGAGAGATGATACAGACTTCCCAGCCAGGGCACAAGGCTTTGCTTCAGTTGGGTTTACTCTTTAAGAAAAGGTCTTCTGGACAGTCACTCTCAAGCCCATGAAAAATTCCTAGCTGCTCCTTACTTCTTCCTGGCAAGTGCCTGGGCAATTCATACCATCACAATATATATGGTCTCTGGTGAAATAGACCCTTGTCATTACAAAGATTTTGTTAGAGTTTTCTTAAAATGTTTAGAGGTTTTGGTTACAAATATGTACAAGCAGGTCAAAATGACAGTTTGCCAGACCCTTGAGTGAGAGGTCTTTTATTCCTGTGTTACAGTCATTGGTATACGGTTTTCAAGGGGCGTATTATTAACAACTGCTACACAAAATGCAATTTTTCTGGTACTGCACTGTTGCACAATAGTACACTGAAGTTGGTGGTACATACTGTATTTTCATTACACAAAGCTAATTGAGATATTTGGAGTAACCTTCTGCCTCACAAAGTTCCTTGCTGCAGGATAATGTGCTTGCATGGGTAAAAACACAGGGGATGTTTGCTTTTGCCTCTCTTACACTCAGTGCTCTCTGCCTTTCATCACAGTCAAAATAGCCTCTTTTTTTCTCTATAAGGGATTAACCAGAACATAATTTGTTCCTGGAAGAGTATGGGGGTTTAATCACCTTCCTCCTCAGTGCACATTGTTCCATTCCATCCATGAGGAAAAAACTTAGGACTCCCAAAACAAATGCACACAGTTTACGCAATTGCGCAATCTGCCCAAAATAAAGAGATAAATATCCAGTCATACTTGTTGCACCCTCCTTATCCTTTGTTCCACAGGGGGCCAAAGGCAGAAGATAATCATTAGGAGGAAAGTTTTCTCTACTTTAGAACAAAATCAAAGAATGCTACTTTCTTTTTATAATTTTTAGATGCTTCCTCGATGCTTCCTTTCCATAACTGCCATTGGCATTAGCCCAGTAAGGTCATCTACCAACTATCTTAAATCACCAGTGATTTAAAAAAATATATATCTTTTTTGGCTGACCTTGATTTTTGTGGAGTTTTTCTAAAATATGTGTGCTACTATACAGTGATTTAGGAAAAGAAGCACCTCATCTGCAAAAACTATCCAGTTTCTGAAATATTTCACATAAAACTTAGTTCACCTTCCGTTGTAATTAGTCCATGAGTTGTGGCACAGCACTGAAGGGAGTAAATCAGTTTTCCATGCCTGTAATTCTTCTTTAGAAAGTCTTACCCAGGTACAACTTTCTAGTACAAGTCTCTGACCCACCCTCTGTCTATTTGCAGTGCAGACCTACAATTTTAGTAACTCAGGGACACAATAGTGTAAAACAGTGCCCAGGTTTTGTACCATCATACAAGTTATTAAGGACACTGGAAAGCCTCTTGAATTTTTTTTCCAGTGAGATGCACAACTCTCTGCAGCAAACTTCAACAGCCTGAGACAATGTCTTACAAATCAGGGAATTACCTTCAGCCAAATTTTTTGGGGCAAAGATTCATCAGTATTGATTTATACCTACTCCAGCCATGATCAGGTAACATGATGATACAGAGTATTAATGACAGTGAGGTTACAGTATCAGAGGGAAATTTATAGAGATGAGCAGTGCTCTTCTCTATAAACATGCTGGGAATTACACTTCTGGATTAGAATAGGATTTTGAAACTTTAATTTGATTATTTGTGGAGATAACCTTAAAATTTGACTATTTATGGAGATTCTGTGTTTAAAAGGGAGAATATTTAAATATTGTATTTAAATTGCAGTTGTATAAGTCATACTGTATTGTGATGGAGTCAGCTGCAGAAGGTGATTTAAAAGGAAGCAGAAGTTCTGGAAATATCAGCCTGGGTTTCTTTGGTTAAAAAATCATTGGGACCAAGGTTTCCTCTTGCTAGGAGCAGAAGTCCTTCTCACACCTGGCAAGCTTCAGGCACACTCTGTGAACAGACCATGAATCCTATGGTGAGGACAGATGAGCTACCAAGTGGTGAGCTCGGTAAACAATGCCATCTTTCATGGCTTTAATGTCTGTAAATAACAGGAATCTTGCCAGGAATATCGGCAGCCTTGCAGCCACACCTCACCCAACAGAAGCAAAATGTCCCTGCTGGGAGTCACTTGTGTGCAAATTTTATGCTGGCTTGTCTAGATGGCCCACTTCTGGTGTCCGAGGAAACGTCCAAATCCCATCTCCATCCCAATGGAGATTGTGGGCAAAAGCATTACTTCTGTATGAGAAAGGGAACTGCAGAAATGAGGGGAATTGCTTCAGCTGTGCTGGGCACAGGCCAGGACCATGGAACTTGGCTGGTGTTAGTGTCACCCTTAAAGTGAACACAATATTAGGGCAGCTTCTTTTGGCTCCTGCTGCTCAGGTCATATAATCAAGGGGGACTTTGTCCCAGCAGAGGAAGGGATGGGTTGGGCATCAAAGAAGGAGGAGACTTCCTCCCCACCCCAGGCTAACACACTTCCCTCTTCCAGAGCTGAGCAGAAATCTACAGGGCCACAAGTGCTTGTGGCATAACTTTAGATAAAATACATAATTCTTCCTCCTTTCCTTCCTCTCCCTTTTCTTCCCCAAATGCTCTAACATCTGCAATTAGAGCAGTTCCAGTGGGAAGTGGAAGACTCTACTACTATTTTGATCCTACATACCCATAAAAGAATAGCAGCCCAAGGTTATAAAAGAGTGACAAGAGTAAGTAAACTCTCTAAAACACTGCTTAAAAGCTATCTAGAACAGCCCAATACTCTAGCAGTTTACACTTCTCTTTTCTCTGGCACAGCCCTGCATTATAAGTAAACTACATCCCTGTTTCATATTAGAGTATGGAGATGCTAAGTTAAAGACATTTCCTCAGAAGCACTGATTTACTAGAGCCTACACTCTTCTGGTGCTCTTGGCTCATGCAGCAAGATTTGTGTTGCATTTTCTTTAATTATCACTTTGATACTAGGGTTCCTAAATGAAAAGTGAAGACAGAAATTCACAAACAGCAGATTCACGTTAACGTACTTTATAGCAAAAATTTAAAAGTTCTTTATTGACAACATTTTCTCCTGAAGCTTCTAAGAAGTGTAACTACTTGAAGTATCTAATAAAGTATATAATAAAAAATATAAACAAGGAATGTAAAGTATGTAATAAACTTTAAAGAATATAAGGCATATAATAAACTATAAGCCTGAAATATTTCAATCTTCTTTCCCTCATCTCACACAAAAAAGGCCACAACAAGGCAATATAACCTAGTTGGTTTTCTTCTCCAGTCTGTACCAGTAAGGATCTGGAAAGCAAAGCCTGTTTTCTACTGTCCCATCAGAATCTGGCCACTGAGCAGATGGAAACCTCTTCTGTTGCGAGGCTCTTCAAAAGCACAGAGTTCATGTGCATCTCCCACGATGCAGATGGATGGGTTGATTCTTCTGTTCTTACTTCACACATAAATTTGCCATGACCACACCACATCAAAGACAGTGAGAGAGATGATCAGAGAGCCTCTGGTTTAAACCAGGCCAGTCTGCATAGGGCCAGGAGCACAGCTGTGGCACACCTAGATGCCCTGAGCACTACAGGACTCTCAGTACAGACTATCTTCACTATCAATTTGTTCATGGATCTCTGTCAATTACAGCTGAAAAATCCCATCTCCACTATTTGCTGTGCCTAGCACATGATGTCTGGCCAGCACTGAGTGCAATTCGTTAACAGCATTTCATTAACACATCCAAAAATGCAGTTTGGATTACAGCTTGTGGAGCAGTAGCTTTAACCTTAGTGCCTGACCCTTTTCTTTAGCCATAGCAAAATGAACAGAGCTGCCTTAGAAAGAGGGCAGAAAATATATTTGTAAGCGTAGTAATCAGCTCATCCCCTGCTTCTCCCCCCCATGTCTGCAAACACAGCCTGACTGTGAAGCCTGTCGTGAAATCCCTATGTGCTCCATTCTGGGAAGGGAGTGATGGGAGAACATCCTTTTCATTTCCTAAATTAAAAACAGTGATTGAATTAGCCCCCCTCGGCATCACCGCTGCCCTGCATAGCGTGTGACCAAGCTGGATGCATTTAAACAATAGGCCCATACAGATGAGGCACAATAATTCTCTGGATGAGTTGGGATCTGTCTTCTCGGCACCTGCTGCAGCTGAAGCCCCCATCTGTGCTCCCCAGGGAGCTACGACATGTCAGTACTTAATGTGCTTGGTGTCACTGCTTCCTGAGATTTTTTTTTTTTGTTTTATTCGAATGAGGCAGAATTAGGAGAGTAGAATGCTGGTGGGGTGGGGGGCAGGGGGAAGGGCTCACAAAAGCTCACGCACACAAAGTGTGAGTTTTAATTAAAAGGCAGACTTGGGGGGGAGACATCCACATTTTGGACAAACACAGTGCAATGCAGAAGTAATTAGGTGCACAAATCTCAGTTGTTAACAGATTCTTCAACACCTATTATCCACGGTGCTGCACAAAAAAAAAAAGCAGATCACTGTGTGAAAGGGGCTGGAAAGCTTAATTTTCACTTCTTTTTGTTCAGGTGGATCAATGAAATGGAGGAAAAGAGAAGTGGGAAGATACAACCCGGGCCAGCCAGGGTCTGGGTCCCCCTTCACGCTCCTTGCCCCACTCCCTCTCTCTATTTACCACAGCATCCTTCTTGCCAAATACATTTGTTTCTCCCAAACTATGAGCTTATTTTTTCCTGGGTCTGTCACTTGCTTTGTTCTGTTTCCTCCCGCTACCTCACTTTATTACTCTAAGTTTCATCACTCTTATTCCTTACTGCACCTGTATCCACAGGCTTTGCTAGGAGGTAAGAGGACAAAGCCTACATAATTTTTGATTTCTCTCTATAGTCACAAAGCCATGTCCTTATTTCCTTTCTCTCTATATTGAGCTTACTTGCATACCTGGACCATATGAGAAGTGATCACTTGGCACTGAATATGCCGAAAAACAGGAACTCAGAAGCTTCTTTCTGGCACCAACTGAGTTTTACACTGCGGCCCATGAGCACCTTCCCCTGAAGTGTGGGGTGTTTTCCCAGCGGGAAATGTTCCTTCTTGATTCACTTGCAGGCTACATTATTTCAATACTGGAAAAGCTGAGTTCATGCTATCAATTATATTTTCAAAGCCACTTTATGTTATTTGAGAGAAGGGCTAAGCACACAATGTGAAACCACAAAAGTGCTTTTTTGGCATTCTTTAACTTAGGAAGAAATGGGTATGCTAATTCAAGGTTGTTGTAACTGTTCTCAGACTGAATTTCATCCCAGGGAAAAGTTATTATTGCTATGTGCCTTTTGAAAAAGGAGGAAAAAAAGGCTTTATTAAGAAGCTAAGATGACCTTCTCCAGGAGTAATATCACCATCATTCTACTAATGGCACACACAGAAGGCAGGTGCCCAGGGATAAGAAAATATAAATAGGAAATCTGGACAGTTCAGTCAGTCCTTTGCTCTGCTATTGACTTACTTGGCCTCAGGCAAGCCCAGGGAATTTAGTGAAGAATTTTCTCTGACTCAGTTGTCTTGGGATGAGGCTCTTAAAAATCTTCTCTGCAAGCTCAGTTGGTTTCTCTGTAGAACTGAGATATTGATACTCACAGAAAGGAATTAATTAATCTTTGCAAAACACTTTCTAATACTTTGGCTAGACTACTTGATGATTATTGCACATGGTAAGTGATATGTATGGGTGTAGAGATATCATTACGTCTATATATAGGAAGGCATTCTTCTCCCTGTGAAATATTTCCAGATACATTATTGGTGTGTTTTTAATGGCAAGTATTATTTTATTAATAAAAAGGAAAACGCTTAAGTATACTTTTACCTGTAGGGGCAATGTAAAAGACCCCTCTATCATCTCTTCATGGATCACTTCCACAGCCACTTTAAACTAATTAATACCAACTGCCACCAGCAAAAATATGTAGTTTCATCCTCTCCCCTACCTTTTTTTTAACACGTATTCTTGTGCTGGCAATGATTTCTGCATCATACGTTGAGATGTCGTTTTGATTTTCCCCCTCCTCTGGATATTTTTCAGGCAGATCTGTTCCTCTGCAAGGTTCTGTGACTGCATGGCAGCAGGAATGCTTGAAAGGTAATGCTCTACACCAACCCTAAGCCAACCTTTATCTCAGATGAAGGCTTCAGGACTAGGAAAGTGATTGTGAGCCAGAGCACAGAGGATCTAGAGTCACTGAATTAACACACCAGCCATGTCCTCCTCTGCTTACCAGGTCTGCCTGTCAGCTCAGCAGCAGCCCACTCTGCATTTCCCTGTGGTGTGTGTGAGCATAACCACGTGAAATCCATCTCTGAGTACAAATACCACATGGAGGAACAGCAACATGAGCCTAGAGTAAAAGCTGTCTGTGCCAAGAGCCCAAATACACACACGAGCCTTAACAATGCACATTTTAAAAGTAAAATAAGAAATGGCTCATTTGCCAGAGAAAGAAGAACAGTTACCCTGGCAGCATGTGTTTTATTTATAGTAACAGGTAATATCTCCAAGGGCTGCCAAATACGCAGCAAAATGCAACCAACTGCAGTGAAATGATTAATAATAAATTTTAACTCTTAGTTGGTCAGTTCACTCAGATTTCTTTGCTTCCCCTGTCAAGGCAGCAAAGCAAAGCATGGTGTCAGCTTCCATAAATAGCAACAATTTAAATTATTCAACAGCAGGCAAACGGGATGCACGTTTATACAGAATGTGAACAGCTCCCTTGCTAGTTCTTAGAGCCCAAGATAGCTGAAGCACTTCCTTCTAGGCATCAGTCAGCTCCAACATAAAAGAGCAATACAAGAGCACAGAATCAAAGGAGTAGTTTTGTCTGTGGCTTTACACAAGAGACCAAAACTTTCCTGACTCTTAAAATTGACTTTGGCAGCCACTAAACTTCTTGCTTACACAGTGCAAATAACTATATTTCCCACTTGAAGAGCACTCTGTACTTTGAAAGGTGTTTAAAAGCAAGAGACCTGGCTTTCCAAGGGACTCTTGGTGGTTAGATACACTGCTGAGATGTCACTGACATTCACAAAGTCACCCCTGGGTGAAAACTAACCTTGTAGGTGTATAATGGTACATTGTAGTTACATTATATAGGTCCATTAAAATACATATAGGTACATTATAATACATGTAAGTACACTATAAATGACCATATGCTATTTATAGTGGCTATCAGTAAGTAAGGAAGCCTGGACCTAGAAGGTGGACAGCAAAGTATGGGGATTCCCAGGCCAACACCTGATACTTCTCCAGGAGGCCAAAAAAAAGCAGATTAAAATACCACAGCAACACATCTGGGCTGTTTCCAGTGCCACGTTGGTGCATTCAGCAATGGCTCAGATGCCTTCACATATCCCCACTGCTCAGGTGTTGGCACTGCTGCTCAAATGCCCACAGCCCCAAGCCAGGAGGTATCTGGTGCCCATCCAGGGCCCAACACGAGTGACAAAATACCATTGATCTGCTGATTTCGTGTGCCAGGCTCAAAACAGAGGGTGTGCTCTCCATGCACCAATCTCCCTGCACTGCCAAGGAAGTCTGCAGACACCACCACCACCACTTCCTTCTGCCCCGTGGCTTAGGATGTTCACCTGGAAGGCTCCAGGAATCAGTGCAGTGTCTGGGGCTTTGGGAGATACAGATCAGGTATTCTAGACAGAGGAAAGTTTTGGACTGAGTTCTCCTGTGCAGGAGGAAGCAGTGGCTAAGAACCTGCTGGCTACAAGGAGAAAGTGCAATGCTGATTCCTCCTCTAGCCGGTGACTGGAGTGAAGCTGGCTTAGAAAGCAGATTTCTCACTTATGCTCAAGCAAAACTGGTTGTTTACAGCGAAGAAAAGAGGTGCTACAATCCTAATTTGTACAAGGACCAAAATTTCCTCTGTAGTACACAGTCAAGCAGAACTGTCTCCACATAAAAAAAAGCAAACAACAGACCCAAGAATTTTAAAAAGTCCCTTATAAATAAGTGAGCCTATGTGCAAGAATTCAGCATGGTCCTTGAATATATACAAATATCAAAGTATCATGTAAGGATCTTGTGAAATGAGACTTTGCTTGTTCTTAACATGTTCAAAACAATGTTTCTTGGGTTCAGGGATTAAATGTTCCTCCTGCAAACAAATAACACCATGACAATTAATAGAAACCAAAAACAAATATAGGCTACAAGATTGTTCATTTCAACAAAATAATCCTAGTAGCTGAAAAAGAATGCCTGAATATTCAAGAAAAATGAGTTGAGCAGAATGTGCAATCACACTGGGAAAATCTATTACTTATTCAGTAGAAAATGCATTAAGGATATCATCACAAGCAGTAGCACTGCCAAGTACTATTAAGAAGCTGTGCATTGAGTCAGGCTGCTCCTCATAATTTATTAAATGAATGCCTCTTTCTTCATTCCAGCAAAGACTGTCTTCTGAGATTGTGATGCTAAGAATGATTGGATGAATTGTTTTCTTCAGGACAGTTTTCCAAAGAGTGATGCTTTCTATTTGCTTCATGCGCTGTGGAAAACAATGCCTGACGTTGATGGGAGTCCCATGGGCCTGGCAGCCCCTCAGCAGTGTGGTCCCAAGCTCCAGTGAGGAGCTGGGAGCATTTGTCCTCTGTAGAGCGCTGCAGGAAAAGCCCACTGGTGGTCCCCTCACCTGTTCTGCTAGAGAGCTGAAGGCTGGGAACTCCCAGGGAGCCACACATAAAATCAGGGATGGTTCAGGAGCATGGCACAGCCCTAAATTCCTACATCAAACCTAGAAAATATAACAGTATATCTCCTAATCTCACTACTAATTTTTTTTTCTGATTTTTTCAGGCTATTTGTAGCACCAGAAACCCCAGACAGCACTGGCACAGGAGTCACTACAGTTGCTCTAACATGTACCATATGAGGATTCTCCTCAGCTGGAATCATCCTGAGACAGCTGAAACCCACCACATTTACATTTCCTTCTGCATCAGGGAGCTTATGCAAAAAGGTGCCTAAGGATTGGATAACAGGGCTGTCCAAAGATGACTTTGTATTATTTCCAGTAAGCACATACATTTTCACAAGTTCTATTATTCAGCTGTACAGGAAAATGACCCTGATGAGAGAAGAAAAAGGAGTGGGAGCAAAACCTCACAACCACAGAATGATTTGGGTCAGAAGGGACCTTTAATGATCATCTAGTCCGGCCCTCCTGCCATGGCCAAGGATTCCACCCACTAGATCAGATTGCTCAAATTCCATCCAACCTGTCCTTGAACACTTCCAGGACTGGGATATTCAGCTTATCTGAACAACCTGTTCCAGTGTTTCACCACCCTCATTGTAAAATATTTCTTCCTTATGTCCAGGCTAAATATACTCTCATTCGGCTTAAAACCATTGTTTCTTGTACTGTCCCTACAGGGCCTGGTAAAAAGTCTCTTGCCATCATTCTTGAGAACATCCCTTATATATGGAAAGGCCCCATTACAGTCTCCCCAGATCCTTTTCTTCTCCATGCTGAACAATCCCAAGTACCAAGCCCTCTGTCAGCAGCTCTCCCATCTCTCCCAGCTGAGTACAGATAGGTTTGGTCTGACTTTTCTACCATTCTAGGCCAAGTCTAAAAAAATGCAAGACCAAAACAAAAATAAGGAACATCCTGAAAAAATTTGCATATCCAGAAGCAGGCAACATGTCAATGAAGACCTTTTCAGGAGAGCCACCCTTAATAATGCCCTGCTGCCTTTTACAACATTCTTTTCAGGCAACAGCAAATGCTTCATTGTCTCAGGAATTATCTGTACTTTTATTGTTAATAATGATATAACAGGAAATTATAGCTGTCCAGGGATCCCATTCTGTTTAGCCTCCACACAAGCAAACACATAATCCTCAAAAATTTAATATCTACACATATGGTTAATTAATTTGGGGTGTTCTGAGTTTGAAGTCCACTATAAAAACTCTTTGGAAAAAAACGAAGTGCTGTGGGTTTCCCTTGTGGACTGCCATACCAAGTTTTCGAGCAGCTGTAGGAACTGAAATCTGGAATTTCGCCATTTTGGCTTAACCTCGCCCCCTTCCTGTCTTCCCTGGAGCATTTGTGATAAGCAGCTCAAGTCTATGACAAATCCTAATGCTTGGCAGTTCTATCCACAAACAAAATACGGTCCTCTTGATGGACACCCATAGCTTCCCAAGCCCAGGATGGGATTTCCCTCTGATGTGGTAGCACACACACTGCCATCCATCTGCTCATCTCCCTTGAAAGCCACCACGAATGCATCCAGTTGCTTCAGCAACAAGTCAACCACTCACAGGGGCTTAAGAGGCAAGGAAGAAATTATCTCATTTTTTTTCCATGCAGATCTGCTGCTATAACCTAAAAGAACACTAATCAGTGCTTCTGCTGTCTGCCTCCATGCACAGGCAGCTGGCTGAGTGATTGCCTTGAAGATAAACTTGCTTATCACCCCTCCAAGCTCTGCCTCAAACCCAAGTTGAGGATGCTACCAAGACCACAAAGGACAAGCCTGCACCAGTACTTTGTACTTTCCCAGGATAAATGTGAAACAGCTGTATAGAAAACCTCAAATAAATCCCATAATTAGCAGACATGCACACATTATTCTGTTTTTCCTTTCAGAAAAATTTCTGCTTTCCCATCATACAACAGCACAATAAACTATTAAACTAGACATTTGGATGACCACATTCTTCCCCCGTGTTTGAAAATCTGAAAATCTCATAACAAATGTTCCAAGAGGAGAATGTCTTTTTCTTTTTTGTCCCTTAGCTTCTCATCCCCAACATCTTCATCCATCTTACAAAGAAGATCATTTTTTCATGCAAACTGTACAGCTAATTCGCTCAGTTGTTTTGATTTTACATTTCTGAGTTGTCATGATACTAGTACCTGTGGGAAAAGTTCACTGAATCCACATAAGGGATAAGAGATATACCCTGTCAAATTGACAGAGGGCTGGCTGGAAGCTACATTTTTTTTTCCTTTTTCCCACTTTTAAAGAAATAGAATTGAAACCTCAATAGAGAACTAAGACTTGAAAATATTGAAACATTGGGGGCAGCAGAGATGGATGTTCTATTTCTCATGCATGATATATCTTCAATGAGCAGGATAAGAGGGAGAGGAAGAAGAGGCAAATTATTTATTTTGGATTATTTCCTCTAGGAAAAGAAAGTTTAGTTTAAATTAATATGTTTGGAAACAGCTACAAGACAGATAGAGCAGAAAGACCACCCTGGCTATCCAAAACAAAATGAAAACAGCCTGGTTTCCTTTCTCATTCAAGGTGAGAATAGGTGTAAAGTGAATGTTACTATCTCTGTCCTGAGCAACAGGTTTCTAGGAGAAGTGAAATTCACCTCCGCTGTAGGGATCTGTTTCTCTTTCCTTTGTTTCCTATGTGGGACAGAAAGAGTACCCCCAAACTCTCAAGTTGTAGCTTCAGGTTGAAAGTCACTCATCCAAACATGCTTTTCAGTTGGTTTTCAAAGAGGTCATCTGCACGGACCTCTCCCAAGCCTTTCACACTTCTGTCAAGAGAGTTCTCATTCTCATTTGAGGTGGTTATCCCCACCACATCTGACTCATTCCATGATCTGCAAACCTGGCACTCAGGAGACAATGGGAGAGATGGAGACAAAAGCTGTCATCAATCAGCATAACCTACAAAATCATATACAATTATTAGCTTTTTCTGCCTAAAGAGAAGTGGGCTGAGGGACTAAGGACAAGCAAATCTGAAAACCAAGCAAGTGTCTGCCTAAGCGTCTGCAAGAAGAGAAAGCAGCTGGAAGCCTGTTGGCAGACTGTGCTAGACAGAGCTCTCCATCTTGGAGGCACAGCATGAGACATCAGAAGAGGAGGGATGTGATCTGGAGCTGTGACAGCACAGTTGTTGCATTCTCTTATTACATCTGGCAACAGTTTCACCCAGGGTTCAGAAACTTGCAAGGTTGGTGTGTCAGACCGTGCATCTATTTCCCAAATCACGGTGCTGACAAAAAACTCAGTGGGAGATGTGATGCTGGTGTGATGTGCCTCTGTGGAGAACAGCACCTCTTCCTTCTGCCGAGTTTTTCTCTCAGTATGAGCTGCTGCTTCTTGTAAAGTCTCTCTCAAAATGCTTCAGGTCTCCTGAAAAACTTGCCAGAGCACAGTTTGGCAACTGTGGTTGAGGTGTCTGTATCCCAGCCTGGATGACAGCAGAAAGGAACCTTCCCATCCTCCACTGTGACACACCAGTAAGGCTGTGGGAGGTGAGTCCCGCTCAGTAGGAAGTGACTTGGGTCTCTACCAACATCAGCCACAGCTCCTCTGTGTTCATCCTCCCTGTTCTATTCAGCATCCCTTTTTTGGCTTACCCATTCCTCATGATTCAACACAAGTTTTCTTATTCCCAGTGCTTGCTTTCCTCACAAGTCTGGCAGCCTTTGTGACCTCCAATATATCTGGCAGCTGGCTCAGTACACACTCATACATGATTTTACTGAAAAAGTTTAGTCTAGTCTAGTTTTGAGGGCAAGGTCAGTGGTACAGTAATCAGCTGAAATGCAACAAACTACAGTGCCTTTTGTAAATTCATCTTGCCTCTGGTTTATCTCAACCTGGAGAGGTGAGGAACATATGCTCAACACAAAAGAAGCAGAGAAGGAGACTTCTGGAAGAGAGTGAATTGAGGAAATACTACCGTTTATTTGGGAAAACCATTTAATTGCCTGAAGCACTGAGAATACTTGCTTTCAAGTTTTTTGTGCATCTTATTTCTGCTGCAGAGCTAATTTTATCTCTGCCAATTGGTCAGAAATTATCTAAGGAAACTCATACAAGTCTCACTTTTCCACTTCATTCCCTGTTTAAAAAAGTTCTCTCTTCAAGAGCCTTTGCTAACATAGACAACATGATGTTTGCCTTTATATGCCTGGGGTGGGGCAGGGGATCGTGGATGGTGGTGGTAGAGCTTAACTTCTCTTTATGCCACTTGTCATATTCCTCACCAACCCACACAATCACATAATAAACCATATTTCACCTGCCTTTTAACTCTCTCTGGCAATACTTCTTTATTCATTGTCCAACAGTATTACTGGCATATCTCAGGTCACAGGATAATTGCTTAATAAACTAACTTCACCATTTTCCCAAGAGGATCTGGACTACACAGACACAATCTGCTGGGTGCTCAGTTGTCACAAACTGTTCAAAAGAGTCTAAGTCAGGACAAATAAAAAATGAAAAATATTACTGAGTAAAGTAAAAAATATAAGTGAAATTTTCAAAGCAACCTATGCTTATGAAGAAAAAATTCCTTTTTATTTTTTTATTTTTTTTATTTTCCTTTTTTAAAATTTATTTCCTTATTTTTTTATTTCCTTTTTATTCCTGTTTTATTTTTTTATTCCTTTTTATTTACACTATATTTTGGGATTTATTAATTCCAAAGTATTTTGTTTCATTAAATTCTCTCAACTTCTCCATGCTTTTTTAATTCTGGCTTCCTCCCATGGCTACAGGTTTCCCCTAGAATTCTGCCCAACACAGCAGTTTCTCTGGCTATTAAATAAATCTGGGAGCTAGACTTGCAGCAGCCATAATCTGACACTGGGTCCAAGGCTGCTTGCACACTGCATCAATCACACTTGCAGGGCAAGGGCTGCTTCTGTACTGGAGCAGGAAGAGGCAAAATGGATGGTCCACATTTTTGCTGCTCCAACCCAAATTTTGAAGGGAAGATTATACCGACCCTACCTTGATAATACAATCTTTCCTCTTCTCCACAGGAAAAAGGATAGCAAACCTCAGAAGATCCAACTGAAACCAGCCAAGCGGCAAAATTTGAAGTAGGAGGGAAAAAAAATCCCCTGAGAAATGGCATCTCCCATTAACTGTAGTCATAAACTCAAAGTAAAGGAGGCAAAGAAGGACAAGATGCATTTTTTAGTTTAAGGTTTTGTCCCATAAGAGCCAGAATAATGTGATAGAGACACCCATCACAACTTTGTCACAACCACAACTCTCAGCTCTTGAATGATTAAATCCCAGAATTAATGCGAGCATTTCTTAGGCTAAATAAAATTCTGTCAAACCTGATTTCCATAGCTGGATTATGCCTTCTTAGGTTAGAGCAAGACAGCCAAGATTGGCCAAAGTCTTTCAGAAGAGAAGCCCACCTAAAATAGCCTTGGCTTCCTTATCAGGTCTAATTTTACTGAGTTATACCTTTGTCACAACCCTGAAGAACCCTGCTACACATAGGACAAAATTGTGAGCTCCTTATCTCTACCTCAGAGGAACTCCAGGAAGCAGTTTCACAGTCTGTATTCATCTTTGCAGTGCAGAGGCTGCTAAAATTTTGCATGCAATAGCTCAATATTTACCTAGACCTGTATGTAGGAGTGTAATCCTGCCTTTAAACAGGAGCTCACCACTGCCGTTACAGAAGACAAAGAAGTGGAAGATGAGAGCTCATTTTTCCCTGTAGTGTCAGAAGCTGGCCACCTTCCGAACAGCTGGGTGGTTTTCCTGAAAACTCACTACCAGTATTCACAGCTACTGCCTCAGCTGTTTAACAGAGGAAGGGGGGAGAAGGTTCAGGCTAGTAACAGAATTTACCTGTGACATTTTGTTTCACTGGAAACCCTTTATTTTTGCTAAGAAAATGTTCACATGCTCCCCTCAACTACTGCCAGTTTAATTACACCTTCAATAATTCAGTCAGCGGTTGCTCAGTCTTCCCAGCTGAATTATTAATTAGCAGAGTGGAAAACCCCACGACAGAGCATGTGAGGTGGAGCACTCTAGGAATGCAGCTGCAGCTGCGCAGACACAACATCTGGGAGAGTGAGTCCTGGAGCTATTCTCCATCTGAGCCTAATCTCACATCTCCAAGCACACAGGATCGGCCTTCTTCCCTCCCTGCTTCCCTCTTTTTCTGTCTTTTTGTTTTTCTTCCTTAAGAACGCTTTGCATCACCTTTCCTGAACAAAGCTTTCGTTCAGCTTCCCCCAGTAAACTGAGTGGAAATACCAGGTCCCTCCCAAACACATTTCAAAGCAGGATATCAGAAGAAGGAAACATTTGTTTTCAGGAGCTAGGGAAGAACATAAGCTATCTCAGATTTTAGTGGGAATGAAGATAAGGGTTTTGTACAATTGCTAACAATGAATTGTTAGGGTTGGAAGTGACCTCTGGAGATCATCTAGTCCAACCCCCACAATCCTTGGAAGAAAATATGGGAAGAAGGTATCCCTGCCCATGGCACAGGGGTTGGAACTAGATGATCTTAAAGGTCCCTCCCAACCCAAACCATTCCATGATATAACAGATGGGTCAGAGATGTGGCTATAGTGAAACAAACTGGATAGCTTCACTGAGACAAAGGAATGTGGCAAGCAGTAGGGAGTACAGATTTGGGATTATATGTGAAATGGCAGAGAGAAAGTAAAAAGACACTTTTTAATGACATAATTAACTATCCTTATGGCAGCTTTCTTTCAGTTGATAAATTTGCATATATGCTTCCCATAGTGATCCACATTTATAGTTATTAACTTGTGACAAGGTCATC
Source organism: Cinclus cinclus (assembly GCF_963662255.1). Lineage (NCBI taxonomy): Eukaryota > Metazoa > Chordata > Aves > Passeriformes > Cinclidae > Cinclus > Cinclus cinclus. The sequence continues at coordinate 52,531,087 of NC_085046.1, forward strand.
TACTTGAGAAGAATTTATGAACAAGGCAAGGAAGTAATTAATTTCTCTGTTAGAGAACTTGTTTAGCCAATAAAAGTTCTTAAAATATTAAGAAATAATCTGCTACTTAGAAGAATATATGGAATATTTGTGAATAAGTAGCAGGGAAAAAGCTTTACCCATCAAGAAAAGTGATGGGCTAATTAAACCACTTCTCATCCACAGATACGATATTAAAAAATAATTAATTATAAAACATGGTGTTCTGCTGGCTTCAAGAAAAATAATGCATAAATTAATTGAATGGTATAGCAGCCAAATACACTTCATGGCAAGGGAATCAAAACTGTGATGGCCACTATGGGATATACAATCCATAACTGGTGGTGGTGGTCCATAAGTAACATTCCACGCTGTTTTTGCATGACCGTATGAAATTAATGTGATTACAATACAATCTTGGCACTTCTGATGAGATCTCTGCCTTCCCTATAAAGCACTGAGTACTCTCCAGATGTTCAGTCCCCTTTCCCCTCCATACACATTTCCATATTGCTGCTTTTCTGATAATCCCGCATGGCCTCAGGACTTCCTCTGTAGCTAAAACAAGATATAAAGACATATTAGTCTCAGCAAAATGAGTGATGCATCACACCTCTTTTTCTGCATGTTGCCAGCATCTTTCAAGCTGATCAGAAATAGAAAGAAATGGATACATATCTCTGGATGAGCAAATGAAGGCTCCTTCTCAGCACAGACTCTTCATCGTTGTTAGTGTTATGTGTTGCTGCCACTGGAGCTGTGCAGACACAAAGCCATCTTTTGTAGGGGCTGAATGTCACTGAAGCACAATGTCCTTTTCTTCATAGGAAAATACAAGCTGGAAAGAAGTCAACAAGGTACAGGGAGTCCTCCTTGTTTATTGACTGTCTCAGGGACTGAATGCTGAAAGTAATTTGCACCAAATTGTTGACCACTTCTGGAGCTTTGGCTCAGGATTTAGCTTTGCTGGAAAATGCCCTAGGAAGAGACAGGAATTGTGCCAGTCCAGGATTTCAAACCAAAAAAACAGAGGAAGTCTGAGCATAGTGCTTTATTTCTGCCCTGCACAAATTCATTTTTTGCAGAGCCTGGTGGGACTACTTCAGAGCCCAGCAATAGCTGTCTGGAAATACAAGAACCATGCTTTTCCTCATGTACGCTGCTTAGATCAGTAGTTTACCAAAGGTGAAATTAGCCCTAAGGCCATAGACAGAAAATAGGATGAGGACACCAGGAAAATCAGGCTGTATAAAATAAGACCTCCTTTTAACAAAGGCGCTGAACAACTAGCATTTTCTTAAATTTTTGAATGGGGAAAATAAGAGATCAGATTAAGTAATCACATGCCAGAGGTACACGTATTTTGGCAGGGCAGTAAGCAGCAAAGGGGAATCCACAATTGCCAAATTACAAATAACAATGCAAATGTCTAAATATTCAAGCATTGCAGTAAGAATTCCTCATGGATGGAGTCTGGGAAAGCAGAGTATGAAGACACCATGAAAGACAATAGAAGGCAGCTCTTGCAGCAGCAATAAGCCTCAAAGTTGGTGCCTCTACTCCTTCCTGCCTCCTCAGAACCTAAGGTCAGATAGTTATTATTATTTACCACAATTACTCCTCTGACTTAAAGGAAGATGCTGAATGATGAAATGTAGATCCCTATTACCTGACAAAGGTAACTGTGGATTTCACTCTTGAAATAGGGTCCTTGTAACACATTTTTCTCACAGCTTGTTCTGCTGCCTGCTCTTTTATGGAGAACTACTTGTAGTCATGATTAACAGTGAATGTGTAAGAGAAATTCTCTTGGGATACAAATACAGAATGCGCAAAAAGCAACCTGTCTAACAATGCTGTCTACAGCTTTAAATTCAGCAAGGAGCTTTCATCTTTTTTTTTTTTTACCTTCACAGCCTGGAAAACCTCAGAGAAACATGTTTAGCCCTGGTCATTGCTTTTTCATTTCAGCTTAATCTTTGAAAAGAATGGAATCTTGCTAAAGTCTCAGATTCTCCTTCTTATTTGTGAGACCCAAATATAACTGTAAGGTCTGTCGAAGGTTATGGAGTCTTTTTTTTCCCTGCTTCGAGTGCAATGTTCCTGATGCATATTGAATTCTTGAAAATTATATTAACAAAGCCAATGTCTATGCTCTTGGGAAGATACACTCATTGCAATCAGGGTTATTATAGCATCAATAAACCAAAAAGAATTAAATTACTTTTGATCAAGACTGACTATTCTCAATCGGTTGCCTGTTGAATTTGCATCAGCCAAATCAGCAAGATGAGGAAGATACACTCTGGTGGCTTGAAAATGAACTACAACTCTTTGATCAGAAAGAAAAGGGTAGGAATTACTGAAAATTCTTTTCTTTCATATTTTTCAGTATGAAGTGTCACACAGGAAAAAAAGGTTTCTTTGAGAAATGATCTAAACCAATTCTTTGCACACTGGTACTGCTGGTTTTGCTTGTGAATGATCTCTGGATCTTATATTCCTGGGGTTTCTCTTCCTAGCACTTTAATTGCTTGTATTTTTTGTGTTGCTTTATTTCTTTTCTTTTTCCTATTAGACATAACGTCTTGCTGATAGCAGATAAAGAAGGCACCTTATTTCTGGACCAAAAGAGTCTAATCTGTGGAGAAGAAGCCTTTTACTTTTAGGATTACCCTTATTTTTAGATTTATACATTAAAAATTCCTGGGGACAGATTCTGCCATTGTTGTCCATCTGAGTGATGCTTATTTATAAATAACCTCACTGCACAGAATGGTTTTCTTTTGGTGTAGACACTGTTTCTGCAGATGAGAAGTGATTTGGTTTGGTCCTTGGAAGCTTCCTGCAAAAATCTCACTGTTTTTCCTCTTGTTTTTTTAAGTGAAAGAGGAAAAAAGAATCAATAAATGGGGTGTGATTTAGTAATATACCAGATTTCCAGTTTATATGAAAAACTCTGGATAAAGACCATCATGAGCTTGTGTCCCATCAAATGTTTTAGCTTACAGTATTTTTGCAGTAGTTTAGTTAAAGAAAACACAACCCAGGCCACATTAACAGTCACCACAAGTGACATTTGTCATTATTCCCTCCCCTGTGATAGCAGAGAACACAACAGGCTGATAATCTGCAAATAGCTCCAGCTCCTTCCCCTGCCACCAACTGAGGGAGCAATTCTGAGAAATTCACTTGTTCTTTTGGCACTTCAGTTTGCCACCTGACACATAGCAAAGGTACCATTTAGCTTCCAACACAACTTGCTACTACCAAGGTGATGTATGAGGGCAGTGGTATGTGCTTTGCACCCCTTTCTGCAGGGCCACACACAGGAGCACTTGCAGTTACTCAGTTGCATTTCCTGCAGCAGCTCCTGTTTCCCTCCTTGCATTACACACACAGACACTGGATGCCTCTTACTTCTACACACTTGCCAATGACCTTCTTGGGCTTTAACCCTTCCTCCATTCCTTTTCTGTAGCAACTCTGTGGTAATCTGCTCTATGCTGCACAAAAATACCTGACAAATATTCATCTGTGGCAAGAGAAATTGAAATGTGTGAGCATTCTCCCAAGCTCCTAGAAGATTACATCCTTTGTTCACAAATGACCTTATCCCAAGGACTGTGGCACACCTGGACCCTTGGGCTCAAGTGATATATCATGACGGGTGTTGAAAATGAACGAGCTTAATTTTTATTTCCTTGACTTCCATTTTAAAAATCTAAAATTTAAAAATAAATATTTTGTTCTCTCATTAATTGACTTTGTAACCAACAGCTTCATGTTTTATAGCCAGCCTCTCAATCACTTGGAATTACAATTTAATTTAAAAGAAATCCTATGGAAATCAATGGCTTCTTGAAGATCAAGATATCATTTATCTTGTTTAAGAGAGACAGAATTATGTAAGATATCTATAACTGGACAGATTCCTGATGTTATTCAAAACACCTTAGATGCTCTATTTGATCTGACTATGACTGAGTAGGAACTGTCGAAAGATGAATGAGTAGGAACCTCCAAACCTGGTATATTTAGAACAAACCTGTCATGTTGGACCAGCCTGTCAATTTTGAGCCTTAAGCTGTTCAGTATAGCCCCTTGAAAACCTCTATTCTTTGCATTTAATAGTAATCCCAGATTATAAAATTAAATATATATCTTCCCAACAGCCTGTTCAAAATCCTTAGTTCCACTGAGAGAATGTCACATAATGTGCTCTAGAGCTACAGCATAATGGAAAGCAGAGCTGTAAGCCATATTGATAGACAAGCTGATGAGCTGTGTGATGGGGCTGGGAATAGAAACAGCTTTAGTCTACCTTGGGAATGGATGTAAAAGCTGGCAGTCCAATAAGTAGGGGCTCATTGTCCTTCTTACCCCATGACACATACTGCATTTATAGTGCCTATTCCTCCTGCGCCTTGGTGAGATGATTCCAAATTTAGGACACATAAAGTGTTATTCTACCTTACAGCCAGGACATGTCAGAACATTTCTGTATGATTGTTCAGTGAGAACAGCTCCATCAGAATCATCTTGTATAGAGAAGAAGAAACCAAGGAAACAGATACCTGTGTATTTGGATAAGTATATCCTGATCATTCAAAATCTTAGGATTCATTTAAAAGGTAGAACATGCTAGAAAATTATAATCTAGGGCTGGATTTCTGCTAAGTGCTTTTCCAAATCTTTGCTTCTTCATTTTTGATCCACCATCTTAGAACCCGGAAATTTGCTTTATTTAAAAAACCCCAAACAATTAAAAACACGGGATTCAGCAATGGCACTCCAGAGAACTCCCTGCCATATTTTGATGTTGACAATTCCACAAAGGCTTTGTTTTGGGTCTTCTGCTCCAGTTTCAGGTTTCTGTTTCATTGATTTCTCCAGCACTTTAAATATGAAATGAATCCTATGAACTTTCTTCTAAGTATGTGTATTGTCCTCAACTAGTGCGGAAAAAACTGAAATGTAGGATGTTTGAAAGACATCAGCTGATTAGACTCAATTTACTATATTCATCAAAGACAATCTTGGTTTTCAGCTGTAAACCAAATCTCTTTGGTGTCCAGCAGTATTTTCCCAGGTACATACTCAGCACTAAATATATATCCTTGCATACTTGCATATGCCCACATTTCAGTACACTTGGACAAAATTCTCCCTTGAATTATACACCACTGACTTCAACAAAATCTCCTATGAATACACATAAGAGTACGCAAAACTGTGTCTTCATGGGTTTTCCTTCCATTTGGCCTCTTTCTTAAGTCTTTGGCAGGTTAAGAATGAGGTAAATTATTTGGAAACATCACATATTTATTGATCCCCCTTCACAGCATAAATTACACAGTGCAGTCATATGAGGTGAAAGAAGCAATTTTGACAATATCTTACTTAAATATTAATTCACATGTTCTAAAGACACAGGAACCTTTATCACTCCTGTTCTAAAACATTTCAAACATTTGATGGGGCACAAAATCTTCTATTCCCTTCTGAGCAACTAATATTTTTTTAAACACCACACTGGGCTCCTTTTCTTTCCAGTTTATGTCTGTTGTTTACAAATAGATCCTTGTGGCTCTATTAATTATTTTTGGGACTTTCTAGATGCATAAATTAGATGCCAACTATCTGAATACATAGGCATAGAAATGTATCGACATTGTTTTATATAAGCATAGAAAACAACATGAAAAGCCATCTGTAATTAAGGAGAAATTAGAAACTTCGATTTTAAATAATTCACCCATCAAAGAACAGAAGTCCATAAATATTAACAAAAGCCAGTGTATTAGTTCTCCATATAGATTGAATTAAATCTAGTTAGAACAATACATTAATTTATATTTTGTAACAATTATTGTATTTTTCCTTGCATTCATCAAATTCGGTCTTTTCACAGAAGTTCTGCTTACACAGATGCAAATTCTTTGAATCATTCCTATGGCTCTCGAGATCTCGTGCTTTTGTTTTGCACCTGCCTGAAAGCTGCACTGCTCTGCCACCTAGCGCTTTGAAGGAGGGTATCTCACATCAAACGCCAGCACAGGATGCTCAACGTAATAGATTTTTTCTGTACAGAAGCATTTTATTAACATTTCCTCACTAAATCGGTGATTAAGGAGGAGCTTGGTTTATCAGCCTCTAAGGATATCATAATTGATCACTGCCAGAAATTGTCTCTATGCCTGCAGAACTTAGTAATATATGAAATTGTTTGGCAACCTGCACCTTTATATTTTAGGATATTACATCATCTTCATGGATCTTTCTAAAATGTAAAATACATTGATTTTTACATAATATCCTTATAGGAGAACAAACACAATCAAATATCACATGCATTTAATCATATTAAATTTTTAGACAAAAAATGTGTATTTCAACTTCTATCAGGTACTCAAACAATCAAAATGAAATTACTGGTGCATAAAAGTTTTGTTTGTAAATGAATTCTAAACCACAGCATTTGCAACAAGGATCTTGCCACTTGTTAATTTTAATTTACACTGTTTCCAAAACTGTGTTTCTATATTAGCACTATTGTGATTCCTATTTTTCTAAAATTACATTTAAACAGGGCTTATTTCAAGTAACAGACAAGGCTACACATTTTAGAGGTATTTTTATTTTTTGCAATTTTATTTGAAGGTAATCTAGCTTGACATTAGTGAAGTTAACACGACAAAGCTATGAAAGTGAGCTTTTCTTTTCTTTTGAAGGAAAAGTCATTCAAAAAAGACTCTCATTGAAGATAATTTCTTCTATGTAACTGAAAATTAACTGGTACAACATTAATTACATATACAAATCTTCAATATTTATCAGTTGCTTCTAATTTTTCTTTTAGATACCATGAATACCAAATGATTTTCCCCTCACATTGCTCAGAAACTACAATGAAACATTGTCAAGCATCTCCTCTTGTCTGAATTTCATAAATGCAGAACAATCACAGAATGGACCTCTGGAGATCATCTAGTTCAAGCTAAAGCAGATTCACCTAGACCAGTTTATGTGTTGGTGAGATCCCCGCAGTCGTCCTTTCCTGAGGCTGAGCAGGCCCAGCTCCTTCAGCCTGTCCTCCAGTCCCTTGATGATCACTGTTGAACAAGACTGGACCCCTGCTGATCCCTGGAGAACACTGGCATCCAGCTGGGCTCCATGGTGATGATCACAACACTCTGGTATCTGCCATTCCGCCAGTTCTGACCTATGGGAATGTTGTGGAAGACAGCGTCAAAAGCCTTGAAATCAAGGTAGACACTATCCATCGATCATCCCTCATCCCCCCAGCCAGTCGTTCCATCATAAAGGGATGGTTGGCCAAGCATGATTTCCTCTTGGTGGATCCATGTTGACTACTTGTCATAACCTTCTTTTTTGTCTGCACACTTGAAGATGTCGGGCTGTTCCATCACCTTTCCAGGGAATGAAATTAACTGGCTTGCAGTTCCCTGGATCCTGTCCTCCTTGTTCTTTTTAAAGTTTGAGTTCTCATGTACCACTCCATGATTTTAAAAATAACCTTTGGCATTTGACGGTGCATCCTAATAAGGCCCATGTTGGTGTTAAGTTTGCCTTGACACCCAACATGCTAATCTGATACTCCTCAACACAAAATGTTTTCTCCAGACTTCTTCACTTGCCTACAGAGTCAGAGATTCCAGAGGGCTGCCTGAGCAGTAAAGACTGAAGCAAAAGGAGACTTTCCATAACTCTGCCTTCTCTGGATCCTTTGTCACCATCAGCAGTGAGCCCATGTTTTCCCAAATCTTCCTGTTGCTACTGATGTACTAGAGGGAGCCCCTGTTGTTGTCCTTGTTATCCCTTACCAGATTTAATTCCAAATGGGCCTTACCCTTCCAGATCTCATTCCTGTATACTCTGAAAACATTCCTATATCTCTCCTAAGTGCCCAAGAACCCTGTCCCTTTTTTCACAAGCTTCCATAAACTTCCTCATTCTCTTCATGTTTTGCCAGAAACTCCTTGCTCATCTGTGCATCTTGCCACTTTTCTTGATTTCTTACCTGTAAGGATTCACTGATCTTGATCTTGATCTTGATCTTGATCTTGATCTTGATCTTGATCTTGATCTTGGAGGAAGTGATGCCTATTCAGCTTTTTTCCTACAGAACTGTCAAATATTAATATCTAGAACGCTACTAAGTGCAATTGGCAAGGTGTAATTGGTCCTACATGTGGACAAATCAAAGGACCCTCACCTCTCTCCAAAATACACAGACCTGTGGGAAAGGTGTGCTTGTATCTGCCTTACTGCTTGGCTAATCTCACCTCTAATGTGTCAGTCTCATCCCATGCAGTTCTGTCAAAAGTTAGCTTTGCACTCCACATCCTGCTGGATGCCTTTTATTGACTTCACTTCTGAACAAGTAAAAAATAGACATGACTGGACTAAATCCTGTTTGGACAAATCAAAAGGACTTATGTTGTTAGCTTGGATACTGTCAACTGAATGGCATTGATTTACACTTACCAGCTTTCATGATGCCCTTACTTTATGGAGGAAATGTAATATCTCTACCAAGATCTGTTACTACCAGTTATGCTTCAAAGCACAGGATCCAGAGCAAGGAAAACAGAAGTGAAACATTGCAGCACACACCAGCTCACTCCTTAAGCAGGCATAAGGAGCTCAGCCAGCTACAAATGAAGGTTTTTTGTGGCAACTGTGGTCCTGTGTCCTCCATTTTCATATTCCTACAGTCCACAATGCCACTTTTCTGACCCTGACAGAAGATCTCCACCAGAAAAAATATGATATAGAAAACCAGGGTACAGTTCTAAGACAGCACAGCTCCCTGAACCAGGAAGCAAAGGAGCATATGCACTCAAGTGCCAAGGAAATAAGGGGCAACCCAGACACAGGTAGTGTTCTGCTTAAGGGAGCATACCCTTTGGCAGCAGAGAAAAACAATGAAAAGAATAGGATAGCCCACATTATCAACAACTGGCTCAAGGATTAGTGTCATCAGCAGAATTCTGTGTTCTTTGATCATGGGGCAACTTTTATGGCACTTGGCCTACTGGAACTAGATGGGATCCATCTCTCTGTCACGGGCAGAAAGATTTTAGCTCAAACTGGCCGAACTCACTGAGAGGGCTTTAAACTATGTTTGGGGGAGGGGATGCAGCTGGGCTGTCTGAAAGCAGGCCCAAGGGTGGTAAGCCTGAGTTAGGGGTGAAGTCAGTAGCCCAGCTGAGGTGCATGTATACCAATGCACACAGCATGGGCAACAAGCAAGAAGAGCTGGAGGCCATGGTGCAACAGCAGAGCTATGATGTAGTCACTATCACAGAAACGTGGTGGAGTTCACATAGCTGAAGCACTGCACTGGATGGCTACAAGCTCTTCAGAAGAGACAGGAAAGGGAAAAGAGGTGGAGGGGTGGCCCTTTATATTAGGGAGGCTTTTGATACCATGGGTATTGAAACTAATGATGATGGAGCTGAATGTCTATGGGTAAAAATTAAGGACCAGGCTAACAAGGATGACATCCTACTAGGAGTCTGTATTTGTCCATCCAAACAGGAAGAAGAAGTGGACAGCTTATTCTATAAGCAGCTGGAGAATGTTTCAGGATCACCAGCCCTTGTTCTTGACTTCAACCTACCAAGACATCTGCAGGGAATATAATACAGCAGAAAAAAGGCAGTCCAGGAAGTTTTTAGAGTGTGTGGAGGGTAACTTTTTGTCACAGCTGGTGAGTGAGCCCACCAGGGAAGGGACTGTGTTAGATCTGTTGTTTGCAAATAAAGATGGTCTGGTGGGAGATGTGAAGGTTGGAGGCCACTTGGGGCACAGTGGTCATGAAATTATAGAGTTCTTGATATTTGGTGAAATTAGGAGGAACATCAATAAGATTTTTACACTTAACTTCCAGAGGGCAGACTTTGGCTTATTTAGGAGACTTATTCGGAGACTTCCTTGGGAAGCAGCCCTTAAAAACAAAGGAGTTCAGGAAAGAGGGGCGTGCTTTAAAACAGAGATCTTGAGGGCACAGGAGCAGACTGTCCCTGTGTGCTGAAAGTCAATCAGCTGTGTGCTGATGAGTCAATGAGGCAAACATCCAGCCTGGATGGGCAATGAGGTTTTGAAGGAACTTATGAATAAAATATCATCTTTGGAAGGAGGGTCAGATCTCTCAGGAAGTATTTAAGGGGGCTGCTGGGGCATGTAGGAGAAAAATTAGAGAGGCCAAAGCTCAGTTCAAACTTAATTTGGCAACTTTTGTAAAGGATAAACAAAAATGTTTCTACAAATTTATTAATGATGAAAGGCAGGGTAAGACCAGTCCTTGTTCTCTATTGGATAAGGGAGGGAACTTAGTAACTGCAGATGAGGAAAAGGCAGAAGTGCTTAACTCCTTCTTTGCCTCATTTTTTACTGGGAAGATGGTTTGTCCTCAGGACAGCTGTCCTCCTGGATTGGTAGATGATGTCAGGGAGCAGAATGGTCCCCCTGTTGTCCAAGAGGAGGCAGTCAGAAAACTGCTGAGCTGCTCGGATGTTCATAAATCTATGGGACCAGATGGGATCCATCCCAGGGTGATGAGAGAACTGGCAGATAAGTTTGTGAAGCTCGTCTCCATAATTTACCAACAGTCATGGCTCACCAGTGAGGTTCAAGATGACTGGAAGCTGGCCAATGTGATGCCCATCCACAAAAATGTAGGAAGGATGATCCTGGTAATTATAGGCCAGTCAGCCTGACCTCAGTACCAGGCAAGGTTATGGAACAGATTATACTGAGTGTCATCACGCAGCACTTACAGGATGGCCAGAGTATCAGACACAGCCAGCATGGGTTTTGAATGGGGTGGGTTGTGTTTGACCAACCTGGTCTCCTTTTATGACCAAGTGACCCACCTGGTGGGTGCAGGAAGGGCTGTGGATGTTGTTGTACCTGGACTTCAATGAGGCCTTTGACACTGTCTCCCACAGCATACTCCTGGAAAAGCTTCAGCCCGTGGCTAGGACAGGAGCACTCTTGGCTGGGTTAAGAACTGGCTGGATGGCTGGGCCCAGAGAGTTGTGGTGAATGGTGCTGCATCCAGCTGGGGATCAGTCACCAGTGGTGTCCCCCAGGGGTCTGTGCTGGGGCACTCCTGCTCAATGTTTTTATTGATTACATGGATGAGGGTATTGAGTCTTTCATTAGTAAATCTGCAGACAACACTAAACTGGGAGCACATGTCGATCTGTTGGAAGGGAGGAGGGCTGTGCAGAGAGACTTGGAATGGTTGGATGGATGGGCAGAGTCCAATGGGATGAAGTTTAACAAGTCCAAGTGCCAAGTCCTGCATTTTGGCCACAATAGCCCCCTGCAATGTTATAGGCTGGGAATGGTGTGGCTGGACAGTGCCCAGGCAGAAAGGGACCTGGGGGTATTTGTTGACAGCTGGCTGAACATGAGCCAGCAGTGTGCCCTGGTGGCCAAGAAGCCCAATGGCATCCTGGCCTGTATCAGGAATAGTGTGGCCAGCAGGAGCAGGGAGGCCATTGTTCCCCTGTACTTGACACTGGTGAGGCTGCACCTTGAGTGCTGTGTCCAGTTCTGGGCCCCTCAGTTTAGGAAAGACATTGAGATGCTTGAGCACATCCAGAGGGGAGCAACAAGGCTGGTGAGGGGTTTGGAACACAAACCCTGTGAGGAATGGCTGAGGGAGCTGGGGTTGTTCAGCCTGGACAAAAGGAGACTCAGGGTGACCTTATCACCCTCTACAACTTCCTGAAAGGTGGCTGTAGTCAGGTGGGGGTTGGTCTCTTTCTCCAGGCAGCAACTGACAGAATGAGTGGACACAGTCTTAAACTATGCCAAGGGAAATATAGGTTGGATATCAGGAAAAAAGTTTTTATGGAAAGAGTGATGAAGTACTGGAATTATCTGCCTGGGGAAGTGGTGAAATCACTGGCCCTGGATGTGTTTAAAAGGAGATTGGATATGGCACTTGGTGCCATGGTCTAGCTGAGGTGTTAGGGCATGGGTTGGACTTGAAGGTCTCTTCCAACCAACCTAGGGATTCTGTGATAAGATTGGAGTGCTTTTGCATACTTTGGCAGCAAATAGATACTAGGGTGGCTGAGCCACAATACCAAAGATTACTGTGTGTAAACTGAAATCCCAAACACAAACTGAAAACAGACTTAATCTCCTAATCCAGTGGTGCTGCTGTGTGGGTAAAACCAAAGTGAAAACCCAGGCAGGTGCTGCAACTGCACCTCTGAAGGGCACCAGTGGAGAGTGGAGGCAGAGCTGCCTCCTCTCCGCCCAGGACTCCAGGCTGGGCACTGTGGCTGTGCATGGTTTTCCAAGCACACACTGATCACTCAGACTACTGAACAGCTGCAAGGAGACAGCTTTTACCCCTGTCACATTTGCAGATTTCCAGTCATTACATTTCAGTTTGGCTTTTTAACTCAAGTGTATGTTGAAGGGGAAAAAAAACAGGCTTTCCACATACCTTTAAGACAGAAAATTATTGTGTATACTGACAACAGCAAGGAACACTCAACCTTCACCTAGCGCAGAAAAAATTGCAAATACTACATGGCAACCACTATTTTGCCCAAACCTACGACTATCACAAATTATCTCAAACAGCAGCATCATGGAGAGATCCACACAAAGGAAATACCCAAATAACTGCATCTTTCCTTGCAAATATCCTTTGTTTTTAATCAATATCACTTTTAAACATTTTTTTCCCCTCCAAACGAGCAGGAGCCAAAACCAGAAAGCAAACTTCCCTGGGCCACTTAACAAACTTTATTGTACATCCATGAATTTAAAAGATGTTATTTACAAAACCAGCATAGCACATTATCACACAAATTTTTCAGGGTACAGTATGCAGATAGCCAAATCCATGGCAGTTCTCGATTTCTCTCTTTTGACTGCTGTGATGTATTACTGAGTAGCATTTCCCACCGCATGCTAGAGAAACAACACCTGATGTAAAATCATATGGCACAACACAAAATTCAAGCTTCTGAAAGTTCAGAGGAGTTCTGTTCACATTGAGTGAACGAGAAAAACATTCTTGAAAATCATGAATTCTCTCCCTGCAGCAACTCCTTTTGTCACCATTAATTCTACAGCATCAATTCTGAACAAACCAAGATGGACGCTTGCTGGCTCTCTCAATGATCCGCTTGCCCTCATCTTTTTCCGTGGGTTTTTCTCCTTCATAAAGGACAACAGTCTCTACAGTTGGAGCATTAAATGGTCCTCCTTCCTTCTTGTGTATTTCCATCCGTATCAATCGAGTTTCTTCTTTGACCTTTGCATAACAATAACCACAAAGGACATGTTTCTGCTTCAAGTTTCCACATTCCGGACAAACATCTATGTTCCTCTGAAATGACAGTGGAAAACATGGAATTTTGTAATTTGAACAGCAACAAAAAAAAAAAAAGAAGTGGGGAACTACTACAAATAAAAAATGTTAAATTAGAGAATTTCACCTACCACTTCAAAATGTATTATTCTATGTAACTTTTCTACAATGTGTTGCTATGTCAAATGCTGACTACTAACACCAGCCTATAACTTCAGTATCTAGGTCATTATGCCTAATTATGTTTGGAAGACCTATGAACTCAATTAGATGCACAGAAAATGTAGACTTTTTCCATTTACATCATCTGTTCAGGCAAAATGCACATTTAGTTGGTTTGCACTTCAAGTGTCACTGTTCATTTAACCTCCTACTACTGTCGCACATGATGAATATACCTGTTACAAAGGCTTTTTAAAGACTACAGTATCTTTTCAGCTTATTTACTTATAAACAAAGTCCAAAGAGCTTTCACAGCAAGTACTTCCCTCTGCAACGATTCCCCAAAGCAAGGATTTTGCTGCTTACCTTTATTTCTATGAGCTTGCTGGGATTCCTCCTCCGGCAGCGGTTCACCTCGATGGTGCGCCTCTGCTTGGGAGCTGCCATCCACACCACGCTCTCCAGCAGGCTCGGCACCTCGGCGCTGCTCTCGCCAGCATCACTTATCCCTTGTGGAACCAGGGCCAGACCTTGCACAGCTAGTGCTGGTCCTGCAGGAGAAAGGAGAAGAGGGGGGTGATTGTCCCACTCTGCTCTGTACTGGTGCAGCCTTCCCCTGAATATGGTGTGCAGTTTTGGGCACAGCAACATAAGAAGGATATAAAGCTCTTATAGAGCATTCAAAGGAGGGCCACAAGGATGGTAAAGGGCCTGGAGGGGAAGCCATACAAGAAGCAGGTTATTTTTCATCTATTCAGCCTGCAGGAGATTGAGGGGAGACATCACCACGCTACCAACTTCCTTATGAGGGGAAGCAGAGGGGCAGGTCACTTTTCTCTGTGGTGACAGGACTCGAGAAAATGGCACCAAGCTGAGCCAAGGGAGATTTGGGTCAGACATTAAGAAAAAGTTCTTCCCCCAGAGGGAGGCTGGGCACTGGAACAGGCTCCCCAGGGAAGTGGTCACAGCTCCAAGCCTGACACAGTTCGGGAAGCGTTTGGACAATGATCATGGTGTGACTCCTGGGGCTGCCTGTGCAGGGCTGAGTTGGACTTAATGACCCTTCTGTGTCCCTTCCAGCTCACCCTAATCTGATTCTGCGAGAAAAGAAATTCCTTACAGCCAAGCCCCATTTAAGTGAGGCCGAGGAAACACGACATGGATGCTGCCGTCATCCCCGAAGCAAGGCGAGCGCCCTCACGGACCCCAGGGCCGCGCCCTCCCTCCGCCCTTCACAAGGAAAACGAGTCCCTCAGCCCCGACGTCGTCCTCTCACAGAAACAATCGATGGCGTTGGAAGCGACCTCTGAGATCATGTACTCCAAACCCCTCCCAAGGCGCGTATCACAGGAACGCGTCCAGCTCCCTCAGCTAGGTGGAGAAGAGGCCGGGACTTACCCCAGGGCGGGCTCTGGCCCCCGAAGACACCCGGCCAGAGGCCGCGCTCCAGCCGCCCCCAGCAGCGCTGCAGCAGAGAGCGAAGCCGCGGCATCGGAGAGCGGATCAGCACCAGCACCGCCATAACCCCACAAGGCCCCGCCGAGCCCTCGGAGGAGCCACCCCTGTTCCTGAGCCTTCTGGGAAACCAAGTGCCCTCAGCCTGTCAGGACATTGCAGGGAGACAGGACCAGGACTCCACCTCCCAGCACGGCTTTCGCTACCAGGAGGGCGGGGCGGTGGGAGGTGGATGGAGGACTCAAACTCCCAGTATGCCACACGGCGCGCCTCTCCGCCAACCACATCCCGGCACGCTCAGGCGCAGGCCGCCACCCTGCCAATCAACGCGCCCACTGCGTTTCGCGCTGGGAGAGGGGGTGGCATGTGCGCCTGCGCCGAGGAGCTGGCGCGGGGAGTGCAGGGGTGGTGCCAAAATGGCGGAGCGCGGCTACAGCTTCTCCCTCACCACCTTCAGGTGCCGGGGTGGGGGTGGCTGTGCGCTCGGGAGTAGAGGCGGGCGGGTTGCCGGGCCAGCGGGGGAACGAAGCGAAGCCTGAGCGGGGCGGCCTGCCGGCGGCGGCAAGGCAGAACCAAGGGGGCGCTTTGCAGAGTCATCGGGCCTGCGAGCGCTTGGGGGCAGCGGGAGCTGGACCTGGATAGGAGTGACGGGCGTGGGGAGAGCGACAGCGGTCAGGCGGCCGAGGGGGCACGCAGCTGCCCAGAGGCTTCCTGAAGGGTGGCGGGGAGGGTCGTGGAGAGGGGACCTGGTGTCTGTCGCTGATCTCGGGTCCCAGTGCGGGCGCCGCTTCTGTCTCGTTGCTGAGAGAGAGAGAGAGAGAGAGAGAGAGAGAGAGAGAGAGAAATGCTGTAGGAAGGACCACGCTAAGATCTGTCTCGGCACTGGTAGTATCTTACAGCGAGTGCTTGGTTTAGTAATCTCGGGATCACCACACGCACGCTATAGGCTGGGGAATACTTCTGTGATTCTGAGCGAACTGGAAATGCGTGATGGCAGCTGAGCTATGGTGTCCTGAGAGCTTGCTTCAGAACAAGTTTTGCAGATGTGGGAATGAGTGAAGCAGATTATTTTTAAAATAATTTGTGTTCCTGCTACGGTTGGCAGTCTCTGCTCTCTTTGCACTTGGTGTTGTGCACAGCCTGGATGTGGTATGATGGCATGCACAGAGTGAATATGCTTTTGGAGTGGTGTCTGTTGGGGTGTTGCTCTAATACGTAGACTGAAGATTAATTCAGAATAAAGGAAGTTACCTTCTACTCATTTTTTGAAACTACTAAGGTATTCAGACCTATGTTGCATGTAGAAAGAAGAAAAACTGGACACAAGAACCTTTATGCTGCTCGTGGGGAAGTGTCTCCCTAATCTCATCCGAGTCATGCTGTGTAATTGCAAAAGGAATTGCTAAAGGCTTGTTGCAGTTGCAGTTTAGCAAACCTAAAATGATGAAAAAAATGTTCTTAATGGATGGAAGCAGCCCAACACACTTGCTCTGCTCAAGTAGATTGAATTCTTTATTAACTTTCAGAAATGGTTTCCTAAGGGAGTTAAAAACTTTTTATATTTTGCAGAAGCACTGTGTGCTTGGAATGATTGTTCTGATTTGTTACATTTTGTAGTGGAGAATTACTAGTGGAAGATTTGTAGTGGAATTACTACTTTGTCACCCTTATACCTTGTTTCCTCCGTGTATAAATGGCTACACTGATTGATTATTGCTTGCTTTCTTTTCTCCATCTAAGAACTGAGTTATATAATATCCCATTTTACTTCTACAACTATTAACGCAGCAGTTTCTGAAATGCAGCCTAGAGAATAGATACACTTGCAAAATCTCTTGTCCAGTGAGTGGCTGTCTCTGGTGTGCTTTTTCCTGGGGACAGAGAATTGACCCCTCCACCCAATGTCCTTCTGAATAAGTTGCTGTGTAACTTATTTTGCTTGACACCTACAGCTCTGTTCTGATGATTCTGTATCCCTTTCCAGAATAACATGGATTGTTATAACAAAATGCAGGAATACCTGGGAATGGAATGGGAATTGTTGCTGTCTTGTGCCATTGACCTCGTGTGCTTGTCAGTCAAAAAGCATAGCTGTGTTTTGGTGGTTCCTTTCAGCAGTGAGCATCAGTGTCTTGAAAGCTTTTGGAAACCACACAAAAAAATTTGGAAATTGCAATGTAATTTCAGTAGAAAGTCATTACACACCCTGAAGATTTTTCCTACTGAGTGTCAAACTTTATTTTGCATCTTCTCTTTTAGTCCTTCTGGAAAGCTTGTTCAGATTGAATATGCTTTGGCTGCAGTAGCTGCAGGAGCTCCATCAGTTGGAATTAAAGGTATGTCCTGAAAATACTTTACTGATGGATTTGGGATTTTGACTATTTTTTGAGAGAACTAAACCAATCTGGATCATGTACTGGGTCCTTTGTAGTGGATCCTTCTTTATCTTTCTTTCTACTATATATTTTGTTACTCTTTCAGTGGAATTTTGCGTGTTTTAATAGATTTAATATTTCCTGGAGTTCTTTTTTTGGCTGATTTTGGAGACAGTCTGCTGGTAGAGGTAGATAGTTAGCTTTGGGGTTTTTTGAGTGTTCCTGTCCTTATACATAGAAATGACACACACAAAAAAAAGTTACTTAGATTGTTCAATTATTAACATAATACAAAATCTTTAGAGTGAGACTATGTGAGCTGTATAGTTATTTAAAAAAGAAACAATGTGTTGGGTATATTCATCAAAGTATCTCTCTTTAACCTAATTGTAAGCTTGAACAGCTTGTAAAAGGAGAGGATGACATTTACAGTTTAATAAGCTTATTCCGTGTTTTGACTGCTAATTTTAGTTTAATTTTTAAAGACTTTTTTTGTTCTTTTCCAGCTGCAAATGGAGTGGTGTTGGCAACTGAGAAGAAGCAGAAATCCATTCTGTATGATGAAAGGAGTGTCCACAAAGTAGAACCAATTACCAAACATATAGGTTTAGTGTACAGTGGTATGGGTCCAGATTACAGGTATTAAAGCATTTTGTTTGATCACCATTTAGATGCATATTCATACAAGAAGTTTACGTAACAGGTAGCAATCAGCTGTTTCTTTCTAAGTGTATGGCACAGTACTATATTGCACTGTAAATGACATTCGCTTGAAGTTTTTCTTAATATATTTATTAACTTGTCAAATAACCTTGTATCCAAAGAATGAAAGCAGTATAATTACTTTTACTTTAAATGTTTCAGGAATTACTTGGCTGATAAAGATAGCTCAGCACGATCTTGTGTTCTTACATTGATGTTAGGCCAGATGCACAACTCCTGAATAGATATTGTTCTGAGTTTTCAGTTCTAGTTGGAATTTTTTTGACATAGTATTTTGTCTTTGTTTTCAGAGTACTTGTGCACAGAGCTCGAAAGCTGGCCCAGCAGTATTACTTGGTTTATCATGAGCCCATTCCAACAGCTCAGCTAGTACAGAGAATTGCTTCTGTGATGCAGGAATACACGCAGTCTGGGTACGTGCTGGAATTGCAGAGTTTGCTTTGACGTTGCTTAGAAAGATTGTGTTGTTTAAATGTAATGAGTAACAGCTACCTAGTGACTGGAGTATTTGTGGAAAAGGCAGTTTTTCAGTGGAGAATGTGCACAGAAAGTGTGCCAGTGGAAGGAGCACTGACTGGCAGTGGGTGAGCATGGGTCTCCACATCTTGCACACAAACATGTCAGCCAAGGCAGGACACTTTTGGTTTTGTTCCGTTGATGAACACAACCAAAATAATTAGTCACCTTTAACCTTCACTGGATAATTTATTATCTTTTATTTCCCTGTAGTGGTGTTCGTCCCTTTGGTGTATCACTGCTAATATGTGGCTGGAATGAAGGGCGGCCGTATTTGTTTCAGTCAGATCCATCTGTAAGTATCTTACACTTGTAAGTTCTGCTGCTCTGATAAAACATGTGAAACTTTGCATGTGCTCATGAAATACTTTCTGTGATGAGAATAAGAATACAGAGCTAGAATGAAAGATAACTTCAGAAGTCGAAATGGGTCATTTCTGTAGGCTTTTGGAGCAAGCCTTCATCATTCTGTGCTGACGTATTCCTGTACTGCTTGAGGGATGGCAGCTGTTTCTGAGGGAAATAATCCCTTTTAATATCTTCCCACCTAGTTGATAGTGCCAGCAAACACTCGTGTTCTGCAACAGCTGCTAGGAAGAAAGGAATTGACTGTTTATGTTGCTCCAGACTGGATGGAATTTAAGCCAAAACCTGTTGTATTGTGAAATGTAATGCACATGCTTAGGTATTTAATGACAGTGGTTAATTTAAATTAGTTTATTTGTTGGGTTTGCAATGCACTTCAGAAAAACTACTCTTTGATGCACGTGAGAGGTGCAGTGCTTCAGAAGAAAAAATGAGATCATTGTAGTGATCTTTGCAACTTCCAGTGGTTTGAATTACCTGATGGTCCAGTGCAATAAGCAAAATGCAGATGCCTTGTTTAAGGCAGTTTGATTGAGGCTGATGATCTTCATGCCAGAGGAGGGAATAGAAGTGGCGACTAAATATCTTGGTAGAAGTGAACATAAATCAGATGACTAATTTGCAACAAGTCACTTACATTGCTTTATCTTCAAAAAGAAAAATGTGTGGGGTAAGCCTCAGTAAGGATTTGAGTTTCTCAAGGGCAAACATACTATTTCTGTTTAAGGAATCCCAAATCAAAACCATGCTGACTTACTAAATGCATCTTTCAAAGTAGCAGGAGGATGGAATTAGGTGAGGCCCAATACACATTTAGTAGAGTTTCACAGCATATGTTCTTATATAAAATTTGTCTCAATTTGATTTAAAATTGTCTCTTGTGGTCTCAGAACACTTGGTATTTTCATAATTGCTTCTGTACTTTTTTACCAAGTAATTGAATACACAGTGTTCCACTAATTTACAGAAAGCAATTCAGTCAATAGATTGTTGCTTTTACAGGGAGCTTATTTTGCCTGGAAAGCGACAGCAATGGGAAAAAATTATGTCAATGGGAAAACATTTCTTGAGAAAAGGTAACGTACTTGATACTTCTCTGAACGGATACTGTGTTTTGTTCAGGTTCCATATAAAATAGCCAGATGTTAAAAAATGCTCACTTTCTAAATTGTATGAATGAGGTTTTAAAATACTTAAGGTGTGATGCTTCCAGTGTACTTGTTTATGCATGCACAGGAAATTTGATTTATTTAAATTCTGACTTTTGTGTTTATGTAGAATTACTTGAGTGCAATAAACATTATATTCAGCATATTTGCAGCAATGTTATATACAGTGTCAGTAGGAAAAGTATGGATATTTTTTTAACAAATAATTTTTAGTGTTAATGCCACTATGTTTACAAATAATATTTGTATGAGAAACAGAAAGATTTTAATAGTTTTGGGGATTTTAGAGGCTTCAGGGTTATTAAAATTTGTACAGGTTTTTGTCCTGTGCTGAAATAAATGAATGTCTGTTTACAGATACAATGAAGATTTGGAGCTTGAAGATGCCATTCATACAGCTATCTTAACACTAAAGGTTAGTAAAGTATTTAAGAAAGAAGTTTCTTATGTCTTCACTGATATGATTCACTAAACTGCAGTTTTTTTCATAGGAGAGCTTTGAAGGACAAATGACAGAAGACAACATTGAAGTTGGCATTTGTAATGAAGCTGGTTTTAGGAGGCTCACTCCAACTGAGGTTAAGGACTACTTGGCTGCAATAGCCTAGTAGAAACCGAGCTAGACTGTGTGGTTCACACAAAGGTCTTTTTAATTTTGGCTACTTAAATGTTTTTCTTTGCAGTTTTCGCATACTTATTTCTACATGGTTTGTCTGAGAAATTTTTTAATCATCATGGGTGCAAATACAACGGTCCTTGATATTGTAATACATGGAATCTTGTTAAAGATAATTCTTTCCCTTGATACACAAAATACTGTACAAAATGTAAAGTTATTGAGACAGCTTCAAAAAGGCTAAAGAATAAAATCAAAGGCCATTGTTTTGGGGGATGGTGTCTGTGTGTCTTTTCAATCCTAGCTTGTTTATCTGCATAAAGCTTAGGTTTCAGTATCCTTATTGTTGAGGAAACAGTTTTTCACAAACAGCGAACTTATGTTCAGCCTTCTTTTAAAAAATTTAAATGTTGAATGACAGGATAATTTTTTCACTTTGGAATATTGTTTAAATGTTAATTAACCTCCAGAAATACTTTATAGGGTGCAAAAGATCATGTACTTTCACAAAGGGGCAGGAAAGTCTTCCATTTCAGGTGTGTACTGTGATCTGATTGAGCCTCTCTGCTTTTGACCATCCTGGCCTTTGTGTCACAAGAACTTGTTTTACTTGAGTTATTTTCTTGGCCCTAGAAATTGCACCTTTTCAATCTTGAAATATTGCTAGGAAATGTAGAAGTAGTAACTCTTACTGAAAACTAAATGCATTTATCACCATCAGTAAAAATCAATGGGATTTACAAAACAGAATGAGAGTATGTAATGTAATTACTTTATCCCTTGAATTGTGCTAGAGTATTTTCCAACTTGCAAGATAATTCTATAGATGTAATGGAAGGAGCATTTAATTTGTGCACCATAACTTTTAAAGATATCATTGTGTGGATGTATCAATACATTTGTTACATGTGTAGAGTTGTTCAAGTCATGAAAACCTACATTTACTACAAAAGAAACAGGATAAGTATACATTTACCATTTAAGTTACTGTTTTCAGATTTTATATTTTTAGAAGCAATCTGATTGTTAAAATGTTGATAATGAACTGGGAGTGGTAGCTCTGTCAGTCTGCTTGTACATAAGGGTAAGGATGTAGGGGAGGAGGCTGGCAGGTCCCACTTCAGACAGCCGTAACTAATGAAGAAAATACAGAATATGAGCAGGAAGTAGTGTATAAGCTGATTGACCTGTCTGTCTTCTGATGGTTTATGTTATCATCAGGTGAAGAAGAATTTCTGAAGCATGCCATAAATGAAGTTTTATTTCCTAATGCCAGAAATAAAAGATCCGTCCAAATGTTTCATTAGAGTTCTGCCAGATCACTTTTTGAATATTTTACTCTGAAAACCAGGCCGTACTCTGATTTCTTATTCTAGAGAAAATAAAACAACTCAGATCTGAAAACTGAAAGGTTTATATTGCTGCATCTTTGATTTAGAATTACTTATGCACACTTAGTTTTTTAATGCTGTATAAATATTCAAGAGTTTTCTACATGCAAAAATGTGTGTAGGTACTTCAGAAATTGATTGCAGTCATTTAGTTGTCTCTGCTAATAGAAACAGTTGATGAGCTTAGAACACCCTATGAAGGGTAGTTAAAACCAAAGCACGTTTCACACCGTGGTAAACTGCTCCTTGTTTTGTGTTAAAGGATGTGAGTAGGTTTCTGTAGTCTACTGCCAGTGGTTTTCACTTCGATGAGCCAAGCTGGTGACTGTTGTTACACTGCTGAGAACTGAGTCCCAAAGCTCCCTGATAATACTTAAACCCTGCAGTGTATCACGGTTCATGGCACTTGGTGTAATTTGGAAACAATATTCATGATATTTTGAACTTGGGCTTTATTTAATATATAAGATAATTTTCTTGGTGGTAATCAGACCTTGATATTATGCTGCTTTGATGGGGAAGGTAGTGTGATTTTAAATATGGGGTTCTTTTTTTAACAGTGTATCTAGAATAGTAGCTAAATTTTACCTACTATTTAAGGGAAATCTTTAAACTGCAGAGAACTAAGTAATGTATTTTTAATTTAAAATCTTTAAGGAGTTAAGTATTTTTAACTTGAAGATGTATTTCTTAAATCACTTCAGGAGTGAGTGATACTAGAGCAGTGGATTACCAAGTTATACGTTGTGGTCATTTTCAAGATCCACCCTTTAGTTACATGAGGTTAGATTTATATATATATATGTATATACATATAGTAGAAACTGCATGAAGGGGTCAAAGTGCAATAAGACAGACGCTTCCCTTGTGAGAAATGACAAATTACAGGCTTGATTACTTCACCCCACTATGAATTATAACTGTGTCGTTTAACTTGTTTCTACTAATGCAGTCATCTGAAAGAAGAAAAAGAGGCACTGGTCACTTGAAGCATGTAATATTGATTTGCTTATACTGGAAGAGGATCTCATCCAAGGTTCTCAGGATAGTGTGACACCTGTGAGAATTGAGCTTTATTTAATGAGTGGGGTCAGGATCTGAGAACAATAACTTCATTTAATGAAGTTATTACTTTTAGACACAGAATCATCAGGTTGACATCTGGTCCAACCTCCCTGCTCAGGCAGGATCATCTTAGAGCAGAGGGCACAGGATTGTGGCTAGATGGTTCTTGAACAGCTCCAGTGGGGGAGACTCCACCACCTCTCCAGGCAGCCTGTTGTAGTGTGCTGTCACATACAGGAGAGGACATATAAGTGCAGTAAGCCCCTTAAAACTTGCTTTGGCTTACTATTGCTTTCCAGATCCTGTGAAATCATTCAGACAAGTAGAGATCATCTCTCCCTGCAAGAAGCAGCAATCAGAAGCCACGTCTCTCCCATGCTGTAAGGGAGTACTGCTGCAGGGAGAAGAGTGGGACCATGGCTGCTGCATGGAGGCAGGCTGCAACTTGGGGCAAATACACTGTGACTTGCTCACACGATCACAGAAGGGTTTAGTACAGCCCATTTTTCTTGTCCAGACGTAACAGACCCAGCATGCACAGATCCAACATGCAGGGAGCTGTTGCTTATCCAATGAAGTTCAAAGTTCAAGGCTAACTTGTCTCTGGTGCGTCCCCAGTACTCTGCTATTGCAGTCTCACACTGAATGCTCCCTGCTGTTTTGGGCACCACACTGTAAGAAAGAAAGCAGCTATAGAGTATCCAAAAGACGGTAACAACGACGGTGAGGGGCCTTAAGGGGAAGCCATATGAGGTGAGGCTGAGGTCACTTGGTCTGTTCAGCCTAGAGACTGAGGGGAGATCTCACTGAAGTTACAGCTTCCTTGTGAGGGGAAGAGGAAACGATCTCTGTGCTGGCCAGCGGACAGGGTCGAGGGCTCTGTCAGGGGAGGTGTTTAGGTTGGTATTTGAAAGAAGTTCGTCACACAGAGGGTGGTTGGGCACTGGAACAGACTGCTCAGCACCAAGTCTGACACGGTTTAAGTGTTTTTTAGGCAATACTCTCAGGCACACGGTGTGGGGCTGTCCTGGGCAGGGCCAGGAGTTGGACGCAACTATCCTTGTGAGCTCCTTCCAACTCGGACTATCCTGAGATTTTGTCTGACCTCATGCAATGCATTTCGCCCTTGCAGGGTTTCTGCGATAAGCCGCGGGCACGCCGGGGAGCGGAGCCAGGTCGGGCGGGCTGGGGCCGGCGGAGCGGAGCGGAGCGAGGCGGGTGGTGCGGCTGTCCCCGCCCGGCAGGCCCGGGGGAGGTGCCGGGCTGGGCCGAGCCGCGACACGCCACGCCAGCCCGGGGCGAGGGCTGTACCGCCGGGCTGTGAGTGCGGGCTGCGGGGGCTGGCGAAAGGGGGAGGGAGCGGGGTTGGGAGCCCCCGGAGAGGCGACGCGGGCCCGAGCACATCGCGTCCCGGCAGTGACTGGGGGACGAGGAGATCGGGAGGGACAAGCGCCGGCGTCCCGCACCCGTCCTCTCTGCCGGGGCCGGCGTGTGGGCCGGGGGCGAGGCCGGGGGCGGGCGGGGGGCCGAGCCGGGCTGGGGCGAGCGCTGAGGGCGCCGTGCCCTCAGCCGAGATGGCGGCGCGGCCTCCCCGGCGCGGTGCACACGTGATGGCGGAGCGGCGGGAGGAGAGGGCTGGGCCGGGCCGGGCCGGGCCGCGGGCGGGAGGGGCGGCCGGCGCCGCCGGTCCCCGCCCAGGGCACATCGGGCCCTAGGGCGAGGGCAAGGGACTCTGTGTGACTTTGCGTTTGGTAGTGGCTTTGTTGTTACTGCAACCGTTGATTTACACTCTGTCTTGAAGCGCGTGTGTGTGTAGGAGTTGTAGCTGCTGTGGGGAGAGGTGCCCAATTACTAGTCGTGCGGTTTTCCTCATTGCATTACATGCAAGGATAAGCTTATGGCAGTGGCAAAGACTTCGAGGGGGAAAGGCTGATTTTTTTGGTCTCCTGGGACAGTGAAGAGAGTTAGTAAGTACTGTCGGAAGGCATCAGGATTCTTGGCCGTGAAAAAGCAGGAGCGGATGATGCTGATGCTGGATGTAGACCAGGCCAGTAGCAGTTAGTGCTGGTGATGTGTCCACTTGGACACAGGGCTGGGGAGGGTCCCACTGTTGGAAGGCAGGCCACTGAGTTGCAGTGGCAGAGCCTGTTGTAGGACCAGGCCATGTCCTTTTGCTCTTTTCCAGTTTGAATTTCATTTATCTTGTCCTTTAATATCAGTTTACTTCAACATGCTTGTTAGGTAAGAATTATAGGAAGAATTACAGTGTTTATACTTGCAGACAGGAGTCAAAATTGATTAACTTCACTATTCATATTGGTTACTGTCTTAAATATGCTATTGTTTAGTCTAGTAGGAATCCTACATTTTCAAAGATAGCACATATTCAGTGAAGGAATTCCTATCATACTTTCCTCAAGGAAGGCCTACTAAAGTAATACAGATGTGAAAGAACAGATTTATCAGATGCAACCCAATAAATCTCTTAGTAGAATTAGAAAACACAGCGATTTTAGCATAGAGATTCTCTTGACACTAGAATTATGAATCATAGTCTGTCATTAGGCTGTGTAATAGAAACATACAATGGTTTGGGTTGGGAGGGACATTAAAGATCATCTAGTTCCAACCCCCCTGCTGTGGGCTGGGACACCTTTTACTGTGGTGCCTTTTACTAGACTGGGTTGCTCCAAGCCCCATCCAACCTGACTGTGACCTTGACCACTTCAGGGATGAGGCATCCACAACTTCTCTGGGCAACCTGTCCCAATGGTTCACCACCCTCTGAGGGGTTCGTGCACTGAGTTGAACAGTGCAGGTTGAAAGCTGGCTATGTGTAGCATGGTGGGTAACTTTTTAATTTTAGTGCTAAGTGTGATGAGAGGGAGAAGCAAGATTTGTTTATGGCATTAACATAAGAATGCTTATGGCATTCTAATTTTGGTCTAGATGGCAGGTTTTGCAAATGAGCTGTGAGAGTTAATATCATTCTAAGTGACTGGCTGAGTAAAGGTCTCTTACATGGCAGGTGGAGGGAAATTTCAAGCTTGCAAGCTCTGTTTGTAGACTTAAGTGCAGCCTAGCTGAGAACTTGAGTCTTTTGAGGCTGTAGGTTGGATCTCTAAAGGTGAAGGAAAGGAATTGAACTCATCACCAAGACTTTGTGTTGAGGTTCCAGTTGCTTGTGCTTTACAGTAGCTGTTGCACTTAAGTCTACTGCAAGGCTGGAGTGTATGCTGTTAGAAAGAACTCTTGTGACTTTTTTTATTCTTGGCCATACAATCACAATCTCTCCTTTGTTCTCGCTTGGCAGGAATAATGTTTCCAACATGTCTGTGCAGTCACTGCTTTGTGAAAGAATTGCTGTTGCCAAAGACTTGATTAAGAGAGCAGAAGCCCTTTCCAAGTCCCAGAAAAGAAGAATTGAAGGAGGGGCAAAGCTATGTGGCAAGCTGAAGGCTGAGCTAAATTTCTTACACAAGGTAGAGGCAGGGAAAGTGGCCATAAAAGAATCCCATCTGCAGAGTTCAAACCTTACCCACCTCCAAGCCATTATTCAGTCAGCAGAGAACCTGGAGGATGTTGTCAGTGTCCTCCATGTCTTTGCTTACGAGGACAGGTTTGGAGACAAACAGACGCTGGTGGTGGATGTCGTCGCAAACGGAGGTCACACATGGGTGAAGGCCATTGGTCGTAAAGCTGAGGCCCTGCATAACATCTGGCTGGGAAGAGGCCAGTATGGTGACAAAAGTGTCATTGAGCAGGCAGAGGACTTCCTGCAAGCAAGCCGTCAGCAGCCAGTGGAGTACAGCAATCCCCATATCATCTTTGCATTCTACAACAGCGTGTCCAGTCCTATGGCAGAGAAGCTCAAGGAGATGGGAATATCTGTGAGAGGAGACGTTGTTGCTGTGAACTCACTGGTAGAACCATCTGCAGAAAATGAGCATCTTAACTCCAGTGAATCAGATGAAGAAGGCCCTGAACTCCTGCAGGTGTCGAGAGTAGACCGGGAGAATTTAGTGGCCAGCATTGCTTTCCCTACCCAGGTCAAAGTAAACGTCTGCAATAGAGTTAATTTGGACATCACTACCTTAATAACCTATGTCTCTGCGCTGAGCTATGGTGGCTGCTACTTTGTCTTCAAAGAAAAAGTGCTGACAGAGCAAGCAGCGCAAGAAAGAAGGGAGAGAGTCCTTCCTCAGCTGAAGGAGTTCATGGAGGGAAAAGAGCTTTTTGCCTGTGAATCTGCTGTCAGAGATTTTCAGTCCATCTTGGAAACTCTGGGAGGACCTGGGGAGAAAGAGAGAGCTGCATTGCTTGTTGGAAGAATTAATGTTGTGCCAGATCAGCCCTCTGACCGTGCCTTAGGACTAGTGGCTAGTTCAAAAATCAACAGCCGCTCTCTAGCCATTTTTGGGACAGGAGACACTTTAAAAGCCATCACCATGACTGCAAATAGTGGGTTTGTGAGGGCAGCAGCAAACCAAGGTGTCAGGTTCAGTGTTTTTGTCCATCAGCCACGAGCATTGACAGAAAGCAAAGAATCTTTTGCCACACCTCTACCAAAGCGGTACCCATCTGATAATGAAGTGTAAGTCATTAAATGAGTTAGTAATGCAAATGCTGCAGGTACTGCATTGGAGGCATTTGGAGAAACAAAAGAACCATAGCAGTGCAGTTGTGGGTGTGTATCCATGACAGCAGCTAGCACTGGAAGAGCTCCTCAAGGGATTTGTAATACCTTTACTCCTTCCTTGAGGTTATTTTTTGTCCAGCTGACCATTAATTTATTCACTAAAGTAATAAGAATTCAATGAAAAGTTTTAGCTGGCTTACAATGTATTGATTGTATTCATCTCCATTAAAAAGTTCAGTTAAAGCACAGTTATTGAGGGGCTCTTGTTATTTTTTTCCTCTTCAGAGAAGTAAAATTCATCATCTTCAAGTTCAAGATGAACTTGGATCTTCACTTCCATGGAACTTAAATCTTTCTTTCCCCTATTTGATTCAACCTCATTTTTGGTTGATTCACAGGGACCTTGTACGGAGACCTGTGCCTTTTTGGGAGTGTGAGGTTCTGTGAAGATGTGACTAGTAGCCATTAATAGAAACCAACTTAAGATTTCCTTGTCTTACTGACAGGAACCTCTATATGTACACCATGGTTACTCTGAATTAGGCAGCAGCTTTAAAATTCCTGGAGAAATCAGCTGAAATTGGAGTTTATTTGCATTAATACGTTGTGACTCTTGGGCTAAACTGGACAGCCAGTGGTAGCAGACCAAGGAGGCACATCCACTTCACTTTTCTCTTTGCCTTTGACCAAATACAAAGTCTTTCTGGTTGTAAAGCCCAACTCAAAGCCTCAGATAACAGAATCCTAAACAGAGCCAGCACCCAGGTAGTTTTTGATATTAGCATACTCTTTGCTGAGGACTCATGGTGAACTTGAATCTGGCTTTGTTGCGTGTGGATTACCTTAAATCATCAGTGAGGTCCTTCAGTGTTGGAGTGATGAAAGAGATTTGCAGAAAATGTTCTTAAATCGTGCTTTGCTCAGTTATAGAGGGAGGCCTTTTCACTTGTGGTGTAGTTGCTCTTCTTATTCACAGTGTAGAAGAAACAGCTATTTCTTCTGTATTTTTTTTCTTTTTGTACTGGTTTGAAAAGCAAAACCAGTGAGACTTCAAATTAGTAATACAATTTTTAATAGGAAAGAGAAAAAAAAGAGAAAAAACAAAATACATGCAATAATAAAAATAAATCCACTGACAGAGTCAGAATACAACCTGATACCCTGTCAGTCAGGGTGCTGGTGCAGTTTTCCTCCAAAGGGTCCAGCGATGATGTGGATAAAAACCTGGTTCTTCCTCTGGAATCCAGTGGAAAAAGGCTGCCTTTGGCGTTCTAAACCTCAGTTTTTATCTAAGTGGGAAAGGCTTGGCTCGTCCTCCTGGCTGGAGCATCTCCCAGTGGGATGATGTAATCTTATCAGTTATACAGTAGGACTCAATGGCCCATTAACAGAAGATACTTCCCACAGAGATAAGGATGATCACCCTTATCAGTGATGGCCCATCAACAGAAGACATTTCCCACAGAGATAAGGATGATCACCCTTCTCAGATGGTAATAGTATATATATCTTGTAAACCAGGACACTTTTACTTTGTCCAGGAGAGATTTGCTGTCATAGGAGTCTTTATTGTGTTTTTTTTTTTTTTCCTGAATGGTGTAATGACAGTACTTGCTGTTTGGTATTAATTTTCATCAATTTCCTAGTGGAAAGTTTTGAGCCCCAAGCTATATATTTTTATCAAGTCAGCGAAAGAGATACCTGCTGAATATTTTATAGGGTATTGTTTAACACAGTTGCATTATTATGCAGCTTAATAGTTCAGACAAAGAACATTTTCTTGCCACTCCAATCTAAATTTCTTCTTACAGTACAATGTATCTGCAGTGCTGTCCTTAGCCATAGGCTCAAACCATTCTTTTTCTGGTTCTCAGCAGCGACACACACACCGGAATGCCAGCAGAACCACTCTGCATGCCTTGTTCAGTTGATGAGTAAGATGAGTAAGATGAACTCCCAAGGGACAGTACTGTACTAATTGGTGGTGGGATTCTTGGTCTGCTCTTACTATGCCTGTAGAGTAAAATGTTAGGAGCTGTCACCAGTAACCATACGCTGCATAGCTTTACCTGAAGCTTTTAGCAATGCAGAGGGCAGTATACTCTCTATGTTCCCCAGTTTCTGTGGGTCCTTGAAGTACATGAAGTTCAGGATGGGTGGAACTGGAATTTGGTTTTTGCTGCTTCAACATCCAGTGTACTGTCTGCAAGTTTCTCACCTTGGTGAGTTCTAACAAAACATCTTGCTTGTTCCTACAGTCTAACACAGTGTAATGAAACTTCATGGCAGAATTCATCCCCCACTCTATCCATTAATTTTCTTAAAAGTTCTTCCAAAGGGAAAGGAGGACCAACACAATGAAACAATAATATGTTGGCTGTGCTGCAGAAATGCAAGTCTGCCTTAATAGTTAACAGGACAAGCTTCACCATGTGGAAGTTTAGAGAGGTAGTAATCTATCATGGTGTGATGGATTTAGCAGACGCAGAGATGTCTGTGAAGTGTTATAAACAGCTGGAAGGAAGGTACCTTTCATTTCTGCCATGAGAGCTCTTACTCCGGACACCTGCGTGATGTCTTTCCTCGGCAGCAGGTGTGGGAATAGGGCTTGGAGAGGCCATCAGTCTAAGAGAGAAAGGACTTTGTGTTTCAAAACTGTTTCTGTTTTGCATCACATGTCCTGAAAAAGGTTACAGGAAACCTCTCAGTTAATAATTTAGTAAGAAGTAACTTGGGAGAGAGGGGTTATTTTTGTCTGCAGCTCAGAGCTGCAAAAGTTGAGGTTCCAAAAGACAGCTTACTATTTCATAGAGTTCACAAAATGTTAATGGGTTGGAATGGACCTTAAGGTTCATCTAGAACCAACCCAGCCTGCCATGGGCAGGGACACTTCCCACTAGACCAGGTTGTTTAAGGCCTTACCCAGCCTGGCCTTGAATACTGCCAGGAATCCACAGCCTCCCTGGGCAGTCTGTTCCACAGTCTGTTCTCACCACACTTGCAGTAAAAAAAATCCTTCCTAATATTTAACCTTAATTTTCCCTCTTTCAATGTATACCTATTAGTCCTTGTCCTGTCAATACAGTTTCTGATGAGGAGTCTCTCTCCAGCCTCCCTGTAGGTCCCTTTCAGATACTGGAAGGTTGCCATCAGGTCTCTGTGCACCTTCTCTTCTCCAGGCTGAACAGCCCCAATTTTCTCAGCCTGTGCTCATAGGCAAGGGACTCTAGTTCTCTTATCAGCTTTGTTGCCTCTTCTGGACTTGCTCCAACAGTTCCATGTCCTTTTTATGCTGGGGACACCAGAACTGTGGACAGTACTCCAGCTGGGATCTCCCATGAACAGAGTAGAGGGGCTGAATCACTCCCTTTGATCCTCTGGCCATGTTCCTTGTGATACAGCCCAAGATTTGATTGGCTTTCTGGGCTGTGAGCACACACTGCTGGCTCATGTGGAGCTTTTCATCACCTGTCACCCCCAGGTCTTTCTTGGCAGGGCTGCTCTCAATCGCTTCTCTGCCCAACCTGTTGGTGTGTCTGGGATTGCTGTCACCAACGTGCAGGAGTTTGCACTTGGTTCTGTTGAACTTCATGAGGTTTGCATCAGGCTCTGGGCTGCATTACCCCTTCCCTCCATGGTGGCAACTGCACCACAGAGCTTGGTGTTGTCAGTATATCTGCTGAAGGTGCACTTGGTTACCCTGTCCACATTGCTAGTTAAGACATTGAAGAGCCCAGTACCAATCTCTGAGGGATGCCACTTATCTCCAGTCTCCATGTGTAGCCATTGACCACAGCTCTGTGTGTGTGGCTATCCAGCTTTATCCACCGAGTGGTCCTTCCATCAAATCCCTGTCTGTCTAATCTGGGACAAGGACATTGTGCAGGAGTGTGAAACACTTTGCATTTAGTGCAGGTCGACAATGTCAGTTGCTCTGCCTGTCCACCAACACTGTAGCCCTGTCATAGAAGGTCACCAAATTTGTTAGGCATGATTTTCCCCTTGTAAAACCATTTTAGGTGTTACCAGTCACCTCTTTGTTGGCCAGGTACCTTAGCATAGTTTCCAGTAGAATCTGCTCTGTGACCTTGACTGGCACACAGGTGAAACTGACTGGTCAGTGGTTCTTGGGTCTTTTCCCTTTTTAAAAATAGGGGTTACATTTCCCTTTTTCCCATCATCAGGGACTTCACCTGACTGGTATGATTTTTCAGAAATGATGGCAAATTTGTCTGCCATCTCCCTCAGGACCCATGGATGACCCTCATTGGGTCTTAAGGACTTGTGCACATTCTCAAACCTGAGATGGTCTCAAACCTGATCCTCTCCTACAGTGGGCTCAGGGTCTTCATCCTCCCAGTCCCTGCATCTGCCTCTCTTGACTTGAGTGGTATGGCTGGAGCACTTGCCATTGAAGACAGAGGCACAAATTCATTGAGAACCCCAGCCTTGTTTTTGTCCATATTAGTCAGATTGTTTTCCTTCTGGAAAGGGCCCTCATTAGCCCAGTGTTTATCTTGCTTGCATTGTATCTATAGAAGCCCTTCCTGTTAGCCTTAATATCCCTGGCCAGACACAGTTTTAACTAGGCTTTGGCTTTTCTAGCCTTGTCCCTAACCTCCCATACAATTTTCCTGCTCTTTTCAGGCCCTCTGTCCTCGTTTCCACTTTCTGAAAGCTTCTTTTTTCACTTTGAGTTTGCACAGAAGCTCTGTCTCTATAGAGGCCTCCTGGCAATTTTGCTCAATCTTGTCCTTATTGAGATGCCTTGTTCCTGAGCTTGGAGAAAGGGATTCTTAAAATCCAGCATTCTTGAACCTGTTTGCCTTCCAGGGCTCTATCCGATGGGACTCTACCCATTGGAGCAGTAGGTCTTTGGAGAGGCCAAATTCTGCTCTTCTGAAGTCCTGGGTTGTGAGCTTGCTGTGTGCCCTCCTCACCATCCTCAGGATCATAAACACCATTTCCTGGTCACTGCAGCCAAGGCTGCCTTGAAGCACTACATTCCCTACAAGCTCCTTCCTCTTGGTGAGCACAAGGTCCAGTAATGGCACCAAAGATATATTTTTTCCTTCTTTGTCAAATGTATCATGTCATTCCCCAGTAAACCAGGCTTGGTGAAGTGAGTCCTATGAGTCTGAGTAACCAAAACCCTGGCTAGGACACTACTGGTCTAGCCATTTGTTGACCTGCCAGATTTGTCTGCATATTTCAAGTCCCTCTCCACTGACTTGGAGGATTAATGAAAAAAATTAACTCCACAGCCTTTACCATCTCTCCCAGGGCTCCTTAGTCCCTCTTAATGCTTCCCAGGCTGGTGCCAGCTGTGTCACTGGCTCCCACATGGAACACTAATAGTGGGTAATAGTCTGTTTCTGAGTAGGCTTGGGTGCTTCTCAGTAATGTCCCAGATCCAGGCTCCTGAAAGGCTACACACCTCCCTTGAGAGGCCAACAGATGAGTTCCTCTGTACATCATTAAGTGGAATCGCCCACTCCTATCACCTGCTACCTTTTCTTGGCTGAACTAGCTGTTAATTTCTTTATTTGTGGAGAAGGTTGGGCAGCTCCAGTTATCTCCTGCTCTCTGAGGTCCCTCTGGATCATCAAGTTCCTTTTCCCAATGGCTTTTGACTGAATTGAAGGGATATTTACTCTTCTTCTAGTTTGATGGGTGATAACTCACTCCCTAAATTTTGTGCTCTACCTTTGCACCCTGCCCATTCAAACAGCCCTTTGTGCTCCCTGGAGCTGTTAAAATCTCTCTCAGATGCTCCTGACAATGCCTCCTCCTTGTCAGTGATTTTTTACTGATTAATCTGTTTTACAGTATTACAGGATATAGTCAAAGCTAGGTGCATGGTAACAGTACACTTATGCATGGTAATTCATTATGGCCTTTCAATCCTTTGCATTTAAGTTAACATACTCACAGCCTTTTTACACTGAGGAGGGCTTTGAATGAGTAAATGGGAGGCAGCTGTTTCATTCCACTTCTTGCTATGACTCTAAAGAACTTCCATAATTTTCCTTGCTGTATTGCAGTCAGCAGTCTTGAATATCTTCTTGGGCACCCTCTAAAGAATTTGTCCAAGCCACAGGTGAGAGGGCAGCAGCCCACATTTTCACATGGTAGGTGACCCGGAGAAAGCAGTAAATAACAAGTATCCTCTGTATTCCTGGGATCAGAAGTGGTTGGGTTCTGTTTGCAGTATTCCTTCACAGCTGCTGCTACAGAGCTGGCAGGCTTGTTTTGCAACTTCTTTGTGACCAGTGCAACTCTGTTTAAAAGCCTCTGCATCTGGAGCCATCGTGTGGTGATTTTCTTCATTACCAGTCCTTTTTGACCAACATGGTATTTGTTACTGAATACATTTGCTTTCTTTTACTAATTTCTGCCAATCATATAGGCAATATTTTAGGAATATTAAACCCTTTCTACATGTTGCTAGGCTACTTGAGGGTTTTATTGTCATTTTCTGTCTCCCTGTTGCATCTTGCAATGAAAAACTCAGAATGTGGATGTTGGTTGTTTTTTTTTTCACAGTGGTGTTTTTGCTTTTCAGTCAGGCAGAAATGTACTGTTGACAGACTCTAAAATTTGTTTTATAGGATGAAAGAATGCTGACTTGGAAACAAAATGGATTTTGATTGTAATGTTTGGTGGCTTTTTACATTGCCTTTGAATATATTGATGATCTATTCATATAAATCAGCATTTTGGTTTGGTGCATTTAGATATCTTTAACTTAATGTGACCAATAGGGGATAAGATGTTGAACTTCCCTTATTTATGACTTTGCAAATGAGCCATTAGAAGATGGGAAATTATATTTGAAATTAGTTTGTATAAATGGAAATCCAAGACTGCTTTTTCTTTCTTCCAGCATCACACAACTGCTTTGCGTACACTACACCAGGCACTAGAGGATATGGAGATGTCTCACTTACTGCTATGGATTTTGAGAGATTTATTTTTAGTAGAAGTTTTCAGCATTAAATTTCTTGGGAAAGATGGAGTCCTAAATTTTTTTAGGGAACCTTTTTCTTCTGACACTTCTAATTTATTTTAGAGTATTTCTATCTGGTCTCTTAGGAGAGCCAACATCTCTGTTCTGTGCAGCACTCAGCCTGCTCTCTTTGCTCCCACAGTAAGAATATCAAACGAAGAATGCTGCAGTTGATGTCAGGCATTAGGAAGCAGTTGGATATTATATGAGAAATAAATCAGTAATTTAAGTTTTTTAGTACATTCATGTTTCAGTGCATGTTCTTTACTTGCTGTTGTTCTGGCTGGCAAAACTTGTAGATCAATGATTTGTTTGCCATTGTACCTGCAAACCATGAAAACACTCAGATATAGTTTTTGCACGTGTTAGCCACAGCTGTTTAGAAGTTAATGGGCTAAATATTGGTTTCTGTTTTAAACTGCCCCTGTTGTCTGAGGATACTTTCAGCAGATGTAAAGCATTCTGTTGGAGTCAGCTGGAGCTTGTCTGAAAATGCTTTAACAAGCCTGCTTCTAGTTCCTGCTGTTGGAGTCTGTAAGTCAAGAGCCTCTAGGAATACTTCATAGAGAAATCAGAGTGCAGGAGTTGAATTAAAACATTTGGATGGATTGAAGTACATTAAGCCACTCACACATAAAGTAGAGGCATAAGTCTAAGTTTTAGAATAAGCAAGCAAGTTAGTAAGTGAGTAAGAATAAGTTTTAAGTGTTTTTAGAGAGTAAAGGTCTCAGATGCCAGTGTAGAAACGTGAGTTCTAATGAAGGTTGAAAAACATAGCCCTAAGTGTTTCCATAGAGGCTCCAGGAACATAGTTTCAGACATAATAAAACTATAGTAAGAATACTGCTTACATTTTTTAGATAGAACACGATAGACCACATGTGTAGTTTATACGTAACCTGGCGTGCTAAGAAATTAGAATTCTAATACATTAAGAAGTAATAGTTCAAGTTCGTGCCTTTAGCTTGTTGGGTTATTTCTATGTAAGAATCTATGCACTGGGGAGAGCTTGGCTTTCCTTTTGTTCCTGCTCTCTCGCTTTTCTTCTCACCACCGTCATTGTCACCTGAAGAAGACAGGAGCTGCCACAGCAATATTAGCCCTGCCAGGACCTGGATGGGAACAGCTTCTACCTCTGATTGGGACTTTATTTCTATTTGGGACTCTATACCAGTACTTAGCATGGACTTGTGACTTGTTGCCTTTTGAGACTGATGTGCCTTTGCAATAAACAACTTTATAGCAACTATTAGCTGCTCAGCTCTTTAAAGAAAACGACAACCCAACAAAATAGCTTACACCTGCAAAGTGGAAGTAGGCTTGGTCATAACAGAAATAAAATAAGAAAACACAAGCATCAGTTGTATGAAATATGTTTGAGAGGTGACATAAAAAAAAAAAAACTAAAATCTTTTTAACCTTTTTTTTTTAAGTGGACCAAGGAAGGAATTTTAAATAATGACAAAGCATGTTCTTGTGATGACATTGTTTATTTCAGGTTATTATGCAAGCAAAACAGCACTGGTCAGCTGTTATCTGATTAATAGATAAGGTAAGGTAATACCTTACCTGATAAGGTAAGCATGAATTAGATGGGGTTCTGGAACTGAAGGCTATGGTTACAGTTTTTCTGCAAGACGTAGTTCTGGGAATAGCTGTGCCATCTAGCTTGCAACAGTCACCTCACATGTGTTCTTGGTGGTGAAATCACCTGTATAGGTGAGTGGGTATTGCTTTTTCATCAAGTTTTAATGTTGCAATTTACTCTAGACCAAAAAAAAAAAATAGAAAAAAGTGAATATCATTACTACACTGCTCGGAACTGCAACTTTGGGGCTTTGCAAGTTGTTCCCTATGAATGCCATGGAAATTAAGGTTGTTTCTACATAAACTATTGAAAGGAATAAGCAAATAAATCCCCCTCCTCACAGCTCCATTTTTCCATTGTGTATATTTAAATGATCCTCACCTATAATGTCTCTTACAAAAGGTGAGTGATCCTCACATATGATGAAATACGTAGTATGAAATAATATAATAAAAAGACCCCAAATCAATCCTCAAATCAACAAAATAAGAAAACCCCCACAAAATTCCCCAAATAATTAGCATGATAATGAAGCTGTGTTCCTTTATTTATTAATGAGACTGAGTACATGGTAAAGCAGCTCCGTGTGGTAATGAGAAATATGGAGATACGGGCCACAGAACTTTATACTGTGTAGGTACCAAAATCCTCCTCAGGTCTTTCTTCAGTAGGGTTAATTTGGCCAACTTTATTGAGATGGTGTTCACCAGAGTGAAATGTCACCCAAACATACCACAGGCCTTCATAACAGTGGAATTGAGCATATAAATATGTTTTCATTTTTGGTGTGGTTGGGTTTGTGATTTCTTTCCCTCATTAGAAATGTGCATTATAAGCCAGCATTAACTATATCCACAAGAGAAACCTCTTCCAGGTCAGGGGAGGTCTGATCTCTTTGCATCACATACAGTTGTAAAATGCACTCATCCATAATAACACAATTTATCTTAAGGAGTGTCCTCTTCCTCTCAGTTGCAGCAATTCATTTATGTTTTTTTTTTTTATTAAGGACAGGCTAGATATCTGGTGTGCCATATATCCTGCCAAAAATAGACTACAAGGAAAAGCAGTGTTTAAATTCATCCTGCTGCCCTAGTGCAGGAAAGGTGGGAGGCTGGAATAACAAAACTGAAATATCAATAATGTGGACAATCAAAGACAAAATGGGTCTTACCAGATATTTCAGTGGATGACTCCTGGGTTGGTTCTTGGCTTGACTCCACATTGGGCTTAGGGGTAGACTCAGCACTTGACTCTCCACTCAGCTCCCAAAATGTCTGTTCACCTTCTTGCACTCCATTGTTCCCAGCTTGCTCTGTGCCATTCTCCTTGTGTGAGTCTCCGCTGTAGTCCGGGGGCAGCTCTGTGCTTGGCTGCAAGCTGGGATCACTGCTTTGCTCCATGCTTGTTGCCTCAAGCACTGGGGTAACAGGGGTACCTACAAATAAAGTGAAAGGAATTTACAGGATGAGGAGCATGGTTTGAAAAGTTGTTTCTAGGGATATAAAGAAATGTGTGTAGTTATTTTTATGGATCAGATATCCCAAGTAGGAGTTTAGGGAGGGGGAGAAAAATAGCTCTAGGAATAAGTACAATATGAATGTGAATCTTATTTAAATTGACATAGGTGGATTTGCCAATATGTTGTTGACTCACCTTGAGCCTTTAGCTGATCAACCAGGATTAGAATCAGCAGTGCTGAAAGGATTGTCATCTTTTTCAGCATGGTCACCTAGATGCCAAGTAAAGAACAAGCCTTTGGAGTAAAACTTGAAATGTGTGGTGGACAACAACAAGCCCTGAGTATTTAAAGGCAAGTTCCTACATCTGTGCACTTTGACATCTACCTGAGAATAATAGGTTACAAAACCAACATCAAATTACATTCTCAAAATGAATGTAGGATCAGTCAGAGACTGTAACCAGGCAATTCCTGCCCTTTGCTTCAGGGTGAGATAACCTTCACTGCAAGCAGTAAAGAACTTTGGGGGCAGAGAGGTGGGACAGTGGCAGCCCAAACTGCAGTAGCACTGATAGTGATGTCATTCTGTGCCTCTGGCAATGCTGGTATCTCCAGGCAATTGATCCTGTTGGTTTTGAATGAAGAACTTCAAAAAATTCCTTTGATATGACACTTGACAGATTGAATATTCCTTATGGGTAACGGGTGAAAGGTGAGGTGTGACTAAAAAATGTGCACCTGGCTTCTGTGTTGTAAGGAAATAATACCAGTGTGAAAGAACTGCAATGTTTTGGTCAAGCATTTCATTGGGAAGACTTTCTTTTTCATTGTTGAAAGCTAGTTTCTTGTTTGTGTTGTTCAGCCTATGATATCTCAGTCCCATAGTGATGCACTTCAAAGGTTAGGACAGAATCAGAAAGTCTAGGGAGGACCTGTCTCCTATGTGTGGTTTGATCAGCAAAGCACAATTATTCTTCCAAGGGCCATTTCTGATGCAGAGAATTGCTCTGATCGCATTCACACAGTTAGTTCCCCATGACCTTTCCTATCCAGGGAAGTGGGTCATGGCCAGACACTCAGAGGCTGTGTCAACTGCAAGTTATATTTTGGGGTCTGCCGAAGGAGTAGTGAACCTCAGGGCTGTGTGAACAACTCTCTGTGTTGCAGATAGAGAACTGTGGGCCTGGCTCTGTATATTATACTTGTATGAGTGAGTGGTCTAATTGCTGCAGCTACCAATTCTGTAGTAATTAGGAGAATTAGGTTAATGTCAAATCAACGTAAAAGAATTCAGAATCTGACTCTGTGAGATTTCCCTCCTCCCTGTTTCCCTGATTTCACTTGTTTAATATTGCATCAACTTAGTTTTTGAGCACAGTGTTTCTTTCAAGTCACTTCTACCTCTAGGGTTTGCCTGAGGCATTATTCTTCTAATCAAGCTTTTTATGCTGCAACAGAAGGATTTCATTTTTATCTTGAAAAGAAAAAGAAATACTGATGCCCATGAACACCTACTGGTACATGGCTGCTGCAGTAGATTTCTCCTGTGTTACTGGTTTCAACTGAATGTTGATGTGTAACATCATCTTTTTTCAAATATGGAAGAATTTTTCTTCAGTATGGAAGAATTTGTTGCCGACTCACCTATAACAATATGATGCACAGATCAGAAACCTGCAGATAACTATCTGCAG
This sequence comes from Cinclus cinclus, assembly GCF_963662255.1. NCBI lineage: Eukaryota > Metazoa > Chordata > Aves > Passeriformes > Cinclidae > Cinclus > Cinclus cinclus. The sequence goes on from NC_085046.1 coordinate 52,570,713, forward strand.
TGAGCAAGATTCCTCAGTGTAGACTAAGAACTTTTCTTTTTTGTTCTTGAAAATGTTTTTCCTACAGTTTTCATGAGGTATGGGGCCTGCTAGTTTTGAAGGAAATCTAAATAAATATGTTGCAGAATTTGGTACTCCTAATGGGTTACTACTGTACAAGGAAGTTGGAAGAGCAATTGTCGCGTTACTCCCTCAGTGGATCTCTACTTTGTTTATCTTTCATTTATCTTCCCTTTTGATGAGGCTCATTGAGCACAGTTGTTCATCTTGCTCTTCCCAGGTTCTCCTGTATGTTTCATTGTTATAATTTATAAAACTTTGAAGCAGTAAATTTAGGCATTTTAAGGCAGGGTTTCAGGTTAGTTGTTTGCCTGGAGACAAAGTTAGTGTCCCTGCTGTTGCACTGCTCCCAGTCATATTGTTAAGGGGAAACCTCAAAAAGTGGTAACAAAAGGATACATTTTGAGTGGGATTTCTTACTGTCTGAGGGGGTTTTTTTTATTATTAATACAGAGACTGTCACTCTTCAGTATCTTCAGTGATCTGAAGGTAAATGCAGTTAACATTACTGAAGGATTCATCAGATGAGGTGAGAATCCTGTGGAATAAATAATGGTCAAGACAGAGGTGTATTACAGGTTTATTGCTTTTAGCTGCAGTTTTTAAATGCACCGCAGCCAGAAAGGCATGTTAAATGTACAGCATAAAGGAATAAAAGCCATACTTAAGCAATGAAGCCTGCATCTGGAAATGTCTTGCTCCAACTGTTTCTGTCCCCAGATTCGCAAACGTAGCCCTCACGCCAAATATTAATATCCATTATAGAATGAATATTCTATACATTACAGAATATAACCAAACTAGAGAGGATAAAGAAATAAACCATAAATATTGAAAAAAATCCTCCCTGTGAAGGGACAAATACTTTCAGATGTAAAGTCTGTTTATTTTATCAAAAAGAAGGATAGAGGAGTGACTTATGTTTTGTCATTTTATAAAGGGGGGAAAAAAACCCAGAAACCTAGGTCCTAAAGCAGTCATTAATGGCATGGATGGAGGCATAGCCAGAGACTGTGGATTGATGCCAAAGCAAAATTAATGATTTTGGTACTAATCATTGGATTTACCATGAGGGAACTGAGTAGTATTGAAAAACCTAGTGGATTAAAAAAAAACCTCAGTATGATTATCTAATGGTTCCCCTTAGCCTTGTCTTTCGAGTCTCAATTGTCCAGATTGATATTGGACTCCTATGAAAAAAGCAAATACTGTAGAGACAGATCACCACCCTACCCTGTGAGGTGGTGGAAGATACTTGGTCTCACTGTTAAAATGCAAGAAGCTTACAGCATTTATAACTTTCTGGTTACAAATGGGCAGTTTGTGCAAACTGTTCATACACTGTGTCTGCCTCAGTGATGTGCAGAAGGTGGAAAGCTGTGCAAGTGTCCACTTGTCTTTAGTCAGGACAATAGGAGTGAACTCCATGTTAACTGAATTGGAGTTTTGAAGGCTATCTGATAGAAACCCAACAGTGACTGAAACTCTGCTGTTACCTGGAGTGTGACAGGTTGTGATGCCACTGTGTCAAACCATCTCTGTGCAGGGACAACTTCACTTGTTCTCAGTATCCATTTGGTCCTGATGCCTTGGCTGGTATGGAGTCTGGCAGCTGGGACTCCAGCAGGTGTGGGACAATAAATTCTTTCTTCATATGCTTCTGTGCCTGTGCAATGACTGGATGGGGGAACTTGTCCTGCATTATAATGATTGAGTGCAAGAACTCCAAAGGTGTGCTGTGAAGTCAAGCAGAGTGCAGGGAAGTTTTGATAGCAAGTGATGGTAACTGAATGTGATATGTAACCACCCTTCTCCCCACCTCCAAATTCAGAAATACAGTGCAGGATATTTAATAAAAGTGTTTTCACATCCTAAGAATATTGTGAATAAATGATACTAAAATAAATTTTAAAAACTTGTTTCCTTTCTTCCCTTGCACATGTTTTTTTTAATATTTCTTGCACTTGAAAGGAAGCCAGAGTCATGAAATGAAGCTCAGTGAAGCTAGAACCAAAGCAAGGGACATTGTTAGATGGTGGAGGAACTAGTTGTCAGAAGTTAGCATAGACTCAGGACAGAACTTCATATAAAAGTAAATATGTGGGTAAATAACTTGGGACATGAAAGCAACATCCAGACCAAAAGTTCCTCAGATGAAAAACGGGATCATAGGCTAATTCAGCTTGGAAGGGATTGCAGGGGATCTCTAGTCTGATATTCCACTGAAAGCAGGGCCACCTGGCTCATACCATTTCACTCAGAGCTTTATTCAGTCTTGTTCTGAAGTCCTTCAAGGACAGAATCTGCATAACCTCTCTGGGAAGCTTGCTCCTATGCTTTACAATGCTCATAGTGAAAAAGTGCTTCCTTATGTTCCAGCTGAACATTCCTTGTATCAACTTACACCTGTTGTCTCTTACCCTCACAATCTTATCCTCTTATCCTTATGTCAAGCATGGCTTTTGGAACCCTTCATAAATAGCTGGAAAGAAAGTGAGAGAATATTAGTTAGGGGCTGACATATTACATGTGTTTATGTGCATAAAATATAAAGACTTTCTCTAAATTCCTACATTTCTCTGGGCATCAACTCATGGCCACCTTTGCAAATAGTGCACTAGGTTAGGTGGCTCCTTGGTTAGACTGGGTTATGTTAAGCATTATCCTTTGTTAGACTAGTGTAGGGGAGGGAAGGGTGTTGATTCTAATTTGAGTCTCTGAAACAGCTGCAGAACACTTAAAAACAAATGTAGGTGGTTATCTTTGGTACTATTTGAACAACAAGCAAATTCATATAATGTGTGTTTTAGGGTTTTTTTTTTGGTTGTTGTTGTTGTTTTCTTTTGTTTTGTTTTTGTTTTTGCATCTTGCCAAGAGAGATCATTTGGAAAATTGTTTAATTTAGAGAAGTTGACTCAGTGCTAAGGAGCTGTGAGATTAGATTGCACAACGCTAGACAGAATCTACTGTTTTAAAAACAAACTTTTTAAAATATTTTTGTTAGCAGCAAGGACCAGACTTTCTGGAAAGGTGAAGGATGCCAAGGCTAGTGCATTCTTTTCTTGTGAGCTGATGCCTAGGGCATCCTGTGGCAGATATAACTATTCATGTTTTGGGAAAAGCATTGTCCCTTCAGGTACTTAATTTTTGTTTTGCAAAGAGTCCTCTTCTTTTTCATGGAGATTAGCTTGAGAGAAAAGGAAAGTCAAAGATTTTAGGCAAATTCTGCAGGAGAAAAAGAAGAGTTTTTTGTACTTCACTTAGTATTTAATGTTTCAGAAGGGTTTTTAGAGCTAATGGATTGATTATTTGGTTTGGTTTGCCTATAAAAAACCCTGGCATTTTCTGGAGAATCTGAGAAAAAATATAAAGTCAGGATCTTTTGTGTAAAGATAAGGGTATGCTAAGTTACACATCACAAGCTCTAAATGCAGTGGTTTGAAAGAACATTTTGTTATTCAGACCAGACTTTCAGCACTACTAGGAATACAGACATTTTTCTTTTGTCCCAGAATAGTTTATAAAGGTAAATAAGTTTTTATAACTTCACAGCTGGGGATATTGAGGCACAGACAAGACTACAAGACTGACTGAATGATAACCTGCTGCCTCTCAGAGATGTCTCAAGATTTATGTCTCAAATTATTTATTTCAGGTTTTCCAGAGATGGTGGGGGGTGGGTGGGGGGACAAGAGGGGGGAAGGGAGGAGCAGCCATGGACAGGAGGTGACAGAGGTTGAGAGAGAAAGATGTTATGGAAAGTTAAGATGCCTTTGGTAGGTCAGAAGGAATTGGTGTTTTGGGTGTGCACTCTTTGTAGGCTGGTAGAATAACTCAGGAATGGTAAAGTTGAAACAGGTCCTGCTGTCCTCAGCTGAGCCCTGCACAAAGCTGAGAACCACTTTTATCAGAGTAGGGGTGAAGAAGTAATTTCATAAACTGTTGCTGGACAACTTTCCCATAGAGATCCCTTCTTTCTTGGTGTCAGTAATTACGTGTTTAGGAAGGCCTAAATCCCATGTTTGTTTCTTCTCACTGTGGGTGTTATTTGGGCTGTCTCATTCTCTCCAGTAACATTAGGTGCTTTTGGAATCCTTTTATGTGTTTTGAGTTATTAAATCTGATGACAGTGGTTTCCATAAGCTAGTGATGGAAAAGTGAGTGATAGTTGAGAAATTAATTATGTGTGATGAATAACAAGATGGAAAGCTGATCTTTGCAGAAGAGTTGTCAGAAATCACTTGTTTCATGTGTCTTCGTTTCTAACAACATTTCAGAGCTGACTTTGATGCTTGACTGACTAAAGCAACCCACAGGTTCACTGTGTAAGGAGGATATCCAACTGCTCAAGTAAGGCAGCTTTAAGCCACTTCTTTGTATTGAAGAGAATGATCTGATTCTGTTTTGCTTGAATGGTCATCTCCTAGGAGTGGTTCATGCAACTTCCACTGGGAATTGTGCTCTCTAACGCTTAGGTAGTCATTGGATAACGTAACCTAATATGATATTTTTAAGTGGATGTAATGAAAATACTGTAGATAAATAAGAGGCAGTTCCTCTAAAGCTGTAAGGACTGAGCAGATGGTTTTATATCTTGTCTTTTCTGCCAAATCTTTTTGTTTATAAGAACATGGTAAACTGGGAGGTCTCTGAAGCTGTGCAGCTCTTTGTTCCTCTGTAGAAAGTTTCTACATTGGTTAAGCTCTTCACTTTGATAGCCTGTTAGTTCCTTATTAGATCCTGATATCACTAAAGGAGTGAAGAAAAGACAGAGTATGTAAATCTTTACTTTTTGTGTTCTTTATTAAGGGTAGTCTAATTTTGGCCATGTAAATTTGGATGTTAATTTGAATTGTTGAATATGAACTGATATAAAAGCCTTTACAGAAGCTCCTGTTTAATTTTGAGAGGTGTAATTTGCCACAAATCAGACTATATTATGACTTGCATGAATTGAACCTGGGTAAAATGATAAAAGATTACTCAACCAGCTTAACTAACAAAGCAGAAATGCCACCCAGGAAGTCTTGGTTTTCTCTCCTCTTCTACTTTGTCCCTGTGCTTTCTCTTCTGGTACCAATGGTGTTTACCTGCCTTCTGGGGTGCTGATTCAACCTGCTGATGTGGCAGAAAACCCTTTTCCTACTATACTGGAGTATTAGGATACCTGAGGATGTCAAGTGAATACTGGAGGTGATACAGAGAAATGGTGGAAACACAGGGCCAAGAACAGAGTATGTCAGTGGCTGCTGGTATCCTCAGCTGATCTCATCTGATAGCTCTATAACTCTCTTGAAAGACATAAATTGAAATGGTGGGTTGTAGTTACTTTTTGTCTATGTAAGAACAAATTAGCACTAATTAGTCCAAATGGAGCTGATGTGGCAGTAGCAGTTTTGGGCCAGGCACAGCAGAGCTGTTGCAGGAGAGCCCCCATGCAAGTTCTGGCACTAATGGACTTGGCAGCACCAGACAGGGCTGTGGACTGTGGTCCTAGAGCTCAGAAGTGCACTTTGAGCTTCCTCCAAGCCTTGTTGATTTTTATGGAAATTCTTCTGCCACCCTTGTCTTGTCCATTGTTACTGACAGTGACATTTGAGGTCAGGCAAGAGTGTATGAGCCATCAAAGCACATGTGCAGTTTGCATTGGTGCTCTGCTGAGAAAAGACAGACAAATGGGATTAGCTGATACATTCACCTGCTCTCTTGTTTAGTAGGAGATGCAGTCTTGATTTTATCAAGACAATATTTTCCACTTTTTATTCTTGTTCCGTGTTCTTTCATGTCACAACATCATCATGTCCTTTCAGTCTTTCTTCATATCTTTCTCCTGCCATTCTTTTCTAAATCCATATTTGTCAGTGTTTCATAAAACAGCTTTAGTCTCCCTTCCATGGAGGGTCATTTGAAAGAGGTCAGGAGGGAAGGAGCTCACCTGAACTTTGCCAGGAAGGAGTGGATAGAAGCATTTTCTTATCTGTAAAACTTTGGCCTCTCAGCTTTCTGCCAGAGGGCAAAGATGCTTACTCAGAGATAATGTGAACCTACTCAACTGTTGAAAACTTTGGTTTTCCAAGCAGCATATTTGACTCCATATGTCATGGGTTCCCATTGCCTATGGGAGGTTTTCTGAAATCGAGTGCTTTGTGTAGATAAAGATTTATGAAAAAAACAAGTGCCAGCACAGCACAGATACTAGACTTCACTTGTTCTGTCAAGGGTGTCCACCATACTATCCCAGTTCTAGCAGGTTCTTGGGAAAATGGGAGAGTGCTTTGAAAATGGTTTGTGAGTATCATAATAAAGTAATAGATTTCATGAGCATCTTTCTTGTACCAAAGAAGTATGTTCTATTTTGAATTGGTTTTTCTTCTTCAGGATTCAGTATTTCTAAAGCTAGTGGGAGACATGTTATCAACTTCAATAAGGGTAGCTCTGAGGAGTGCTAAAGCTCATATCTTCTGTGTTTTTTAATCTTATATGAGTGCAGGAGTCATCTTCCTCTCCTGGGATGTTCCCCTTCAGTATAATATCACACTAGTAAATTGGGTTAATCCAGCTTTTTTGATTCTCTATGGATACCTTTCTGATATGCATCTTTTCTGTGACTTCAGAACTTCATTGTTATCACTCTTGATAAGTTTTCCATCTCAACAGCCCTTAAGCACAGCAGCTGTTGGATCAAGCAAGTGCTTTCCTTAGCATTCTGATAATTCTCTTAGATGTGGGCTTGGATAATCATGGGTTCAACTCAGTTTGCAGTTATGGTATGTGCTGTTTGTCTTTGTGAACTGGATAGATATGAAGGATGTTTAACCAGTCAAATGGAAAGGGATTATGTGATCTGAAGGGGATAACTGGGGGTTGGATGCAGTGATCCAAAATAACTCTTCCAACTTTTCCTTTACCCACCTCCTTCCTGAGACAGAGCAAGCTGAGCAAAAATGAATGTTTCAGAATTTCTTCCTCTAGTAATTTTTACAGCTTATGTCCTGTGTTCAGATGATTTCTGTTTCTCCTCATTCTGCCCACAGAGAAATAGAAATTGAGTTTTCAGAGAGGCAGGAATACATTCTATAGTCTGATCTAAATTCCAGTGTCATCAAGAAGGATCTGTCTTTCTCTAGGACCTTCTTGTTCTCCACTGTTTGGTTATGTTAACTTCCTTACATAACAGCTTAAAGCCAGGGATCAGCTTGGCACCATGGTGCAGCTCCTAGGTGGTTCATACTACTGGGTAATGCATATACCTTCCAACTTCCTTTAGGCTCCTGGAATTTGATATTTCAATCATACCTCTGTTTTAGTCTTTGGTTACATTTTAAGTGCAGCATAAATTCCAGCACATCCCCAAGCCTGGCTTCTTATTTCCACCCTTTAAGCTTGCCTCTGTGACATTTGTCTGGCTATATAGTCAGACAAGCCAAGGGAACTATGTTGCTGAAAAAGGGCTCAAAACAAAAAGAGTGATTTATGCTGGATTTTTTTTTTTCCAGTCCTGATCCATGGTGCACCTGTGTGAATATCCAAAGGGAAAGCACGGTGTTGACTGTAGCAGTGCAGAGCTGTGGAGGATGGCCTACACTGTTCAGCAGTGGTCCAGATTTGTTTTGTGACTTTAAAAGCACCTGAGTTGCAATGAATCTTGCTTCTCCCTTGTCAACAAAGGAGCTGTTTGTAACACAGGATGCTGACTCCCATTTGGGAGATGAGAAATTCTGGTCCTGCAAAGCGTGCCTGCTACTTAGTAGGTAAAGCTGCCGTGATTTGTGACCAGCTGAAAGGGCACAAACTGAAAACTGTTAGCACAGCAATTGGGATTTCTGTTGAGGAAAAAAAAAATAAAAGGGACTGTATTAAAGAAGAAATATTCTTTGAGTTAGAAGTAGGTGTCAGATGATTGGCTAGCAGAGCTGTGGTTATCTGCTTCTTATCTTGGGACTAGAAACTGAGCCCCTGTAATGCAAAGTTCATCTAATGCAGGTGTAAGTACTTTATCAGGAAATCCTGATGGAATCTGCTCTTTATGAGGTACTGAAAGAGTTAAGAGAAAATTTCATCTCTGCTCAGCGTAGCAGCATCCAGTTTAGAAGATAAAAGTAACCTTCAGCGTGAACAGCCTGCAAAATGTATTTGAAAAGAAATTGTTTATTGCCAATTGTCATTAAGAATTTATTTTCAAATATGTTTTGCAGTTTCCTCATGCTGAAAGGTCCTTTTATCTTTGTAAATGCCAGACTGTGGGACTAAACCAAATAGGTAGCTTTCCTTTCAAATAAAGTGGAAAATATTGGAGGAAGATTATATCTGTCACAGATTATAATATTTATATATATTTTTCATCAAACCCAAATTCCCCAAGGACTGTCAGGTTTGTATGAAGTCTCAGAATCCTGGATTTTGCAACTGGGTATGTGATTGCCTTAATGGAAAACCACGCTGTTTGCATTTGCTGTACCAACACTCAGTTAGACTTGGTCACATGAACATAAAAGCCAGTCTAAAGCTGTTTATAAGGATGATACTTTAGGTAACACAGTGAGTGCATGTGTCATGGCTCAGCCTGACACTTCGGTTCAAACTTGGCAGTCCTGACCACCTCTGTTACAATTTGTTAGCAACCTCTTGATTAGGAACTACCAACCATAGCTAGCTGTAGCCTACACTCCAGAGAACTCCCTGAGATCTACCATTTTCTGGACAGCATCAATTATTTTACATGCTTAAAATACTGTGAATCCTGTCTCTTCTGGAAAACAATGAATTTCTTTATTTTTTTCCTTGGAACTTCCAGAGGAAGTGTAAAACTCCAGTCAAACAGGTTTTGTTTTATTTTTTTCTGTTTTCACTTGTTTCTGGTACTGTGCTGACCTCTAGAGAGATAAAGCTTGTTAACCATTTAGAAGTGAAACTGAAGTTCTCAATGTAGGGCTCATTGAGATGTTTTAATCAGTTAAACAGTTTGCATTCTAGCAGAGCTCAAAAAGCCCTATATAAAATCTCTATAAAATACAGTTTGAATTTATCCTACATTACTGTTTCCACAAAATAGATTCCAGGCACTCATGCAATGTAATGGAACTCGGGGTCTGGTCTGATAGGATTTTTGTAAGCAAATGCAACTGCTCTCAAAAAGGGCAGCCCTTCTTTCCCTGTTTCCCTTCATCGGAGGCATGTTTCTACCTTTGCCTTTAGGCAGACGTGTCTGATCCTCTGCTGAAACTGTTCAGAGAACTAAACAGAGAGAAGTTTAACAGTGCCGAGGACACCTTGGGAGCACACAGGTAAGGCAGAGAGTGCTTCTGTCAAAAGGGGCAGCAGCCAGCAATGAAGCCACGTGGCACTGAGATGAATAGGCATGTTGCAAGTATTTTAGGTATGTTCATGATATACTGGAAGACTCCTACAAAAAAAAGTGATGAATACTGTGGAAAAGCCTGTTAGGATTTGTAATTCTGTGCTTAGGTCAGCAGGGGGAAGATATGCTCTCAATACATAAACTGAATAATAACTGTAAAACCAAATAGCCATTCCTGAGTCATCATGGACTCTGGATGAAGCAGCAGAGTTAGGTTTTATCAGCACATGGCTCAGAGGACTTGCATAAATACTGCATGGGAAATCGGATCTGCCATTTCCTAAAGGTGGAGTAGTGGACTATACAATGTTCACAGCAATATTTGAATGTAACTTTATGTATATGATAGACACTATAATAGATGTCCAGATGTGTGACAGATGTCCAGAGGCCTGTGTCTTTTGGTGAGGATAGGTATGTAGAGCATAGAAGAAGGCAAAATCTTCCCAGATCTCTGTCTCTGTTGTCCCAATAGCCTGCTCTCCCCTTCTGAAGTACATGAGGAAAGAGCAGAAAGGAGTCTCTAAGCAACAGAGGACAAAGCCATAGGCCAGTGGGCATGAGGAGGTGGTGGTGGTGATGATGATGGGAGAAGAGGTGCGTGGGAAATTAGGAACTATTGGCAAGTACTATTGGTTGTCGTAGGAAGGTACTCCAGAAAAAATTAAGGAAGTGTTACAAGGGTGGTACAGGAATCCCTGTGGAGGAATGTGTGGAACTGGACGTCACCATTAATAGCTGTAGGAAGAAAGAAGATGTGTGAAGAGATTAGGAAGGAATAGCAACCTCTCCCTGGCACAGGTTCTCACAGGTAATGGGAACTTAGCAAGGAATGAGACACAGCTCGACAGCTCTTCTTGCAGCTAATAGGACCTTTTTGCCAGCCTGAAGTTTTTTTTCCTGGAAACACCTGATACCATGCTCTTGAATGAGGTTTGTCTGAATGTCACAGAATGAAGCTCCCGTGTTTCTCTGAGGAATAGCTATAGTAACAATCTAATGAATATGGTATGGGATTTTGTCATGTCAGTTCCTCGGCCATTTGTGGGGAAAGCCAGGAGGAAAGCAGCACAATCTGTTCCCAGAGAGGTGATGTGGGATGGGTATTATTATCAAAAACCTTGTTTCTTGTCTCAAGCTCAGTTTGGTCAGAAATCATAACTATCAGCAGAGAGGAGTATACTGAATATTAAGAATTGCCTTGATTTCTGTTGTGAGGTGCCAGGCACTGCAGGCACTGCCAGCAGACAGGCTGATATGAGATACAGGTGAAGGTAGATGTCCTGGGAGAAAACAAATGGAGATTGTCCACTCTGATTTTCTCTGTGGGATAGTTAAATAGGGCTTATGCCTGTTGTACTATTTTTAATAGTTCTGGGTTTCTTTTTTTAATGCTTTGTGTCACAGGGCTTGTCAAATTGTTAAAGTTGTTATAGCTCTGGAGGGAGCCAAGTGCAGGGCTCACATATCCCAGGCAGATACTAAAATGCAGGAGGTCTGAAGCACTAGGGAGTGATAGTGTTGAACAACTCTGCCTCAAGGAAAGATGAACACAAAGTCTTACCAAAGATAAATTAGGGTGCACTAGAAGAGACTAAAAACTTTTGTTTCTCAACAGCAGTCTGTTGTAACACCACCAAGTTGCATGAATTTGAAAATTAACTTCTTACTTTATGTGCCTCACTTACTTAAAAAAACAGAAGGACTTTTTATTTATTTATTAATTATTCTCTTGGAATCAAGCATGTTCTTATAATGCTGGTCAAATTTGCTGTGATCACTCTCCTGAAAAAGCTGAGTAATAGGAGTTTAGTATACATCACAACTTCACAACTTTTCTCCTTCTATATTATGACAACAAAAAGTATTGAAAATAATGCAACACCTTCCCAAAACTACAGGGCAAGTCATTGCAGAGCTACAGATATCCAGTTCAGCAGAAGGGCAGTTCTTGGCTCTATTTTAATTTTTTTTTAAGTTTCTTTTTATTTTTTTAATGCTAGAAGTTGCAGGGACCTCTTGTCCTAAACATAAATTTCTGCATAATCTTTAAGTATCGGTGTTCCAGGGGTACTTTTTTATGATCCCTTCTTTGACTGTAGACTTAATTTAAGGGCTGTAGCTCTGCAGAGAGCTCTGAGCTTGTTCCTAAGAAGCCTGTGCTCTGTTCCTGGCTTTCCATCCAGTCTGCTGCTCGGCACTAAGCAGCTCACTTTCCTTCTGTTCTTCCTCAAACACCTTACATATTCCATCTTTTTGAATGGCAAATGTTGGGGCTGGTGTGTTTGCTTTCAATGTAGCCTCAAATCACCCAGGGCAGGGAGGAGTCACCTGGTGTCAGCTGGGGCTTTGTGAGCTGGTGGTTCCCAAACTGGGTGGATCTGGGAGCTCACAGTATAACACCTGTGGGTATTATGGGTCCCAAATGTTGACTGGGCTGACTGTTGCTTGCTAATCTGCAAGGAAAAGAAGCCAGGGGATAGTTGGTCTGGATGAATGCTGCCTTGTGGGCAGCAGCAACGTTAGAAGGCAAAGGCCTGCCATGTATGAGTGCAGAATTCTCTGATAAAGGGATGTATAGCTTTGGTCACGTCCTTGCTTTCAAATTTAAGTTGTTTACTTCAAATTTGGATTATTATTCCATTTAAATGGAATGTACACTTTGCAGTCATTCTTTAAAATCAGAGCTATCTGATGCTTTTTCACTAAACTATATGTATTATTATTACTAGTATTTAATTTTCAGTAAGACTCAGAGTTTTATTTGCATTTCTATTCCTTTTCTGAAATAAAGAATTCCCCTGTGGCCACAATAACAGTCTGTAGCATAATCTTATAGATATATTTGCACTGGGGTATTAAACTCAAGCTGTATTAAAGAAAAATTTGCCTTGAAGCAGGTTTCTGCCTGAAAAGGTTGTTCGCTTTAAGAAATGTAAATTAATCAAAGCTGCAGTTTCAGTTTCTTGCAGTCCCACCTGCCATTCAGGAAGTGTCTGTTTTCAGATGGAATTCCTATGGGGGAGGAAATTCCCCACAGATTAGGAAGGATTTTTCATGTAAGACTATTTTGATTTGTGTAAGGAACTAAAAGGCTATTTTTCATGTCACTGGAGAACTGCTAGCCAAACAGATATCTTTCTTTTTGAGCTCCTTAACTTGAAGGTATTCTTGTTCAGAAGAAGCCCTCCTAGGAGTTGTTGCAACTAAGATTATTTCTTAATGATGTAATTATCCAAAACCTGCATTTAGATAGCAAGAGAAATAAAGACTCATAAACTAAAGTAAACCCTTATCCTTGTGCCTAGGACATCTGTAAACTAAAATATACAAATTAAAAACCAAGATGTCAGCTCCCTTTCTCTCCAGCAGGTCTGTGGGGCAGATGCAGTCAGATGTGCTGCCCAAAGGCCAGATCCCCACAGTGATCTGGGCAGAGAGACTGTTTGACTGTGAGACTGCACAGACACTCTCCCCGATCTCTCTTCTAGTTGAAAACACTTTCCAATTGCATTGGAAAAAAATAAACTTTTTTGGACTTTGGGAAATATGCTTCAATCAAAATCCAGAAGAGGGAGCCCTCTATCAAAATAAGGCTCTGAACTGGATCACGACCAAGAGCCACAAAAGTTTCCACTTTCTCATCCACCTGTTTATAAATCACTTGGTGGAATTTCTTGCCTGTCTGCCTATTCTTTAAAGCCTAACAGCTCACAGTTTCTAGCTTTAAACAATATCATTCAATAACTGACATGCATGTGTGAGATTTAAAAAAAAACTCTGGCTGGACATAACAGATATGGAATTCAGCCCCTATAAAAGAAGTGCTTCCATTATCCTGAAAAGGAAAACAACATTGTTGTGCCATGCTTAGTGTACCAAATAGCAAATTCTAATTTTCACTCAGAGAAAAACCTTCCTCTGCTTTAAGCAACCATGCAGTTATCAACCTGGTTCCTGCTAGGATGAAGTCAGTAGAGTTTGCTGTTGTCTTTGATAGAAGAGGGAGCAGGCCCTTTGGTATCACAGACTTCTTATACAGGAATTTCTCTCATATCCTCACGATGAGTAATTAGCAAGACCAATCTGTAGCAGGTTGAAGCCAGATGACCTCCGATACTTAGTGTGATATTTGTAATGTTCTCTAGGCTCCCTTTTTAAGCTGCCTATAACAGCCCCAAATGTCCATAAACACTGATTCCCCAAGTTACATCAATTTCCAGCCACTGAGATTTTGGTTCTCAGCAGATATTGGCTTTCAGATCTCTAGAGTTTACTGCTTGTCCTACCACTCTGGTTATACATGACAAATTAAGAGTAGGTTTGAGGTCCAACCCACAAAGAGTGTTCTGTCACTTATGTTTTTGCTAATTTTTTTTTTCTTCTTCCTCTAAGTATAGCTCCAGGGTCTGTATAGTTCTCCTACATTACTACAGTGTTCCTCCTGAATCAACTCCAGTGTAACTCAGAGGCATGAGTTTTGTCTAGGAAATAAATTCCTTTTTTTACTGAGAGAGAATATGACAGTGACCTTGCCTGATAGGACATAATTTGAGAAAGAAGGACAAAAGATGCATTGTATTAGGCAGGGGCAAAAAGATCCATGACTGTGGAGTCAGTGGCTGAACTTCCTGTTTAAGAGACCCCAGACAACTCTCCATTTTAAAAAATCTTCCTCTTCTTCACATTTTATTTTCTTCTCTATTTTCTCTTTCTTTTTTCCTCCTTTCTCTTCTCTCTCAGTTTGAGCAAAACACTCAGCTTTCCATATACCTAACCAGATTGCTACTCTATTTACCTGGACTATGCCCTCATCCATACAGTGGCTTGTTTGTTCTGTCTAGAAGACAGTAATGTAAGCATATTTAAATCACAGTATGTGTATGTTTCCTTGAGTTTTAGAAAGAAAAACACACGTGTTTTGCTCCTGAACTGTGTGCTGTGATTATCCATTTCAGTAAACTCTTCTGGGTATATTTTGAGGATGGCAGGAACTGTGGCTGATTGAATAAGTTATGGCCATCCTGAGGTCTGCACAGGGGGAAGGCAGTAGTGGTCAGATTACTTCCCTTCCCTTCCCTTCCCTTCCCTTCCCTTCCCTTCCCTTCCCTTCCCTTCCCTTCCCTTCCCTTCCCTTCCCTTCCCTTCCCTTCCCTTCCCTTCCCTTCCCTTCCCTTCCCTTCCCTTCCCTTCCCTTCCCTTCCCTTCCCTTCCCTTCCCTTCCCTTCCCTTCCCTTCCCTTCCCTTCCCTTCCCTTCCCTTCCCTTCCCTTCCCTTCCCTTCCCTTCCCTTCCCTTCCCTCTGCCAAAACACAAGGTTAGACAGTCAAATAGCCTTCCCCTTGGGTCTAAGTGCTGGAAGGTGAGATCAGGCTGTCACATTTATTTCTGTTGGAAGGTGAAAATGTATTGGTAAATTAGACCCTTCCTACTGCTGGAAGGAGAGCTTGGATGGGAACACCTGCACCCTGAACCTCTGTTCCTGTTGGGTAAATCTACTGCTAGCCAGGAAGCAGGCAGGCAGTGGACAATGGGAATGGCTTGCAAACCAGTACACAAGGAGTGCTCTGCCTTTCAGGCCAGAGGAGTGTAGTAAGAAAGGATCCAGTTTTTTCACACTGACATTCAAGTTTGTTTTTTAATAAAACACAGTGTAATTAAAAAAACCTAAATCAAATCAGTTCTATAACAGCTCATGGGCTGACTGCAGTTAATGCCCTTAAAATAACCCAGTAATATATGAAAAAGTCTCCTACTGCCCAAAGACAACCAGTTAACTTCCTTTTATGAAACTGTAGGTCTTTTTATTGGGCTACAAAACTGCTTCAAACAAATGAAAACCAAATGTGTAAAAAATGTGAATGTTTTTCTTTAAACTTGTACCAAAATAACATAAGCCACAGGGCTCTTCAAGCAAAACTCTGCCTCAGTCTCTCCTGCAGGCTGGCTTGGGCTTTTGTGAGTGAATGCAGGGCTCATCTATTGAGCAACACGCTGCACCGAGCTGTTAGAGACAGGACCTGTACGCAGTAACGGAGATATTAAGCAGCCATTCAGTGTGGAACTATTCAGAGTAGCAAACCCTGAGATATGTGAAAGCATTATGCAACTCAAGATTGGCACATGTTGTGTTCTCCAGCCCAAAATAGTTGCTATTGTGGAGGCAGGCTATTTTGACATTCACAAATGCAAAAGCTTTCAGCATGCGTGGTGAACCTATGCTCTGCCTTGTGACATTATTCATTCTGTGCTAAACAGACATGATGCTGAAAGCAGCCCTGCTATAAATGAGTGCGTCTACTATTGAGATCAATAAGAGCTGCACTTGCTTGCACCAGGGCTGGATTTTTGCCTATAAATTACACACAGGTCCGCTGTGGATGGAAAATATATTAACCTCCCGTGAACGCAAAACTCAGCGTGTCATCTGTAGGATTTTACTTTTCAGTGATTGCTTCCTTACTGGAGAACAATTACATTCAAGTGGGAAATGTTTTAGCAAAAAGATCTTTGTGTTCTGCCTGAACATGCTCATGTCTTGGCCTCAGTGAAAACAATCCATGTGTAAGGATTATGGTCCAGGCACTTAGGTCTTGAATTCTGATAAAGTCCATGTAAAGACTAAATGCCAGGCTGTTTTGGGCAAGAGACCAGTAAATGAGACTGCAATAAAGTGTGTTAGTGTATAGAGCAAACCTTAGTAAGCAAAATACACACATTTTATTTCCTCTATCTGTGAATTTTGTCTAGTGAGTTAGTCTTTCCATTTAATACTCCCTCATCTGGCTCATATTTCAGTCAAAGGCTAAATCCCTGCTCATATATTTACCTGACCATGCACAGGGTACTTGGTGCCAAGACCCATTAAGATAAGTAGATTGTCATATTTTCCTGTGAAATGGAGGAGAATCCAGCTCCTAAATGTTCTTGATGCCTGTGGGCTGCACTGGATTTAGGAACTGGCACATGTTACCAACTTTAAAATTTGTATCTGCGCCACTCTAGCTCATGAAATTTTTTTGCTGCGTGCTCCACAGGAGGAGAGGGCTTGTAGGATGAATAGCCAAATGGGTCTAGGACATGGAAATTCCAGAGGAAACCATCTAATTCGTTAGAGATATTGGGCAAGAGTCACACGCATGCAGAAGGTCCACAGAAACGTTTTGAGGTTTTTTTGGCTCCCCTGTATTACATGTGTAAACAGACTCTGTGAGGTCCATGGCAAAAACAAGTTGACACACAGAAGATAATGTACTCTATCTTGAAAATGAAAGTAGTTAGAGAATATGACACTGCAATTGAGGAAAAACTGTGATCTTGCAGTTAAATTGTGTAGAACCTTCAAGAGGTTTCATATAGGTCCTTAATTTGAAATGTTTTCTGAATATTAAGTGTTTAATTGTGTTCTCTCTCAATGCAGTTGCTTCTTAAAGGAGTATAGATTATATATTCCACCTAGTTTTTTATGGAATGATGTATGACATTTGGTCGAATGAATTGTGCTCTCAGGATAAATTATAAAGTACTTAAATGTGGTTTATTACACATTATACTTCATCTTCAGGCAAAAATGTGTTTTGTCAAAATATCAATTTGTATTATCAGGGCACATTGTATAAAATCCAAGACTGAATTTCATTTTAGGGGACTGTGCAATTTGTCTAACCATTCCAAGGAAAAGGACATCAAATACATATGAGCAACTGTGTTGGTGAAATGAATTTTAATCATGTTTATCATCCTTCCAGATACACTGTACAATGGCATTTGATAAATTTCACTCCCTAGACCTTAGTCTGATCACTGATGAGATAGGAATGTTACAACGTCCTAGTGGCATCGAGCTGGATTCCTGCTCTTAATAGAGTGCTGATAATATAGACACTAGTAATTTATCTGTTACTTAAGAAAAATTAAATCTGATTTTGTGAAAGGAGGAAAAACAAATAAATGAGTATAGGTGAGAATTAATGTAGACATACCCTGCTGTACATAATTGGTGTCTAGAGGTTTTAAGGACTGAATGTATTTGAGGGATTGTTTTTTCTTTCCGTCGTGTGCTTAAAACTTGAGAGTCATGAAACATAGAGTCTTTACTTTTCAATTTTTCCTTTTTTTTTTTTTCCTGCAGGTTTTCCAGATGACCTTGGAAAAATTGGATGGGGCTAATTCTGCACTGGAAATCAATGGGCCATATTCCACAAATAGTTGAGGACTGGAACTGCATCCTTCCTGTATCTTCTGTCTCTGCACTTATAAAGAGGCCAACGGTGTGCTCCTACCTTCTCTTTGGGATACAGCAAACCTAAATCACCTGCTATTTGCAAAGATTCTAGTGTCAAAAATCTGTAGGCTGCCTCTGCTTGAATCTGCTGGGGTTCTGAAGAGCAGAGTTTGCTTGGGTTGTCGGTTACCCAGCAGAGGGCAACATCACTCTCACACATGAAAACTATTTGTATGCTGCTTGATCCAAAACTTGCTGAGAGCAAAAGGAATCTTTTCTTTGGCCTTTATAGCTCTGTTTAAATGCAGAATTTTACTATATTTCGATATTAGCCTTGAAATGAAATGGCAGTGTGTTAGCACTCCCATGGCACTGTTGGCAGCTAGCCTTAGAAGGAGAACTTCAAAACCTTACAGTGCTGGCTAGAAACACAATAGCAATTTTTATTTTGTTGGTGGTTGACTCAGGTTGATCCTTAACAGCTGTGACTGAGAGGTGCTTTGAGTGTGGCATGGCTTTAGTTAACTTTTACCACTCTTATCTATTTATTTGATGTGCAACCCAAGGGTATTTGAGGTACATGTCACAGGAGCTACAAAAGAAACACATCAGGTGGATCCTGACTTCAGGGAAACAATTGGCAGCATTTTCTTTCATTTTCAACGAGGTCAGGGCTGTGCCTGAGCTTTGCCTTGGAGCTTGTGGCTCTCAGGATCCTTGGGGCACTATTGAACCTTACTGACCCTGGCCAGTTTATCCCCTCTCTTTGAGAGGCCAGATTCAACTCGGGGCTTTGCACCCAGTCCTGGCCTGAACTATGCTGTGGGCAAGTTTATCTCTGACCTTGCCTTCTGGATGGACCCCTGTCCTGTCTCCAGTCCTACCTCTTGCCCTTGTCTGCTGGAAGTGCCTGATGACTTTGTCCTGTCAGAGGCTGCTGGCAAGATTCACTGCTGTGACCTGTGGGCTCTGCCCCATCCTCAGACCCTGTGGGACTGCCACTCTGCCAGTGAGGGCATGGCCTGTGCTGGGTCACCTGTGATTCCTGGTTTGATCCAGCACAGTCCTGCTCCCACTGCTCGTGCAGAGACTCAGTCTGTGAGTGTGGGAGAAATTTCCCTGTGAGAAATCCCCAATGAGAAATTCAGTCAAACCATTTAGAGCACTTGAAGTGAGCAGAGGGGTTATAATAAATCTTTGCAGGATCACAAGTCTGTGTAATGCAAAAATGTGCAACCCAGGAAATAGAGATAGTTGTATACAGCTTAACTGAGTGGTAAGCAGCTCTTGCTGGAAGCTGGTGTTTTAGATATTCAGATCTATTAAAGAAAGGGCTAGTCTTCAGTCTTACAGAGAACAGCTTGAAAAGTGAACAACTGTAGAGGTCAAAAGAATAAGAACTGAAAATAGAAGTATCCAGACAACCCAACTTACCTTTATTGTACTTGGAATTTAGGAAATCAGGTGGATTTTAGGCTAACTTCATGATAATTGCAGTTGATGCTTGGATGCCTGTGACTAGCCAGATGCAGAAGATGAGAGACAGTGATATTTTTTGTTCACTGTGAGGCAAAAGGGGCAAACTGCGCCCAGTTTTCTATTAAGCTTTCCTCTCCAAGTATCAAAACAACACATGCATAGAAACAATCTGAAATTCTGTTGGTGGAAAACCAGCTATCTTCAGGGTATTTACCTGTAGGCTAACAGTTGATTCACCTTTTATATTCCCTTCTTTTTATATATTTGTTTGTTTGTTTGTTTGTTTGTTTGTTTGTTTTGTTTGTTTGGGGTTATTTTTTGTGTGTGTGTAAGAAATATAGCCTCGGAATGATTGGTTCTTTTGTTGTTTTTAATATGAAATGCGATTACTTGTATAAAAATTTGGTACTGATATTTCATATCGACTGAGCCTCTGGGTTCTCTGTCTTTCATGTCAGGGAAAGACTTTCTCAATTTCAAGGGTGTCTTTGGATGATCCCTGCACCGGCTTTGTTTTTTTGAGTTGAAGGGGGAGAAGTGTCATTGTTAAGTCGCTAATTGTAAGGAGAAACTTGTCCAGCCCCTAATGGGAACTTTTTACCAGGAGTTTCACAATGAATGGAGGGGATTTAAAATGCCTAAGGCTTGTCTGCTTGGTGTAAATAATGCCTCTTCCATCTTTAATAGATGCAAGGAGACAACAGTTTTGTGTGGAAAATGTACCACTCCGAACTGATAACCAGGTATTGTTTGCAAGCTAGATTTGGAGAAAAGTGGCATAACAAAGTCTAAATTCCTCATTTCCACAGTTCTCCATGGGAGAAGGCTTTGAAAGTGCTTCTTGTTGCTTTTTTTCCCTGTAAAATGACATTTGGACCAATGGCACTTGTTGGAAAGATTTTGGGATCTGCCAGTACAGGTCCAGGAACAAAACCTGCCCTGTGGGGATATCCCTGTGTGTGCTTGCACAGTGTAATGAACATAGTGCAGCGCCTGGAGGGTGCAGGAAGACCTGCTGTAATTACTCCGTTATGATGAGTTTAACAGCCTGTGTTGGATCTTGGCCTAAGGTGGTCACGCACTTCTGAGAGCAAAGCTTCTGTGAGGGATTGCACCGTGTCCCTTCGGTGTGACTCTAGGAGCAACAGGACTGCTAAAAAGAGGTGTTCTTTCTCTTCCCCATGGAAAACCTGTGCTAATACTTCAGACAGTTACTTGGTTATATTTGGGTAGCTTTGAAAAAGATTTTTAGCAAGGAAGGTATTATTTATTGGTGCTCTTTAGAGATCATAATTCACCTGATGAAAGAAATCAGAATGCTTCTGCCTTGAAGCATGAGTGCTGTGGCTCTTACTGCTTTTTATTGTCTTGTTACCTTCGTCCCCAGTTCTGAGATTTGGTCAGAGAGAGCATCCTCTGTGGGACACTGCTTTTCATTGCCATTTTGTCTTTCTCCCTTATTTTGTGTTATCCTGTTCTAACATAGTATTAATAGACAAGATGATGATTCTCGTAGGAGTTCACAGAGGTTTCATTGTCTGTTTTACTAGTAAATTGTTGCTGAAATGTTAGTCCCTAATGTGAAGTCATTGATTTGGAGTAAGTACTAACACTTCCACTTGATGGAATGAATCTGTGGATTTTACTCTTTGGTTATCAGATCAACACATTTCCTATTATAAACTTTTGGATACATAGATTTCTGCAAAGCACATATGAAATAACTTATTTTAGTCATTTGTCTTGGACCTCACAGAGCATGAGTCCATTGAGCAGAGACTTTGATTTAAAACAAAAGTGCCTTCAGAGTAAGGTATCTAACCTTTAGAGATGGACTAATTAATGGAAATGTTTGTTGAGGTTTTTGTTGTGTGTTTTTTTTTTTTTTACAGAAAAGTTAATATTTCATAGGAAGGTTATGTGCATTTTTCCAGTAGATTTAATTGTGAAGATGATTTTGAGAAAATGACCTCACCACTACTAGTGAATAGGGCAGCTGAAATTCCTCTGAATTCATAATCTAAATTCAAGTTCAGATTCTCAAAGGATTGTGTTAGTAATAGTGTGCAAAGTATTTCTGTAAATTATAGGAAGCTTAGGGAATAAATTACTTGGGCCTGCTAGACTGTGGAGAAATTATAAATGTATCACTGGTGAACAAAAGAAAATTATTTGTAATAAGGCACACTGTTTTCTGCTTCTGGAGTTGTTGCTATCAAAAAAACCCACATTATGGCAAATGCTAAGGCTTTCTATCAATATCTTGTATGATTGATGTCTGTAAAAGGTCTAAAAGTCTTTCTGATGATCATATCCTGAACAGAGAATAGTGCAGCACGCAGCCATAAGACTGCATACAGTCTGCAATTAGTTTCCTGGAGTGAAAACTGGTCAGTAAAATTTTTCTGAAATTAATTGCTGTCAGTTTAAGTCAGTGTTATCAACAGCATCATTTCCAGTCAGTATTTCTACCATACACATGAAGCCCATTATCCAGGATTGTTCTGCTTAACTATCACAGACCTGGCATATGTCTGTCTGTCATAACACATGGTTTTCCTTTAATCTATCCTATCTGAATGAGAGCACTAGCTCCTTCTTTGGTATGTTTTTATAAACCACATATTTTCATTTTAGGAAGGTGTTTCCAGCATGTGTTGATAGTCTTAGTAAAAATATAATTTCATAAATGAAAAAAACTTTCTTATCTGTCTTCTTTTTTTAATGTTTTACTGTAAAGGCAAGCATCATACAGATATAGGCAGTGAAATGATTTCGTACTCTTTTCAGGTTTTGATATCTGGACTGTAACAGCTCAAACCCATGATTTTTGGGCCTGTGTTTCTTTTGGCATTTGTTTAGTTGAATGGGTCAGTCCGTCCAGAGGAAGTACAGTATTCTCTCTGTTTCATAAAATCCTCAACCTTAGAGCTCCTTTCTAGTTTGTAGTTGACTCTCTTGGTATTTCTGCCTTCTGTCAACTTCTGCTTCCAGTACTGGAGTGGTTTCTGAGAAGATTGACTAAATACTTTTCTTCTTTTGTGTCTGTCCAAATATTCTGACATTGTCTATTGTCTCAGGCACATAAAAATTTCTTCTAGAAGAAAGTGCCAGAACACTAATACATATTGTCAGAGACATTGTTCCAGTACTCAGAAATAGACTCTGATATGCCATTCAAGACTGTTATAGCACAAAGCTTGGGGCAGAGATAAAGAGAGATCCTCATCTAAAACACTGGAAGGAAAAGAAAGAAACTAAAAACAAACTTAGGGGGAAAAAAGAGATGGCAGATCCTGAAGCAGTTTGAATAATATTTGAGATTGGGATAGATTTTATCAGCGTGGAAAAATAAGTCAGTGTTAGAATTAATCTGTGAAGAAGCAAATTATTTATTATTATACTTATTAGGATGTTAATGGTTTTGAATAAATACACTGGAATTCTTTTCAAACAATCCAAAAAACATTCAAAATGTGGATGCAAAATGTCCACAGAACTGGGCAGTATTACCAACAGGATGATGCTAATTATATAATTATTATTATTATGAGGTTGTTAGTGTTGTTTTGCAACTAACATGCTTCTGCAGCTCCTGTAGTCATACATGTAAATAATCTATAACATCAGCATATTGCATCATCAGTTTACAGTTTATTGCTATTTAATTGCCAGTCTTTAATTCTACCTGACATTAAAACCATGTCAAGCCATTGTAAGACCAAAGTTGTCCCTGATATTAGGAACAATTTTTGTACAGCTTTAGATGTTTCTGAATCAAAGACTTCCATTTCTCAAACACATATTGTATTATTGGGCCAAATCCTCAGATCTTAAGAACTCTAGATTTTGTGTGTATCTGGAAAAAAAAAATATTTTTTTTTCTGAAATCCTGTTCTGTATATTTTTAAAGAATTATTTGTACTTTTTCAGAGTATTTCTCATTTGCTGCACAAATCTTCTGTACTGTAAACCCTGTCAAAAATGATGTATCAGTGAAGATACCAGTTTCAGTCAATTTATTCAAAGGACTTCACCTTCAGCAAAGTGTAGTTCTTCTAATTACATTTATTATTCTTACTTAAATAAGAATTTCTTATTGAATAAATAAATTATATCTATTTGTTTACTATTAAAGTTATTTATTGAATTTATTTCTCTCTAGGATTCCTATCATACTGCCTGTTAAGCGTGTCCTGCCTTTTCATACCTGACTGGAAGGAAAAACCAAACGTAGGGTTAAGCTGGCAAAGCTCCTCTGTAAAGTTTCTTTGCTCCACAGTGAGCGTGCTGTGTTTCCAGCCACTCCACACTCCATATCCATTGAGAAATGCAGCCCTTCTGACAGCAGGTCGGGTCAAAGGCCCGTAAATGTGAAACACGAGCGTGTCTGAGTGCTGCCGGGCTCCTTAGCTTTTCCCACAAGGATGCGAAGGCTCAGTGGGGCGGCAGTTCCACGGCACAGCCGGCACCGTGTCCCGTGGGCTGGGGAGGGCTGTGGAAAGCAGGAGTCGGGACCCTTCTCTGGCTCAGCCCCTCTGTGGCTGCTTTGCCCCGTGTGCCTGGCCAGGGAACAGGTGGCATGGAACAACACCACAGCTGAACTCTCCTCTCTGTCACTCTCAGACTCCTGTGCCCGATGCAGAAGCACACCCTCTCATCTCCAGGTGTTCCCTGCTTGGGCAAACAGGACGAAGTGAGTCCTTTCAACAGCCTTTCCCATCTCGGCTCTGATGGAGAGGTTCATAAAGACTGACACTTCTCCAAGTCCCCAGACCTCATGAAAAGCATCCGTCACCCTTGCTACCTGCAAGCACTTTGCCACTGTTGTGCATGCCCTTGGAGCTGCTGTAACCCCAAGGGGTCTGCACAGCAGAAAGCAAGGTGTGGGTAGAGCTCTGTGCTCCCCTGTGCAGCCCTGGGGGTGTTGTCACTGAGCCCTCCTGTGCTCCCCCACCTGCCTTTACACCTGCTTGGTTTGCTGTGAAATCTCTGCAAAGTAAACAAGAAACTGTCACGGCTTTTGTCATCCTGTGAGTGATTTGGGTATTGCCTCCAGTGTTTAAGGCAGAATATGACTTCCAGCAACGTGAGACGAGGAAACAGAATGGAGACACGGCAGGATATGAGGGTTTGGCCCTGAGGTGAAGTGGAGGCACATGTAGAGGCAGGAGCTGAGGATGTACATCTGATGTGCGTATCCTCCTGCCTTATTCAATGAAAGGGTATTTTGTTCTCCAGGAGTTTTCCCGAAGGATTTCTTTCACAACAGCAGAGATCAGCTCAGAGTTATGTGAATTTGAGGGGAAAAGAATGAAGCAAGGTTTGAAGCACAGTTGAAGCTTCAAAACATCTGTGTGCGTGACTTCAGACCTCTCTGAAGGACTGGAGCCCTGCTTAGGAAAAAAATTCTCTTTTAAAAATTCCTCTAGAGAAGAAGTCATTGCTCATATTTGCTGCTGAAGCACCCCTGCATTTTGCATTAGAAGGACATTTACAAGGACTAAAAGGCAAGACGTACAGGAGAAAGTTGACACCCAAGAAAAGAATAACTATTACGTTTTGAAGCTTGCAGAGGAACAAGTGTTAGATAAATGCATATGACAAACAGATCCTGTTTGATCTCTCTCAGAAGATTTGACAAGTCAGACATACAGGAGCCATAAATTACCTGTAATGGCAAAAATTACATCAGTTATAACCTTTTAAGCAGTTGTGCCTCATACAGCATCAATTCAGAGATAGTAATCTGAGGAGAACCAGTCTCTCTGTGCATGATTCCCTTGTAATATACAGCTACAAGAGTAAGCTGTGTATGATTTTCGTAATACGTGATAAAAATCTAATGGTTCTAGGCTGCATACCGTAAACCTGTGCAGATAACTAGCTCAGACTAACTGATAAACATACTGGGCCAGAAAAACCATTTTTTACTTTAAAAAAGAAATGGAAGTATGATTGAGATGTCATGGTGTGGGGGTACCACATGGAGAAGATTCCAATAATCAGTCATCAGGCTGTTTCAAAGACAAGTTGTTGAGCTGGAGGGGGGTGGGGTCTTGCCAGTGCCGCAGAGCAGCCTGCAAGGAATTTTCTACCTGTGAGACATTCTGTGCCTTCTTTAGACGATCACCCTAGGGCAGTTAGTTGTCTTTTCTTTGATGCCTGGCTTGCAATTTGGTAAGCAAGGTGGGATGGGAAGGAAGGAAGAATCACAGGTTCATTAAGTTTGGAAAGGACCTCTAAGGCTGTGGAGTCAAACATTAGCCCAGTACCACCATGTGCACCACCAAGCCACCACCACTTCCCCAAGGGCCACATCCACGGGCTTTTTAACACTTCCAGCAGATGCAGCAGTTAGCACTTGGGTACTGGGCTCAGCACCACTGGCACCTGAGGAACTGGCTGGTGCAGATCAGAGCTGTGTATGACACCCCAGCCACAGGGGCATGACAGTACAGGTCCTGTCAATGACTTCTGCTAGGGGCTTGCTTCCCTTTCTCCTGTAATAGCAGAGCCTGATTTCCCCTTGAGCCCAAAGAGCATGTAGGAAAGCTTATTTCCACTGTGTGCCTTGCTCTATGCGTGTCTGCTCTTGGGGCTGGAGGAAAGACTTCTAGGGCTGGCTTTGTTTTTAAGGAGTCCCTGTGCACATCTCTTTGGTGTGCTGCCTCAGCTGGGAAAGGATGTGATTTGGCAGCCAGATGGATGATGAACTAATTTTGGAGCCAGTACCAGGCAGCCTTGCAGTCCCAGCAGAGAAGGCTGCTGGTGCTGTGGCTTGGAGCATCTTCTTTTAGCTCAATGGTCATTTTAATTCAATTTTTATTACTGCCTGTTACTTCAGACCTAAAGGCCAAAATTCTTGCAAGGCTGCTTTCCCAGAAACTTCCCCAACAAGCTGAATCACACTGGGAAAACTGCTGCCTGGGATTTTTCCCCTCCAAAAAAAATTTTGTTTATATGGTAAGGAGAGCTCTATTTGTATTACGTTTTTGGGTAGGAAAAGAGAAAATCACACACTGGTTCTAAGAACTGCAGTTTCTGTCCCTGGGCTGCTTTCTGTCAGCAGACAAACCACATGTGCCAGGAGCACCCTGGGTGCTGGCAGGTTGAGGTGGGCTGGGAGCAGCCTTGGAAGGGGCTGCTGGGCACCCCGAGGCTCCCCAGGGTCAGTGGGTGATGGCCTGATAATACTGCTGGCCCCAAAAAGGCTCTGGCTGTCATGTTGCTCTTCAGAGTGGCCCTGGGCTGGGGGCAGGTTCTGGTGGTGGCCACAGGGGTGTCGGTGGGGTAAGGCTTGGCTGCCCTGTACTGGGCACAAATGGGCACAGCCCTGGGCTGACTGCAGGATCCCTCAGGGGTAGAGGAGTAAAGGAGTTGGGAGAGAAGATGAGCCTGGGAAAAGGAGTGGATGGTAGCAAGGTGGTTATTTCATTTTTGTTTCAGCATCCAACCCTATTTTAATTGGCAATGAATTACACTGATTTTCCCCCAGTTGATTCTCTTTTTGTCCTTAAGTGATGTCCTTGACCCACAGACATTTCCATCTCATTTTCTTCCCCTTTCAGAATGTAATGCTGTAGCTGCTGCATGGGGCTAGCCTGGTCTTCAGGAAGGGGATACTACAGCAGTCTTTCCTCCTAGGGCATCACTTTAATGTCAGGGTTGAGGTGCTAATCCTTGACATACAACTGGTGGGGTTTTTTTCTTCTGTCAGTGCAGAGTAGTTGCTGCTTTAACTCAGGGTCTTCTGAAGCGGTGGGACAGCAGAATTAGATGAATTGACGCCCTGGCCCTCCTTAGTCCAAATTCTTCTGAAACAAAGAAAATTAAGAGGTTTGGGTCACATTCTGTGGATACAAACAGCTGAACAGCATGAAGGTGATTAAACTCAGCTTTCTGGGAAGGTTCAAACATAGCTTCTGATTCAGAACTCAATGTGGAACATCTTTTTTCTTTAGCATCTGTCCTGGTTTGAAAGACAGGTGTTTGCTAAGGAAAGCAGAAGCTTCCCTTTGGACTGAAAAAAAACCCGTGATTCTTCCGATTATTATAATTTTGGAATTAAGAGAGCTCTCAGGCAAAGATATGGGGGTAGGAATAACAGTTCTTTACTAGTGTATCTAACACGACAAACAAGAACAACAACAGCTATGAAATTACCCACAAACAGAACAGTAACTCAGTCCCAGTGTTTTTTGGCTGCAGGCACCTTTTCCCTGAGCTGCAGTTCCCGGTGCTGGGGGCGGGCGGGTCCCGCAGAGCCGCAGGAGGGCTGGGGGTGATGGCAGCGCTGTCCCAGGGGGAGAGAGAGATGGAGAGAGAGCTCCCCGCTCACGGTGTCGGTCCTGATGCTCAGCAGAGTGATGGATGGTGGTAGTTCACAGCGAGAAGACAGCAGGGCAGGTCCAATGGTGGTTTCCCAACGCTGGGATGGCGGAGATGGAGGACAGGCGGCGATCGTCCTTCTCGTCCGAACTCCGCGGGGGAAATGGGCCGAGGCCCAGCCTTCCGCTTCCTCTTCTGGCTGTTTGAATCTCTCGGGGCTTGCTTCTTCTCTCCCGTCCCCTCCCCCTTGTCACCAGGGTCCAGTCAACAGGTATCTTAGCATGACAATGGGGAAAATTCCACAGAGGGAAAAAAAAATGGGAGAGAACTAACCCTCAACATTATCCACCCCGAATTTTCCCCTACCATCATGCTAAATCAAATTAAAATCTTCAAATTATAGACATCCATACAGTTACAGATACAGGCACAGTATTGTAGGTAGTTCACCCTAAAACAAGGTCTCCTTGGGGTATGCATCGGGTCTTTCCATCCCTTTGCATGATCCACCAGGTACAACCTGGCCCTTGAGCAAAGACCACCCCACGAATTGGATTGTCTTTGCTGGAGGCAGGGTTCACCCAAACAGTTTTTCCTAGCATACCTCTCATATACACTACTGGAACCTTGTCCCCATCTGGTGTTCTCAAGGGCTTAGACTGGGCAGGGCCTGCTTGATTAGTGGAACCTCGGGTGTTCACTAACCATGTGGCCTTTGGTAGATTAATCTCCCAGTTCTTGAAAGTCCCCCCACCCAGTGCCTTCAAGGTGGTTTTAAGCAGCCCATTGCACCGTTCCACTTTCCCAGCCGCTGGTGCGTGATAAGGAATGTGGTACACCCACTCGATGCCGTGTTCTCTGGCCCAGGTGTTTATGAGGCTGTTCTTGAAATGAGTCCTATTGTCTGACTCAATTCTCTCAGGGGTACCATGTCTCCAAAGGACTTGTTTTTCCAGGCCCAGGATGGTGTTGCGGGCAGTGGCATGAGGCACAGGGTAGGTCTCCAACCATCCAGTGGTGGCTTCTACCATGGTCAGCACGTAGAGCTTGCCTTGGTGTGTCTGAGGCAGTGTGATGTAGTCAATCTGCCAGGCCTCCCCATACTTATATTTGGAACACCACCCCCCATACCAGAGGGGCTTCACTCGCTTGGCTTGCTTGATGGCAGCACACGTCTCACAGTCATGGATAACCTGGGAAATACTGTCCATGGTGAGATCCACCCCTCGGTCTCGTGCCCACTTATAGGTAGCACCTCTGCCTTGGTGACCTGAGGCATCGTGGGCCCATCGAGCCAGGAACAATTCTCCCTTGTGTTGCCAGTCTAAGTCTATCTGTGACACCTCTATCCTTGCAGCCTGATCTACTTGCTCATTGTGTCGGTGCTCCTCATTAGCCCAACTCTTGGGGACATGGGCATCTACATGACGGACCTTTATGGGTAGCTTCTCTACCCGACTGGCAATGTCTTTCCACTCATCAGCAGCCCAGATTGGTTTTCCCCTACGTTGCCAGTTAGCTTTATTCCATCTTTCCAGCCAGCCCCACAGACCATTGGCTACCATCCATGAATCAGTGTAAAGGTAAAGCTTTGGCCACTTCTCTCTTTCAGCAATGTCCAGGGCCAGCTGAACGGCTTTGAGTTCAGCAAGTTGACTTGATCCACCTTCTCCTTCAGTAGCTTGTGCAACCTGTCATGTGGGGCTCCATACGGCTGCTTTCCACTTCTGGTTCATCCCCACGATGCGACAGGAACCGTCAGTGAAAAGAGCGTAGTGAGTTTCATCTGCTGGCAGTTGGTTGTATGGCGGGGCTTCATCAGCCCGGGTCACTTGTTCTTGCTCCTCTTCATCGGCAAGACCAAAATTTTCACCTTCTGGCCAGTTTGTAATTATTTCCAAAATCCCAGGGCGATTTGGGTTTGCGATACGGGCGCGCTGTGTGATGAGGGCAATCCACTTGCTCTATGTGGCATCGGTGGCGTGGTGGGTAGAGGGGACCTTCCCTTTAAACATCCACCCCAGCACTGGTAGTCGGGGTGCCAGGAGGAGCTGTGCTTCTGTGCCAATCACCTCTGAGGCAGCTTGAACTCCTTCATAAGCAGCCAAGATCTCCTTCTCTGTTGGGGTGTAGTTGGCTTCAGACCCTCTGTAACTTCGGCTCCAGAATCCCAGAGGTCGGCCTCGGGTCTCACCAGGTACCTTCTGCCAAAGGCTCCAGGCCAAGCCCTTGTTCCCGGCTGCAGAGTAGAGCACATTCTTCACCTCTGGTCCCGTCCTGACTGGGCTGAGGGCTACAGCATGAGCGATCTCCTGCTTGATCTGGGCAAAGGCTTGCTGCTGCTCAGGGCCCCAGTGGAATTCATTCTTCTTCCGGGTGACCAGGTAGAGATGGCTCACGATCTGGCTGTACTCAGGAATGTGCATTTTCCAAAAGCCTATGGCACCTAGGAAAGCTTGTGTTTCCTTCTTGTTGGTTGGTGGAGACATCGCGGTGATCTTATTGATGACCTCAGTGGGGATTTGGCGCTGCCCGTCTTGCCACTTTACTCCCAGGAACTGGATCTCTCGGGCCGGACCTTTGACTTTGCTCCTCTTGATGGAGAAACTGGCTCCCAGCAGAATTTGGATGATCTTTTCTCCTTTCTCAAATACTTCCATTGCCGTGTTCCCCCACACAATGATGTCATCGATGTACTACAGATGTTCTGGAGCTTCACCCTTTTCCAGTGCAGCCTGGATCAGTCCATGGCAGATGGTGGGGCTGTGTTTCCACCCCTGGGGCAGTCGGTTCCAGGTGTACTGCACGCCCCTCCAGGTGAAAGCAAACTGAGGCCTGCACTCTGCTGCCAGAGGAATGGAGAAAAATGCATTGGCAATGTCAATGGTGGCGTACCACTTTGCTGCCTTGGACTCCAGCTCGTACTGGAGTTCCAGCATGTCCGGCACGGCAGCGCTCAGCGGTGGAGTCACTTCATTCAATGCACGATAGTCCACAGTCAATCTCCATTCTCCATCAGACTTACGCACAGGCCAGATGGGGCTTTTGAAGGGTGAGTGGGTTTTGCTGACCACCCCTTGGCCCTCCAGCTCACGGATCATCTTGTGGATGGGGATCACGGCATCTCGATTTGTCCTGTACTGCCTGTGGTGCACTGTCGAGGTGGCAATTGGCACTTGCTGCTCCTTCACCTTCAGGAGTCCCACTGCAGATGGGTTCTCTGACAGTCCAAGCAAGGTGTTCAATTGCTTAATGCCTTCTGCCTCTACAGCAGTTATTCCAAAAGCCCACCTGAGTCCCTTTGGGTCTTTGTAATAGCCATTCCTGAGGAAGTCTATGACTAGAATACCCAGTGCCTCTGGGCCAGTCACAATTGGATGCTTCTGCCACTCTTTCCCAGTCAGGCTCACCTCAGCCTCCAGCAAAGTCAATTCCTGTGATCCCCCTGTCACCCCAGCAATAGAAACTGGCTCCTCCCCAACATGTTCTGATGGTATTAGGGTGCGCTGTGAACCAGTGTCAACTAATGCCCTATGTTTTTGTGGCTCTGATGTGCCAGGCCATCGGATCCACACCATCCAAAAGACACGGTTTTCCCGTGCCTCTCCCTGGCTAGAGGCAGGGCCCCTCTAGCACTGGTTATTATTTCCTTCCTGGGCATACATGTTGGAGGTTCCCTCAAGGGGATCTGACAAATCATCCTCCCTTTTGTAATACCCTGCATCTTGGTTATGGGAAGTTGAGGCTACCTTCACTTTAGTGGAGCTCCCTTGGTTAGTGTTTCCCTCCTTGAATTGACGCACCCGCGCTGCCAGGGCAGAAGTGGGTTTCCCATCCCACCTCCTCATGTCTTCCCCATGGTCACGCAGAAAGAACCACAGGTCAGCTCGTGGGGTGTATCCTCTCTCCCTAGCTGGGGGACGTTGGGCTCTAACTCTGGGATCTGTGACTCGCACTGGTGCTGCATTGACCTTCCTCATCTCCTCCCTCACCCCTCTTATCTCCTCCTTGAACTCCTCTCTGAGTTCCCTAATCACAGGAGAGACCTGAGCCTGCATTGGGCCATTCATTATACTCTCAAAATTTCTGAGCTTATTGGCAACAGAACCCACTGTCTCGTGGTTGGTGTCAGCATTAATGGCTGCAATGAATGTGGTGTATTGAGATGGCCCCAGGTGTGCCAGATTCCACAACATCTGCCCTGTGCACCTGACCTTGTCGGGGTCATTGTCATGTTGTCCATCCCTCCCAAAGAGTATCTCCAGTACTGCCACTTCTCTCAGCTGTTGGATCCCCTCCTCAGCGGTCTTCCAGTGCATTCTATGGTGGTGCTCCTGCATTCTCTCTCTATGGACAAACCTCTCTCTTACACTCATTAAAAGCCACTCCCAGAGGGAAAGGGGGCCTGGTTCCCTTACGAATATGTGATCCACACCTGAGTCCTGGGTCAGGGGTCCCAAATTCCTTGCCTCAGTACCATCCAGCTGCACACCTGTACCCATAAGGTCCCAGACCCGCAGTAACCACGTTGTAAAAGCCTCACGGCCCCTTCGTACAACATCTTTATGCAGATTACGGAGACTCTCGTATGACAGGGACTCTGTGACGATCTCAACCTCTGGCTCCCCTGCTGGTTGTGAGGGCCCTGCTTTCTGATCATTATTATCTAGGTGCTTTGTTTTCACCTTAGACTTTCTAGTTTCCACGGGGGCAACTACTGCTGGCTGTGAGTGTCCTTGCAGTTCAGCTGGAGCCTGGAGAGATGTAACATTTGTGGGTTCCACTGCTGCACCATCAGGTTCTCCCTCTTTAAGGCAGAGGGAGAGTTTCTCAAGAGCTGGGGAAAGGTACTCCTTTGGCATTTGGCCCATCTCCTTCACTAGAAACCCCACCCACTCTGGATGGTTCCTTTCTGAGGTGAGCTCTGGGGTAGAATCAGGCTCAGGGGAGACATCCTTAGCCTCTGGGGCAGAATCCTTAGTCTCTAGGGCAGAATCCTTAGTCTCTGGGGCAGGGGCAGGGTCAGGCTCTGGGACAGAGCCAGGCTCTGGGGCAGAGCCAGGCTCTGGGGCAGGGCCAGGCTCTGGGGCAGGATCCCTATTCCTTGGGGGACGTATCAGGGTTGTCATCCAATCAATCTCCCCTCATCTCGGAATGTTAAATAGAACAGGTTTACTAGGCCTATTAGCAATGTCAGCCACTGTATGACATCATTACTGCTTAGAAGAGATTTGAACCCCTCAAACCCCCTCAAAAGCTGGTGGAGCAGACCCAAAAAACTGTGTAAGGGGTTGGGACAAAATTTTCCCTGGTGTCATATCCTCACAGTATGTACCATTATTAAAGTAACCCCAAAAACATACAGTTAGTGTGTGATCGCTCTGAATCCATGTGCCCACCTTCCAGAGGAAGTTAAAAATCCATTAATTTCTCACGTTATCAGCCCACAAAAGGAACTGGATAATAGTTACAGCAGCCTGAGTTATAGGACCCATGTTCAAGTAAGGGATTGCAAATGGGAGAGATAAAGCTGTGGCCACATGGAGCCCAAACCACGGTAAGCTGGACAACATGATGCCACCTAACACAAAACTGAGGTAACTCAAGAACTGTTATTCCTTTTTCACCCTTTTCTCTCAATGCCCTCGGGCCCCATGTTGGGTGGCCAAAATCTGACCTGGTTTGAAAGACAGGTGTTTGCTAAGGAAAGCAGAAGCTCCCCTTTGGACTGAAAAAAAACCCGTGATTCTTCCGATTATTATAATTTTGGAATTAAGAGAGCTCTCAGGCAAAGATATGGGGGTAGGAATAACAGTTCTTTACTAGTGTATCTAACACGACAAACAAGAACAACAACAGCTATGAAATTACCCACAAACAGAACAGTAACTCAGTCCCAGTGTTTTTTGGCTGCAGGCACCTTTTCCCTGAGCTGCAGTTCCCGGTGCTGGAGGCGGGCGGGTCCTGCAGAGCTGCAGGAAGGCTGGGGGTGATGGCAGAGCTGTCCCAGGGGGAGAGAGAGATGGAGAGAGCTCTCCGCTCACGGTGTCGGTCCCGATGCTCAGTAGAGTGCTGGATGGTGGTAGTTCACAGCGAGAAGACAGCAGGGCAGGGTCCGATAGTGGTTTCCCGATGCTGGGATTGAACAGAGAGGCAGGAGGCGGCGATCGTCCTTCTCGTCCGAACTCCACGGGGGAAATGGGCCGAGGCCCAGCCTTCCGCTTCCTCTTCTGGCTGTTTGAATCTCTCGGGGCTTCCCTCTTCCCTCCCGTCCCCTCCCCCTTGTCACCAGGGTCCAGTCAACAGGTATCTTAGCATGACAATGGGGAAAATGCCACAGAGGGAAAAAAAAAAGGGAGAGAACTAACCCTCAACAGCATCTTATGTGACCATGACCAGGCTATGAAGTAAGTGAGAACAAATCTCTTGAATGGGCAACAAAGTGCACGAGGATATTTTACTTTTAGGTGGCTTTCTTAGGAAAATGTGTTATATACAAAGTATATGCCTGTCACTTCACAGAAACTTTTAGGGCTTCTGTGCAGCACTGTCTAGACCTAGAAGAACAG
This sequence comes from Cinclus cinclus, assembly GCF_963662255.1. Lineage (NCBI taxonomy): Eukaryota > Metazoa > Chordata > Aves > Passeriformes > Cinclidae > Cinclus > Cinclus cinclus. Next base: position 52,604,733 of record NC_085046.1, read on the forward strand.
CAGGTCTCAGAAACTCTGACAAATTAATTGTAAAAAAAACTTGGTTGGTGGATAGGCCCCAACTGAGAGCAAACAGTGAGGGAAAGATGGCAACTCAGCTGTAACATTTGTGCTTGGTAAGGGTCTGGCCATCCCATGCAGGTGTCCTCTGGGGCTAACTGGAGCCTGGATGTGTCCCCTCTCCCTTGCCGACAGCGGTATTGTGAGGGAGAGGCACAAGGCTATAGGAAACAAAGCTTTGCTGCTTCTGCCTGTATGAAAGAACCTACATTTCTCCCAGTGCCTCAGAAAAAGGCTATTTATTTATTTATTTTTAGCAGCATACCTTTCAGTAGGGTTTGCAGATGGCAAGGGTCAGGGTTCTGTGATGTTCTGTGTGTCTGCCCTTAATTCCTTTCTTTTGAACTCAGTGTGACTTCCAGCAGAATCCTCTGTATTTGCTGGTATAAACAGATGCAACAGTTCATCTTTAGTGTAAATATAATTAATTTTATTAGCAAAAATAAAGACATCAATTTTTTCCTCTGGATTTTTTTTTTTTTTTACGAGTTGTCAGAAAACTGAACTCTTGCTACCCCAGAAATTTGAGCCTAGGGAGTTCAGTGGTTAGTATATGACTACTCTAGGGGAACAAAAGGTACCTTTCCAATTAAAGTTAATAGAGGGATAACTTCAGACACACAAAGGGAAAAAAAGACACCTATAAGTCATGGTGAGTTCAAAAGGAAAGAATTAAGGTAGGCACACAAAGCATCATGGGAAGTGCTATTCAAGGTACCATGTCAAAAAGGCTGATTAACAGCAGTTCCAAGTCTACCTGATCACCAGGGAGTCTTACTGATAAAAATTATTTCCCCTCCAGAGAGAAGAATCTCCCTGAACTGAACAAATGTGTCACTTTTGAATAAGGATTCATGAAAAGGCAGAAGAGGAGAAGAAAAAAGAATAAAGGTACGCATTCACCAAAAGATCTGAAATTTGTAACTTGTGACTGTTTATCAGACTTTAAGTTCTGAATGAAACTGCAAGTCATATGTCAGTGAGCAGGATTCAGATCACTAGCTTTGCATTTTCTTTTTGTTTAAAAGTGGCTGTTTGCAGATAAAATCCTCTGGTGTTAGTTGTAATTGCAGAGAAGTCTAATGGCTTTGTTTGATGTGTTCCTTAGACCTTCCAGGCTGTAAGGCTTTTCAACATAGTCCTCTACAGATATTGATTGAATTCTGGAGCTACTTTGTGGAATCTGGTGGTCTGTGTTGTGTGCAGAACTCACACTAGATGAACGTAATGGTAAATTCTAGACATAAAATAAATTTATTTTAGGTTACAAATTAATTTAGATTATATTTCCTCCCCCAGTTTTATTTCTTCAGGTTGTTTTAAACACATTGAGCTGTGCAGAAGAAAAGAAACATGAAAGAAAATATAATTGCAATGTCTTTTTGTGATGTAAATGCATGATGTACAAATGCCAATTTTTTTTTTAATTTGTCCCTTACCTGTAGTTTGGCCTTTTATAATGTTAATGTATATTTACATGGTATTTTGGAGGAATTTCCCTTTAAATTGCCTTTTTTATGTCTTCTTTCATACCCATGGTTTGTTTCTCCTTTGAGGTGGTGTGGAATGGGTTAGAGAACAAGATTGGCACAAGTGGGTGGCAGCTCAATATGAAAATGTAGGCACATGAGATGTGTTGTGCAGGTTGATGTTTGGGAGATTTACAGTGGGCTGTATGTTTGAACTGCTTTCTCAGGGCTGCTGCAGTAGATGTGTGTTAGGTGTGCCCCGTGCTTTGACATTACGTGATAAAATTCAGGCAAAGCTCTGCACTGGCTATAGTAGGTTTTTTTGGACTGCAGCAATTTGAGTTGCAGCAGGGATGAAAAAAATTGAAGCAGTGGCTTCTTTGACTGCAGCTGGACAGGAAAAAATTATAAAGTCCATGCTGTTCTGTCTAGGCAAAAATGGAATCATTTTTTGAATTTCAGGCAAGTTGTGAGACGCTTCACTCAGTATAAGAAAGAAATTAATGCTGTTTACCTACAAAATGGGTGTAGAAGGAGACTTTAGGTAGTAAACTGCTAATTGAGCAATATTCTGTCTTGCAACGGGAAATTAGGAGTTTTCCTAGCTTATTGTGTGGTCTAGATAAACTGTTGCTTTCTGAGAAATCATTCAGGGTTTTCCCTCTGTTTGGCTCAGGACTTAGAAACCCAGTGAGTAGGGAGTTTCACCTTACATTTGTGATGTTTTGTAAAAGGGACATTCGAAAACTTTTCATGTTCTTCTGTTTGTTTTCTCTGGGTGAGTTATTAATTATGTTCCCATAGTTTATTTTTCTACTTGAAGTTTTTAATATTGTGTGCTGCTATTACTAATAGTGAAATGTTAGAATGGGCTTTTCTTAGCTCATTTCCTGATTCTGCTGTCCTTAACACCTTGGGAAGCTGTATAGTGTGAACTGTTTCATTCACTTTCAGCATCTCACTTTCAGCATCTCATTGTTTATTCATAATGACATTGTAAAAATGCGGAAAAATACAAAAAGAGTAGTCTGACTGTGGTATAAATTCTCCTAAAAAGTGCATGTGTATGTCTGGAAATATGTGCACCTGTAAAAGAGAACAAATTAAATAATATTTACATTTTTACATTATATAGTGTTCCACATTATGTTTTATGGAATATTTCAATAAACCTTGGGAAAATTTGATGTATAATTAAAATACATATTAGCACTTTCAAAGAGATTCATATTGCACAGAATTATCTGGAATATATATTAATTTAATCTATTTTTCCACTTGGTGTTGTCCCAAACAAGAGAGTTCAACATTTAGTAAGAGAAAAGGAAGGCTATTGTTATTTTCTTTATTTGACTGAAGAAGACTACCACACAGAAAGCAATTTATATGCTTTAAGCATTAAGCTCACAATCACTAGGCAAGTTTCCCTAGAGGGAAAAAGAGCAGTGTTGTTTGTGTTCTGTTTCTATTTGTTGCAATTACCATTTCTTTGACTGGGTTATCCTTCATGGACATGAGAGAACCATGTCCTTGCAGCCCACAGGACCACCATCCAGCTCCATGTGCAAGAGCCTGGATGCACATCTGAGCCCTCAGCTATTCAGCTGGAAGATTTGGATCCTGTAGCTCTCAAGGGACTGCTGGGTTGTTTCTCTGCTTTTTACTTGAGAAAACATTGTAGGCTTCTGGCACTGTTGGTTTGAATGCAGAATTCCCTGTGTCATTATTTTAGTAAGCAGTTTGAAAACACACATGTTTTGGGAATTCTATTTGAAGGAAAATGACAAGCATATTTAGCAAATCACAGCTTTTTTTGCAGGTGAGCTGACAGCAGGCTTCAAATGTAATTGACTGGTGGTTGATTTAAGATCAGTAATTTCAGCAGACTGTGGTGTTTGACACCAGGTTTCTAAGGTATTGTATAAGGTGGGAATAGTTTCTGCTGAATTATGAATTTCTTTGTTATAAGAGGAGGAAGTCAGGTTAGCTGTGAAGAAAAAAAAAAGGTTTTTGGTGAAAGTGAAAAGAAATCATATCTTTATTTGCTTTAACCTGTCATTGGTTTCCTCTCCTTCTGAACATTCCTGTTTGCAAAACTTTCTCGAGTTAAGTGAAGAGATTTTGTCTTGTGAATCTTCATTTTCTTTTTAAAAAGATTTAATTTCTTTCTCTCTTGGATACCAAATATAAAAATTCTCTTTAATATTTTAAAAGTTGCTTTAACAACATGAGTCTCCCTTAGTGAGGCGATCCCTCCTCCTCGTACCTTCTTGAATTCAGTTGTCTTCTCATTTGAACGCATTTCATTACAAAAGTGGTTTTGCTAGAAATAATCCTAGTTCATGTTTATTGTTTACATTATGTAGTACTACCTTTCCTTTAGTTTTATCAGTGTTTAGTTGAAAGCAGTATTCCTGTATTTAACAGTGTTTACATCTTCCATGTATCAAAATCGATGTGTCTTTGGTCCTGCCTACTTGGCTTTGCTTCTTTACTTTGCTTTTTTTTTTTTGATCTTGCTTTGTTCTATCAGGTAATCAAAGTAATTTCTTGGGTTTTTTGTTATCTTCTTGTGCAAACTTGGACATGCCATCTTTCACACTGCCTTTTACAGAGTAATCTTCCAGAGCACATAAGCAGCTCTGTCCTTTGTCCCACTGAAGCCTACCCTATTACATTCATCTCTGCTGTGCTGTCTTAGGGGAAAATTGCTCAATGTGCCATTAAAGCAGTGTTGTGATTATGCTGGCTGTAGCTTTCCATCTTCTCCCATCAATTTACTCATCTGGCTTTCTTACTGGTTTGATAAGTACCTAGGATATTGTATCTGGTGTGCAGGAAAAAAAAGTTGGGTTTTTTAAAAAGTATTTGCTAATTATGTTCCAGAAAGTTCATCCTGCAGAACTGCTTTTTCGTAATTCTTTAATTAGGGACATAAAGCTGGGATGCACCAACAGTACAAAGAGAGTCTGGGACAGTGCACAGAAAGAGCTGGAAAATGTTGAGGACTTAAAATGGGGTAAAAATTGTGAATGCAGAAGATAACATCATGCATTTGGGAGCTCTCACTGAAACCTGTTGCTCAAAGTTGGGAGGTCATCAGCTGGAAACAACCAAGAAACATACACCACTCTGTCACAAGCTGACTGTAAGCTGTGGAGGTATGAAAGAGGTAAATGAAATCCTAGGACATCTCAGGAAGGATAACTCCAGATAAGGAAGTATTACAAGCTGCATAGAGGAATCATTAATGGGATCTCATTTAAGATACCACATATGGTTTTGACTTAACAGTCAAGAAAGTGTTCAAGAAAGATGATCTGAAACTGAAGTTTGCCTAGACAAGGCCATAGGGATGATCAGGGAAATAGAGAATTTGTTTTACAAACAGGAGCTATGAGAGGGTGGTTGTTTAAATTGGCAAGGCAAAACCTGAGAGAGCATGCAAATTTTTTGTCTTTAAATACATTGTGGCAGAAAATAACTCTTAGTCTGAAGGGCAATGCTGGCAAAAGAACCGAGGGGTAAACTGGCCAAGAGCACATTTTGGTTGGAATTAAGAAATAAAGTGGCTAATTAACTATTAAAGTGGCTAAGCTCAGAACTCCTGACTATTCCACAGCAACAGTCCAGGCACAAAACACACTAGAACACAAAGGTCAGTAAGTTTATAAAGAAGATTATCTGTAAGAAGGCTGCTCCTGAGAGCCAGCTGATTGTTCTGGACCTATGGCCCTTATGACATACAAAGTTATATGTTTTTAAATAATAGATATATTTCTTTATCTGTAGAAAAGGCATTAGCACATTGATTTGCATTGTTTCAAATAAACATTTGCAGAGAGAAGGAAGTGTTTGTAACTGTGGTTACCCTCTAGAAGTAAATAAAATTTCCATCCTTCCAGTAATAGGGAGTTTGGAGCAGTTGCTTTTTAAATCACAGTAGCTCAGCTAAGCTAACTGAACTTGACTGAAAATCTGCTTTTCTGAAGCTGAGACATAGGTGTTGAAATCTTTCTACTGAAACAGTGTGTGTCAGCTAATTCAGTCAGTTAAAATGGTTTGGTTAAATAAAGCAGTTATATGTCACTGACATACATCTACAGCCCTTTGATTATCATCCACCATCTGATAGGAGCTCAAAAAATTGCATTGGACAACAAGTTCCATTTAAAAACAAAACCAAATCAAAGCAAAACTGGAAACCAAACCAAAATCAGGCCTCTAATGATTTATAGATTGGTCCAACATGAACTGCTGGTATTAGCTATATAAGGCTCTAATGCCCTTTGAAATAAAGGATTAATAGTGCTAACTTCCCTGTTGGGCATATCTTTTGCAAGTGAGAGGAGATTGGGATACAAGAAAATTTCCAGTTGTTTCTATCAGAGGACCTAGTGAAAGGAGAAAACCACAGTAAGAGTCATAAAAACATTATCCTCCCATGTGCTCTGAAAGTACGAGTTTGGCATTTGATGGGATGCCAGTGTGCTGCAAGTGTTGACTGCTGTTCTTTAAAGCCTTATAAAGAAACAAAACTAACAAAAGGCACTACAGACAATATTGCAGCAATGAGTGTTTCTTGGATGTCAAACACCCTCCAGCCCACAGCCCTTTGATCTAGGGAACAAACCATAAAGAACAAATAGAGTAATTTTTCTTACATGCTAAGATTTAACAGTGAGGTTGATGAACTTCTGGAAAACTAGCATAATGGGCATGCCTTTTCCATTTGTTAAATTGTTTTGACAAGGGCATATTTCATTTAAAGAGGCTGTTTTCTATTCCTTCCCTTTTTGGTCTCTGAAAAAATAAAAGAGGAACCAATATAGAACTTCACAGTACAGATCAGCTCACCTTCCACATGAGCCAAGTGGAAAAAATATCACTTAAATGCTCTTTTATTGAAGGGGGAATAGGAAGGCGGGGGAAATAAAAGCGTGTGTAGACAGTATAGCTGGGTATTTGTGAGTTTTGGCTCATTTAGCCTTTTCATTGAAAGCCTCTGTTTCCATTAAACTTGCCAAAGAAAATGTATGAAATATATTATTACACACTGTGCACATTAGGGATGGGAGCAGTGACTTAGAGGCTATCAAAGCCCCTCTGGTGCTCTCTCTGTGACCAGATATGAGTATCAGCAGGCTCTACCCTGTTTGGTTACCATTTCCCATATTCAAAAAAGATGTTGCTTTTAAATTTTTGTATCTCGCTGTCCTTTCACCTTTCTTTAGGAACTGAAATTTCCAAAATGGAGGAGGTTTCCTCCTGTGTTGCCACTGCAACTGCCACAGAAGGATTTTTCACTCCCCCAAAACCTGCTTTCTCAGGATCCCCTTTTCTCAATTTGCAGACTTAAGCCTTTCCTCTGTTTGTTAGACATATAACCTTTAGGTATGTTAAAGCTCAGGCTCCATTCACAGATTCTTTTGAGTTTCATTTTGTCAGTGTATCTTTGTCTTCCTGAAATAGATTTTTTTTTTTTTTCAGGTATAGCTTAACAAACCAGATAAAGTGACTCTTGAAATCTTGACTTTTTGGAGTCATGAGTTCAAATCCTGACTACATTTAACCCAAGCCTTTCATTGTGAGGGGATGCTGATTTATATGATTTTTGGTGGAAAACCTTAGCATGTCCAGGGCTTGGCTGCTCTGTCTGAACAGATGCTAATAGTTGCTGGGCATAAGAGCCAGGATTTGTTCTACCAGGCCTATTCTTTCCCACTGTTTGCAGCAAAATGCCTGCATTTCAGCAGTGCTGTGAGAGACTCTTATGAATTTAGATCCTACCTATTGACTGAAAGACTTCGTCTTCTTCTTGTTGCACAGACAAATTAACCATTTTCCACTCTTCATGGCTTTCCTTTTCAAAGAAGGCAGTGATGACAAAACCAGTGCTAAGACACAACTATATCCTTGGCCATTTTCAGGGCAGAAACATCCCCTTCACTGGAAGACATGCTGATGAATCCCTGCTTTCAATTTCAATTCCTTATTCAGCTATGCCCTGCAACATGCTAAAAATGAAACTCAGGATGCCTAGTTAATGTTTCTCAGATTCTGTCCTGACCATCTGCAGAAGGAGTAGTGTTTATACTATCCAACTTCAGGCATCTGACATGGGCTATGGAGCTGCTTTGTCTCCTGGATCTGTTTGTGCTGCTGGATGGGATTACCCACTGCAGCTGGGTATCAGAGAGATGTGTGAACTTGTCTCATTCAGATCTGCGAACAGAACAGCTATCTGGAGCAAAATGAGCCATTCTGCAAAATTTTCTGCTTGCACAGTTCAAGATAGCAAGGAACATTCTTCCCAGTTGGGTACATCTTTTCACATTTATAATAAAGCTTAATTGTATGTGGTTGCATGTTTGCAACTGCATGTTTTGTTGCAAATGTTTCAATGCTTCTGCTTGGTTTTGCCTAGGGGTAATTTTAACTGATGTAGGGAAAAGAATAGTTCTTCCAGAGGCAAACGTTCTCAAATGACTGTTTTTTCTGTCTTCGGAAACTGCTTTCTGTCTCATGGCAGTTAACAGATGATCTCAGAGGAGTGTGGCATCTGCACATAAACCTCTTACCTTCAATTTCTCATGCAAACAAAACACAGAAATAACTGTTTAAAAAACAGCTACTAAAAATACCCACAGTTAATTTATTTTTATGTTTTGACTTGTTGTAGTTTATGGGGAAGTAAAAAGAAATTATGCACAACATGGTGATTTTCCTGCTTTGTAAAAAAAAAAAAATATTTTTTTCTCCATGTGATTGACTGAAATATTTTTTTGAAATCACTTAATGTAGGAGTTTTCCAAAGTTATTACAGCTGCTGAAATTCTGCCACATTGGGCCAAACGATCTAAATTCAGATAGAAAGTCAATTTTGTTTAAAGGTTTATCCTGTGGCTTCTTTCCAGTAGGAAGCTTTTTATGGCTTCTTTAAGATTTTCCAGTCTGGTTCTTTAAGGAAAACTTGGTAAATCTTGTGAAACTTAACTTCAGTCATGTTTGTATGAAATGGGTATAGGCTTAACTGTGCCTTTAGGTACAGGAGTATTCACAGGTGAATGGCAAGGTGGCTTCTAAAATATTTCCAGCAAACACCACAATTTGACATGATACCTTATCCTAGCTCTGGATGCACTGGAGCACTACCTCTGCCTGGAAAGCTTTGTGCTGATGACTTTACCTTCCCTTCTCACGAAAAACATCTCTATAAACCAAGAGAACAAGTCTCCAGCAGCGTGTACAGATCTGTACAGCTACACTGATTTGTATATGCATCAATAATCTGCATCAGTTATTTGCTGATGAAATGACAACTTCCATAAATTTGGTAATAAAAGCTTTTTCACACTCAAGTATGTCAAAACAGGACCAGTGTCATACCCCCAAGAGTTGAACATCTCAGTGGAGAAACTATGGGGACCTTTCTACTTCCTCAGCTCACAGCTATTTAGAGAGCATGTGAGGCACATCACTGGGGCACCATGAGGCGTCCTACAGTGCTGCTGAGCTGCTGCCCTCTGGGAGAGAGCAGGGCAGATATCTCTGCATTTTCTGTCTCGTCTGGCTGACCCTGGTGTGGACCCCATCCATGCCCAGCCTCAGAGCCAGTCTCAGATCTGCATAGTAGCATCTCCCAGTGCTCATCCTGCAATAACAGTTTTGCTGCCTGTTGTATGGGAATTTCTGGATAGGGTTCTCAGTGGGAATCCATTGACTCTTGTCTGATCTGGGCTGAGCTCTTTCCTAAACATTGGCTGTGCAAGGCAGGTCAGCAATGTGTAAGGTGCTTGGAGCTCAGTGTGGAAGGCTCAGTTACAGACTTGCTGACTCCTTTCCCAGCAAAAGGCTTCCCTTCTCCATGGAGGACCTGGGGGCTGTGGACTTTGCAGGGGGCTTTAATTAGGAACATTGCCGCTTGCGTGTCTTTCTTCTTCAAAACAGAAGAATTTCTTTTAAATACAATTTTTACTTTTGATGTTGTCAGCTTGCAGTTCTTGTTTTGGGGACAGTCTTTCTAGTGTGGTGCAGTTAATGGGTTGTGTTTTCTTTTTTTGAATTGCCAAAATATTTTGAATGCTAATGCAGGAGGGCAATTTTTGGTCTGTCTGTATCTGTTTAAATTGTGTGTGCATTGCTGGAGACCAATCTTTCATCCAGTGAGCAAAGTTAATTATTTGCTTGACTAACAGTGGTAAATAGTTCAGTACCATATTGAATTGTGGAAAGTCTCCATGTTTCCAGAGAGAGGGAATCTCAATATAGCTTTCATGTGTAAGCTCAAAATCACACCTGGTTGAGGTAGCAATCAAGCAAATGACATATGATGATTGTCCTGATTTTCTTCAAGAGACTGAAGACTGACTAATACCTCTTAGACTTTGGAATCACTGGAATTCAAATGCCTCTGAAGCACAGAAATGTACATTTTTTTCCCTGCATAAGCATGACATTTGGCAATACTTCCCTTTATCCCTGTAAGTGCATGAAAATATGGTATTTCAGCCTTATGTTCACAATTGAGATGTAAATTTTTGAAAGAACTCATCAAATTAGTAACCTCATCCTGGACTGGAAATATTAAAGTAAATGAAAACCTCAGGCTTGTGCAGTCCTGAGGATTTTGGACATGTAGTTTGCTAGACCAGGATAGACCATCATTTCACTGGGGACCTGTACCTTGTAACTTTGAACTTGTCAAAGTATTATTACTTTGTCCAGAGTGCTAGGATCATTAGAATTCTTAGTTAAGTGCCTATCCCCACTTTGACATGAAAATGTAAATAATATTTTTTACCCTTGTGCTACTTTCTGCCTCAAGATTAGAAGTGTTAGATATGCAGTGTACCTCATGCAAGCTCTGCTTTCAAAGAAATAAACTAAAATAAAGATGGGCCAAGTAACATTTTTATTAGCCTGGTTCAAGAATCCTGAAACTGAAGAACAAGTCTTACCTTGTGACTGAAGTGGTGCTTGTTCCACAGAATTACTTTGCTTCTAAAAATCATGTAGGCATTACTTTTCAGGGCATGTGGGTTGTAGTTTTCCTTCTAGACAGTCAGTGATTATCTACTGATAACACCAGCTGCAATCAGCATTGCAGACACACCACTTCCATGCCTTCTCCAAGGGAAAACTTGTTCCCTTGCTGAGGCTTAGCATTAAGTCTGCAGAGACCTGGGCTCACGTCTCCATTGCTGAAATATGGATCAAGCCTGCTGTGTGCTTTCCTGTACTTCCTGTAGAATGTGGATTATACTTGCCTTTTGCATTTTGTCTGTTTTATCTCTGACTGCAAGTACCTTGGGACAGATGTGATTTTTCTGCACTATCTATGAACAATGCCATTGCAGGGTTTCAAGTTGCTTCTGTAACACTCTGGTTTCAATAAAGTGGCAATTACCTGGAAAAACATTTTTAGAAAAAAAAAAAAAAAAAGAAAGCTAAATTGCTGTGAGCTCTTCTCTTGCAGGATGAATTTTGGCACACTTCAAGGCATCTGAAGTTCCAAAAAGACAGGTGCCTCTTCTGCCTCTGATATACTATCTTGAGTAAGAGCAACTTCATCATGAAAGAGTTTGATGCTTTCTTTGCTCCACCTCATTTTACATCAGACTTGCTCTGTGCCCATTCTCTTGGTTTTGTAAAGGCACGTGCGCTGAGTTGCAGATGATTGTTTTTGATCACCACTCCGAGTGTGAGCATCCTCAGCCCTTGGAGGTGTGGTCACACTTGCCCCTGTAGCCCTAAGCTGCAAGCCAGAGTCCTCAGGGAGAAGAACAATGAGGTGCCCTGACAAAGTGTCTCAGGCAGCTTGACCATAACTTACTGTGTCAAGAAGAGAGAGCAAGAAGAAAAGCATGAGATGCTCTAATAAAATCACTACTGTGGTGAAGATTCATTTTTCTTAGAATCTTATGAAGTTATTTTTTTTCTTTCTTTCTTTCCCCCTCTGTCTGCATTACCGAATCTCTACCCCCTGTGTCTGTCTCTCTGTTACTTTCGATATGCATTGCAGCTTCTGTCTCCTCCTTTGTTCGTGTTAGCAGGATGGGTCTTTCTAGGCGAGGGAAAGGGGACCTTTTGCTGGCCTACATATCAAGTAAGCCTTGTGAACAGTGGAGAAGGCAATCCAGATCTCTTAGTTCTGAATCTCTCTTTCCTTTCTCTTGGATGGTACTTTGAAGCAGACATAGGGTGCTGTTGGCTTTGCTGCTGTTATTTTATAGATGCACACAAATCCAGGAAGGATCCAAATCCTGTATGACTTATTTATCCCTATAAGGACTTCCTGCAGAGGAAATAATTTGGGTGGTTTATGTTGGCTTGGGCTTGAGGAGAAGGCTGCTATCAGATTTTATTTCTACTGAAAGATGCAGCTCCTTTAATATTTCACATCCTGAGTTGATTTGTGAAGAAAGCTTGACTGATCAGGCTTTTTTCAGTAGATGAAGAAGCTGCTCACCCTCAGGTGGCTACAGGTTAGCCTGGAGCAGTTGCATCAAGCTTGTCATGGCAGAAGAGGAGCCTGTATGAGTTACCATAGTCGTCTTCTTTCTGCAGAGACATCTCTTGATGTCACTGTAGTGATCTGAAGTGCTGTATTATTTTGCCATCCTTTTGCAGGGAAAACTTCCTGACTTCTTTCATAGCTACTGTTTCTATGCCATTGCAGCACTCTTAAACCTCAAAATAATTTTGAGCGGGGATGAGAGCATCAGGAGTGGCAATCAGAGATCTCCTGAGGGACTTTCCCACCTGAGGAACTCTGTGAATCTCTGATGGTTATTTGCTTATTACTGGCAGCAAATTCCTGTTGTGCTTAATGTGTAGTGAGTGTGCACAGCACTGTGGAAGTACTGTGATGGAAAGTTAAAAAACTGTTTATGAAGGTCTATGAACTGCAGAATCCAAACTAATAATTGTAGCTTAAATCTGTATTTCTACAGCCAGAGAATTGAAGTAGGTGGTCATATTATTATGAAAGTGAGTGGCCTGTGTGACTATATTCCTGGGAAGACTTGTGTAGGTTTTTTGGTATTTAGAGAGAAGGTGCTAGTGATCCTTTCCACCTGCCTGTGGTGTAAGACAGAGACTTGGCTCAGCTTTCTGCTTGAAGCAGTGCCAGGAAATATATTTGCAGACCCAGTTTTGTCTCTGGTTAAAGATGGAGGAAGTATGCAATATAAAGATTTTGGGCAGGTATTTAAAATCAAACAAACTAAATTTAGGAGTATCTTTTTTAAAAAAAATCTATTTATTTTTACCATAGAAACCTAATAGCCAGGACTTGAATTCTGTGAAATGCTATGGTGAATAATTTCCAAAAGACTCATCTGTATTTGAATTATAAATGCCCTCAAAGCTCATGAACCATCAAATTCAGGATCTGAATCTGTGTAAGGAGGTGTCTCAGCCCCTGGATGGGGTTAGTTCCTCTCCTTGTAGCTGTTTTCATTGGAGAAGTTGGTAAATGTTGAGGGACAATAGACTCAGACTTTCCTGTTGAGTTACACCTGAAACCTCTGAATTAGAGTTCAGACTATCATGGGATGCTTTCAGTTTCTCACTGAAATGGTTTTAATCCCTGCCTTATCACCAAGGGCCACAGAACAAATGCATCCACAGAATTTAATGCTGATAGTTGACATCATCACAAAGAAAACAAATGCAGAAGGCTTCCACTAACCAAAGGAAAGTTTTCCTCTGGCAGAGAGAGTGTAGCCTGTGGCCAAAAGTGAATTCCTACAAGGCAGGACTGAATGCTGTAGCCATGTGATAGATGTAGGAGACCAGTATAAATCACAGGATAAAATAACTGCTATAAAGAATGCTCCTTGTCCTACAAATGTTGTGCAGTTATGCTCCCTCCTAGGATTTATAAACTATTTCCGTCATTTTTTTTTGCAGAACCTTTCAGCAGTCCTGAATTCTCTGAATCAACTGGTCAGGAGAGAATTGAAAATGGCATTGCACTGATTCTATAAAGGAAACCAGAAGACTTAGATTGCATTAGTCTCTGATTTAACTCAGTGCAATACAACACTGAAATTAGTAAGGCTAGAAGGATGCTGCCATGAGCAGAAGTTGCCCTTTGTAGTTTAAAATGTGTGGCTGCAGCTCACAGAGGTGTAGGCTACACCCCAGGCTGGAGCTCGTAGAGTGGTGCACTGAGCACAGGTGCAGTGCTTTGTGAGTGTGCCATGCTGGCTGCATGTGGCTGGAGTGTGCCACGGGAATAATGTGTGTCTATACACTCCTCTGAAGAGATCTGATTTTGCTGCAATCCCTAGGGCAGCTAAAGAGCATTCCTGGCTGAGAGTGGCCCCTGCTTGGTCACAGAAGGAGTGAGGATCAGATGCTCACATTAGGCTTTGCTTGAGCTGGCACACAGAAATGTGAAGATCTAATAATTTGCGACCACTTTGGACTCCTACAAAAAACAGCACAAACACAGTGTTTCATTATTTTCATGTACATTTTGGCTTTAAGCAATGTGTATTAGGAGTTTGCTGTCAGTAAACTACTTAGGTTACCAGCTTTGCCCTAGGTACTCACACAGCCTGTGCATGCCTGCAGTGCTCGTGGCATCGATGCACAAGTGCCTTGCAGAATTTCACTGTGTCAGCCTAGGCTAGCACTATTGCCTGACATTGGAATGTATTCACACTTGCGTTTTACACCTTCTTGATTCCTTTTTGTTGGAATTTCTTCCACCTGATTTTAAGGGCAAATGCTACCAGTGATCTTGTGTCACTGCTCTGTCATCCTGGTTCTGTGGTGGTAAAGCACAAACTATTCTGGTGGTAGCGGAGCTCCTGGAAATGCTGGCAAAAGTGGTGAGCACAAAGCTGCACCATGGTTAGAGCTGAAGGAAGAAAATCAGCTCATGCGAAAACATGAAACTTGTGAAATGATCTGGTAGGCAAGCTGGGACTCTAATTTAGTATTTTATCTTTATTCTCCATCATCAGTAAAATCAAGAGTGAGTTGTGCTTGAGTCCACTTTCTAATGATAATGGAAAATGGCATTCATCCTGATGGTTTGTGCAGGGAAAAATGAATCCAACTGTTTCACCAACAAGGAAAAGTTATTGAGGATAGATTCAAGCCAGTTCTTCTATTCAAATAAACTAGTATACTGTTAGCACATACTGCTATGGAAGAGGGATTGACATGAGTATTTGGAAAAGTGAACTTACAAACCATTAAATAGTAAATACTTTAGCAAGCAAAGATATGGCATATATAGGAAAACCTCTGTGTAATCCAAACCAAACCAGCCTGTTTATCCCAATAACTTGTCAAGTACACAGTACTTCAGAGCTTTTCTCACTCTATAGGCTTCCTGCTCTTGAAGTTCACCATCTGTGTTCTCCCTAGTGCTGAAAACTCCTTGGACAAGTCACTAGGGGCCTGAGATTTTGCTTGTATTCAAGGAAGTCTAGCTGAAGTGGGCAAAGTTATAAAGCTAAACCTCAGCAAACCCATGTGTGGCTCCTACTTGGTAGTGCTGCTGCTGTCCTGGGTGTTTGAAATATCCATGAGCCCTAAACTGTGTTTTTGGTTTAAGTACTTTTCCTGAAAAATGGATCAGCAACATTTTTCTGGTTTTCCTCCTTGAAGCCTAAAAATTTCTTTGAAAATTGAACCAGTGGAAACCGCTGACCACTGGGAGGAACACTTAATGGGTACATTCCCGACAAGGATGGGATGGATTATGGCACTTCTCATGTAAAAGGCAAAAAACCTCCCAAACTAAAAAATTACTTTCAGATTTAAAATAAGTTTCTCAGAGTTTCTTTCAGTGATTTCCTCACACAATGAATTATGCAATAGTCACCTCTTTAATTTAAATGTGAGCTTTTTCTACCCAGTGTGGGAAAGATGAAAGATTGTTTCCAATTTGTAAGTACTAGTGGAAAACTTGTAGAATTTTTATAGGTGGATTTATATTTTAATTAAAAAGGGCTTTGAAGAGTAAAAATAAAGGGGGTTTTGGCAGAAAATTCTAATTATTTTTAAATTTCTGGCTTTTTTAATGTAAAAAAAGGCAAGCATTAATTTTTTTTCTCCTGATGATTTATTTTTGTTAATAATATTTTTTTAGGTTTAAAAGAGAGTTTTATTTTTTTTTAACTGCAAATACTCTTGTAAAGCCAGGCAATTTTCCCTATTTTCATCCGTGAACAAATAAAAAAATATTAATACGCTAGACCAACACCCTGCCACCTACCCATCCCCCCCCCCCCCAAACTCCCATCTCCCCTGGACCCCAAAAATACAATAGACTCATTAATGCTTACATGGGAAATTTTGATTTTTAGGGGTTTTTTTTAATCAATATGAAATTTTCTCTTTTCAAAGAAGGTCTGTCTCCCTCTGCTACACTTGAGATATTTTCAGATGTTAGTGATATGAATCATACAAATATTTAGCAAAGAAACAAAGTTTGTTATCTTAGCTGGTAATGCATCAGTTCCAAAATCTCTGCTAAATTCACTAGTCCATATCTGTGATGAAAGCAATGGTCACATGCAATAAGAATTATGCTTAACCTGTGCTTATGTCAAAGAGGAAGTCCCCTTAAACATGTTTCTAAAGGAAACTTGTGGCTGGTAGTCCTTTTTTTTTGTCCTCCAGATGTTTTTAAACACTTCAGTGTTCTGTCATAGCAAAAAATCAAGATAAATTTTTATTGGTATGTGTCTGTCAGATTTACATTTGTGTCTGTGCTCTGTGAGCACTGTGGAATTTTAATTTACTTCTATCCACCCAGCTGGGTGCCTGACTTATAGCCATAGCTCAGAGGAGTTGAAAGAAGTTAAGAGCAGAGAGCATATATAATACCTGTATCAGTGAACTACAATCTAGGGGTTCAGGTCACAGCTTTCCAGCCATGCCTGGCTGTGTTAGAGCTTACCAATAGATGCAATGAGAAATCCTCCTCTGAAACAGCCACTTAATTGATTTTTGGCATGGGAATATCTAATGAAGAATTAGTTAGAGACATGTAAGACGTGGTTGGCCTGCAAAAGAACTAGAGAAAACTGGTATCTTTTTTGCTGAGAAGGAACTCTAAAAATTGAAAACCTACTTGAGATTTAATTTTTGTATGCCGTATGTCTCCAGTTTTAGGACAATAAAACATTCCTGTCTGTGACAAGAAAAGCAAGAACATGGACACCAGTGACTGAGAAAATTATTAACATTACAATGACCATGATATTAGATAAGCAAATGAGAAGTGCTTTAAATATTTGTTGAAGACCTAAAGAGATTAATAAAGTTAGTGGAAAATGTGCTTAATATGTTTTCCTGAGTGCCTGGGGGTACCTTCATGTTGCATGCCAGTGTTGCTGTTTTCATTTTTGCTACTCAGAAGTAATGGCAAAATCCCTCCCACTGCATTTTGTTAAAGGTTTAATTTTACAGCAGGCAGAGGCAGAGGCAGAGCAGAAGTGCCTGCAACACAGGGTGAGTGAGGGCTAGAGCTTGTGAAGGACCTGCATGGGCCATTCTTTTTTATAGGTATGCGTGGGAGTCTGTGGATTAAGTGAGTCTTCAAAAAGCTCAGATTAGAGTTTAAATTTATCTTTTGTCAAAGAAGTTGAGTTTTTCAAATATTTTTCTTCCTAGGCAGGAATGAGTTTGCTGAAAGGGAGAATGTTGTGACTTACTCCATGATATTTTTGGCCTGTTCTAGTCCAGTAGATATTTTAGTCTTATATTTAAAATAAGACTTATTAAATATTAAATTAACTTTTTTTGGCAATTATTTTCTTGAAAGAAAAAAAAACAGTTGCTTTTTAAGGAAATACTTACATTTTCTTTGATATGGCTCAATTGGCTGTAGTTATTAAAGGGAAGTCAAACCAGATGCAGCTGTAGTCCTCATCTGCTTCCACTAAGGCTGACATGGACTTAATGTTGGAGTATAGCTTTGATGACAATTTGAATGGGAACTTGGAGACTGTATTTCAGGGTCTGAGGGCTTCAGTACTGATCAAGCTTTAAACTAGGTGGTTTTGTAATTTGAGATTTCAATTGTTCTCTAGAGCTGCATGAGACCAATAAAGTGTTGTAGATAAAATGAATTTAGCTGACAGATATGCAACATGTGCAATATATTTTTATTATTTCTTTACAAAGTTAAAGCCAAATGCTGAAATCTTTATTCATTTGTGCTTCCTTCCTTATCCAGACTAAAATCCCATTGGCTCTAGCCTGTCTCTGATTCATTAAAATCAGTGGAAATGTATCTCCATAAAGACTTCATGATGCAATCCACTTTGTTTCAGCCTTGCAGGCCAGCATCACTCAGACTTCCATCACAGCATTATCACAGAGACACGGACACTGCGTGAGCAGCATGGCATTCCTGGAAAGACATTCACCCTATTTTGTCAGCTGTCACTTGCACATTGTTGAAAGTTCCTCTTTTAACAGTTTCACTCACTGATTAATTCTGCTGCTATTATCTATATGAAGGTTTAGAAAATATATTTTGTGGTTATACTGTATTTGTGTTTTTGCAACTGCCTTGCAGGGTCAAAATGACTGTGCCACACCGTCTGGTTCTGATGCCATGTCCTTTCTCGTCCATGCTGATATAGTCAGGAACTACTCTGAATTTCTCACGCTCTTCTAGGTGAACGTTTGGCTCATAAGAAGGTGAAATCACTCGTGGATGTATTTTGATCAGTGTGTTTCAGTGAGTTCAGTCTGTGTTTCTTAGCAAGCGCTAAGAGTGCTCAAATCAGCCACAAGATGTGGAAGCAATGTTTGACACACAGGTACCATTTATTCTTTGACACTTTTGCATCTTGCCATTTTTGAGAAAAATGTTTGCAATGAGGTTCCCAGCAGAGTCAAAACTAGGCACCTTGGAAGATTCAATGTTTTTAAATAGCTAATCTAACTTAGCATTTATATTTTTTTGTAGCTTGGTATGTTGCGATGATGGAGCTCTAGCTGCCTATGTAGGAAAACTCGAATTCCCACAGTTTGATGATTTGGTTGAACTTTTAACTCTTTTAAATTATTTTTGAAAACCTTTTTTCATCTCTCATTGTTCTGTAAGGCAATTGGATGTAATGGAATTCTTGCTTGTTTTTACTGGTATAAGGCAAGAGTAGGATTTGAAATAGGTTTGGTGATTTATTTATTTTTTTTTAAGTAAAACCAAATTACAATTTGACCACCTTCATTACAGATGATCAAACAGAACTGCAAACACAATTTTCAGATTAACATCCATTACAGCATAAAGTATTCACTGGCAGCCTTTGCCAAGAGCTGTCCAAAACCTAATTATTCATCATTAAACTGCAGCCTGAAGACACAAAACCAGACCAGAGGTCTGCTGTGTAACATTGCTGCACATGCACATAATAAAGCAGAGGGTTGGATCCACAGGGGACTTGGGTCACTGTTTCTGCTTCCTGCTCTTCATGCTACACACCCAGCAGTTAAAAAATATACTGTGTTCATAGGGAAGGGCCTTGAACCACTGCTGGATACCTGCTTCCCCTCCAGGGGACCGCTCTGGCTGCCAGACTGCAGCCGTGCTCCCTGCCTTGCTCTTCTTAGCCCCACCACTTGGGATATTGTGTGAGGGGAAACAGCTATGGTGGGACAGATGGAAAATGTTCCTGCAGGCCCTCCTTAATGCTGGGAGGTGTGGGGTTAGGATGCCCTAGAGGGGCAAAGCTGATGCCAGTCCTCTCACAGGCTTGGGATGCTACAAATTCTCTATTCTGGAATATCATTGCTGCAGCCAGACACTGCAGGAATTCCTTGGTGGAAACTTGAGAGCCTGAAGTTTGGATGTGGGAGGGACCACTCGGAGAAGGCATCCCTTTTCTGCTTTTGTAGTGTCCCTCTGGTTACATATCCTAGCAGTGGATAGCATGAAGGGCCAGGACAGACAGGGTGGAGAGGGGAGAAATGGTGGAGAGGGGAGAAAGGAGGAGCGCAGAGGCAGCAAGCTCCCTGCCTGGGCTTATGCAGCAGGATGTGGCAGAAGCAAGCAGTCTGTGCAGGATTCCCCACCCTGCCAAGAGATCCCAAATCCTGGAAGATATTGCTCCTCTTATGACCCGGTGTCATGTGATAATTGTGTTTGGCATTTGAGATTCCTGAGTACAACAGCTGTGTGGAGTGAGCCACAACACACCAAGGGTTGGTTCTGTTTGTGTTCATGTTTCTGTTTAGGTTGTGGAGGGACCACATGGGCAGCCTAGGAGCTGACTCACTACACTGGTTTACACTTGGACATCTCTCCAAGGCAAAAAGAATTCATTACTTACTGTCAGCCTTCTAAATAGGACTGAGCACCTGCAAACTCAACATGACAAAGTAGAGCTTGGAAAACTTAGCAATCAGATCCTCATCAGTTCCAGCTTTCCACATAGTATTAAAAATAATTAGAATATACAAACTCATGCTTCTGCTACTTGACTTCACCAAAGATAGCTTCCCACTTCCCATTTATACCCTCCACTTGCATATCTTACTGGAACTTATACCTTCTAATGAGAAACCTGAAAATGAGTTGGGCTGTTTTTCCTTTTAAGGATGGTATATGATGAATTGGAAATAAACATGGAAATTAAAACCACTTAATGTCTCCATGAAATCACATTCAGTAAGCCTTTAAACTAATCACAGTTGGAAACTGTAATGCCTGCAGCTAAAACAATTGTGTTTAAAGCAACAAGGCAGACCCACAGTATAAACTTCTGTCAAGATGTTGAGCCTGTACTTGTTTTCTGTTTGCTTTCTCTTCTCTTTCAAGCCTTAATCTTCAATAAAAGCCATGGAATAGGGCCAAGTAACATGGAAAAGCCTATGCGCTTCTGCAACAGTGAAATCCGTGGCAGAAGGAAAAATCTCCTTGATAAACTGTTCAACTGCCTGTGCTAGATGATGATGGTTCCTGCTGTTATTATGGGGGTTGTAGGTTGCAAAATTTCACATCTCACTTTTTTCCCCCTCCTGGCATTAAAGACTCAAATTCAACTGTTCCTTTCTTCTCTTGTCTTTTCTTTTTGGGTAGAACAGGCAAAAATATGAACTCTCTCTCACCTTTCTATATCCTCTGCTTTTTTTTCTTTAGGGTATTGTATTGCCTTTATCAGAATTATCTCCTTTTCTTTAAATCTTAAAAGTTTGATTATTACAGCCCAACAAGATTCTTCAACAAATGGACCTGGAACTAGAGACCTATATGCCCTTTCCATTTCAAAAGTGTCAATATCTTCACAATACAAAATGGCTTTCAACTTTTCTTTCTTCCTTTTTTTTTTATTGAATGAAATGATTTCAGTAAAAGTAAGCTCCAGAAATTTATCCCACATTCTCCTCTGCCAAATATACATAGATAATTTATATGACTGTCAATTTTCAACGAAATGCATCCCCACTTGAAATGTTAGTAATTCGTTCCTTAGAAACTAAATCTGAAATAAAAATGGATCTGCAATGCTGTTTTTCATGTTAGATGCTTTCACTAAAATTATTGTATGATGACAGAAGTGCTTATGCTCTGGAAATCATCATAAAAATGTAGGTGATACAGATACTTGACCTCATTCTCTTTCACCTCAAAATATATTTATGGCAGGACTGAATGCCTTATCTGTTATTCCTTCCTCTGGGTCAAGACCCTTTTTTGGAGGAAGCTACTTCAGAACTGGAAAACTATTGCTTTACAGGTGTATCTGTCCCATTAATCAACAGTTTTTCAAAAATCCCACATATTTTCTTTGTCCATAGAAACTCGGGTTGTCTCCTCACCATCTTGTTCTCTTCTACACTAGTGGATCATGACTGGTGTCTCTTTCAGACTTGATTTTTGGAAACACAGCTGAAATTTACTTGTGAGGGTCTGGATTTCAAAGGGAAGTCCCTCACCCTCACTCGAACCTCCTATGCATTCAGTGACTGATCTGTGTATCTCATTACAGCTAGTGACAGAACTGTCCCCAGGGCTAAAGATAAATTTGGCACCACTGGAATCAAATGCTACTTCCTCAAAGCACTCTTGAGTGATACGTATTTATGGGGACTGGTGGTGTAGTACTCCCTCATGATGAAACTATCATTCACTTCTTGCTAGGTTTGCATCCAAGAAGGGAGTGGAGGATTAAGCACAGAGTTCCTGCTAGCAGCAATAAAACCTAGCAGACTAGGGAGCAAACACCTAGTTTTACCCTCATCCTTTAACCCTCAAGATGAAAATCTAGGGGCTTACTTTCTTACTGAATACTAGTTTTTGGTCTGTTTCATAAAGATTGGCACATATTCCTGTCTCTCTCTGGATATGGTCAAGGGTAGAAGATGAAGAACTATGTGATTCAAATTTCAAAATAATTATTACCCCCTGGTTTAAAAGGCAAGCCTTATTTTTTGTTATTAACAATTGTAGATCTACTTTTCCCCCCTTTTTAAACATAAACTCACAAAACTGAAGGCAAAATCAAGCTGAACAAAATAGCATACATATTTATTGCTTATCTGAATTGAGCATGAAATGGGTGCAATATATGGAAAGGTCTTTACTTAGGAATGAAAACATTTTTATGAAAGTTATTTTTCCTGCTTTCCAGTACTCTTTAAGGAAATTGAAGTTTCTTTTTTTCTTTTTCTTTTTTTTTTTTTACTGAAGGTGAAGAGAGCTTTGGCTTAATTACTTTGAGCTGATTACCTTTTGAGGTGAACCAGAGTAATTCCAGTGATGTTATGTGGCTTGCATCCATCAGAAATCTTGAGTGTGGCCTGGTTAGAAACTGTTCATGCAGAGGTAGTGAAATCAAGTCTGGTACATAGCAATAGCTGTCATTTTTACCTCGCATGGTACTCTGAAACTTATCTACATGCATAAATTGCATTGCTTTAATCACACTGATGTCAGGAAAATGATACAATAACTCCTAATTTTTCTCCTGTGCCCATATGACTATATCAAACCAAAGTGTAATATTGCTTTATGTATTTTATCAATAGTTTTATTTCAGTGAAGGGAAGAAGCAGTAGTTGTGGGAGAACAGTCTTTAAACTGGCATTGTTACATCTGGAAAGATACTTGTACTAGGTGCCTTGTATATATTTCTCTTTTTTGGGGTTATAAGGCCACAGTCAGGAGTGCCTTGAGGAGGAAAATCAGAAAAATTAGCTAGTCTACCTTTTTGTGCTCAGCTCTTCACTCTGTCTCCCCAGCTGACAAATGGTTACTGGCTGTGTGAGTGTTCCTAGTTTGTTTCAAAGCCAATAAACTTGGTTAGATTAGATTAGATCACCATCATAACCTTGGTAAATTAGCCCATGCTGGGCCCAGGGCTTTTATATCTGGCCTGTATCCAGGCCCACAACTGCCTTGTTAAAAGCTGAACTTGAATGGCTCTGCATTCCAGGCAGTTCTGTGACTGGTGTGCACACATCCTGCAATGGTTTTACCAATGGGACAACACTCATTTTTGTATTTAATCACCTAGAAAGATTTTCCTGCTAGGGTTCTTGCTGAGTATGCACGTTTCCGTATCTTTCTCAGTTTTTATTTTATTTTTTGGACTGTCTATAAAAGATTGACCTTCCACTCTCTTAAATATTCTTGCCATCAGATATAATGCACATGTATTGGCATAAAAACTACTGTATATGGAATGAAAATTACTGGCAGTTCTTGAAACATATTCTGAACATGAAAGCCTAATTGTATGTTGGACAGTGGCAATCATAAAAAAGTAATCTTGAATACTTGTGGTTTAAATCAATGACCTTTACTTCTGTGAGTGCCTGCATTGATACTGAGGATGTCAAGTGCTAAGCCAAGGTGAAACTGTATATTCTGTGAAAACAAAGACTCGTGCCAATACTGCCTGCCAACAAACAGCATGCCCTAAGTGAGGGTGAATGAGGAGACTGGTGAGGGGATTTGCAGGTTAAGGTGCAAGGTAAGACCTTGGTCATGTCAGCAAGGAGAGATTCCTACAACCTTGGATGAAATAGTTTGCTAAGATAAATTTGATTCATCTGAAAGGCTTGAGGAACTGCCTTGCTATCCAGAGTATCTGAAAACTTCTCCATCCATGTCCACAAGCTGGAAATGCTTTCAGGATGCAAATGTCAGAAACTGGGCCAAATTCAGTTTCCAGGATTTTTTTGACATAGTCATTGGTCTAAATGGAGTTTCCTTGAGTTTTTTGTAATGCTACAATGAACAGAACTGATCCCTGAGATACTGAGTGTTAAATGAGGAGTCTTTGTCTTTCCTATTTTGGAATCAGAGCAAAATCAGAGTTGTTCGCTAGAAGAGTAAAAATTCACATTATCTGCCCTGTAAACATTTTCTGTCTGGCTACTCTTGGTCACATTGCATCAAGAGCACCCTGAAAGGGAGACCTAGTCAGGGTGGTGCAGGCGGTGTGCAAGCAATGTGCACTAAATACCTGATGTACACACCTTACCTCTGCAGAGAAACTTTTATGCACATGCAGGTGAAGTGTTAATTTATTCTAAATAGTTATTTTAGATTATGTGGGAAGAAGATCACACTGGCATAGTTTTGCAGTTGAGTGTTGTTTTTCCTGCCTTGTGTTGTTTGTCCAGAAAACAGAGTAACCAGCCCAGTGGAATAAGCCTGCCTTACTCCTGTAGGTTTTCGTGTTCCCTAGCACTAATGAGAGCTTGTTTGCTGGTGTTAGTAAAAGGTGTTAAGAGATAGGTCTGAAAACTGAAGTCACATGTTTATCTCCTGCCTGAACACAGGCATTCCCAGCTCATCCTATGCAGCTTCAAGAAAGAAATTAAGAGAGAGGAGGAAATGCTACTCCCAGAGTATCTGTGGGCCACTTCACTATTCATGCCCCTGCTGAGAGCAGAGGCAATCCTGGTAATTAGCAGCATCCACACCATGGGGTTTGCCATGCTGATCTCTGTCTCTCCAGAGCAGGACTGGTGACACCCATTGCTTTGCACCTGTACACCACAATGGCAATCACAAGGCAGCATCTTACTTTTCCTAACAAGAAACCCCAGGTGCCACCAGCAAAGCCCAGGCAAGGGAATGGATAGCCTAGATACTTCTTGGGATGAATTCATACACACAGAGCAGTGGCACCTCTAGGACAAGAAAACAGTGCTTTCTAAAGTGAGAGTGAAGGGGCAACTCCACGGGCAAACAATGTGGTTAGGCCAGATTGAGAGCTCAGGGCTCACTTGTAGTACACAGAGACCTCTTCACCATTAAATCACCTGTTTTCTGTTTTCATTTGCACCAGTGTAGCCCCTAGCTACTGCAGATTTAAATGAGTAAGAAATGGCTCAGTGCCAAAGTCAATTTTGTTTTGAAGTTTCTTCTACGAAATATTTGGCCCTGGAATCTTGTACTTGGAATTGTACAAAGTTTCATTTTATTATGGTATGTTTCCCCCTCCATCCCCAAATTGGTGACCATTTATATGAATTTTGGCAGGAGACGAATGATCCTTCACACTCAGCCTGTAATTTACAGCTATGTTTGGTTTTACATAATGTACAATTTCAACGTTGTCTAACATTTCTTCATGTATTGCGGAAGACTTTCAGGTTTTATTAAACTGGCATATATAAATTGATTTTCCAGCTGGATGCAGTCACTTGGCAAACTCTGCATTTTCGAACTACATATGAGCTAAATTACACACTCTAATAGTGTGTTTGAATTATTTTATGGCAACATATAGTTGCAGGAGCATGTGGCAGTTTCCCAGCGCTTTGCCTAACTAGGGTTTTGCTCCTAGCTAAAGGAACTGTTACAGAGACAGACATAAATATTGCAGTGAAAGAACAAGCAGGCTGTGTCTCTTGGTAGGAGACACTATTGCCAATTTGCACTTGCTGAGAGGAGGTATTACTGTCTCCCCATGATATGAAGAAGTATTACTTAGGGCAAGTCTAAGTCTGCAAAATTACCACTTGAGTTAGAGGGCTTTATGGATATGAAGAAGAATAGAGCTAGACTGGGGCACTTTCAGTGTCAAGGGGATTTATTTCTTTTACAGATAGATGATCCATGAGAGACAGAAAAATTCTGCAGTCCGTCCAACAACTTTTTCATTACTCTGTTCTGCAAAACTGGGACATATTGGCTGGATTTCCTCTTTGCTAAAATGTGTCAAGATGGCATTGTTCACCTCTAATATGCTCGCTTCCCAATTATGCCATTCTTGTTCTTTGAAAGTAAGCTTTAATCCCCCCATAGCCTCAAGTTTGCATTATTCTTTGGGAAGGATCAGAGTCTAGATAATAATCTCAAACAAGCTACCCAAAAATGAGGACTGGGGAGGGGACTCTGCTGAACATTTTCTCACTGAAGACAGACAGATGACTTCAGTTCAAATGAACTTCTGAGAGCATAGCCTGAGGGTTTTGAATTTGAAAAGATAATTGATGCCACCTGCATGCTAGAAGTCTTGGCCTGTAATGGGGTACAACCACTAGAGTTTAGGATATTTTTTATGATGCTCACATTTACCCGAAATCTTCAAATATCTGTGTCCAGAAGGTTATCCTACTCCAGGGTGCAGTATCTTACTCCAGGTTGTAGTGTCCAACTCAGTAACAGCCAGCTCTGTCACATTAAGGCAGTAGTCTTGCTCATAGGGTGCTATCATGGAGAGTAGATGCAGATGGTTCACACCTTACTCTGCTGGAGTCAGCTCCTCAGGCCATGCAGGCCCATGTAGGAATCACAGCAGCAGTGGTGGCACTGGGAGCTGTTTTGCCGTGAAAATATTTTCCTCTGCATCAGAAACAATGTCCATTCTCAGCCACTTTGTGAAATGGAATTTCTAGGTTTGAGCCTCTTTTGTGTTGAGATGCTGCAAGAGTTTTATGTCAGGCTGCAAACCCTGTAATGCATGTCCTGCTCTCCTGGTAGAGGAAAGATGG
This sequence comes from Cinclus cinclus, assembly GCF_963662255.1. Lineage (NCBI taxonomy): Eukaryota > Metazoa > Chordata > Aves > Passeriformes > Cinclidae > Cinclus > Cinclus cinclus. The sequence goes on from NC_085046.1 coordinate 52,631,201, forward strand.
AGGAAAGGAGAGCCGTATCGAAATATTGTCACCAACAATCTTTTAATTCACCAGATATTTGAATATTACTGGAGAGTAATGTTTCCTTATTTCCTGAGGGATGGAATTGGCAATAAATTCTGCCACTGCCTTGCAGAGTTCTGATTTTGTAGCCATTGCTCCTCTTACAGTGCTTCAAGTGTCAGTTGTGCTATCTATTTCCCACATGGATAAACACATAGCAAGTATTATATCACTTTATTAGGCTACTAATATCTGAGAGCTTGGGCTATGACATGGTATAAACAATAAATCATTGCAGTTATTCTTTATGTCAAGTCTTATTTCGACATCTCAGGCAGAATAAAGTGTTCGGTACAGCTTTCTTTTTATGTCTTTCCGCCTCCTCTGTTGTTATTAGTAGACGGTGTGCCTGATTATTCTGCCAGGGAAGGGAATGTGGGATAAAATATGGGCTCAGATGAGGGAATCAGAAAGAAATGTCTCAGTTCTTACATGGTACTCATAGCTGTGATTTTGTCTGGGAGAGCTGGGTGCACTACAGACCAGACAGCTGAAGTTCAGACAAAGCTACAAAACAGTTTAGCCTAATAGTTCCTATTGAAAAGGAATATTCCAGGGAATATGCCAGGGAGTCGAGGTTGTATGCAGCATCCCATAACAATGGGATACCTTGGGCATGTAAATACAGTTCACGGTATCCCACTGCTAAGAGATCTTCCTCAAAGATTTGTTGTATGAGATGGCCTGTTGAGCAATTCGTTACGCTAACAGTGTTCCATACAGCTCCAGACTATCTATTTCTGATAAAATCATTAGGAAAAACAACAGATTTGTATTTTAATGAAGAGGTGTATTAATTTTGTCACAAAAGAAAGGAATATTTTATGTCATCACGACCACAGCCATCTGCTGTGCAACATCTTTGGTTGCTGTCCATCAAAGATTTCCACTTTGGTTTCCTGGTGCCAGGCAAGACCATGGAAGCTTTCTTAGCTGCAGCATATTGTTTGTTGGCATAATTTTTCATCTTTTAGGAGAAGTGGCAAGCAGGCTTTACTTTCCCTTTCTTCTCTCCCACTAAGTTAGAGGCAGAGGTGTGGAGGTGAGCAGAAGAGGTGGGGCAGAAGGGAACACAGAGACATCAGCTGTGGGGTTCCAGAACGCCTTCAGCCTGTCCTTTCACCTCTGCAGGTTTAATCCATGCTGTGGAGAGAACGGTTCTTGCCTGCCCTAGCTGTGCAGGGCTTTCTGCATGACGTTCTTGAAGAGTCACTTCGGCCAAGAGTTATAACAAAAGCAGCACTGACTTTGTCAGAGAGTTCCTTGAGATAAAAATCCCCCTGACTGAGATTTCTTCCCATAGTCATGGTCAAGCATACAAAACTTTCATAAACAAGATTCACTGAAAGCCTTGAATGCCTGACCTTTCAGTTCAGGAGACTCTGCTGGGGAGCAACCATACCACACTGCATATTTCCCAAGACCTTTCTTGATTGCTATCACTTCTCTCAGCTGATTTTCCAATTGGTAGCTTTAGCCACAGAGGATTATAGTTATTTCTGCGGATGTGAAGGAATGTTTCATAACAGCAAGTGGATACCAGGGAACCCAGAATCTTTCCTGACAGAGACTGACTCAACTTTTCAGGTCTTTCAGGAGGCAACCAGCTTATCTTGTTGTCCAAAGCTGCAGCATCCTACAAAAAAACTCAGTCAAAACACCCAACCTAAAGTGGTATAATCTGAATGTCACAGAGCATTAATCTACATTAATCTATGTCAAAGCCTCTCCCTTGACATATACTTTTCCTGCTCAAGTCCCTTGTTTGTCATCTTTTGCAATAAGATAGTTCAGTAATCGAAGTGTTTCTAGTATGATTTTTTTTAAATAAATGCATGAACTAAGCTACCTGGTTGGTAGTAAATTTATTCTGACTAATCATAACCTAACGTCTCTCTAATCTTTACATGGATCTAGACTGAAGAAATAGAAAGGGAGAAAGGCTCTTTTACTGTCTTGAACTAACCTGAGGCTGCTCACAAGACAAGATTTGGCCCACTATGCATCAAGACTTCAAGAGGTAAAAGTTTGGGAGAGTCTTTATATTGCCTTTTCTTATATCTGTGTGCAGAAGCTGCAGGGATAAGGAAGAAGAAGGCACCTCTTCAGAGTAACATCTCCTGCCTGAGTCTAAATCTAGGATTGTCTATCCAGTCTTGCAACTTCAAGGAAAACAAATGCCACACTATCTAGTATGTAGATCTTCTTAGGGCATTAATATATTTGTTCCCTAATTCAGGCCTCTCTTCTTTTTGCAAGTCACTCAGAAAGACATCCTGTTTTCCACAGATTTTTGCCAGACCATTTGGGGGAATTCAATTTCAACCTCTGCTTTGTTAGCAGACTACCCACTCCATCTGTTAGTTGTTTGGTGTTTGTGAGGAGTGGTTTGTGGCCTAAATTGCATGAAGTCTTGTTCTTAGTGGAAATCAATCACACAGCTATACTCTTTTGCTCTTCAAAAAAAAACTGGCACAGTGTTTTTCTTCCAATCCAGTTGATTAGTTGCCTGAAATTTTTGGAGAAGAAAATAATAACCAATGAATAGTGAAAAGTCATTAGCATATAAATGCACTTGTTTTCGAAATAAAATCATCATTCAAACAATTTTTACCATGAGGAGGAGGGAGTGTGTAGTATGGGTAACCAGTGTCCATAAACACATCAGGATGGCATACCTTTCCTGAAGTCAGCAGCATATTTAGTATTCATTTCCCTAAGGCAAATGCTTTATCCCACTCCTTTTGTTTTACTTATAAACTGTGGACTCAACATCCCAAAGAACTGTGATGGGGATTTCATGCAAAGGGAAAGCCCTTGAGTGAGGATCCCTGTAGACAGGAGCAGGAATTTGGCTGTGGGTACAAGCATGTGAGTAATTTGGGTGTGTGGCACAGTAGGTTTAAGGGTGGCAGTTTGCTCATTGGAAAAAGAGAATAAAAAGAGAGTTTAAAGGTGATGCCAATGTGCTGAAATACATTCGCTGAAAGGTGGCTTAAGCCATTGTCATCTTCCATAAATACAGACGTGTTATGGGCCGTGGGAGTGATAGGCTGAGGATGAGCACTCGGTGCCATTAAGGACCACATCTGTCCCGCTCTGCAGCTACTCCTAATCCAAGCATTGACTTCCCCCTTTTCCCTTCACTGCCCGCCGTCAAGGTGCCTTGTGCCTCCCACATGCTGCTGGGAGATGCTGACAATGTGGTATAGATCAGATGAGGCGTCAGGAAGGGAAAAATTCGACATTGACTAATGCCCGATTAAATCATATGTTTGGGATCACCTGGGTCACGAACTGCGAGAACTTTCCATGAAAATTATGAGCCATAACTCAAGCAGGCAGCTCTGGGACAGCTGCGCAGCTGCGCGAGGCATGCGGGCTACCCTTTTGCACTCCGGGTTGATTTTAAATTTTATTTAAAAAAAAAAAATTATTTTCCGCGGTAACCCCGTCTGTGAGCCGCAGGTGAGGCCGGAGCGCCCGGAGCGCCGGCAGCCGCAGTGCCGAGGGCGGCCCCGAGGGGGCGCTGGCGGCCCGGCCCGCGCGGCGCCGGCTCCATCGCTCCCTCCGGATCCGCCGTGCCCTGCCGGGATCGCTCCCCTGCATCCTCACGTCGGGAAGCCGGCGCTGCTCGCCCCGCTGCTTGTCAGAGCCCTGCCTCCCGCCGCAGGCTCCGCTCCGCTCCGCTCCGCTCCCTGCTGCCGCCCGGAGCGATCGCCGCGCCCGCGGCTGGGGCACGGGGTGCTGTCCCGGGGGGACAATGGGGACGCCTCCCTTCCTGCGGTGGACGGAGGTCAGTGGCAAACTTGGCGTAGGGCGGCAAGTTTTTTCCATGCACCCGTTGTCCAGCTCCCTGTTTGGAGAGGAGAATCCACTGCATATGCCTGCGCCCGGGATTACAGATTGTACTTCCTGGGAGGAGAGAGCTGGAGGAGCAGTGGGGTGCTCTGCCGGCACCCTGCGACGCTGCTGGGCTTGTACGGAGCTGCAAAAACCGTGCTTAAATACTTTGTTTATCAAGGGGATATAGCTGCAACGATATGTCATTGCGAGAATCTCAGAGGGTTTTCTCAGCAAGACTATCTGGAGTAAAATTTCTTTTTAAAAAAGTACTATCAGGGATCAAATGAGACGCCTTCTCCGTGTCTCGCTTCTCCCACACGGTGTTTGAAGGGAAAGAGAAGCATAGGAAACGGGCAAACACAGATTAATCCCTTCCTGCCAAAATTCCCCTTAGAAAACACTTCCGTCTCTTACTTTTACCATTAGACTCTTCGGCTGCTTTGCTGGGTTGATTTGATGCATTGATTCTATTATGGCAGAGCTTGCAAAGAGTGAAAGAACATGAAATATAGTCCCCCAAAGAGCAGATGTCTCGGGCTAGGAAGATTCGTACAGACTAGCAGCAGAAAGAGAGCACTAGCAAGTATGCTAAATAAAAGCAGATACCAATCATAAACAATTACATATGTGCTTAAAAATTCTCCTCCTGACATCTTTACATTTGCTGGTGGAAGTCACCTTATGAATATCAGCAGATGAATTATTCTATATGGGTAAAGAGTTGAAAAAGCAAAGGACATCTCACTTTTTCCTTTAACCTTGGGGAATATAAAAGATCTGGCTCTTGCATCTCTTTCGAGAATACAGTGACTGTAAGGGAAAAACTCATATGCATTGGAAGGCTTCTGAATACATCTAAATAACAGGCATATCAATGAAATGCCAGACTTTGGCTGAACGATAACCCATATATAAATCATACGGTGCACTGTTTACCTTGAATATATGCTGAACTGCAAATCTAGCTCTACTGGGGATTTTGCATAAGTGGACCAAAACAGACTGGTTTAAGAAGTACATCTGCTTCATCCTTTTTTTGTTTTTTTGTGCAAGCAGAGCTAAACTGATGGTCTGAAACCTGCAATGGAAACTGGGAATCTGTTTATATTCTGTCTAGAAGTGCATCTCTGTTTATTTGTTTGTAGTTAGAACTAATATCTTGTGGTCATCCAAGTATTAATTCTAAATAATATTTGCCGTGAATGTAATTGCCTTTCTGAGTAACACATACTCTCTTGCAATCAGTCTAGCTTTCTGAGAAGGTATTAATTATTCTCACTTCTTAGCTGAACAGTTTCAGTGCATAACTTTCAGCCTGCGGTTTGATTGCAAACTCTCTCCTTTGAATATTCGTTATGCATCTCGGATGTCTAAACATACAGCGCGGTATTGTTTCTGGCTGCTGAGCGTGTGACTCAGATTTTTAAGCAGTAGATGGATAATTGGCAAGTAACAAACTTTCAATACAAATTAATCATTCTGGCATCATGGAAAATGCAGGATTCTCAAGGATTTCCAGAAATACCTACTGGCTATATGAATATTCTGAAATAATGAATAGCATTACTCACAGCCAACTGAAGTTGGCTGTCAGCTTGGCAGTCATGCCTGCAAAGTATTTTTGAATAAGGTTTATGCTTGTTTGTTTTTTGCTGTTCAGCTAGAACAAGTGCTATCACTTCCTAACTCGTGATGAATTCAGTGGTGCCAAACCCTGTGATTTTTATCGCAGGTCTCGTGATACTTGATGGTTTTTTTCCCTGTAACTTCTCATTCCCAGAGATATTTAATTAGGTGAGAATCTCAGTTTTCATTTTTATAGAAATCAGTTTCTACTCCTCAGACTGTGAAGAAGTTTGAAAGTATGACCCAGGGGCATTCTAAAGACAACCACAAACCCCAGGAAAAATAAAAATGTTTCCAACTTATTTTTTCTTTTCTTTTCTTTTGTTTTTTTTTCTCTCATGGCAGTTCCTTAAATATCTGATTCCTGATTCATGACTTCTGAATATTTAAGGATGGGACTACCCTTAATGAATTTTCCCCTTGCCCTCCCTAAGTTTAAAATATCGATGCATTTTCTTCAAAGGGGAGGACTTATTGCTGTGGAGCCACAGTGAGGCTACATGAACACAGCTCATAGCACTCCCTCACCACCTGTACTCTCAACTCAGCCCAACTGTGATTTGAATGCATTTTTTGCTTCATGTTATTCCTCTCAAAGGTCAAATTCTTTTTTTCCCAAGTGCAATGAGACCCATTACACACTGTGATGTTACAAGGTGACCCTCCCTACGGCCTGAAATTGGAGAACCATTGCCTTCTCAGGATAACTTGCCATGAACAGCAAAGAGTGAAGCTTTGCATGACCAGCCTTGTATGATGTGGGGGAATGCAGGCATTTGTAAGAAAATTTTTCAGTTACAGGAACAGGAGATCATCAGGCCGTTCACAGATGAATATTCCTTGAAAATTACACTCACCATCAAATAGTCCCCTCTCATCCCACTTTTTACTTAATAACGCATGAAATGTTCCCAGTTTCTGTGACTGTGCATGCTGTTTGTAAGTGTTTCCAAAAGGAAAAGTGTGTATTACTGCTAGGATAAGTAACATACAGTTGATAGGTTTTTCAAACTCTTTGATTACATGTTTTCAGAGCTTGTTGAAAAGCAGTATTTACAGTTTTTGAGGATTTCTTTCATTTTTTAGAAATTTGACTTTGTTCCAATTGGCCTGAAAACTCCTTTATTTTAAAAATTCCTATGAATTGGAAAAACATTCTCCAGAGACATTGGCAAGGGATGTCTCATGCACCAGTCAAACTGAGGAGAAGGTCTGTCTGATTTTTCAGCCTCTTATCCACCCTCCCAGATATTTTGCTGGTCTCTTTCCCTGATGCCAAGCCATGGTGCCACCATCCCTGTAACGCAGCCCAGCCTCGCTCTGGCCTGGGCATTCCTGGCCTTCCTCATCTTTCTTCTCCTTCACCATCCTCCTCACTACTGCAACTCTCTGCAGGGTATGAGAGAAAGTATTTAGAAACAGAAAATTCGCTTTGGGCCTCCTCCAAAACTGGTGGCTGTCCAGAGATACAGGTAGAACCTAGGAGAGGGGGACAGCTCTCTCCCTGGCTTGCAAGAAGACATATTTAGCAAAGATGGGGCTTTTCCTTCCTCCCCTAGGGGCCCTTTCTAGGAAAATTGATGATGAAATGAATGATTGCTACTGATCCTGCTATTTATCCCTAATCTGAAGGAAATACCCTGGTTTACTAAAAGGGGTAATTTAGAAAATAAAATTATTTTGTCACAGAACAGAAGGCTGAAAAGGTATCTGGCTCAACTAAACCCAAAAGACAAACACATTTCTTGCCCTGGCCTGCATCTCTTCTTTGACCTAAATGACATCTTCTGCATCCTGACTTTCCCTTAACTTGTGAGAAGTTTTGATCCTGATCTGGCCATTGCAGTTGAAATGGGAAGGGGAAAAAATTGCGAGTAAGGGAAAGGCTCTATAAAAGAGACTATAGTGGAAGGAAATTAAAGATAAGGAGAGCTATGAGGGACTCACTGTTGAAATGCACATTTCACTGACAGGGCCTTCACTACAAGGAATGATAAAAAGGAGCAGGGGGAATATCCTGCATACATGGGAAGTCAGAGGGCTTTCTTCTAAGTACAGGAAAAGGCACTGAGTGTGACAGAAGACCTGGAGCCCTCTCTCCTTCTCAGTCACCCACAGTATGAATGGATATCATCTTGGGTGCATTTGTCCAAAATCTTTTCCCCACCAGCTGGTTGGTTTGCATAGTGAGTCTGTGTGATGATGCAGGGGTGCTCATTCCCTCTTACCATGGTGTCCGATTATGTGACAGCCACCTGTGTTCTGGCAATACAAGTGCCTGTGTTCTCACTCGGTGAGTCAGGAAATCATCCCCCGTCCTCTGTGCATAAGTTAAAAAATGCTGATTTAATGTTTTTGGGGGATTTGACTAGAGTATTTGCTAGGTTTCTTTCTAGTCAAAACAAAACAAAGCAAAACAAAACAAAACAAAATAAAACCCCCAAACCACATTGCCAGATGCTACACTGCTAGTATATTATAAAACAAAGAGAGCTGTAATTTTATCACAGATACATCTGGGACAGGGCTGATGGAATCAGGCTGAGGAGTCAGAGCCTTCAAAGAGACCACGAAAGAGGCCACTCAATAAGCCTATTTTTTTTTTATATGATTAGAGATGGTTAAGCATATGAATTTGTATCACAAAATAAGATCCTGGGTTCTCTTCCTGATGAGGCACAAAAAGCAATGTTTAAATGGGAAATGTTGGAAGTTGCTGGCCTGATCCCCATGTCCCATGTGCCTACCACAGTGACTCATGGAAGCTGTGGTTCTCATGATCTGCTCTCCTCCAGGGCTGGCGCCCCCCATTCAGATGACTCTTTCCATCATGAGCTGCGGGAGTCCAAATAAAAAGAATATTGTGGTGCACTGTGGAAAATGTGTTGAAGCCTAAGAGCCAAAGAGGAAGGAGAGGGGGGGCTCACAGCGCTTGAATTACTGCTCCCATGAGACAATGGGACTAAGAAGATGACTGGGAAATGAGGCTGAAAAGAGACACTATGATTTTTGTTATGACCACTTTTTGTGAGTTGTCTTAGCAAATCCTGGAGCTAAAAATTTTAGTTTTTGTGACAGGAAATAAAAAACTTCTGAGAAAATCAAAACTTTCTCATGGAAGGCGCATTTGGCAGAATTCACATTTTCCTTTAGCAAAAGTGGTAACGCTTCAATGGGCTTCTTTCTGATCTGTTCTGCTTCCCATATTTAGCCCTGTTTCAAGTGGGACTGAGCATGGGGTGTAGTTGCTGCCTCCACAACTACACTTATGCAGATGCCTAATTAACAAGTTTGATCAGCTGTCACTGGGTTTCTCTCTGCAAATGTGCTTGCAATTCTTTTTTGAAAATGCTGCTTTAGAAGTACTGATTCCCCAGAGGCTGAGCAGTAAGAATAGCACGATATTATGAGTGATGACATATGGTGTCCTTTCTCTTCCCTCTAGCTGAAGTTCTGAGCCCATATACTTGGCAGAGTGATGCAGCAAACCAGAAGAAGTCGAGTAGAACATATTTGCTAGAATTTCAGGCTTTTCCATGTAAGCTTCCGTGCGGAAATATGTAACTTGAGCATTCAAGTAGTCACAACAAAGCTTATTCTGGAGTTGCATAGCTTCTAGAGCAAAACACAAGAATAGTCATTAAAAATTGATCCCTTTATGAGTTCCTGGTCTAGTGGACTTGTACAAATAATTCACAGGGTATCCACCATGCCATACCTCTGTGAGACATGCCAAGGCTTTCATTTTTGTTAAGCTGGGTGGGATCGAGGAATTTTCCATAAATCTGAGATCACAAACTTTGTATGAGTCTCTAATGTCATTTTGAGGGAAAAACCCCCACCTGACCCCTACAAGGATGTTCTTGGAGGTGACTCAGTTGAACTTGAAGGTTCAGAGTACTAAAGCATCTTCCTTCCTCTTCCATATGGGCAGAAAGGGTGAGGTGGTACAAAGTTTGCTGACTTCATCATTCTTTTCCTTTTTTCCTCTTTATAAGTCACTCTCCTCCTTTAAATGGCTCCTTCCATCTTGAGTGGCACCAGTATAGTCAGATAGGAGAATGGTGTGCTGTGAGAAATGGAGTTCTGCTAGAGGTCCAAGTGTTTTAAGGGGGGAAAACCAACCTCTTAGGTGCTCTGCTTAGCCCCAGAAAGTAAAGGATGACTCTACCTTTGCTAACACTATGCAGGAAGTCACTCACCCACTGTCACGCTACCCGTGTGACATTTATTGTGAAATTTATTTTCTCTTTCCTGGGCAACAGCATTTTAAATATGATTGGCACTGAAGAGCAGAACACCATTGGACAGAGAATACCACTTTTCTCTTCTGAAAACAGGCAATATCTGTATGCTGCCCCATATATTTCCAATACACAGAGAACGTGCCACTAAGGCTCATGGAAGTTACAGTTCCTTACAATTACTCTGCTGTCCTCCCAACCTAACATTATGTTTCCATGTTTGACTTGGTCCAAGAGCTTCTTCAAGAGCTTTATGAAATTCCAAAGAGAAAGTGCCTGCAGTGTAAAATTAGAAACAGGAAATGACCTATTCAATCATTTGGCCTTTGACCAAGAGTCACCTCCAATGGGGGTAACACTCACTTTCCCACTGACCAGAGAAGGCAGACAGGGCAAAGCAGATGGTTTGCTTTGATGAACTACTCCAAGTGACCAGGAACAGGGGCTGAAATGGCAGTTTGCTCATTTTATAGATACATGGATTACTTAATCGGAGTAAATTAATCTTAATGATTTTTCTCTCCTGAGTAAGTAAGTAACAGAGAACAGTAATAGAGAACAGAAACATATAGATGACAGGCAAAACAAAGGAAATTTGCAAATAAGGAGGAGAGATTTGAACTGGCTTATAAGAGACAGTGGGCTTTATCCGCTAAAGAAAACAAGAATGGTTTTTAGAATTATGAGTTTGGCAGTTCATTTTCTGTTCTTTGCACTGAAACTGTGAGTCTTATTTGGGCCATGAAACTGCTAAGGAAACGTGAAATGCTACCGCAAGAATAAATGCAATAAAATCTGAAAGGCAGTAGGGGAAAGAACATATTTTGTAGGCTTTGTTCCATATAAATGAGTGACTAAAACTTGGAATAGATAACTTGCTTAGCATTTCCATCTCTTGGGTTCACAATGAAAATTCTCGAGCTCTCCATAACTCTTTTAGATAAATTAGGACATATCCAAGTTAAACAGGCAGATATTATAACATGGAAAAATTTCAAGAGTTCAGTGTAAGTAAGAGGAATCAGGAAGCTGAACTGGGAAGATACCCAGATTTGCAGATCTGGAAACAGGGTGGGGGAGAGGAAAACAGCTTGAAGCAAGATGGATGAGACCAATAAACACTTTGTATGCTTGACCAGTGAGAGAAGAGAGCTGTTTCTTATCCCATTTTTGTAAGGTAACTTGATTTCTCCAGGTGGAAAAGCTTCTCATTGAATGAGAGCAGTCTTTGAGTATCACTAATATTGGGTAGCCCAAGAATAATGAACAGTGTCCGTGTATTTTTCCTGTTTGGGAGTGATTTAATTTTGGTTTTTCTTAATTTATAAGTACTTTTTCTGCAGTCACCTTTATTGTTTTATCCAGGGAGAGATACAGTGTATCACTGGAGAAGTGAAAGTACAAAAAAAGTAACCTAGCCTATTAAAAAATGGCTCAGTTTCATCAGGCCTTTCTTTTAGAACTGGACATTTGAGGAGGTGTGCATGTTCTTAAAGGGATATGGAGACCCCATAATTTGGTGGCAAATGGTAAAGGCTAGGGCCCTGTGCTTTTGTGATACAGGGTGGTCTGTTGCCTTTATGTGCACAATTGCAAACATCAGGAAGAGAACAGGGCATGACTCAATCTGCAGAATGAGCTACGTGACCAGCAGCAAAACTCACAGAGTTCCCTCTGCCCTCCCTTTTTATAGGAGTTTCCATGTTTTGGGGAGGAAAGGATAAAGAATAGCTAATTACCTTGAATGGTTCATTCTGCAGCAGAGAATGGAAATTAAGTCTGTATGTGAGTTTGGCACTGGGAGAACAGAGGATGCAGAGGCAGCTGAGAAGCAGTTCTGAAGTTTGGTTTGGTGTGATTCGAACCTGTGAGAAGTGGATACTGTCATTTCTGTCATTATTTTTATTGTTTACAGGGGAAAATAGGTTGGGCACATAGAGCTCTCTGAGTTGTCTTACACAGAGAGCCTGGGGAGTCCCACAGGAACAAGGCTTACCCTTGCTACCTCCTCTGCCCCACCCACTGCCGCTCTTTCACACCACTCAACTCCAGGTGCTCTCTTTTCTGGAGGGAAAGGGAAACTGCTGGAGACTCCTCAAGAGACATTGGACCTTCTTTCCTTGTGCTTGGAGAATAGGGGCAGAACACTGGACTGCTTTTTCTTGCCCTAGTCCCAAAGAGCGAGAAGCAGATGAAGGTCTTCACTCTTCTGTCCTTCAGGGTAAGGTGGAATCTGGGAGCAGAGCTTGTGCCTCTGCTTGCTGGTGAGCATAGTACACTGTGCTCAGAGGAGGTTTCCCCTGTTATCCCTGCAGAGAGTGCTGGGGGCAAGGGGAACACAGCTACCTGTCCCACTGGGTGATGGTCCTGGCTCCAGTGCCAGCTGAGAACCAGAGGAGTAGTGCTGCACAGGAACCAGTCAGCATGTGGCCAGCTAGGGATGCAGGGAACCCAGACACCAAGTTAACTGCTGTTCAGGCACTTCAATTCACATATTCAACAGTCCTGAAGAGTACAGAAACAGCCTCAGTTCCAAGCTGTCCCTTTTTTGTGTCAGGTAATTTAATTTCTTCCTGGAGGGACCAACGTTCAGATGATGAAAAGCCTTTGTCTTTGCATGGGGCTGTGTGAGATGGCAGCAGATGAAATCTCCCAGAATCAAAGAAAACATGACCACCAGCTAGGTCCAAGTTACCATCCTTTGGATTTCTGTGCAGACTGCAGCTGTCCTGCTGGTGCCCTTTCCAAAATCAAAGCCCTCTACTCTGACAGCCAGTTAGTGGGACTACAGCTGCCTCTTGGAGAGAAGTGAAACAAGCTGGCACGAGTTATCTTGTGTTCTCTCAATGGAAAGTTACATTTTCCTTCTATGACAGCATCTACTTGGGATACTAAAATAACTTTCCAGTGCCTAATTAAGCTTCCATATCCTTATTGGGAAAACGATGGTGGTATAGAAGGATTGAGATCTGCCCACAGCAAATAAATGGGTAGTCAGGGGATACAGACCAAGAATCCTGACTCCGAGGGCCCCACAAGCCAGTAGCAGGCAATTCCAATTTGCCTAGATGTAGGAAGAAACACCTGCAGTGGACTGACTTTCATTCAGGGATTTAGGCCTGAATCTAAGGAAATATAATTTAAATAAATAAATATACATATATATATATATATTTATTTGGCATTGGTAACTGTTCTTAAAAAAACATAAAGGCACCAAAGCTCATCATAATTGTTTCTGTAATTTCTCTCCCAGATTTTTTTTTTTTTTTAACAAAACAAGTAATTTTTTTTTTCTTTTTGATGCAGTCATCTGTCCTGGGAATAGAACAGGGTCAGGGAAAGTATGACAGTATAACAGAAAAAAAATTCCTTTCCAGATACTGTGGAAAAAAATCTGCCAAGTCTAACGATTATTTTCTATAGTGCTAGTCAATATACAGGGACAGCAAAGTTCAGCCATATATTCTGAATTTACACTTCTATTTTGATGGATCAAAAGGTTTAAACTACTCTTTCTCTCCCCCTTCCCTCCTCACTTTCATTCTCTGCTGTCTTTTATTTTTGCTGCATTGAAAAACCATGTTATAACTTTAATCGATCAGAAAAATCATTGTCTGCAGCAGAATTTGTAATGGAGGACTTTCCTCTGGTCTTGTCTATGAATAGATTTAAAAGACAACAAATAAATTATCTGGGATTAGTTGTTGATCACTTAAACTCGATGTTCTTATTCATAATTCATGCAGCGTTTCCATTCATGCTATTTATATGTGTATGTGTAGCACTTCAAGTGTAATCACCAAAAAGTAAAATTTAAAGGCATGCTTATGTATCTATAGGAAAGGTTTTATGTATAACACTTCTGGATACTTGAGTTTTACAGAACTGTTTCTTCACTGAAGTTGATGGAGTTAGTCTTGTACATATCAGGATATTAGGATCCCCTTGTTCAAGTAGTCCAGGAATACTGATGTTTTTGGCATTAGCAAGGTGATGCCACAGTTGCATCAAGGCTGCAAGAAACTTATTAAATTGTAAACATAATGAGATTCTTGAGTTGAACCTTGAATGAAGTTATATTGTAGATGTGTGGAAATAGTTTTACTTGTGGGTAGAAAAGATATGCATGGGGATATACGACCTTGCAAAGGTAGCATTTAAGTTAAATAAAATCACTGAAATTAGGTTTTCCTGCTCAAGTAATTTGGTATTACCTCTTAAAAAAGTAATAAAAAATTAGGCTCTATTGCTTAGAGGCCCTGACTAGAAGTACATTGCAGACTGCTAATTCATCAAAATAGGTTTGTTTTGGCTTTTTTTGTTGTTGTTGTTTTGGTTTGGTTGATCTTTAAGTTTTATAATTTTAAAGCTTGCCTCCCCTTTGTACCAAACGTATTAAACAAAATTAAATACAAGCAATGGTATCTGTTCTGGCTGCTGATCCATTCCACCTGGCAGATAGATTTATTCTGTGCTTGAGTCTAATTTCTTATTGACCTTAGAAACTCAACTGTCAAGAGCTAAGAAATTTGTGTATTTTTTCTAAAGATGAATGGTGTATCAATTACCATGTAATTACATTACAAAAGAAATATGGGACTTTGTAAGTATTTGTAAGGCTTACTTTTATTGCCACCTAAATTCATGAAGTTAATGTAAAGATTCTTGTGATTTTCACAGGCCTTGGGGCAGCTCTTGTAAATACCTGCAAAAACACTCCAGGATCCTTCCAACAGAATGTACTATAGTCATGGTGAGTATCTAAAATATTTGTTCTAATAAAAAAATCCATTCTAAATTTTGGTGGGTGGCCTACTTTATTATTAGTAAGATAATACTGGCATGCACTTAATCAAAGTAGCACGAGAAACTGGGAACTGCGGCAACAATTCTCATCTGCTGTTGGAGCTGTGGTAGTCACCAGCATGCCCCAAACTTGTGCCTGTTTGTGTGAACTCCAGGGGTGCTCTTACAAAAGCAGTCACTTTCTTTAGAATAGCACCTGGTTGCTACTGCTGCTTAGTGCCAGTAAGTCAGTGCCGTGCCAGAATCTGGGATGGTGGCCCTCTGGTTCTCTCATGGGATTGCTAAATTGTCTCTGTGCCATCACTTCTCCTTGTCTTTCCAACCTTCTGGGAAATGAAATTTTATTTGGTATTTTTTCCAAAGTGCTTTCCCAGAGTTCTCTATAAGAGAAAGTGGTTTACTTTGCAAGAGAAGAAGCTCTCCCAGTCCAGAAACTGCAGGAAGCCTTGGGGTATTTTAGAAATATGGCCCCAGTATGCCCTGGTCCAGCAGAGCGTGGGAGTGTGGGCACAGCCCTGACTTCTGAGTGGTGTCACAGATTCAGTGCACAGAGGAGACCTGTCCTCACCTATGGCCTCAAACAGCTGGAATCACATAAAAAAAAGAGGGAGACAGCAGCTTTTCACCAGTGAGATCTGTTGTGAGATATTTTACAAACACATGCAAAGACAGGGTCTGTGGCAAGGGGAGCTCAAAGGTAGGCATAGCTGGAAAGGAAAGTAAAGTTAGCTTGGAAGAAAATTCAGGAAAATGTGGGACTTGTGACAACATTAGTGTTCATTTGCTTTTGGCTGCTTCCATGGGGTATACTTATTTCTTTATGACTTTTGTGTGTGTTACTTACTGCAGAGGCTGAATGGGAACTGTTTGGGACAATAATGACTGGGCAGGAAAGGGTTACCTCAGGTTGAAAAAAAAATTAAATATTTCTCCTTATTGTATTCTGCTGTATCAAAAATACCTTTGAATAATTCTGGTTTCTCATTGTCTGTTTGGATCATACACAGCACCCATTGTATATACTAACCAGTCATAATTCTTTGCAAATGTTCAGCCCTAAAGCTGCCTGTGTTTCCAGTCCCACTGTCATAAAAATAATTGGCTTCATAGGGCTATTATGCATTTGCCTAATTATTGATATTTCTCTCCACTGTATGATGCTAATTTAACTTTTACTTTTTCCATGTTGGATTTATTTGTGATTTTCTTGTATACTTTTTTTTTTTTTCGTCCTGGCAGAATGTTGGCCTGGGCTCTAAGTATCAAATTTGAGTGTGACAGAGTCTCTATTCAATTCCAAAGTCATTTTCCATTCTTTATTTTCCTCAGTATTGACATGGGACACAGTTCCAATAAATGGTTAGTATAGCCTAGTACCTCTGATGACATACATATTTCTGCAAGCTGGGTTTTTGGTTTTTTGTTTGTTTTTTTTTTTTCCCATTCTCTCAATATATCCCCATATTGCGGAAATTGTATTTGTGGAATTTTTAGTAATATTTCTCCCATAAACTAAATTTTGCCCAAGTTTATTGCTCACTGGTTATACAGTTGTTCTTTATTAAAATAACCCTCCTTCCATTTTTTAAAATAACATTCTATGCACCTCACCTTCAGCTAGTTTTACTATGTGACCTTGCATAATGAAACCGCTCCAGTACCTCAGATAAAGAGCAATGTGCAACTGCTCAGCTTCCAGAAGGCTGTTGGGAGATTTAATGCACTAGTTTTGGGATATGCAAACAACCCTGCTTAGCTCAAAGATAAGATGGCCCAAATAATTCAAAGATAAGGAAATACAAATGGGAGGTTCTTACTAGCAACCCAGGGCTGTGAATTAAGCAGTGGTTCCTGGGTTTTGATTTTAAATTTGCTACATAGAAAATTTTGTTTGGAGGAAATTACTGGGATTTTTTTGCCTATTTGCAAAAATACATGTGAATATTATAATCATCTGAACATTTGTACTTCACATTTGGTAGCCACTGCTAAGGTTGACACTGCCTCTGAAATGAATGTATTCAGGAGCTTGTGAATTCTGTGTCTGGTCTCACAGAGGTAAAATTGAGTATAGTGCATTTAAATTTTATACTTGGAAAGTGTAAGCAGAACTAATGCAAGAGACCTGTGTTGGACCTTTGCACAGGGACTGTAGAAAATAGTAAGTATCTGAAGCTGGAGTCAAGAATGTCTTCTGAATGATGTCACCTTCTTAGTGAATGTAATCACTTATGTCATCTCTTTGCTTCTTTTAAGCAAGGGGGAAAATCTCCAGTAAAACTGTAAGTCTGGTCATGAAAAATTTGTATAGAAGGAAGGTAGTGTCCTATTAAATACAGGACACCAAATAATTTTCCCCATCCAGATTTTTCCAATAGCATGTGTAACTCAGTCAAATTGCATTTCCTGATATTTAATGAGTAATTTCTGGTATATACATTTAACCAGGAAAAACAGGAAATTCACCTCCATGGAGAAAGCCAACTAAAAACCTGCATGTTGTGACAAAGTTAAAACTGCAGTAGGAACTTTAACATATTCATTTCCTGGTGTCTTGCTATATTAATTATGCATCCTTTGCCTGCCATTAATTGAAGCCCAAGGCTTTCACAACAGGGGTGTCAAGTTAAGCTTATGGCCTTGTCAGACAGACACTCAATTAAATAGTTTGATTTTTCAGAAACACTGGATATACTTCATCTCCCTTTTGCTGAAAAGCTACACTTTCAGAAATCACATCATAGGTATTGAATTTAATTTCCTGAATGGCAGCTGGCCTTAAACACTGGAACTGGAGGTGGTGGGGGGGGAGGGTGGGGGGTGTGTGTGTATGTGTGGAAGTAGTTAAAGTTGTGTTTTTGCTAACAGATTATGCTGCTTTCCTTCAGTTTATAGTGCATCTATGGTCATCCTGGTAGCTGAGCTTGTCTTTGTGCTACTTTTGCATATTTTGAAGAGGGGGTCAGCAATAGGAGCAATAAGCTTTTTGAATCTAACTACTCTCAAGAAGGGATGAGTGTATACAGTGTAGCATCCAGGCTACAGCCTCTGAAAAATGAGGGTTGCTTACTAGTTTTGATATGAGTACACAACATGTGAAAAGAGTTTTCATCTCCTGGTCCCTGGGATTTACGGCAGCAAGCTACATCTGGGATATCAGATGGGTCATCACCGAATCCCCATGAGTCACTTCCCGCATAGTTTTCTCAAGGTGCTCCCTGTGTTTAGAAGTTTTGTGGGCTGTAAAAATCAGTGGTCTACAACAGGAAGAATGATTTGTGATTTTTGCTCTACAGCTACAAAGGACCTTCATTTATGTGATGGGCTGGTGTTACCTGTTAGTGTTGCTGCATGCTTCCAGCATGAAAGGCCAGAATATTACCAAGCAGACAATGAGGACTCTGTATTCATGAATGTCTCTATGAAATAGAGAGAAGAGGTCAAAATGCACATCCTCATCCCTCGACATCTAAAAAAAGTTCTCTGATTTGCTGATAGCGTTCATGAGGCAGATACTGAACAGTTCTTGGTGCTGGCTGCAATACAGCTTACTTTTTAAGGTGTGATGGATTTAGTGCTCTTTTAAATACCACAGGATTTGTGTGTGTGTGTCTGTACTGGTTTGAAAAGCAAAACCAGTGAGACTTCAAGTCAGTAATACAATTTTTAATAGGGAAAAGAAAAAGGAAAAATGAAGTACATGCAATAATAAAAAATAAAACCACTGACAGAGTCAGAATACAACCTGACACCCTGTCAGTCAGGGTGTTGGTGCAGTCCGATTAAATGGTGGCTACAGTCCTCCTGGATTACAGATGTGGTTCAGTTGAAGCAGTGGTATTGTAGAAAGTGTAGTTTTCCTCTGAAGGGTCCAGTGATGATGTGGAAACAGCCTGATTCTTCCTCTGGAATCCAGTGGAAAAAGCTGCTTTTGGCGTTCTAAACCTCAGTTTTTATCTAGGTAGGAAAGGCTTGGCTCATCCTCCTGGCTGGAGCATCTCCCAATGGGATGATGTAATCTTATCAGTTTCAATGGCCCATTAACAGAAGATATTTCCCACAGAGATAAGGATGATCACCCTTCTCAGAGGGTAATAGAATATAGATCTTGTATTGTGAACCAGGACAGTGTCTGTGTCTGTCTCTGAAAGGATCCTGAAGTGAAAATTAGCTGCTTCCTGCTAGTTAAGATATCAAATTGTACTGAATATTGGAAGAGTTGCCTTGGCTGGTCTTACCAGAGGGAAGAAGATGTGTTTCTCTCCATAAGGCATAACTTATGAAGCCACTCTGCTTTCCTGTAAGGAATGGCCAAAAACTGTAGTTGGAAAGAGCAGATGCATCCCAGTGATACTGGGAAACCTCCTAAGTTCCTGGTTGCAACACTCACCCCACTGAGCAAAGATTGTCTTCTTGGCACTTGTATGGCCAAGTCACATGGAGAGAAGCTGCTGAGGTGTTTTGGTCTTCCTTACTAGTACGGGACACTGTTTCCTATGTTTGTCCAGACACTCCAGCTCCACAGATCCCCTGTTTCTGCAGGGAGCCAGCACACAAGCAGCTTTGCCTTGTAGGTGTTTGAAGCACCTGTGTGGATAACTGTGCACATACAAAGGAGAATTCAGAATTCTTGTGGGTAGTTACATGGTTGCTTGTGATTTCAGGAGACTAAATGTGATGATCCACCCATTATCTGCCTATCACATATATGTCTCTAAATTAGATGAACATCCATGCCTGTTCAATGAGCCAAGGAATATTGTGAAGATTTTCTTTGAGTAACTATTAAAAAACCTCATCATGGTTTCTCTTTTGAAAAAAAGTTAAGCCACCTCCATTTGAAAATGGACCATGAAAGTAAAGCATTGTATAATATTTTTAGTTAGAGAGAAGAAACACTTGAACTAATACAATGATATTCAGTAAAAGAAAATGTTAAGTGGTTTATAACTATAGAAAAAAACCTCAGATATTTCACCTGTAGATGACTAGTAAATTATGCATCTGGAATGAAAAAAGGTGAGTATCTTAGACAAACTAATGTGATAGATTTGAGTCATCTACACAAGATGTAATTAAACTAATTAGAATTTCCCCAAAGAACCAGAATTCCATACATTGAATTATGTGGTATAAATGGGAATATCACTTGTGCTGCAATGTTCTGCAGTCCTTGGCTAAAAAAAAAAAAATAAAAAAAGACTTATTAATTTTGGAGTTCTTTTAAGAGGATATGTAACAGACAAAATAGTAGAGCATGAACTACTAGAATGACAGGTTTGAATGTAAGAAGTAGGAAAGTGATTAAAACCAGGCCTGGTTCAGTGTGGACAACAGAAGTCTGGGAAGAGACACGTGAACAGGCCATGAGTGTGTCAGGGGGATTACAGCTCAGCTGTTTGTTACCCTCAGGTAATGAGGGTAGAAGACATTAATCGACATTTGGTGGGGGTGATGTGGCTTTAACAAGCCAAATTCACACCATTTCCCTGGCTTCAGCAGAGCTGTGCCCACTGTGCTTACATGTGAGTTTGGCGCCGTGATCACTTGATCAAGGAAAGGGTAGAGTGGTGCAGAGGAGCCAGAGCTGTGGATTTTTTTATAGTCCTGAGCAGGCAGATTTGCATATGCTAAGTCAGTAAAGTTTTAAATGCTCCTCCTAAATTCACCACTAGTCCCTTCTGTCCCAAGTGACCCCTCTGTTGAGACATACTGTCTCTTCTAATACATATTAAAAGTCTCCTAATGCATCAGGAGGGAGAGGCACAGTTGTTCACAAAGTCTGTGCTGAAAACAGTCTGAGGGTTATCATTGCATTTTTAGCATTAAGCCTTGTGGACCCAAGCAAAGTCTGCCTGAATATGCCACAACTGGGAAAAGATGCTGTCTTTTCTTCTTCTTCTTCTTATCCTTTGTTCTCCTTCTCTTCTTTGTTTTAATAAAAGCTACTGCAGCATATGCATATCAAAAACCTGAAAGTTGTCTGGCACTTCAGATCAAGGAATGGATTCAAATTCACTGCCTCAGGATATGTGTCAAGTCACTGCGTTTATCTTACTCTTATATTACTGACTTTCTAGTTTTTACTGGGGGTAGTTTTCTGTTCTTATTGGTGTCGAAACCATGAGCAAGAGGAGTTGGTGGAGCATAGCACCTCCATGCTGAAATTGGGCAGGGTTCCCTCTTTGCTCTGCAAGGAGAAGATAAAAGGAGATTGGGAGCCCTGGGAGGTAGGAGTGAAGCTGGCCTGATGTCTGCCTGGTAGCTGTAGTCCATGATTAGTATAATTGTTATTATTTCTGTTTGCAATTATAATTGAGGGGTACTGTAGACTCCTTTAAATGACTAGTGAAACCAGCAATAGTATGAAAAGCACAGAACAATGTGTGGGGGAGGATGCTGATACTGTTGTTTTCCCAAGAGTTAATTTTTCAGCCAAAAACTAAATGCATTATGTGACTTCTAGTATTTTTCCTGCAATTTACAGAATTATATTTTCAGCCTCTTTCTCTGGAATTACTTTGAAGTTTTCTGAGCCCCTTTGAAGAACTAACAAAACAGAAAAATGTAGGATACATTTCTAAATCCAACAGGCTTTTAGAAACAAAAATTAATGCTCTGGAACCTTCTACCAACCCAGCAAAACACATTGCTTGATGAAATATTCAATCAGAGATACTGCATGCAGAGGGAACATGCTGTCTCTGTTTATACTGTAGTTCAGGTCTGGTTAGAGGCAATGGGTAGGCAGCTGTTTTTGACAGTCTGTATGGTTCTATATATTTATATATATATATACATGTGTGTGTGTGTGCGTGTCTCTGTGCATCTGTGTATATACACTTTGGAAGTTTTGACCTGCATCTACTCATAAGTCTATAAAACTTTTAACATATATTTATATGCTTACATGCATAAATTAGAAGGAAGTATCAGCAAAAATTACAAGGAGTTGAGATTTCACGAGATGTTAAAATACTGCTCTGTGTACGAAAGGTCAGATTCTGAATTTGAGGCTAAACTGATGCAGCACTAGGTCCCAGGCTCCAAAAATTGACTTTGAATGTTATAGGAGTACTCACCTGTTCTGATTTGCCTGAACTGAGGAAAGAGGCCCTGGCTTTGGGGAGAGAAGCAGCAGGCTGAGGTGCCTGTGCCTGGTGCAGGGAGCCCATTGATGTCTTTGTGTGGCTGGGCTGGGCTGTGTTGGTGAACCAGCTCACCTGGGGGTGGTTTGAAAGTATGGGTGCAGCCCTTCTGGACGCAGGGTAGAGCTGAGTGCTTCAGCTCCTGTGGAACCAACACTGTGGTAGTATCAATGCCAGCCTGAGCTTTAAGCTTTTTTTCCCCTGCCTTGGAAGTAAGGAGCCAACTTCTCCTTTGCCTATGTGATTTGCAGTGCATGCCTGCACAATTCAGCTTTTTGCATGCTGAATGAAGATATAGGGAGCTCTAATGTAGACCAGTTAGTAATTTGGGGTATAAAAGAAACATATAATCCATAGTACATTCTAGAAAATGAGAAAAGAGTTAAAAGTCTGAAGTTAGAAATCAGGAGATTTCTGACCCTGCCATGATCTCTCTGTGAGACCTTGCACAACTCCTGTTTCCTTTCTGCCTCTGTTTCTCCATTTATAAATCATTTCCTGCTCTGTGCCATATGAACCAATTCATCCTTGGGCAATTTTGAGCATTAAACACTCTTAAAAAGGCTAAGTCGTATTATATAGTAATACCTTTTTCCCTGGTGTGATGAAGCCTGTGTCTGTTCTCTGACTTGACAGCAGGAAGGAAGGCTCACTCTGAACAGACTAAAGTACATGAGGGATTGATTAGGGAAAAGGAGTGGGCAAAGGAGGGAGGAGAAAGGCAGTTGATGGAGAGAGGCAAGGAGTGAATAAATGTAAATTAATTGACATGACTTAACACAGTGGAGGCTGAATCTCACCTTAAGTAATGCAACATGGGGCAGGAAATCCGAAAAGCAGTTTATTTCAGGAAATATCCTGAGGCTTGGGTAACAGAGAAGCAGCAGGACAAAGCAGATCCCAGTACACTGCAGTTCATCAACCACTGGCCAAACTAGATGTTATTATAAAAATGGACCATAACCTCTATGAGGAAGATACTCTTCAAAGCAAATGTGAGCCTCCTTTGGCAAGTCAAACAGTTCTTGGTTTTGCCAGGTCTCACAGCTGAACAACAAATAGGTACACAAGCAGTCGTTTGAATGTGCAGGCTGGCCCTAGGAACTCTGTCAGACCCTAACAAGCTAAGGCTCTTTAAGGACCTATCTCAGAAAATATTGTCCTGTCAGAAAAAGGGTAAGTTTCTCTTTGGCATACTTTGGAAGAAAATGTGTTAATATAGCAATTGCAAAAACAATTTGAATATAATGAACAAGAAGAAACAATCAGGCATATATTAATCCTTTCAGTTGGAAAGTGTGGAAACATCTGCTCAGAAATGTGTAATCTAGATTAGCAGTGTAAAATGTGTGTATCTAGGATTGGAGAGAGACATGCACAAACACAAACTCATGCTTTTTATACATGAAAATCAGGACAGTTTAAGATTCATAATTGAGAACGGAAGGAGTTAAAGTATGAGAGCAACCAACTGGGAGAGCTGTTACCTACACTTTGAAGATAAGGACTGAAGATGGTGTCATGAAAAAAAGGGCAGTCACTGATGGTGTCAGAAGAGAGTGATTGCATTTAGGCAAATACAAGCAAAGAAGGTAAAGTTTCCAATTCTGTTTTACATGGATGTCACCCAGGTAATAGAGAAGAAAGCTATGCCTGTCAGGAGAGAAATTGGTGAAGGTCTGGATAGGTGAGTGGACTTGAAGGAATCAGATTTTAGTATTAAAGGAGTATCAGGAAGATACAATATGAAGTAAATATGCTCATGTTACAGGCCCTATGCAGGTGAGGATCTGTGAGCTTTTCACATATGTAAGTTGCTAAATTTTTAGTTGATAGTGAGATGGTAAAGACAGGAAAGAATGATGGTTCTGAAAGATAAGGAAACTTACTTGGACAATTTATTGAATTGTTGTTGAAATAGTTGTTGAAATAGATGAAACTTGAGATTACATGAAGTAGCCACTGGCTTGCTATGGAAATTACGTACAAGAGGAAATAGCCAAATCTAAGTAAATAGAGTAAATGAGAGCATGAGGAAAAATATGGAGCTTCAGGTCTAAATGTAACATGTAAGAAGCTATTTTGGAGGAAAAAGTTTAATCTGACCCTAACCCAAACCATCTGTTCCTGTCTTTACATTCACTGCTGTTATCTCTAATCAGACTATTATCACAACACTAAAATTTGGGATCTGAATCAAAAGTTCCATTAATGCTGACTTCACATTCCATATAATCACTGAAATTCAAGGGTTTTTATCTTCACCTGTGTATACATCCTACCTTCCCCCTCTGCAAACCCAAGCTGTCTGTGCATACCAGGCAGATTTCCATCGACTGTCTTCAAATAAATTTCGGCTTGTTTTGCTTTCCTCTCTGTTAGTAGACACCAGTGGGGCAGAGTTTCTTGAAGGTCAGCCCTTGCTTCTCTCTACCTTCAAGAAAGAGGAGAAAGTTATGTTCATTCAGCTCAGGCTCAATTGTGATAGTGGTGGCTTAGCCTGGGCACTGACCACACTCTACTGATAGATCAGTGGCCAAAGCAATGAGCAAGAAATTGTTTTTCCATTTTCAGGCAAAATTTTGCAGTTACAAACTTGTAATGGGTTGGCAGAATTTCCCTGAGGTGATACCACCAGCCTGTTAAAAGCTGAGCACATGGGAGGTCTGACATACCCTGGAGCTCATGTGACTGCAAAGAGACTATTTCTAGCTCTGACTCTGTATGGCACATCTGACTTGAGCAAAAGAGCTTCTCCAGGCTTTTTTTGTCCACTTTGGACCAGGGACTCAGAGCTCCTGAGCACCCCAGCCACCACTGTCAGGGGCCATCTGAGGCTATAGATGTACAGAACTCTCATTGGAGAGAGAGAGACTTATTGCAGGGGTGCTACCATAGCCAAATATACTCTTAATCAGAACCATTATCCTCTTAGTGTATTGAAGTTCCTCTGGAATACCCATGGATACAGAAAGCTCCTATCTCTGTCTTTCTCCTGCGTGTGTCTGGAATTTACGAAAGCAGCACTCTTACTATCTCCTTCTTGTCCCCCTTGCTACAGAATACTGTAAGTAGCAAAACATGCTGGAATAGTCTCTGCCAAGCACTGCTTTCACAAGTGTTGGCATCCTCCCTGTTCATACTGGCATTTCCTCTATGGAAAACCATTTCCCTACAGGATTCAGGAGTGTAATCATTCAAAGTTGATAGCTACAGACTGCTGCCTCAATAGGTTCTCAGTTGCAGTTCTTCATTGGAACGTCAAACAAATTTTCTGGGCAGATTTGTTCTCTGACACATAATTTAGTATGTTTACATTTCTGTTATGTTTGGACATGTGTTCAGTAGAACATGAGATGGATTTGCCAGTTTAACACAGACACTGCTTGTCCTGTCACACCACTTTCTGAGGGCACATCAACAGGGGCTGCAGACAGAAGTGAAGGAGATCCTGGGTTGCTTTTTATTCCCGGTTCTTGCTGCTGACTGTGATTCATGACTATAAAATCATTTTAGTTTTCTCTGCTGTTCTGTACATTCTGCTCCCTCACCCATTGTGCCTAACATTCCTATGTTATGTTTACAACATAGAATCCTGGAATGGTTTGGGTTGGAAGGGACTTTAAGGATCATCTAATTCTATCCCCCTGCTACGGGCAGGGATGTTACCTATTAGACCAGAGAGTTCAGGACCCCTTCCAAGTTGGTTTTGAATACTTCCAGGGAGCATTCACAGCTTCTTTGGACAATATGTTCCAGTGTCTCACCACTGATAGTGAAGGTTTTTTTCCTAACATCTTATCTGCATCTTTTAATTTAAAACCATTTCCCACTTTTCCTATCACTATCTGCCCTCCCTGTTCTTTATAAGCCCCTTGAAGCACTGGGTCTTGTGGCCCCTTGAAGTACTGGAAGGACACAATGAAGTCTCTTCAGAACCTTCTCATCTCTGGGCTGAATAATTCCATATCTCTCTTAGCCTGTTTTCATAGGAGAGGTGCTTCATGCCTCTGGTCATCTTTCTGGCCTCTTCTGTACCTGCTCTTACAGCTCTACATCCTTCTTTTGCTGAGAGCCCCAGACCTGCATGCAGCACTCCAGGTGGAGTCTTGTGAGGGCAGAGTAAAGGGGGACAATCACCTTCCTTGATTTGCTGGGCACCCTTGGTTTGATGCAGCCCAGGATACCACCAGCCTTCTGGCTTGTGAACACACACCAGTGGCTTATGTTCAGCTTTCGGTCCACCAGCAGTCCCAAATCCTTTCCTCCAATGCTGTTCTCTGTCAGTTCTTCTCCCAGTCTAGATTCACATCTGGGATTGCCCTGATACAGGTGCAGAACACAGCACTTTACCTTGCTGAACTTCATGAGGCTCTCATGGGCCCACTTCCTAAGCTTGTCCAAGTCCCCCTGGATGGTATCCCATCCTTCTACTGTGCCACCTGTACTGCTCAGCTTTGTGTTATCTGTGGACTTGTTGAGGGCACACTCAGTCTTGCTGTGTCATTGGCCAAGATATTACAGAATCACAGAATCGCTTAGGTTGGAAAGGACCTTCAAGATTGTTGAGTCCAACCTCTGACTTATCATCTTGTCAACTAGATCATGGCACTAAGGAACATGTCTGGTCATTTCCTGAAGACCTCCAGGGATGGTGAGCACACTGCCTCCCTGGGCAGCTCATTCCAATGCTTGACAACTCTTCCTGTGAAGAAATTGTTCCTGATGTCCAACATGACCCTCCCTTGGCACAGCATGAGACTATAACCTTTTCTTATTAAAGAGCACGAGTCCCATGACAGAGCCCTGAGGGACACCATTCATCACGGGCCTCCACCTGAGCACAGAGACATCAGCAGCTGATTGCAACTAATCCTGGTACTGATTGCAACTGCTCCTGGCTGGGATCTCAAAGTCCCAGTCCCACTACTGCAAGTAGCAGTCCTCTCTATCAATGATCCTTGTAATTGTTAACAGGCTGAGTATGAGCACATGTGAAGAAGAGTGTTGTGCACCTTGGTGCACAGCCTGGCCCATACCTTATCCCCAAGGCTTATATGTGTCCTTCACATCCAGATTTTCTGGTAGTGCTATCATTATCTATATATTTAGTGGTAAATAAAAGCTGTAGGGTGTTTGTAAATATAGTCTTTACTTGAAGTGAACTTAGATGAGGAAATAAGAGAGAAACATATAAAGTCCTAGAGTTTTTTTCATGTGAAATGAAGAAAATGTAGATTCAACCTCAAAGCCATCCTCTCTTGCCTACACTACCTTTCTTGTTATCACCTGTTCCCAAACCATCAGCTCAGGTCACAGTTCATGAGCCTTTCCTGCCACATACCTCTGTGACAGCCCCATTTAAATCTGCCCCTTGAAGTTTGACAGAAGAGCTGTAATTCTAAAATGCCTGGCTTTTGCTTACTGCACCTTCCTTTCCAAAAAGTGCAGAGTGTTCTTAAATTGTGGTGTGTTTTCCATATCTGATTTTGAAGAATAATGCTCTCTTACTGTGGTTTGCTTCGATAAAGAGTAGTTCTGCTTACTTCTCTGTGCTTGCCTATTTCAGCCAAAATACAGCATGCTTGATTTTGGTAAGGGTGAGCAACACTTTTGCAAGCAACTTGCAGATAGTGAAATTTCCCTCAAGTGCCTTCCTGATTGAGGCATGATTAATGTATCATCATCTCATGTTATATAGCCTTGTTTGTCTTCCTTTACTTGGTAAGAGAGTGAAGGATTTTAATGTTTATAAGCGATGTCACTTTACTTAACTTCAGAGAGATTAACCAACCATGGTCCTGGAAGAGGCCCTTGTGTAGCTCAGCCTTACAGAAGGAGATGAAAAGCTCCAGCTAGCCATCACTTGCACCATTCCCCAGCTGTACCTAGAGAAGTAGCATCAGAGTGCAAATTTCTAGCGAAGACAGCACTTTGTTGTTGCACTTTTGTTCAAGCATAACCTTTTCCATGTCTTCCTGCTTCTGTTTTCTGGGTGTGGTGGTGGGGTTTAACCAAGCACTTTTTTATGCATCTTTTCAGCTTTTCAGAATGATGTCCAGCACTGGGAAGCTTTAAAACTTTGATTCAAAGTCTAAGGAAATAAATTGGAAGATTTAATTGATATTTATTCAGGGGCTCTGAAAACGCACTCTCTTTTCACCATCATTTGCTGTTCTGTCAGTTCTGTCTGGAGCATGAGATTTGTCCCAAGCCCCACATAACATCAACTGCAATAAATAAGTGGAGAAACTATTCACACTTCACATGTGAGAATGTGCCCTCATTTTACAGCCCATCTATCAAACATAAACATACTGCAGCTTGGGTATGGATGCAGACCAGGAGGATTTATGATCCAAACTCCCTGAACACAGTTTTAATAAGTGCTACTACGAATGTTGCAATAATATAATACATTTTAATGTGTTGGAATGCACTCCTTGGGAGTCTGTGGGCATTTAAAGAACACAGCCCAAACAACTAAAGCCAATGTTTTAATAAAGCAACAAAAATCCCTTGGACGGAGAACATCTGAGTGCTGAACTCAGTGTTCAAACAGGAACGTGTTGTTGATTTAGGATTCTGGAGGAGCTGGTCACAGGTGGAAAGATTTGTGCAGGGCCTGAAACTGTTTCGGCCATGAACAAGGTGAAAGGCCATGACAGTTTTGGCAGAAGTAATGTGGGTCACCTTTATAATTTACTGTATTTGGGTGTAAAGTTCTTTTGAGTAAAGCAGTTACAAGTAGATTGAGAGGGTCTTTGTTGCTATAAAGAGATGCAGTTTGGGGTTTTTTTTATTAAAAATGAACTAGTGAAACAGAGAACACAGGTGCTGAGTGATCTTCGTGTCCTTATCTCAACCCATGAGCCTTTAATTCTATGTTCTTCCCCTGTTCTGTTGCAGAGGGGAAGGGATAGGGTGGCTTGGTGGGCACCTGACAACCAGTCAAGGTCAATCTACCTTAATGCACTTCACAGCTCATTTATGACTTTAACATTTCTGAGAGTTATTTGCCTACCTCACTTTGTGGGGAGATAGTCAAATCTTAACTCAAACCCCAGCAAATATTGGTCCTTTAGGATTTGATATTTTTGGTACTGAAGGAGTAAAGAAGGTATTATTGCTGTTATTTCATACATCTATGCAAAAATTTGTATGTGCATTCAGACTATGTAAATAAGGGAATTGATACCATATACATTCATTTCATTGTGACAGGGTCAGAGTTGAAAGAAAGGGGGTTAGAATCACTCAGCATGATCTTTGCAGAGACGTAGAGAGCATGCAGGATTTTCTCACCATTCCCCAACTGTGCACCAAGTGACATTTGCTAGTACATTGTTTGTGGTGAGGTCTTCTTGAAAAAAACTGGAGGAATGAGAAATATCCATAGTGGTATGGGTGAATTCTTACCAGGGCTTTGCACAATGGTTGCTTTTCTTGCCTGACACACAGGAATACTTTTTCCTGTATCCCCATTCGTGGCTTATTGTCACCCTGTGGTCTATTCATGCCTTTAGGAGCATTTGCCTTCTCCAATGTCTTCAGAATGGAGCAGAAATTTGTGTCACTCCACCTGGCATGATAGTACCTATTTCTACCCTGCAGTTTGTCATGGAAGGAGTGTTTATTGATGTAGGAGATGTCTCTTCTGTCAGAGCTTCAGCTGGTGGGGAGGATGGGGGCTGTAGAACTATATGATGAGGTAGAGCATTCTGCCTCATGAGTATCATGGAATCCAGAAAAATATGTGGACAAGGAAATCTAAATTCTTGAACAATGTTTTTTTGCAATCTAAATTTAAAAGACCTGACCATGAACTTCCCTGGTTCTTACACTTGATGACAGCAAAGCTTGAAGGGTGGAGCCTGAGAGATGTGTCAGAGGGGCTCCATCCATGAATAACCTGCTGGAGTCCAGCTCCACACAGTCACAACCAGATCCAGCCTCTGCTGAGCCATGGATGAGGTGTGCGGGTGGGCTCTGAACATGGGGCTGGTGGAGTCAGTCCAACTCCTTCCAGAACTGGTGTCTGCCTCTTAAAAGAGGAAATATCCATGGCTGGCACTAAATGAGCTTCCACTGGGAGGTTTCATGGGACAAAGTGTCCAGGCACTGAGAAAGTACAAGAAACCAAACTTTGGTGGGTCTGTACAATGCAGTTCATGTCCCTGTTGTTTGCGGGGATAAGCTTTGCTCTCCAGGAGTGTGAATAAAGCTTGTTGATGAACTTTTAAATGGATTCTGCAGCCAGTTAATGAAGAGGAAAGTTGTTGCTGGTAATGCTGACGTGGATAAGGATAGGTGGGCATCCAACACTGAAAAGCAGCTGCCTCTGTTTAGAAACCCTGTGCACGTGGAGGATACCTGACCAGAAGGACCAAAGAGTTTGCTTCTCATGTGCCCACTTGAAATCATCTGTGTATGTCAGTGTGATGAAATTACTGATGATCACAAGAGTCCAGAGGAGCCCTGATAAGGTGTTATGCTTTGTAGCACAGGAAACAAGAAGCAAACCCTGGGGTTCATTCTCAAACCCACTCTGGGAGCCTTGAAATTTTCCTCCCTCCAAATGACAGACACAAGGACCACCTCTATAGAGCTGGGCAGCTGGCACCTGGCCAAAATGACCCAAAGGAACCCTGATAAATGGTCATGTTTGGTGCTGCAGAGAAAGGTAAAACAACACCCACAGATCAGTGCCAGTCTGCCCTGGGGGGACATTGCTTTCTTACCCCAGGGCCGGTGATCAGCTATTCCTGGAGCATGTGACCAAGTGTCTCTTCCCACAGGCTTCTCACACCTTCCAGGAGATGCCTAAACCCCAATTTGCCCTACCTGGAGCCATCTCAGGAGCTCCAAGAGTCACCAAATACCCCCAGTCTGATCTACCCGGGAACAAAAATACTTCCTTTATGTGGCAGGGCACCAGTGGGTGCTTCAAAATCCTGGAACCTCTGGCAACATCTCTGCATCCCATTTCTTGTGGCTGCTGCTCCTGGCTCCTTAGGGGGATGAGAATGACAAGCTCTGCTTTGCTCCTCTAGAAGGCATTCCCTTAGTTGGGCTGTTGTTATCCAACTAAAAAGGCCTGAAAGCCTCAAGCATCTCCAGTGGTTGATGGTTCTCATGTCCTGAGGGGCTTGCATCCATTTGCTGAAGGCTGAAGCAGGATTTACATCCATCAGATGGACTTTGAACATGGCCCCACTGGGAGCTGTTTTTGCAGCAGAGAACCTCTAGCAGCCTCATCCATGCCCAGATCTTCCTCCCTCAGCCCAAGTAATTCCACTGGTTCCTTGGGGACTTTGTCTCAGATGTCTCTCAGATGTCTTCAGACTGCCCTCAGGCCTGATCTGTCAGTGGGGGACATGGAAGGAATCTCCTTTTATCCTGTCTTGGGACTCCATGATTGCTGCATTTTCGGGTGGTGGTAATGTGCCATGGGGGTGATGAGTGCCTCAAGTGCAACCCTGCCCCCACAGACCCCCAGCACCCTCAGCACCCCTCTAGCCAGCATCTTTTTGAGGAAGGTCTTTGTTAGTTGATGAACTGTAGTTGAGTGCTTTAAAATGAGTGACAGGATTGTAAACTGTCAAATCCCAACTTTTCCTCTGAGGTCTCCCACACCTCAGGAAACATTTGCTGTCAAAAAAAGAGGAGATGGTGAAAATTGTTTCCTGTTGGGAAGGCTAGGCCATTTTAAAGCACTTTTATAGGACTTTGAAGAGATCAGTTAATGATTTTCTCCCCCTTACTTGAAAGCATGAATACATAAAAGCTGGTCAAGCTGGTGGTAACCTCTCTTCATGTGTCAGGGAACACCAGAGAGCTATAAATTGTGCTGTGTGGAAAATTCAATTCTACCAGAAATTACATGGGTATATCCAGCTACACGAGTGAGATTGGACACTGACCAAAATATTAGAAAAACAAGTGACCACAAACCACAGAGAATTCTCAGACCCAAAGCACAGACCAAAAATGCTCCAGATTGCACTTTTTTCTCCCGAAAGCAGATTTTATTAAAGCCATGCACTCTTGGTTATGGATAAAGTACTGAACTGTTTTGAAGGGCTATCAGAATATTTAGCATTTTACAGAGGATCAGGCCAAACAAGCCCACATTTGGCTTGCCCAAACACATCCTGATGATGTAGATTCTTGCCTTGCTGCAGTGTCACTGGATGTTTTAGCAAAGACACCAGCTGAACAGAGCAGAGAGGCCCCACAGGAGTCAGTAAGATCTGGAGAAGCAGGAGAGGTGATAAGTAGGAAAGTATGCTCTGGTGCTACCCTTATTTCTCCTTCCTTCTTAAGGGCCTGATTCTGTAACTAGTCCTGCGTTGTCTCTGGTGCTACTGGACACATTTGTGCAAACTGCTGCCTTTATGCACGAGTATCACTTTCCTGTCCAGAAAATAATTTGATAAGAATAACCTTCTGCCATGACTTCTTCACTTCTCCTCTAGGTTGTTTTAGTTTTATTTTTACTCACTGCATGCCCACCTTCCCCAGAAAGCTCTCCCAGCACCATATGATGTGCTGCACCAATGGCTGATTGCTGCAGCAGGGCTCAAACCACGCTGTTATCGTGACTCTACATACAGGATCTGAACCTCTTTCTTCCTCTCCCCCGGGGTGTTTTCAGTTGCTGTGGTCTAAAGTAGCAACTGCAGCTTCCAAACTCAGAGTGAGGATATTGGAATCATGTGTGTGTGCCTGCCTGGAGTGAGAAGCTTTTCTTTGTATGCTGCTGAACACAGTGCTCTCTGGCTGGGAGCTGCACAAGCTTCCTTCCCTTGGAAAGGTGCCTTATGGAAAGGGAGCAATGGTAAAGATTTCTACAGTTAACAAATTACTGCTAGATGTGCATATCCCAAGTGGGGCTGGAGCCAAATATGGTCCAGCTTAGGTGAAACACAAAGTGCCTGTTTCTTAGAGGAAGGGTTAGGGTTGCAGTATAGAAAAACTTCTTTTGATGTATGCTGCTGTATGGGGCTGGGGGAAGGGAAGATATTTTTAAAAGGTAGCGTTGGAGGTTCTTTCAAAAGAGGCCTCCAACCTATTTGTATAATAGGGTTGGGATGATAGTGAACATTGTGAGTATGGCCTTGCCTGTATTAGCATATTAACCACTGAAAAATCCAGCTCTGCATAAAGTGAGTGTATGAGATAGAGGCAATCACTGATTCCATGGCTTGTATTCAGTGGGTCATTCCAGCTCAATGACAATAACATGCTTTCCTGTCCTATAAGTGTGAATTCAGAAACTGTGCCTCCTGGCCACGGTTTTGCTAAGGATTGTCAGAACTAAGTCATGGACTACTCTGTTGCCATGTCCATAGTGTTGCTACATCACATCCTCACCGCCATTGCTACAGTTGTGTCAGTGTTTCAATCAGAATACCCACCTTCAGGGTTCAATTAGCTCTGAAACTAATCGTGGCAGACAAAACTTGGGGAATAAATTTGTACTTTTTCTTATTATTTTGTTAACATGTTTGGAAGATTCAACTGCAGCCTTGTAGTTGAGCAAGGATTTCTCTTCTAACCCCAGTTTTTTTGCTCTGGGTGGTGTCTGCAGAAGAAGGATGATTAAGTGATAGAAACTGGGAAAGGAGTTTCTTAGTTTGGGTGTGATGAAAAAGTTATTCCAAGTATAGGCACTGGGCCAAGAGATATGCATGAGTTTTGATTTCAAGGCTCTGTGTCTGCCTAGGATAAGTGAAAGGCATGTCTTAAGCACTTCTAAATAAATAAGTGTCATTTAGGTATGCAGTTGCCACCCTCAGAAACTTTCCAGTGCTCCTCTTTGCAATTAGATGTTATCTAAACTTCCCTGCACTTAATATAGAGAATGCTTAAGCAACCTGTGAATAATGAAGTATGGTTATTTAGTACCTCAGGCAGTAGAGAAGATTTTAGAGGTGGTTGCTGTAGCACAATGGCTGCTATATCTCAATGAAATAACTTGTCAGTATTACAAGACTTTTCTGAGGTCAAGGAACAGATACTTTCATTCCTGAGCACATAATGTCACAAATTTCAAAAATGAATTGCAACACTGATTGTAAAATAGTAAGATATTTTAAAGGATATAATTTAATTTCTTTGCATTAGATATTATGTTTGGAGCCCTTAGATACTACAATTTGAGGATTTTCATTTTGCAATGGAAACTGCGCTCCTCATGTAACCAGATGTCTTAAGAAGTCAGGGCTTTCAGGGAAATCTGAACCATCTCAGTAACCACTCAATGATCATTGCCTATGGTCAGTAGTATTCAGGACCTCAACACCCTATAAATCCATGAAAAGCATTTCAGCAGGCCTGTGGTAGAGTTAAGTCCATTAGCCACATTTGGGGACTGAAGGCATGAGATGAAGGTGCGCAGGAGTGATCAAAAGGCTTTCTCCTCTCTTTTGCTGCTCCATTGGGATGTTTTGCTGTGAGATGGACATGAACTTTCAGCAGTACCAGTCACCCCACACTGGAACAGCAGGTACACCATGGGGCTTCTGTGTTTATCATAAAGGGATTAAGAAGGTTCTGGGTATGGAGGGAAGCAGCAAGTACTCCCCACCTGTCAGCAGGCTTTGGAGGTTTATCAAAAGCTCAGTTCCCATTGCTTATACTGGACAGCATCCTCCCTTGCATGTTCTGGTTTTAAAATCACATCAGTTTTCCCTTTGCCATAGTAATTGATAGTGGAAACCATTGATTTCTCATCACATCTTCTCATCATCACAACAGTTTTATTGTCAAAGGCTGCAATAGTTTACCTTCCTAAATCTCCATCGCCTGTAAAATTGTCGGTGTCCTTACAGGCAGCCATCTAACCTGACAAAATGCTTGCACAAAGGTTTTGCTGAGTGATACAGGCCTGATTTTGTATTTGAGAAATGAAAGAGGTCATATATATTGTGAGAAAAAAATATTAGCAATGATAAACAGATTCCTGAGCAGTCATCTCTTTACCTGGTAGGCAGGTGACTGGCAATGGGCACAGTACTAAGTCATTTCCCTTTTGACCCTGACCTTATCTGATGGATAGGAGTGGTTTTGATCAATATCCCCTATAGCCTGCTTCTCTGACTGGGCATGTTTCCTGTCATACTGAATCTCACCAGGAGAAAGCTGGCTGATTTTTCTGGGTGTGTCTGCATTGTGCATGCCCAACAAAAGTTGCCTTAAAAGCTGTTGGTAAAAAGAGTGTGTGCTGCTCCTTGTAATTTGTCAAGGGGGTGGTATCTCCGCTTCCTCCCTGAAGGTCTACACGGGAGACCTGTAGGCAGAGCACTTGCGCTGCTGCACAACCCCTTCCACCACCCTCTGACCCAAAAAAAAAAAAAAAAATAGACAAGACATTTCCCAGAAAGCAGGAGCAGAGATTATTAGAAGCATGGTTTTCCTACAGTGCCTATAGTGTGGCTAACCTTTTAGAGCTCTCCATCAAAAAAACACAAAGATATGTTGAGGTAAGTTTTGTGGGGAATATATCAATGAAACATCAAGCCTTCAGAACTTTGAAAAATAAATTAAAGGCTTATAAATTACATAGAATGAGTACATTGGAAATGTCACAAAGCCACACTGCTTTCATTATATTTCATTATAGGATCCTCAACTTTTCTCAAAGAACAGAACCATTTTAGTACTTACATATAAATTCTAGATTGTTTTTACGTAATTCAGATCTGAAAACTACTTACAATATCTGAAAGAGAAATTTATTTTAAAAATGGATTTAAAAAAAAAATAATATTCAGTACTTGTTTCCAGGCTGTCCTGTCTACTCTTGAATTTGGGATTTCTGTCTCAACACAGTTGAGGTAGGACTGCTGTAAATTTGAACTGTGGTAGAGCCTTGACAGCCAAATTACAAGGGCGAGTTGAGGCACCATCAGATTTTTGGAATCTACAGTCCAAACTCAGCCTATGGGGCTCCCTTGAAGATAAAAGTCAGAAAAGTTTGAGAATGGGGTTTGGTTTGAATTCAATTTTCTAACACCTACTCAGCCTGAGATACTTGAAACCACACAGCTTTGGGGTATTTCATACTCTTCTTGTGCTCAAACACTTGACAACACACAAAACTTGCCAGGAGAGAGCTCCAGCGCTGATACTTTTGCTCCCAAGTCCAACTGCTCAGATAGAGCTGTGGAGATCTCTCATGGGGAAGTTGCATCAAGGTGATGGATTGAGACACAGAGATTAGGCAAAACAGGATGCTTGAAACCTAGCCTAGTAAAGGCCAGACAGGATCTGAACTTCAAACAAATGGTTTTCATTTTCTCTTAGTAACTTAAATTTACACATAATCTGGAGATAGTCAGAAAGATCTCCTTAAAATATTCTTCCTTTTGGCAGGCTGCTCTTTTCTGAACCTTGTTTTCTTCTTTACATCTTCAGAAACATGATCTGGGAGGGATGACTTCTAACCAAAATTCCCCACTGCTGGAATTAAAAACAAGAAGTCTGATGTGTAGCCTCTCCAACTCCCACCCACCTCTGACAAAATGAGGCCCTGACACAGCTTAGAGACAGATGTCCTAGGAAGTCTCAGGTTGCTCCATATTATTTGTTCTCACATCCCAGCTGATGCTAAATCTTGTTAGAGAGGTGTTAAATATCTGAAGACAACAGAGGCACTATCCATTCCCAGAATGAGTCACTGGGATGGGAGAGATGAGTCCAACTATAACTACCCGCCAGCGCTTCTGAAACTTCCCCAAACTACTCCCCCTTTTTCATTTTAATGGAGATATTAATTCCATTCCCATGAATTGGAATTTGGACACCATCTGTGATTTTCTTATGACATATTAATAGGAAAACTGGAAAGGCACAGGATTTAAAAAAAAAAAAAAAACAACAAACCCAAAACCAATAAAAACCTGGTGTATGGTCATAAATGTATAAGAACAAAAATCTCAGCTTTTCTTAAATGGAAGGAGTTATTCTACTTCTAATTAAAATATCTTCTGAAAATATATGAGAGCTCCTTGTATACAAAGAAATGGTTCTGTGAGGGGAGCCTCAAAATACTTCCTCTATATACCTTCCGTTAGAAAGTGGGGCTAAATTTCACAGATGGGGAAACAGAAGCATAGAAAATGAAGAGACTCATCCGTTGTCAGCTGTGGTCAGGCATCTATCCAAGCAGTCCTGATTTCCAGGCTTTGCTTTAACCCATCAAGCAGACTCTGCTTTTTCCTCCTCCTCCTGGGCGATGGCCTCGGAGGTTTTGCCTCTCCCCTCCATACCACCTTTTTCTAAGGTTTTAAATGAGGCCAAATGTCTGTCCAGAGCTGTGCATAAGGGAGCATCACACCATACAGTTTCCCAGTATAGAAAGTAAACACAAAAATGCCATTGTCCCAGACCTCAACTTTATGCACACATGGTGCACAGCCCTGCTGAAACCCATTTAATGTGTTTAATATGCATCATCCATGACTTATAGGTTGGATGCAGGAAAAGAAAAACAAAACATCACTGTAAAACAAACTATGATTTCAGAGAGTTTCTGAAAACGAAAAGCAGGAACAGGCACCAGGGATCTTTCAACAAATGTAATTTAAAGAGCTCACTTTCAGCTCTCTGGGCACTTTGACAAGCATTTAGTGGGATTCAAGCAACTACTGAGTAGTAATGGGCAGCTGTCTGTGCAGCCTGGCTGTGCTGGGGTGGGAAGCAGGGAATGCACATGAGGAAGAAACAGGGATAACAGGGGGGAGTCGGGCTGAGTGATCTGTGCTGGGGTCCCACGTGAACCCCAGCCCAGAGCACATATGGCTGCCCGTATGAACACCCTCCTTGGTAACAACTCCAATAGTAAAACTGCCCTCTCCGAGCCAAATACCATGCAGTTTCCTAGGCTAAGGAGGACCCCAAGGGGAGGGCTGCAGCTCCAGGTGGCTGAAGCATAAGGGAAAGTGGGGAGGTGGGAGACAGGACTGGGCTGATGGGAGGGAGCATCTTGGAAACAGTTGAGGTTTGCCCAGAGTTCCAAAATTTCTCTCAGCTGCTCATTCCTTGTAGGAAAACTGCTCTTTTCTTTCTGGCAGAAGGAATTTCTTCTTGACAGCCAGCACTGGGCTGCAACAGCCCCCCAGTCAGCCATTTGCAGCCTCACTAGAATAACTTACATGCACTGGGGAAACCTTTGTGTGGACTGTCCTAGCCCCCATCTTTATTTTCCAGCTCTGCAGAACCAGTGGTTATACTGGACCAGGGTTCCTTCACCTTTTTATCTTTCCCAGCACCACATAGCAGAAACAGGGGAGATCTTCCCTTTCTCTGCTAAGCTCTGCATGGCTTGTGTTTCCACACCTCCCCACATAATCCTTAAAATCAGACATTGAACACAAGTCCAGTTTACTCTGATGTCTCTTTCACAGAATCACAGAGATCAGAAAGTGCCTCTGGAGGTTGCCTAGACCAATCCCTCTGCTCAAAGTAGGGTTATTACAGTAAGTGGTTCAAGGCTGTGTCTGGTTTTAGTTTTGACCATCTCCACTCATGGAGATTCCACAACTTCCCTTGGAAATCTGGAGTAGTGTTCAACCACCCTGTTTCTCAGCTGTTCCCACATATTTTTCTCTATGCTCTAGAAAATGAGTTTGCAAATGTTCTTGTGGATTTTCCTGGGACTTGGTACTACAATGGCATAGGGGCCCTTCCTGATTTCTTGATATTAGATATCCCCTTCATCGCCATCTACTCTCCACCAAATCTAGATTGTGCATTTTAGGCCCACTTGGAAATGAACAGCACTGAATATTACTACAGTCGATGAGTTATGCATCTGTGATTGTGATACATGTGTGCAATACATGCATGATTTTTTATTTATTTTTGCCTTCCTATAGAGATTTTACTTGACACACTCAGACATCAGTGGCATTTGGCTGGTTATACTCTACTTTTCTACCTGCTGTTTATTTTTCTGTGTCACAAACAAGCTTGGATTGTTTTGCAAAAGATTATTCATTAATCATAATGGTTCAAACATTTAGGAGGAAACTGGTTTCCTCCATTATCTATGTAAAAAGAGAATCAGATGGTGTTTGATTGGGTCATAATCATGTTCCTGAGCAGGTAAACTTTAAAAACGGGGAACAAATGGATTTTGGCACTGGCTGTACTAGGATGTTTCCTAGTCAACTGGAGCTCTCCTTCCTGTTTCTGCTGCACTTGGAAGTGGTCTTAGCAATGTGAATCTTGCTGTGGAGTTAAACTAGCTGGTGTCTGCCTTCATCTGGCACAAACACCTCCACACCCCTCCAGGCACTGGTCTGGAGCAGCTTCCCTTTGTATCTCTTCAAGGCAGGAAACACCCCCACACACAGGCTTCACTCCTTGAGTTATTTCCCGGGACAGGGATCCTTCCCACCCTGCAGGAGAAGATATGGCTTTTAGGAATGGGCTGAGAGTGCCAAAACTCACCCACTCAGCCAGCCAGCAGGAAAACTCAGTTACTGGCCTTGTTGCCTCCAAGCCCTGTTTGGGTTTGTTCCCTCTGAGGTCGGAGCAGTGGGGGGCAGGCGGGTGGTTTTACTTTTTGTGCCAGCACAGCAATCTGATGATGATACATGGTCTCCTGGGGTACTGGCCAGCTGAGGTCACTGCCTTGCAAAAATACTAAGCAGCTCTGCGTTTTGAGCATGATTTTCTGTGAACCAAACCCATTCTCAGCTCAGTCAGAGCTGAACTCCACCTTTGACAAGCAGACAGTTTGGTTGGGCCAAATGGTGTAGTAGTGTGACATTGCTAAGAGGGAAAATAGTCCATGTTTTGATGTACTACAGTTATATTTCCACATTTGCATTATGGCTTTGCCACTGTTGCCAAGAGAGTCATAATTCAGAATCTGGAATAGGTAAATTTCAGCAAGGTGTCGTAGGTTAAATGATGTTCAGTGGCCCTTTTTTCCCTTTGGTATGTAAAGCACCTGAGAAGTCCTGCTGCTTTTGTACTTCTTTCTGCCAGGCAGAGACCTAACCATAAACACCTGGGGATGATGGGAATAAAAATGTTATACACCAAGGATGCTAGGCAGGAGAGACTTTCCTGGGCTCATTTCTCCAGTACAGAGGTAGGGCAGGTGGAAGTTGGTCTTAGCCAAAAGCAGTTCAGAGGATCTGTGCTTGATCCAGCAGAAGAACCTTCTGGTTAAAAGGAGCCAGGCCCTTTTGGGAATGTGCTGAGTAGATGAGTAGTGTTAAATAGCATGGAGAAAGAGAGGAGAGTGGCCCAAAGACTACGTTCAAAACCCAGTGTGAACTTGGGTCAGGCCAGCATTACAGTGCAGTAGCCTTGAGGCAATCATGCAGCCAACATGCTGCTTGTTTTGTGGTGAAGAGCCAAAATCAGAACATTTTGAGGGGCGTTACAAGCCGAAGCATGGGTTACGAAGCATGCAGAGGATCATTTGGTATCCAAGCTGAAGACACTTGGATTGATTAACCTAACTTAGGGAACTGTATTAACTGAAGTCCCCACCTGTAAAAATTGGTATGGACATGGTCCTCCTGGGTATGTAAATTAATTCAGGGAGAGAGTACATGCCATGGGGATTGGATGCATGTATGTGCATACACTGAGAGATTTAAAGACACGATAGATTTTCAACATGTGCCACAATCTGCATGTCAACTATCATTAAAATGTCATCTTTGGAAAATAATGCTTGTGTGGGGCATTCTCAAAAAACATTAATCATGTTTATAGCCATATATTAGGTGGAGTGCGTTATATATTTTTCCTGCTTAGGACATGAGGTAATTGACACCAGATTTGCAAGTTTTCCATTGAGTCAATTAAATAATCATCAGAATATATTTATTTTATATGCATAACATTTGCAGTAACATTTCTTTTGTTGGCTAAGAAATAAGGTCTATGATTATTCTTTGAATTAGAATTTCAAGAATATACTGGATAGTTTATATACAAAATCAGGGAATTAAATGCACTTTAGTTTCATAAATGAAACATATAGAACCACTTCCTTTCAATCTGTGTGCCAAAATCTCTTCATATATGGAATTTTAATGGTGGAAAACTTCAGGAAATTAATACATCTTTTTTTCTTAAATTATAAAATGGGGGGAAGGGAGAAAGGAAAGAAAAAAAAAAGTATTGACAATGAATTATTGTTTTACTACTCTACCTTCATTATCACACTCAGTTATGTTACCTTTGGTATTAAGGTGTTCACTGTGACTTTATATCAAGTAATATTTAAACCAAGCCATCAAGTGGAGGATGCACGTTCTTTGAGGAAGTTTCTTTCATTTACTGTAAACGAGTAAATCATCTCTGAAATTATTTCTATTCATTGCTCAGTTGGCTTTGGTTTCAGCTTTAAGGAGGAAGGAGACCAATTAGTGATAGCCCAAAGAAGAAAAATAATGAATATTCAGAGGCCTAGAAAGCATGACCTCCTGAGGAAAGACTGAAAGATTTGGGTTTGTTTAGTCTAAAGAGGAGAAGGCTTAGAGAGAAAGATGATCACAGCCTTTGAGTACATCAAAAGTTGCTCCAGAAGAGGATGAGAATACGTAGTTCTCTGTGCCCTCTCTGGGTAGAGCAAGAAGTGACAGGCTGATGCTGAGGCAAGGACAATTTGCTTGCCACTTCTTAGGAGGGGCCATCACTGGTCCCTGGGAATAGTGGAATTACATGTTTTAGGAACAGGTTAGGAAATCTCAAGTAGATATTTTTTGTTCCTCCTTTATTAGTATGCGTTCTGGTTGGAATAGGTGATCTCATGAAATCCTGCTCTCAAAAAATATTCCCCCTTTTGAAAACCTGTTTTTCCAAGATCATGCTTGTTTGTAATTAAGTTAGATGGAAATGTATCCATATAAATTCTTACCTACATGTTGTACAGTATTATGCTGTGAAGTCATGTATTTTAAGATTTTTGGCCATGAACATACTGTGAACACAAACAGAAGAAACATAAATTTGAACTCTAAGACTATGTTGATCAAAGACATTGAGGTATTGTTAAGTTTTAAATGAAGCAGGTTAAGATGGAGACAGCACACAGAGCTGGAATGGGCAGAAGTCTGTTCTGGAAGAAAGCTTAAAAAGAGGGAAATGGTGCTAGTTTTGGGGTTTTTGCATGGAGGGGAGGGGGAAAGGGATGTGTTAGGGAAGATTATTCCTCTGCAGAATGCAGGATAACAAGCAGAGCAAAAGACAGGCAGCCAGAAAGGGCAGGGTGGAAAGTGTTATATTTGGGTGAGTGAGAGAGAGCAGAGACACAAACCAGGCTGTCAGTAAGGGTAGAGAAAAGGGGTCAGTTTTCGATATATTAACTGGAAAAGACCAGAGTGGAGCAAGGAACCAAATGTAATGAAGAAAGGAGGAATCCAAACCAACACAGTGACTGAAAGCAGATTGAAGGAGAGATTAACATAAATTCTCATGGAAAGGGAGGAAATAGAAATAGAGAAGAACTAGGAGAACAAAGGAGATGCTTTGTATTTGTGGCGTTTATGGAAGTACTGGGATTTCCAACCACATGTCAGTAGCTAGAGCCCTAGAAGCATGAGAGTCTTGACAAGACAATGCACACAAACATAAGGTCATTTGTTCTAACTAAAACATTGATAAATGCTTTTCATGAGCTAATT
Organism: Cinclus cinclus; assembly: GCF_963662255.1. Lineage (NCBI taxonomy): Eukaryota > Metazoa > Chordata > Aves > Passeriformes > Cinclidae > Cinclus > Cinclus cinclus. The sequence goes on from NC_085046.1 coordinate 52,673,597, forward strand.
TTAATGAAAAATCTGGTTTTGCCTTAATGTGATGTCTTGTAGCACACAGTCAGATGCCAGCTGTGATAGACCAAGCAAGCAGACTGTACTGTCTCTTAATTAATCTTTTTTCCCTACATGCATTGATAGATTTCAGAAGACTTATAATGTACCTTTTACTTGTGGCCTGAAGTTCAGATTGCTAAGGAAACATGCGTCCACAGAGTCATGGAATACGCAGCCTAACCCCAACAAAGCATTTGTTTATAAATAGGAAGAGAATATCTTAATAACAGGAGGCAGATGTTAAACATCTTGATTCATTTCAAATCTATTCAGCCTAGCTCAATGAACTCAAAGTCAGGCAACAGTGGATAAACAGACCTTTCTTTTTATCCTATTGGGTCACATTAAAATATATGTCATGTTTTCTGCAGTTTGTGAGCTTATTATGAAACAGTTTGAACAAATTTTGGAGAGAACCTTTCAGGACTGATTGTTAAAATTATTAATCATATCCTGATTTTTGCTATTGTTTGTTTAATATTTTAAACATTCTGCGTATTAAAATCCTCAGGAGAACCTTGGGGTTCTTTAGCTTGTTGATTATATTACACATAGTTTCTCCACCACCATCCCTATTAAAGCCAATGTTACAACATCATAAATAGTTGAATTTTTAAGTTGTTAGTGGTTTTGGTGACGGTAATTTAAAAATATTCGTAAGTGTTCTTTTTCTGCTTGGCCATGTGTACTTTTTCAGTGTCGTTCATACACAAATAAACAATTGGGATAATGCTGTAAAGTTATTTTTGAACTGCTGCCTGGGCTTGAAAAAGCTCAATGCACAAAACTCACTGAGGTGAATGGAAACATTCCAACATATTTCAGTGAGCTGTGGATCAGACTCTTGAGCACAGTACTGTTTCAAAGACTTTTTTTTTTAACATATTGTAATAGACCATGTTTACTGAACTTATCTAAGATTTCCAGTGATTAATATACATTAGCTCCAACGTGTTTTGACTAGCTGATGATTTGGTATCACCAGGCAATTTCTTTGGTTTTTTTTTTTTTTATTTATTCTGCCCTTCTCAGGCATTACACAACACTGCTCCAGCTGTCCCAATGTCCAGATGTTGGCTGTAAAGTTTTCTGAATTTAAGTGCTGTTCCCCCCCCACCTCCCCTTTGTTCTTTTTTCCCCAAAATGGTTTGAAGCTGCAATGTCTGTGTTAGCTGTTTTCTTACAAGGACTGTTTTTTAAGGCAGCTTTTACTCCAGTGTGGTTTAAAGGGAGCTCAGAATTCATTAGAACCTGTGCACAATCATGTTGTTTGAAGCTATCTTTCACATTCAAGGTGAAAGAGCCTTCTGGACATGCAGGACACATTCTACTCTTGTGTTGGGTGAAGAGTCTTACGTGTCCATTTTTAGTCCTGCATCCTTGCCATGTTCCTAGTTAATTTAGGATTACTAAACAAACAGCACCTGCAGAACTTATGCCTGGATCCCTACACAGAAAAGTCACCGTCTTTGTTTTAACAATTCCTGTCATGTTAGGGTGAACAATTTCTCCCACTCCAGTATTTTGCAGCTTGTTGTATATATGTGCTTTCCCCAGTACTTTTGCATGCCTGGAATGCCTGCTGGCTGAACATCTCTGAGGCCATTATAGGTGCTAATCAATCTTCAGAATTGCTCTGTAAAATAGGTAGGTCTCCTCATTCCCATTTGGCCCTGGTTTGAAAGCTGAAGACTGGATAGATGAGCACCCATGAAAGCATGTGGTAAAACCCCTATTTTTTTCCTTCCAGCTAGTGTCTCTAGAATGTTGTTTGCTAAAAAACATATCTGTTTGGAAGGAAAGTGGTTAATAGTCCCCAGATATTCAACAATCTTTTTTTGGTGTTGGTAACAGGCATGTAATTTCGGTTGCTGTATACCACTTATTGCTTTGCAGGTCTCTTGAGAGCTCAAAGAGGGTTGAAAAATGTTACTAATTCCTCTAATCTTTCAGCATAGAATTGAGATGGGGCATGAAGTATGTCATTCAAAGGATACTTGAGCAATATGATTGGCTAATGGGGAGTCCTAGCAGCAGGTACAACATTTTAAATATGCACTACCAGAACACAGGCTTTTAAAAAGCATTTCTCGTAGCCCTCACCTCAAGGTTTGCAACACTGTAGATAGCTTTTCTAATTGTAATAAGTCACAACAGGGCATGCCTTGTTGGGCCATAATCATACTTCTCAGGCTGCTGATAGCACTCCTCCTTCGGGTTCGTGGCTGGCGTACACCCGAGGAGTGCAATTATGGCACAACAATGATTGCCCTGTTGTGCCTTATTATTCAAGCAAGGCACTGAAGCAAATGTTTGTGTGTGTGCACATGCAGAGACAAAGTACATCTGAGCAGGTCCTTACCAGATAATTAACAAACTTCTATTAACCCTATCCCAACATTTCTTTAATTTGAATGTTCCTTTCATAGCTGCCATTTTATCCTGTTTACCAGGTAGCTCCCAGAAAACCCACCAAAGACTCTCTTTTCCTTTACTTTTTGCCATTTTTGGTGGTTTTGTTTTTGTTTTTTTTTTCATTTTATCATGAATTTGAGCCCTGACACAGGTAGCATTCTTCCAGCCTTGAAGTAGGAAGATGCCTGCTCACCTATAGGGCATGTAAATTGTAACTTGTGGTAGTAGGAGGTCCCTTCATATCAGGTGGGGGACTTAAGACCAACTTATGTGCCCTGATGGCCCATTTGCCCATATCACTTGCAAGTGTGTCTTGATATTAGATAATAACCAGGTCTTAAAAAGAGCCCACAGCTCTTTGTAGGCTGAGATCAGAAAAGCCAGGATCTCATTTCCCAGAAATCCTGCTTCTTTTTGATGGGTGTACCTAAACCCACAACAGGGAAATGAAAGTGCAGCTACTTTACCAAACGCTTGAATTACCCAGTTACCTTTAAAAGATTTTGGTGTTATTTTTTAGCTTGAGGTATACTTAATTATGCAGAATATGAAATGTATTCATGACCTATAGAGGTGTGACATACAACAACCAGCACCCTTCTCCTGTAAAACATCTGTAGCAGTGGACTGATGCACAGGGCTGAAGGACAACCTAGGGTCAACAAAACCATCATTTGTTACTGAAATTTGGAATTGAGGAAGCTGCTTAAACAACAGACAGGGAAGAGGCACTTCTCTCATTTTTCTAGGCTTATGCTCTCAGATTTTTAAGTCATAAGAACGGAATGAGTTCTATGATCCACATGTTTTTTTGGAAGGTCTCTTCCAACTCTGAGCATTTTTAATTGCAGATGTTGTTAAGATGTCATTTTTAATAGCCTTATGAAAAAGCTCTGCCATTTCTACATTCTTGAGCTTTGAGCAGTGTGCATTCTTCAGCTGCTCAACAACAACAGCCTGTCTCCCTTGGTCCCAAGGATGCTGAGAATGGGAACACTCTATGTTTGCAGACCAGCTAGTGTTTGTCATTGCACTGTGGCACATTCCCTGTTCAGGAGCTGTAAATTTTCCTTGAGATGTGCAGCTTTGTGAGAGTTGGTCTCAAGTGAGATTCTGTGAAAGCTAATGCAGTGCTTCCTGAGATTACAAATTGCTAGGCTGGGGTCAGTGTTAGGACCACAAGCATAGGGTGTTTGAGATAAAAATATTTAAAGGATCTACCAAACTGGTGAAATTTTCCATATTTGCTGCTGTGTTAAGTTCTTCAAACAGTTACAGAGAATCTTGGCTCCCCCTTTATCCTCCCTCGATAGCAGAAGTTAATCACTCACACATGGACTCACTTGAAAAAAGTATGTAATACTTACTTGTTTTCCTCTCTCATGTTAAATTTCATTTCCTCTGTTTCTACCTCCTCTCTGTGATGTGAACCTATTGTTCATTGGTGTATGACACACAGAGGTGCTTTTTCCTGAGCAAAAATGTGATGCCATTCATTTCTTCTAGAAAGACTGCTCTTCCCATCTGAAGGGAAAGCACTAAAGCACTCTTGGATTCTCTCAGTTTCAGTCAAGGGGAGTAAAATTCGAAGACAGCAAAAGTAAAGGTGTGAAGCTGATGGGTTTTACTCTTGGAAGACATTTCTGCAGAGAGGTACAGGACTGAGGGCTGGGATGCCAGAATCACTAAACACAACTTTTGCATTCATGGGAAACAAGCTAATGACCTAGGTGGAATCTTGGGATTTGTGTTCAGCTGCAGAAGACTACCAGGAAGGAGCCTGGTCAGGGGGAGACCAGGACCATTTTGGCCTGATTGTTGTTGATCCTTGTCCTAGTTTGAAAGACAGGTATTTGCTAAGAAAGGCAGAAGCCTCCCTTTGAACTGAAAAATGTGATCCCTCCTCCCTACAAATTATTATAATTTTGGAATTAAGGGAGCTCTCAGGCAAAGATATGGGGATAGGAATAACAGTTCTTTACTAGTATATTTAACAAGACAAACAAGAACAACAACAGCTATGAAATTACCCACAAACAGAACAGTAACTCAGTCCCAGTGTTTTTTGTCTGCAGGCACCTTTTCCCTGAGCTGCAGTTCCTGGTGCTGGGGGCGGGCAGGTCCCACAGAGCTGCAGGAGGGCTGGGGGTGATGGCAGAGCTGTCCCAGGGGGAGAGAGAGATGGAGAGAGAGCCCTCCGCTCACGGTGTGGGTCCTGGTGCTCAGCAGAGTGCTGGATGGTGGTAGATTAAAGCGAGAAGGCAGCAGGGCAGGGTCTGACAGCAGTGAGGATGGCTCCCGGCACTGGGATGGCAGTGATGGGACAGAGGCGGCGATCGTCCTTCTTGAACAAACTCCGTGGGGGAAATGGGCCGAGCCAGAGCCTTCCGTCTGCTCTTCTGGATGTTTGGATATCGAGGGATTTCCCTCCTCTCTCCCCTCCCCCCTTGTCACCAGGGCCCAGTCAACAGGTATCTTAGCATGACAATGGGGAAAATTCCACAGAGGGAAAAGGGAAAGAACCAACCCCCAACAATCCTGTCTGCAGCTTGGCAACACTGGGGAAAGAAATACGATATCCCTGTGCCCCCGTGAGTCCCAGAGGAGCTCTTCTGATCCCCAGAAGCACAGTTTGAGTCAGTCTTCTTTCCCTCTGTGTGCAGCTGGCAGGGTTGGATTCCCCATCTCCTCTCTAATTCCCTAAAATGCTGTTTCAAGGTGTTTTGGATCTTCCTAATTGCATTTGGTATGAGCTATCCCTTCAGTTCTTCAAGGGTTGCACTCTGGATGCACGTTTCTCATTCTCCGTATATAAGATTCCAGGGTTCAATCTGGCATACACTATTCAGGATGGTTCCTTGAATGAAATCTCTGTCTATCACATATACATCCTCATCAAATTAGTCTCCCCTCCCCTCTGGGTCTGCATTCCGACCCTGCTGCTTTGATGTTACAGCACTGAGGAATTTATAAGACATGATATTTTTTTCCTAGGAAGAAAACATGAGCAAACCAGCTAATATGATAATTACTGAAACTGATTTGCATCTTGTGAAAAGATTAGGCAGTGGCTGCTGCCACTGCCTTGGAAATGTCCCATAATGATATAAAACTTCAGGCCTAAGGAGAAGTACAAAAAGGCAGCTTGAAAACCTCTGGATGTGTATCTTCTGATAAGTCTCCATGGATTTGCTGATAAGACTGCCCCTGGAAGGATTCTTCCTTCTGGTTCTCTCACCAGGCAGAGGGATTTTCCCCTCCTTGCAATTGTGCTTCCAATGAGCATTTGAATATGGGTGGATTTTAAAGAATGAAAACCAGAGAAAAATTAGATTCAGACACAACTAATGTTTCAACTGGTTTTACAGTATTAGCCAGCAAGCCACACTGAGAACTCTTCCACAAACAAATCTGGAAAAAGTGTTTTCAGAGGCAAGGGTTCACTATATATAAGATCCTTTTCCCTACAGCCTTTAGAACCTTGTCTTGCAGATGTATTTACACAAACAGCTTCACATCAATACTTTTGTATGACTGCAAATCCTTGAAGCATCTTGAGCCTCTGCTGTAGATATTAAGGGGAATTTCATGTCTGTCTCCAGATGGGGTATAAGGAGAGCTCAGGTACATAGTTTGCTTCCTCCTTCTCTGTTTAGACACCTCTCAAGTAAGGTATATGCAGAGTTGGGTGAATTAGGCATAGTACTTAAGACCTATGCACTAACTCTTACTGTTACCAGCCTGCTGATAACAAATGATCTTTACTTTGAAAATAACTAAATTTCAGACTTGAAAGAATGTGCATCTTTTGAAAAGTATGTTTTTGCTAAGAAAGCTAAATTTATACAGTCTAAAAGAAAATCAATACCAGGTGGGTTGAGGTGGGGCTGTTACTAAATAGGAAAGAAAAGCATATCAAGAAATTATAAAAAGCTCTGTAGTGAAGTACAGTTAGGCCTTTTTTATATTTGGATATTTGTAAAAAAAAAAAAAATTTGAGCAGAAGGCATTCAATGAAACCCAAGGGCCTTTCAACATCTTAGCATATGAAACTCTCAGTCACAGAATACTGAGGTTCATTCCAGTGACAGGAATCTAACACGGTTCAAACAATGGTATGAAAATTTATCTGGGCTAGGTCATCCACTGGGATCACCACACTGCAATACCACACATGAAGCAAGCTCACTACTTTGCTTCCCACCTTCATCATTTCCCTCAATTAACAGAAATAGCTTTTGTATGGATCAGTACTTCAACATGGACACATGTCATTCTGGATCAGGGAGTGGTTTGGTGCAAAGCTCAGATGCTTGAATGCTAATGTTAAGCACTGCTGGGGTTTTCATTCAGTCTTTTAAGCTATGAAATATTGTCAGGCTGTGCAGACTGAAGAAGATAGGCATCAGTTTTTCAAGTTACCATGACTGAAGAGAGGTAGATTTTAGGATACTTAGGATCACTTTGCTGAGGAGGAAATGCGCAAAATGTATTTAGCAATTTAAACACCACTGAGTTGAGGGCAGTGGAACACACAAAATATATTTTCTGTGGTCAAAAAGAAGTAAATTAATCATATATGTTCATTTTACTATGTAACATTTTATATGGGTGCTGTAGCCCATATAATTTTCCCACTGTTCTTAAGATGGTTAAAGGTAGGACTATGAACAAGGATCCCACTCACAACATATCTAATTCAACATGTTTAAAGTGCTTAAGACATCACACCTGTGTAATTTAGTGAGAAAAATAAATCTGAAACAAAATCTTTGGCCAAAGGCAGCATTTTGGCTGAAGGCAGTGGTTAGTACCAAAATGTACCAGAGACTGCTTTTCAGAGGGTATCCCAGCCACTGGCATCCCTAGATGCCTTATCCTGCTTTGTGCAGCTATGTTTATTGTCATATCTTAATCCAAAATGAAGGCTATTCTTTGAGTTTAGATATTACTTCAACAGATCCCTGTAAGGTCCACTCAGCACAAAGAGGAAAGATTGCTTTTTGTGTTAATGACCACATACTGCTGGGACACCAGAAAGGAAAGTGTCTTCCAGAGCCCCAGTTTCCCTGAACTGTTTCTGGTCCCACAGAGGCTCATGGAGCTGCAGCAGCACTGCAGAGCTCAGTCTCATGTAAATTATCAGAATTACTTGACTTGTTTGCTTAGGAACTCACTGGCACCAGGTTTTCCCTGATGGCTGCTAAGATCCATGTGGAAAAGCCCTACAGGATGTAATAGGAATCTTTGCAGAAACATTAAAAGGCCCTATTTAAGCTGCTCTGAAACCTATGGAGTTTAATAGAGAGTAATATCCTTTCTATTGTTGTTTTTAACTATCCTATATAATTCCATATTAAATTCTTGAGAAAGGCTGTAATTTTCTATTAAATTCTTTCAGGCTTTTCCACGAGGGTACAGTAACATTTTTCATCTTTCCCAGAAGTCAATCACTTCAAGCCGCTAGCCATATGTACCCATTATATAGAAATATATTTATATAGTTATATATATATACATACACATACATATATACACACACATGTATGTTGGTATGTTACTCCTCTGGAGTCCCTTACTCAGAGCAAAGCTCAGTTCCTTGAGAAGTGATTGCTATGAAGAGCTTCACCCTCTCTGCCTGTGAGCCCTCAGCCCCAGGAAGGGAGAGCACTGCACATTCACCCTCTCCATCAGAATTACCCTTGCTGAGCCAGTCTCCTTCCTCTGTTTGACAGAACAGACCCTCTGCATCTGCATCCATTTTGTATTTCAGTAAAGATTTTGATACTGACCCTCACAGGATTCTTCTGAACAAAATGTTCAGCCCACAGCTGGATAAACACATCACATGATGGGTGAGCAGGTGGCTCATGGGTCAGGCACAGAGGGTTACAGTCAATGTGGTGACAGCAGACTGGTGACCTGTCACTACTGGGCTTCCACAGGAATCATTGGCTCAGCTCTCTGCTCTTCAACATCTTCATAAATTACTTGGACACAGGACTGGAAGAGATACTAAACATGTTCACAGATGAAACAAAATTGGGAGGAGCTGTTGACTTCCTTGAGGGCCTCCTTCCTGGAGGCCCTGCAGAGAGACCTGGACAAATCAGAGAACTGGGCAAGCACCAACTGTATGAAGTTCATGTAGGTTAGGTGCTGGATTCTGCATCTGAGGTGGGGCAGCTCTGGATGTATGGACAGGCTGGGAAATGAGACGCTGAAGAGCAGCACCACAGAAAAGGGACCTGGGGATCCTGGTTGATGGCAGGTTGAATGTGAGTCAGCAGTGCCCCTGCAGCCAGGAGGACCAACCATGTCCTGGTGTTCATCAGGCACAGCATCACCAGCTGGGCAAGGGAGGAGATTCTCCTGCTCTGCTCTGCTCTGCTCTGCACTGGGGAGGGCTCACCTTGAGTGCTGGGAGCAGTTTGGGGTGCCACAATATAAGAAGGGTACAAAGCTATTAGAGAATGTCCAAAGAAGGGCAACAAAGATAGTAAAAGGCCTTAAGGGGAAGTGTTATGAGTGAGGAGTGGCTGAGGTAATTTAATTCTGTTGAGCCTGATGGAGAGGTTTGGGTTGGATATAAGAAAAAGGTTCTTCCCCCAGAGGGTGTTGGGCACTGAGTAGGCTCCCCAGGGAAGTGGTCACAGCCCCAAGCCTGACACAGTTCAAGAAGTTTTTGGACAATGCTCTCAGGCACATGGTGTGACCCTTGGGGATGGTGATCTGCAGGGCCAGGAGTTGGACTTGATGATTCTTGTGGGTCCCTCAGGACCACACAGCAGATTCTGTGATTCTGTGATCAGCTGTGGAGCAAAGGCTGGCAGGTCATTGCCCAGTACCTGCACCACAGGTGTGCCCATAGTAGACACTTCCCACCAAGGAAGGTCTTTGCAGGGGAAGGAAAAGCATGCCCTCAGGAAGCATGCAGCCAAAGCCAGCAGCCAAGCAGCAGTTCCAGCTGAGCTGCTTGGCTCACATGAATTAATTCACCCCTTTTAAAACATTCACACGCTGATCTGATTTTGACTGCTCCCTGCACACACAATTTTACAGCTTGGTGTGGTTTAAAGGAAAATTCTGACTGCACTTTCTCTGCAGATTTAGTTTATCCCAGTGCTGGCACTCAGACCACCTGATGTGCATGTTATGTTTGTTTATTTTGCTGATACCCTGAGAAGGTCGTTGGCAGTCTGTTTCCTGCTCTTTGGATACATATGCTCCTGCAATCACTCTGCTCAGTATATAGTGTGCAAGAAATGCAAAGTTCAGTTAGCAAACGAAACACACACAATTTGTGCATTGGAGAATATTTTGTTCTTCCTTCTGCATTTTGACTCCCATGCAGCAGGTACAAAAGGGCCATCAAGCCTCCCTGTGAGAAGCTTAGCCTGACCTGACAGCAGTGCTCACAGCAGCAATCTCTTCCACCCATAGATGTGACACTGAGCCCTGAGACCACGTGTCTATCAGGGTTTGATGGCACTGGGGTCCTGACCTGAGCCCCAGCTATGGAATCACTCCTCCAGTTTGGCTTTGCAAGCTTGGCCTGAGGGTCTCTGCTGACTTCATTGCAGTGTAAGTTATCAAAATACAGCCATGCTTATGGTGATACACTTTTTGGGTTTTGTGCTCCTGCACACGGACCTGAGGAAAGTAAACATGTGAAAATTGTGCATGAGGTGTTCATCCCTGGGAGCCCTCAGCTTGGCAGCTTATCTCGTGCCTTAAAGTAAAGCACAGCCAAATAGATATTTTTATGTTGGGTATGGGGACTATTCTGCCATGGTGCTGTGGGAACCTCACCTCTGGAGCCCACAGGAAACCTTGGGCCTAAGCTTGCAGCCAGCTTTGCAGCACCCATGTGTGCTCAGGAGACAAGAGGGGTATGTCATTCTTCTATGTAGCCATAGCCCAAGTGGTGCTTTTGGGGCACTTGAGAGAAAACATGTCTCATGGTAAGATGCTGGATTCAGGGACCTTTTGTTGGTAACATGAATATTTTAGCTGGAGGAATTAGCTTTCTGTAGTAATTTTGGCAGGTGATTAGATTTGAGATGAATGCCTAGACTGTTTTGCTGCAAAGTGAAGACATTTGCCTTGCTACTGCTGTTTCTCACCTCAACTTCATTATGTGACTAATTTGCTACAGTGCCTAGGCCCTGGACTAGAAACTTATTTAAATGTCTGGATGTCCAAAACAAAGTGTATAAACACTAGGGAGTAAACAAAAATATATCAGTATTTTTATTTCCATAAATAAATAGGCCATTTAATATGAACCTGTATACTGAGCTATCCATGCATGGCTGTCTGTTGAGATCGTGCCTGCCAGCATTGGAGAGTGAAGTATGTGAGATAAGGAGCAGCTGGGAATATGCATCCTGTGGTACACTTACTGAAGCCCCTGACAGCTATTCCAGAGAATTTCTCAGACCTGTGGAGTGTGAATATCTTGAAATTTGGGGAAGAAAGGGATAACATACAAAAGTTTGCCCATCAGGAAGTGCTGCTCCACCAGTGGTGAGAGACTGTGGTGGCTCTGGTAAAATTAATGGAGTTGCAGTAATGCAAAACTTTTGTGACATTGGCATCAAGCACTTTGCTTTTCATGGAGTTGTTAATAAAAATTCTGATCTTTTCCCTGGGAAGTTTTATTTCTTTTTAACTCTGTCTATGAGTTCACCAGATGTGCTGTGTTAATAGGATTTTTTTAGCCATGCAAGGCATTCTTAGGGTCTCAGCTGATTTGTGGAAACCAAGATCTGTCCTGATTTCAATAAAACACTGGGGTTTCCCAAGGGCTTTCCCAACTGTCATCTCCATTCTAGCAGTATGTCAATGTGGCTGAGCACCTCCTCTCTTTCTGCAGGAACCTCAAAGCCCAGCTGCTGGTTACCAGGAAATGTGGCACAGACAATCATATTGCTGCCTTTACATGGAAAGGTCTGTACTGTAACAGCAGGAGGTCAGCAACAGTAAGCCTGACATGTAGGGGAAATGTCTTCATCTTTGCTGCAAGCAATCACAGCAGAGCTGTGAAAGGGATAGACTGAGTACACTCACTCTGGAAGGGATAATAAAAGAGAGGAACCAGAAAACCCAGCAGGAGCAGAGTTAGTAGGATAGAGAATGAAGCAGGACTGGGAAGTGAAGGGTAAAAGGAATTACATATTATGTTTTTGAGGTCTTATCCAGAGACATGGTAAGGTTTGAAACAGATAAAAGTCATTTATATAAATGATCTGAACTGGCAACACAGGTTTAAAAACTAAGTCCAGGATCTTCTGACGCACTGAGGGAGCTGATCTTTAAATTGATACATGACAAAAGCCAGGAATGTTTGGCATGACTTCACATTTCCTAATAAAAGCCCACAGTGCCTCACATAGCATCCTACTCTCGTTATAACATCAGTAGAGTTTTTAATAAGTGAGTGTTCAAGAAATTGCTTTAATGTCCTCCTCAAAAGTCTTCCCCTCATATCACAGCACTCTTTTAACACCATATACAGGATTGTAACTTTACAGCCTCCCTGGAGCAATTCATGGTGCTTAGTTGTCCCAGACCTGTGCAAGCAGTGAACTGCAGCTTGGTCCCAGACCTGGTACCCCATCTCCTCTCCCTTGGGCTCTAGCAGAGATTAAGCACCTTGCATTCTGGTTGAGATGGAGAATGCTTCAAGCTCAGAGTATTGAACAGGCTTGAAACCCTTTACATGTGAGATGCCCCACAAGCAGGCAGTGCTCTGGCTGGGTGCAGACAGACTTCCTTACACAGGCTCCCCATGAGCTCCTCCAGGTGACAGCTCCTCCAGGTGACAGCTCCTGCCCCTCTGTCCCATATCCATGCAAGTTGCTACATATAATATGAAAATTAGACCTGGTAGAGAACTCCCTTAATCACTTTTTCCAGCCTCTGGAGCCTTCTTTCTTCCAGGTGTGGGTTGTTGGGATTTTTCACCTAGCTGTTGGCTGTCAGGGTAAAGAAGGATGTGGCTGGTGCCACCTGACTGATAGGTGCTCAGGAGCCTGAAGCAGCTTCACATCAGGGCTGTTGGCTGGGAAATTGTTCCCCTTATGCTGCCAGTTTGACTCTCTACAGTCATAACTTGGCAGTCTAAAATGTTGTGAAATAAACCTATTTTTCTGATTCACTGGTGTAGGCTGAGACTCGTCTCGTGTCTCCTGGCTCAGGTTTTTTGTGTCCTAGATGTCTCTTATGTGTTCTGAATGCCTTCTATGTGCAGTCCTGACATCCTGGATTTGTAGATACCCCACATAATGAGCATTCCAGTGCCTTTTGTCCTTATTTCATGTGTCTATTTGACAGCGAGGTAAAAATCCATGTACACTGTGATCCCAGGTCTTTGCTTCTTTTATGGCTTTCACTCTGCTCCCATGCATACTTACACTGCTCCTTCTCTGGGCTCTTCATGAGAAGTTATCATGTCTCCCTGTCTCTTCAGACAATCTCTCTCTGTCTCTATTGCTGATGGTACTTTTTCAGGCATTTCAAGGGAAGATGCATCGCACCTGGATTCCCCTTTGGCACTGACTCACATGAATGCCACTGCAGGGTACACCAGGTGGTTCACTGAACAAAGGGTGTTAGGCTATGACCCTCTACAGAGCAACATGTGGTCCTGAGCATGCCTCTTCCCCTCATGTTCCTTAGAAGACCATCCTGTCAGAGCACTGATGTTCTGTGATCATACAGTGCCTCTTACTGACAGTGAAAAGCTACCCTAGGCTGAGGTTTCGGTCTTCTGATGCTGTAGGACCTGAAAATTAGAAACTATGGCTTTGTACTCCAAATTCTGTTTTAATGAACAGCATAGTACAATCTTTTGTTGGATCAACTCATGGGAGTCCAGCCCCAGGTGTGAAGCACGTACCAGTCTCATGAGATAATTCCCAATCTGCTGGGATGACTGCCAGTCGCCCTGAAGCAGTATTACTTTTCCCATTCAGCTGGAAGCATGGTGTTAGCTTTCGTATGAGTTGCTTCATGGTCAGCTTGTTTATCTGATCAGCCCTGGGATTTGCCTCCCTTGCATCCTCTGGGGTCTTTCAGGAAAGATGTTGCTGCCCCTTCATGCCATGGCCACAGAAGCTTTGACCCCCAAGGGAGAAATGCTGTTTTCAGAAAGGTATGGAGGGATCAGTGACAAGATGGGGGTTTCTAGGGCATATGGGTATCTTACATGTTAAAGCTGGATTCCCAGCCACATGAGTTGTGGACACATGTATGTCTGCTAAGTCTTGGCCTGAAACCCCATGCAGTAGTTTTCTGTGCATGACTTCAGGCCAATGTCTGCTCACTATTTCTCTTATGTTTCCAATAGGATGTGGTTATGCACCTACTCTGACTACACAGGTGCTTCATGGCTCTCAGTCTTCTGTTTATTGTGCATCTTTCTTCTTGAAAGATGTCTGCCTTCTTCTACTTTCCAGAATTTCTTTCATAGCCCCTGCTCTGGTGATGTCCTTAATTCTTTCTGTTTTTTTCAGAATGTTTTGATATCATAATTCTGAATTGCCTCTCTGTTGTCAGCTCCTTCTGTCAATAGTTGCAGCCTTGGTGGCTGGGAGTTGCTTTAATGAATGGTTCAGTTTAGCCATCAGGCTGGGCTGCTGCCAGAGGTATTTGTGACCAGCCAGAGGTACTTGTGTAATTGCCAAAATGTACAGCAGAGGTTGTCAGGAAAGCTCTTCCATCACAGTGTGTCTGGGTTCACTTTTGGCATCGCTAGCAGGACTGATTTCCCCACAAGCCCTATGGAGTGCATTCATAATGACACCAGTTCTCCAGCTGAGTAAAGGTGCAAGTCTGGTATACTTGAGCTCTTCCTTGTCGCTGGTAGGCTGGAAGTCACAGTGGGAAAAAGGATGTAACCTTGCCAGCTCCTCCCTTAGAGACTTCATCATGGGTAATGGAGCTACACATTTCAGCTGACTCAGGTTGCCAACAGGGATCTGTTTTTAACCTTAGTTTATTCAGTGTGTCTCTCCTTGACATACATCTGTATATTCACCAGGAAAGCTGCACAAGGAACCGTGTTCCCTTTTCTTTACTGCTGAGAACACCAGATATGAAACTACAGCCTATTTGAGGCTTGTCCTGTTCTTCTTACATCTCCTTCTATAAACTTCAATTTATAACATCCACTGTTTGGTGGGTTTCTCACAAAAGCCAAAATTTGCCCACTGGTCTTGAAGTATTTTCCCTTTAAGGGTTTTCTCTGTATGTGGCTAAGGTACAGTTATTGCTGTTTATCCATGTTCATAGGATTGCTTTGCATCTGATTCCACTTTCCAGGTGCTAGAAAATTGGTTTAATAGCACACTTTTAAATGTTGGAAGTTAAATACTTAGCTATCCCCTTCTGCAGCGCGTGTGTACTGATTATGTGTAACATCTGCTAAGGTCTTGTTGCAATCATGAGAAAAGCTCCTAAGAACGTAGATACTTAGACAATGAGAGGATGGCTGTGTAAAGATTGCACAAGAAACACACAAAATTCAGTGTAAATGAACCCAAGGTGTGTAGTGGCCTCTTCAGCCCTTTAAAGGTCCATATTGTGCATGTTGGTATGGCTGGCAAAATTAGAGCTGGCATGAAGCCATGTGTTGCTGTATACAAGCTACAGTGACATTGCTTTTTTGTTGTTGTTGTTGTACAGATGTCTATACTTGTATAATTCTCACATATATACAGTAAGCATCCCACTCTCTTCTTATTTTCTTTTTTCCTTTTTATCCCCCCCCTTTTTTTTTTTCCCCCATTTTAGCATTCTGCCCTTATGTCCTTAAGTGGGTTGGCTATTCCTTATTTCCTCCATCTGTCCTTGCTACCTTGAAGTATATATATCCAATAATCTAGATTATTGTTCCTCAACAGCTTCCATGGAATATTAGAATCTCACGTTTTACACAAAACTGTAGTCTTCATAAAGGAATCCAGGTTCGTGGGTGGATTCTATTATTCTCAGCCTGCAATACCAGTATCTATTCAGTCCCTGTGGTCTTGAGGAGTAGGAAGAGGGCTGGTAGAAAGGGAATGAGAGAGGACCACTGTCTTTGCATGGTTGCATTCCTCTGGGATGAGAGTCTGCTAGCACCTTTTCCAGATGCCACAGGACACTCAGGATTACTCAGCAGCCTCTCTCTTGCATCTTATCTTTTTCCAGTAAGGAGATGCTTTGCTTCACCTTTCCTACCTTCCATGATTTCCCCTTCTTACAGATTCAGGTTATGCTTCTTCAGAGCTTATACAGTGATATCTGGCTAGAAATTAATCTTTCTGGTGATCTCTCCCTCCATGTTAACTGCTTGCCTCCTGTTTATGTACTGTACCCTTTACTTGTAAACACATACTTTTATTTATTATTGGACTCACTGAAATAACCACTGCCACAATATTTACAGCATTTGTGCTGGGAAGCTAGAGTGAATTAAAAAAAATCAGAAGAAAAGCAATTGGAATTTGCAGAAGCCTGTGACCTTGATGGTGCTTTCCTTTGAAAAACCCTATCTACAATATGTAAAATAAAATAGGCTTTTATTAAAACAATTGATCATAGAAGTGTTAGGTGTGAACAGACACAAACTGGTTTCCAAGCGCTTCCTGTGACCCCTTCCCAGCCACACTGTACGTGCATTCCTGCAGCTTCCAAGAGGGCTGTGACTGGCTTGCTGAATCACCAGCTACCTAACAGCCCTGATGGGATGGAACAAGACTGCTCTCTACATTGTCCATGGGAAGGAGAGACAGCTGCTGCTTCTCCCTGCTGCTTTGCTCGGGAGCACCAAGGGAAGAGCCCTGGCTGACTGGAGCGGGACAGGGCAATGTAAGCAAGACTGGGCACTTGAAGGGGTGCAAGTGGCAGTGGGACTTTGGGGGCTTCTCTGTCCCACTTTCTCCCTTAGGCATGGAGATATAAAGAAGCTGAAAGTTTAGCATTACAATACAGTGACATATTCAGTTTTGATACGTGCTCCTGATACTAAGAGACATGTAAACCCCACAAATCTTTTCTGTTTTAGTTGTGTGTCACAATAACTCCTATGTAAGCTTTCTGCAGAACTGATCAGTGAAGCCCTAAGTCCCCTGAAGTCAACTGGAAAGCTCTTGTTTTCCTGGACAGTGTAGGGCAAGACCACTAGCAAGGATTTATTATCCTTGTGTATGTTGCAACACTGAATATAGATTAATTTTTACTCCTTGTTCAGGTCCTTCCAACGTGTTATTGTTAAATATATAGTATTTCTATTTCCTCTGGCAATCATGACTGCATGGTAACTGCAACTAGAATAGCATTAACTGCTCTGAGCAGGAAGTAATTAGATAGATAATTACATAGGAGAGAAATGAACAAACCATGAGTTAGCTAAACATTTCTGCTGAAAATAAGGTATTTTTGGATGGATTTAGATGTAAGATTTTGTTTATTTGGCACAACAATGCATCATGATGCCCTTGTTATGGGTATTATAAGTGCATAGCTGGCTGGGAGATAATGACCCTCCAAATTCATTATTTCCACTTTAATTACACTTTAGATTAATATTTGCTCCATGGAATTTGGGGTCTTGGATCAAATTTCTGGGAGAAAACAGACCTTTTCTGTAGAAAGGCCCTCCTTTATGCAGACACTTGAATAAAGACTCACCTAGAAAATCACTTTATTGTTCTAGCATTTCTTCCCTGATCTTGCATCTGGGATGCAAACATCCTTCATAGTTTATGTGATAACAATAACTGGCCCATGTGGAATCAAGTTGAGCAAATAGATATGAGTACACGTTTGGACAAGACCTTCGCTTGTATGAGTCAAAGATTTTTCTGGAAAGGGAAAATTGTTGTTAATCCTGAAGTTCTTCAGTGATCAAAATGCATAACACATTGTCTCTTTTTTTTCAAACTGTCTCAAAACTAGTACAAATTTCAGGTTTCTGGTTTAGAAAGTCCCTGTCAGTCCCCTTCAAATTTGCATTCATTTTCACACCTGGAAACAGAGAAATCTTACAATAACCACAGCATTTGTGCAGATAGATCAGAGCAGATGCAACATCTATATGTTGGTAGCATATCTTAATTTCTGCACTGATAATAAATTTTTAGACAGACTTTTGGAGGTCATTAAGTTACACACCCAAGTTGGAAAAAGGCCCAAATACAAGAAAACAACCTTGAATAGGAATATTTTCAAGGCTTACAAAGTTAACATCTGGCTATAAACTCTGGGCAGTACTCCGGCCCCTTGCTGTGAAGCTGAGGACAGACTTCAGGCCTGTTTTGGGGTTTATGTTTGTGCGAGGGCTAGATGATTCAAGGCCAAATGCATTTCACCAAGGTTTCCAGAGCTGGGTCCTTAGGGAAGGGTGGTGGACCTGATGGCAGACCGCGTGCCGACCCTGCCTCTCCCCTCTGAGCTCCTTGTCACTGTCCTGGCCCCATCACTGTCAGAGGTCTCACTCAGGTCAGCCTTCATTGCGTGCAACCCACTGGGGCCGGGGAGTTCTTTGCATTTACTCAAGTATTGGGCCAGTCCCATTTGTTTCACTTTTTTGATGCGATCCTGCAGTGCCATCCACGTCACTGGTTTTGACACCATCAACTCTGGCCCATCCAGTCGGACAGAAAAACCTTTGACTGACATGTTTCAGAGCAGCCTTTGGGCCAAATCCACTCTTGTACTGATTTTCATACTAGTGTGAAACTTGACTTCCTCGGAGCTACTCTGGAGTTGTGGCAGTGTAATTGAAAGTGGAATCAGGCATCGGAGTGTCCTTTATTTCCCTGGCTCAGGAGAACCTTGTTATCAGTGTGAACATTTGAATGTGAATGAAGCTAGAGAAATGGAATTCTGTAGCCAAAGGCTTCAGTGTAACGCCTTCACCAGTATTTAATGCAGGATGCTGATGGTCTTTTATTCATAAATTCAATAGTAAGGAAGAGTACACCCTGTCACTTAGTGTATAAAATCACAATTAACGTACTATAATGGCCTTTAAAGGGCAAACCCTGTAGAAAAGATTTATATCTCATAAAATATTACATTAAACCCTCTCTTTCTCCTGATATTTTTTGTTCTATTTCCCGTTTCTGCCTGTGTTTCAAATGCAACTTTATTTCTTGTTTTATGCTTGTGCAAGTGGAGAAAATGTAGTAAAAGAAGGATTTAGGCAAAACAGCTATTTTGCAGTGACCAATCTTGTTGATGTAGCACATAATTTTCTATTTGCCAGTAGTCTTTAGAGAACGATAATACAGTGCAAGAAGTGAGACAAAAGATAAAGAAGTAAGTTGGCATCTCTCTGTTTTCTTGCCCCTTCCTTCTTCTCTTGGCAGATATAGAAGCAAAATCCCAGTGTCACAAACTCTAGCAATAGTTGTCAGTGGCCCAGTCTGTTGTGGTTAGACCTGTGAGATCCCAGAACACGTGGCAGCAAACAATGTGTTATGATAAGTCAGCAGGGCCAGCTGGGTTAAAAGGGATGGCAAAAGTAGCAGTTGATCATTTACCTATCTCAGCTTCACCTATAAAGGTCCACAAAGGAGCTTGGCTGTTTGGTGCAATGCAAATATATCTCTAACTGAATTTACCTTAGTTGTAAGGAGAATTTCTTTATTATTCACTAGTGATTTGTGATGGCAACCTGAAATTTTTACCTGCAACTTTTGATAGAGTTTAAGTGGCTGAGGCTTTTGCATTCAGAAGCACAGAATAGTCAGTCAACCAGGGACAGTCTATTTCTGACAAATATTGTCACCTGATTAAATATACGTATGGCCCTGAGTTGTGCTTGCACATTGTTCATCTGGAAGATGCTTGGAAAAAGTGGACACAGCTTCTCACTGAAGTAAAAAGGCACAGTTCCTCTGACTTAGTATGAAGCTACCCAAATTCAAACTATATAAGGATTTAGCCTGTGGTGAAACTCTCTTTCTTGCCACCCCCCCCCCCAATACTCCACTGGATTTCCTGGTTTTACAACAGCTATTTAATGTCTTGTAAACTAAAGAAAACATACAAAAGTAGAGGACTGCACCAGTGATTAATGTGTAAGGACCCCTGGCTTAGACCACGCACAAAACAATGAAGATGGAATGTCAGGAAACCACTGTTTAAATTATTTTGCTTTCTCATGTGGTCATACCAAAATGTGTCTGCTGTCAGTATTTTAGGGATGCTTGAAAACCTGATTATTCCTGTTTGCTCTGCATTTATCATCTATTAATAGATAAATGAAACTTATTTGTTGCTAAACCTCTTACTGGGTAAAAACTGCAGATACAATTATTTGAAATTTGAAACTGTTGCTTCGTTGTAAAGAAGGATAGCTGCAGTTAGGAGCAGGAGCTGCATGTCAAAGAGTGGGAGCTCTGATGACTATGTAATTAAATGAAAATAATTTTAACTGTACTGTTCAGCTTTAAAGGACCTAACAAATCAAACGAAATTTTGATCTAAATAATTTGGAATCCCACTTGAAAGGACTAAACAAATTCCTCTTCATCTTTTCCTAGATCCTAGACAGGATCAAGACTACCTTCCATTATCCTGGTTCTTGAGACATGAATATTCTTGATCTTAGAGATCTCTTAGAGATCTTCTGGCTGTGTATATGTGTATGACCATATATGTTTTGACATTACAAACAGATAAAGGGAAAGACAACAATATAGCTTGACATGAAATTCAGGGTTGAGAAGAGGAAGGGAGAGCAGTGGTTCAGGAAGTTTTTTTTTTGCTCTTCCAATAGTCAGTATATCGTAGATGAAATCAAAACCCTATAGCAAGCTCCCTGAAGGAAGTGGCATAATAAATAGGTCTTTAAGGTCTTTTCTGAATGACACAGAATGAATGCCTCTCTCTTCCCCCTCTTTTCTCCCAAGGTAGAATTAGAAAATAATTCTCCATGTAGAGATATGTGATCCGTGCTAATGGCAGCAAATGAGAATGCCAGCTGCTGTTTCACCCTCTCTTCCACCCCTGCCCTGCTCCCACCTCCCCACAGTCACTCTGGCAGTAGTTTCATGCTTTATTTCAGACTTACTGTTTGAATAATGATAATAACGTCTTGCACTCCTGTAGTGTCTTTCATCTGAGGACTACAAAGCTGTTTTACAAACTTTAGCTCTATAGGGGTTCACTCAGCAATGTACTAAAGATGATCACAGAATGAACATAGAGTTCTAAAATCACAAAATTGATTATTTACTCCTTGCAAATCTATGTCTTGTACATCTATATCCACCCCACAGTAAAACCTTTATGACTATTTTTACAAGATACAGTGAATATATGCAAGTTTAATGCATAGAAAAAAATTTAAGGAAAATTTACTGCAGTCTTCCCAGGAGGATGGATACTCTTTATTCAGTCCCTACTACTGAATGAAAAATGGAAAATGCTAAGGTATTTGTGCGTCATTATCTAAGACAGGTTTGTGTCTGTTCCAGCAGGAAGTTTTGTTCTCTCTACAATCTGAATTAAAATTTCTGTGTCCTTGCTGCAAAGTACCAGGTCCAAATATCTCTGGATTTTGTGACCTGGGAGAAGATGAACACACAACCTTGAATCAAGGTCCTCTGTATTCTTAGAAAGTTTGGGATTCCTGAGCTGAGCTATGCAACTTGCAGTTCCCATCTAATCTAAATGAGATATGTTTTGTTGTGTTTTTGGTGTGTTTTGTTGTATTTTATTGTGTTTTATTGTGTTTTGTTGTGTTTTCCTGTTATATTCATGCAGGGTAAGACCAAATTCTGCCCTTTTTGCTGTTGATGAGAAAATTTCACTACTAGCAATTCCCATTAAAAAATGCATGTCTGCTTGTTATCTTTCCTTCCCAAAGCTTCAAACTTTTCCTGGGAAATTCCACAGCTCAGCTTTTTCTAATCAATTTTACATCAGTATAATGGGATCTCTCATGGTATGTCAGAATTTTATTTTCTTCTGTCTCTATCTCAATCATAAAGAAACTGAGAGGAAATGAGAAATAGGCTATCCAGATATTTTGAATTCAAAATAAAAAAGAACTTTGAGCTAAAAATGAATGCGTATAACTCAACAACATGCCTTTTTTGCAGTTTATCTAATGACTCACTGGATTTTGACCAAGTGACTAAGGTCAGGCTTTTCAAATGAATCTCTGAATTTTGGCTCCCTCCATATTCAATGCTGAAGTGAAAACACAGAAAACCTGCTTTCATTGTCACTTCCCAGGTTATTATTATGTGCTCAACATCCATAACTAGGCATTGCATTTTGAGAAGATTCTGTGGTCACATAATCACCTGAAT
Organism: Cinclus cinclus; assembly: GCF_963662255.1. Taxonomy (NCBI): domain Eukaryota; kingdom Metazoa; phylum Chordata; class Aves; order Passeriformes; family Cinclidae; genus Cinclus; species Cinclus cinclus. The sequence continues at coordinate 52,695,373 of NC_085046.1, forward strand.
AAACTCCAGATAAGGTCCATATGGGCCTTGAAATTAGTGTCATGTATTTTGATTTCTCAGTGAAAAAAACAGCTCCATAGAGATTTCTGGAATCTTCGTGTGTTTTGAGACAGGCCATGCCTTATGCTTGGATTATGCAGCAGTGTTTTCTTCTTGTAATTTGTAAATTTTTTTCTGGAAAGAGTAGGCATAAGGAGAGCTGTGCTACAGTAAACCAGTTCAAAAAGATTGTTGAGGTCTTAGATGAGACAGAATCACTATCTTTGAAGACTCATTCGGCCTGGGATTGCAGTTCACAGTGGAGTGAATCCCAGACACACACAAGAACTTGGCACAGCTCAGGGGAGGTGCTTTTTCAAGAACTAGCTGAAAGGTGCCAGGAGGGAGTAAAATGGAGGCAAGGATACTCAGGGCTTCTTGAAACTTCACCAAGTTGTCCCTTGGAGATGACAATTTTCTCGACTGAAGAACATACATACGGATTTTTTGTTACTTTAAAATCTACTTTTTGAAAGTTTATTTTTTTCAATATAATTTTACTTGTAGGGTGATGGCTTGGCTACATTATGCTTCTGATCAATACCTTAGGCCAGCAGCCACTGGGACTCAGCTTTGATCTGCCCTTACAGAGGCCACTGCAATTAGAACTGAGCCTGGGAAAGAAAGCAGCAACTATCTGAGGGGAGGTACAGACTTTGGCATCCACAAGGGGACAAGATAAACCTGAAAAGAATAAAAAAGCAGTAGAGCTCCAGTTGTCCTGTAACCAAGGAAATCCAGCACCAAGTGCATGTATGACCTTGCTATGATGAAATGTAAAGCTTTTTAATTTGAATGGTTAGAGCAGGATTGGTACTTGGAGTTGACACTATGGAACAAGGACATACTAGTGAGATACTGTTTGCTTTTTAGTTTGTGGTTCTGTCTGTTGAATTAATTAGGTATATTTTCTTTTCCACACCCAAGAATTCCCAAAACAAGGCTCAGAAAAGCCCTCCAGAGCTGGCACTAAATCTTTATGGATACAGCCAGGAAAACTGTTTCAGGCTTGTCTCCATCGGATTTGAATTAGCCTAACCTAACTTGTCAGTGTAACATTACCTGTGACTGTCACCAGGAAAAAAAGGTAATATTTAAAATACAGGTAATTTGGGCAACCATTGTCTAAACAGAGAATAAACTCAAGCTTCTTCTTTGAGAAGGTGTAGTAGTCCTTTTCAAAAGACAAAAGAATTTTCAGAGGAAAGACACATGAAGTTTCAATTTGAAAACATGTCTTGTGGATGTGTGACACTTCAAAATACCTGTCTAAGATATCTCCCCTCCACTCCTCTCTGCATGTCTGCCTCCGGGCACTTTGGATTTGTGGAAAGTAGAAAGTGTCTACTTTTCCTGTAGAAAGTGTCCCATGTAGGTGTGGGCCCCTACATAGGGTCATTTAGCCTGGTGACAGTGACTTTCTGAAAAGCATATTGGCATTTCATGCAGGTGCTCCCCCAGGGGTGTAATTTCCAGCTTTTCCATGCTTCACACACATCTGCAGCTTCCCTGCACTTTTAGGTTCCCTGGCCATGGAAACCAAGTACAAAGTCAGAAGGCAGCATGCACTGGGCTCTGGTCTCTACATCTGTACAAGCTGTATGACTTAAGCAGGGAGCTTCAAGTGATTCAGCTGCATAGGTGAAACCCGAGTTACCTTTTGGAGAGCCCTAGGACTTGTCCACAATGGTGGAAGCCTTTCTCCTGTGGGCTTCTCAAAGCATTTGTTTGAAATCACTGGATTGCACTGAATGACATCAAACACAAGAGTCAGGCATGTGGAAGTAAAAGCTAAAATCTGGATATGACTGTCTAATGACAGAAGCTAGAGGCAATGAAGGACATACTGGTGCAGTGCTGAAGGAAAATGTGCTTCAAGCAGGAATGCAGAAATGTTGAAGTTTCATTTTTCCATTTTTCTCAGGAAGACCCCACAGTCCTTGCTGGAAAGGCATGAGAGTGATGTAAAATCCTGTGAGTAGTTGAGCTGTATGGTAATAAAAACCACCCTTGATGTATCAGGATATATATATGAAAAATTATTCTGCTCCAAGGTCATGCTTCCACCCACAGGGCAGTCCCCAGGATGTTGGGGAAGATTACTAAAATGACTGTCTGTATTGTTGCAATGTTCTTGGACCATCACAAGCTTCTTGGTATTTTAGGAGTGCCACAGAGGGGAGGCTGGGTGGTGCCTGCATATAGCAGCTGCAGAGATACACTGCATTACTGTAAATTCCTGAGTGGGCTGGAAGGCCTCCTATGGAAGTGGAGGTTCAGTACCTAAATCACCTCCAGGTGCCTGCCAGGAGTCTCCTTGTGTAAGGAACAGCATTTAACATGGTCACAGACAGCAGTGTGCACGTCAGCACCCACCTCTCAGGCAAAGGACTAGTTCTCAGATGTGTGCCTGTGAATATTGGCAATGCCCGGTGCAAAATGCAATTAATTTCCTTAGCTACTGCTACCCTGTAAATAACACGATAGCACCAGTATTTTCTAGTATATTTTCCCTGTGGGGAAAACAAACCAGTTTGGACTCAGGGCATAATATTGCCTTCAAACATACATGCACAGCTGACATGGATTTCCATGGCACCTTGCCCTGAATGTATAATTGCATTTGGGTTTGAACAGCTTTGTTTATTTGTATATTTTGTTAATGTGTTTTGCACCTCAGGCATGTACTTTACAAATGCAAATTCCTTGGCTTACTGGGGTAATTTATGGCTTTTAAAGTCTAATTTTTGAACCATTTTGCAATAGTAAAAAGCCCTTGTTTAGGAAGATCCTTTGCCAGGGGGACCTTTGCTGTCTTTTCAAAAAGGTGCAGGGCATTCCCACCTCCCACTGATATCAGCAGAACTCAGCCCACCAGAGGGAAGCTCACAAAGTCCTTAGCCTGGCATGCGGGATCAAAATCAACCAACCTCTTCCTTCTAAATCATTACATTTCAAGAAAGCTCAAGGGCCCAGGGCAGAGAGCAAAGCACACTGCTGTATCCACCATCCAAACACAGAGAGAGGAGAGGGAGATCCTGCACAGAGGAATCAAGAAGACAGTGTCTGGCTTAGGGAAGAGCAGAGAAGATTCAGGGGTGGTTTTCAAGTAGGAGCTGGCATTGGTTTTCCCACCACTAGCAAAACCCTGCCCATGGGACTGACAGGAAACGACAGACAGGCTCCAGCTTTGGTGTGGACAGGTAACTTGGGGTTACTGATGCATTGTCCTGCAAAGGTGCAACACAGGAGGAGAATTACCCCCAAGTTTTAGATGGGTAAGGTAAATAAGGCAAAGAATGACCTCCAGATTTCTTCTAAGGTGTGATAAGAAGCCTAAATCAGATCCCTGATTTTCTCTCATGTTTCTTAAACATGCAGCATCTTTCCAGCTGCTCTTCAATGGCATTTCCCACTGGGGAAGGAGTAGGCAGGTTTCTGTCCTAAAACCCTGCAAGAAGTGTTTTGTACTTGGCTGAATTAAGGGCAATAGCCCAGTGTTATACCATAACAAAGCTGGGCCCAAGCTTGCTGTGTTACAAAACGTTTCTATTTGTGTTAACTGTTTCCTGAAGCAAAACCCTTAAATTTTAAATTGTAAGTACTTAAGATATAAATTTTTTTTTTTTGTTTAATAGTTTATTTAAGGAATAAGAAATGGGAAGAGAAGGGTTGCTTAGTTTTTTTAAGAGCCACTGAGGTTTTAGAGTTATTCCAAGCCTTGGGGTTAATTTTCAAAATGAAGTCTTTGAGAAAATAGCTTTCTAATAAAATTTTAAGATTTGGAAGCCTCTATTCTCTGGAGTTTTTAGGCAACTTGGTTTATTAAGGAATTTTACCACTAATAATTCTCAGAAATGACTGTGCTGAAATTAAAAGGGCCTAGTGAATGCAGTGGAGTGTGCTGGTTCCCTTTTCAGCTAAGAACCAGGGGGTCAGAGGAAGTGCATTAGTTGCTTCATTTATCCATTCTGTTTTGTGATGAGAAAGTTACTTTAAGCCAGCTCTGCTCAGCCCAAAGCCCTGTTTAGACATGAGAGTCATATCTCACTGATCCAGCTACTCCCAGCTTGCATCAGCTTTACCTTACACTGGTGTCTTGTACTTGTGAAGTGAATTGCTGAGGCTCATGCCGTTTTGACAGAGGCTTAAAGCAGCTCAGCAAGTCAGAGTGAGAGTGTGTTAGGGCATATGGGGTCTGATCCATTAAACTTTTGGCCATGCAGCCCAGCATAATTGTATTCTTTCTATTCACAAGCTGCTAAATCCTACAACAGGTTGCTCATATATAATTTTTGTCTCCCTATCTGACTAATAAGATTTTGCAAGGCTCAAAAGCCACAGAGCCCTGAAAGAACTCCTTTCTTAGTTGCTTAACAAAGATATGCCTGGACTTTGTAGCTGTCACATTAACCCCTGAAGCTGTTGTCAGGATTCCTGGTTTACTATAGAGGAGGGCAGAGGAAAATAACACTTTGCCCTTATAAGAACAACACTCATTTGAAGATGGACTGAAATGTTAATATTACAGCCAACAATATTTCTTAGGGTAGGGGCTCTTTCACCTCAGGGGTCTCTCAGCTGATATCGTCTTTTTTTCACCTGGAGGAAAATGAAAGAGATGCAATTCTGCAGTTCACTAGTGAGTGCACAACACTGCGGTATGAAATCTGATCTCTTGAAGCTGTAACACAACTCAGGTCGCTGCCTCCCAGCTATGCCTGAGGCACAGGCCTGCTCTTCCCCATCTTCATAGCCCACAAAATGGTTGTTTCATTTCCCTCTCTTTGGGGTCAAATAAACAACAGAAATAATCTATGAGATTGTATAGTAAGGCTTTGGTCCTCCCTGGAGACATGTAGGGATGCCATGAAGGCAGTGTGTCTGAGGAAAGATAACAGTCTCCACACTTCCTGCGTTTCACCAGCCCTCTAAGCACTGGTGAAGTAGGTGAATAAAGCATGAAACATTTAGTGGTAAACTTTTAGGGTTGCACTGTTTCTGCAGGAGGCCCATAACATGCTGCCTCCCATACCCAGTAGAAAGTTATTTCTAATTGTTAGGAGATTATTCCAACATGTAAAAGTAAATACTGACCTTCATGACATAGTAGCTGAATGCCATTGGAGGAGTAAGGAACTGAAATAGTGCTTAATACTTAAGAGGTAGATTTTTGTTTAAATGTCACTGCGATATTGTTCTGTCCTCCCCCATCCCCCTTTTCTTTCTACTTCATTGGAAATTGCTGAAGAGCTGAAGAAGTATGCATCCTTAAATATGGATGAAACACAAGCGAAAACATTTGCAGAACTTAGTCCAGGATCTAACTGCCCACATGCCTTCTGAAGTTCAGTAAACTTAGAAACTTGTCTCCTGAAGCTTTAAGTGTAACTCTTGTCATAGTACAGTTTGTGGATCTGCAGAATAATAAAGTCAGAGATAACAAGACACCCTTATCCCAGCTTTGAACAGTAGTAGGAAATGCTGACAGTATGCGCCACTGCCTTGTGCTGATCCAGACTTCTTAAATTTCTAGCTTCACTCACATTTAGCCTTCCAAAGGGGATCGCTGTAAAGCCACACTGTTGAGATTTACTTTGTGAACTCTGCTTAAAACTGAGAATCAGACTTATATTTATACACAGCCTGCTGAGATAACTCTAGTGGTCTGAGAGGGCAAAAAAATCCAAGAAATTCTGTGTTAAGTCTCAAACTCTGTCTTTAAACCTGTCCTTCAGACCCCATGATTTCTGCTTTTGATAGATGACATCTGAAGTGATTTTGAGGATCCCTGATAATGTATGAGCTGTTTGTTAACTCTTTTCAACCAAGGCTGGGGTTTTACATATACTTACTGAAGGATATGTGGTAGTCTCTACTGTAAAAAAACAAAGGAAAAGATGCAGGACAATAATATATGCATCAGGGTTTTTTTATTAATTTTGATTTCTTTTTCTTTGAAGAGTGAAGAAGTAGAATGACTAATTTGGCTCTCTGGGACTTGGTAATATTTAATCTTAAGGACTGGATTTCAGGTGGGGATTTTCGTCCAAAACACTAGAATAAAATTGCTATTGAAAAACTATTTAATCAGAATACTGACCCATTATTTGTTTATTTTGTACCAAGATTGTATGTTAGCAATTTAAGTGAAATAACAGCGTAGGTGTGATGCAATAATTTCTCATATAGAAGGTTTTGGAAACAATTTGCGTTCAAGGTTACTGTACTACTTTAAACTGTGTAGTATCTGCTTTGTGTATTCAAAACAGGAAGTGATTTTCCCTCTCTCCTTCTCTCCAGTGTGACAGGGGTAGATGTTCAATTGTGGTGTATGTGGTCATGTGGGATGGGTTGATCTGAATTGACCTGGACCATTTTTGAATATTGACTGAAAATTTGTCCCAGTCTGCCTTTGAGTGTTTTGTGTCATCTTCACTAAGAAGATCATGAATCCTCAGGCTGTGCAGCTAAGCACTGAGAAACCCTAGAATTTCCAACCCATCTGTGTATGCCCACCTATGCAGAATGTTCCCACTGAGCTGTGCTTTTACCTCCCTTCCACAGCCTACACTGTCTCAGTAATTGGCATCTTTGCTCTAGTGGCCATTCCACAGCCTAACGTATCCCAGTGTTAGAGAGCTCCTCCGTGACTTTTACCTTGTGTTTTTTTTGCAGCACTTGTCTTTCACCATAAGGCACCGTGCCCTCTGCTGTCTCCTCTCAGCTCGGCATTTGCATCCTGCTGAGAGCTGTGCTCCCCTTGTGCCTCTGTGCTCAGAGCTCACCAGAATGTGCTATTAGCAACTGGGCTCTCTTTCCACACTAGTTTTCCTGCCCTTCTCAGTATTCATTCCTGTTATCTTTCAGGTAACAGCATGCCCAGAAATTAAGGCTACATTCCAGTGTCTGAAACTAAGCTCATAGTGACTTAAGCCAAAACATCTTTAGTCTGTTTTGCTACTGCATTACTCTTAACTGCATGTCCAATTTGCTGCATACTACTACTATTAAATCTCTGTTGACATTACCACTTTCCAGGTTTCTCCTTCCCGTTGTGTGATTTTTTTCCCATCTGGGCTTTTCTCACATGGGAAATATTCACACAAATTCAGCAGAACTTCCCAGCTGCATTAGGCATTTCACCAATAAATCACTGTTTCCTGTGGCAGAAGAGAAAACTGATTGGAACAGCCTTTCAAATCCCAGATGCAGTGATACTCACCCTTCTCTCTTCCCTTACTCCCAAATCCTGTGTAATATCACAAGCAAAATTTTAAACAGAAAATTGAATCTGGCAGGATTTCTGTGAGGATTCAAAGTTGCAGTGCTAAGAGTTGGTGAGGGTCCACATGCTACCTCTGAAAGACATTGAAAAACTGACTGGAAAAAAAACTGAATTTATTTTTGTTGTGTTAATCAAGGTTATGATCTAGTACACAGCCATCAGGATTATTTCCCTATTCCTTAAAGTTCTGGCTAAGCTGATGTTGTCATTTAGTGTTGTTGAGATGAGGTAGAGTTGATTTAGAAACCTGGCCACCCAGCAGGGTAAATACAGACAATATGGGGTGTTCAGAAGGGACAGCCTGACAGCCTCTTCCTGGTGTTGTGCAAGGCCAGGACCCTTCAGGAAACAAAGCAATTCCCATAGGAACATTGTCAGTGTGACTTCAGCCCCGAGGACGATGAAGTTATATTTCATCCAGACTCTTTGGTGTCACACAAGGATGTAAAACTGGCTAGGGAGGTTCCACCTAGTTCAGGGCTCTGTTCCCAGTAGTGCCTCCAGGAGAGCAAGGATGAGAACAGGGAAACCATATGTGGTAATTCCTTCTTTCAGCCTACAAGTATTTTCAGCTCAGGTGTTTTCCTGCCCCTGGTGAAGCTTTTCTGTTTTGTCACCTGGGGATTTCTATCTCAAGCACTTGTCCAGTCTCTCCTCAAGCCTAGGTAAACTTTTTACATTCATGTAGTTCTTTGGTAAAAGCTCTACAGGCTCTCTAACTGCTCTCTAATTGTCAGAAGAAAAAAATTCTCTATGTGACAAACCCAGCTCCATTTACCTTAATCTGGTGGCCCTGGTTCTTTTATTGGAGAAGGAAGTGGGAATTGTTCACAATCCAGCCACTCCTCACTACTCTGGATTTTGTAGACCTGTACTGTATCTCCACCAAGTCCAGGCAGAAGAGTCCAAGACTACTCAGGGATTCCTCACATGAAAGCCATTTCATACCTTTGATCATTCCTGTTTCCTTTCTTTGAGTCCCTCTTCCCGAGCTCTCAAGTTGGGTACAGTGCTGAAGGGAGGGAATGGAGGAATAGTACAGTGGCACAATGACTTTTCATGTTTTTCTTTTTGTTAATTTTCCAGCTTCTCACTGACTTGAGTTGCCTTTGGATTGAGCCAAAAGTCTCTGCATGTTGATAACATGCAATGGCCTGCATTGCTGGAGAAAAAGTCTTTACTGTCTGGTCACTGCTAGAATTAAGTTTTCTTAGCAATAGATCAGATCTAAGATGAAAGATTACTAACACAATTCAGGGCAGTTCCTGGATTTCTTAGCTCAGGTAAAGCTGTAAATTAAGCAGTGCCAAGGTTTGAGCCTTGGAGCTCAGTCACTGGCACTTTCGTTAGCGTGCTCCTGGCTGCGGTTTTGTCCTGCACCAACCTGCCCTCCCCAAAACAACCTCCAAGCATGCTGCAAGAATTTGCATGGGCCAGGGATGGTTCCCAAAGCAGTCTGGCTGCACATCAGATGCTGTTAGTTCCTTTTACTCTGATTTAGAGGATCAGAGAGACCAGTAGTAAAAATATGGCCAAACATGCCAGCTGGATTCAGAGACAGGGAAAGAGACTTGGATATATCCAAAAGCTTTCTTTGTGGAATGATGACATTCACAGAGGCAAGGGCAAGATCTAGAACAGCATGGAAATGGTTTGTCCTGACTATGGGATACTAAAAAATTAATACCAGCATTGGTTTGGGGGTTTTTTTTGCATTTAGGGATGACAGTGAATTTCTGTCTCCACAACTTTCCACCTGCCCACTTTTCTCAAGCATCCAAAACTGGGAATGATTGAATTATTCTAGATAAGAAGTTTCATAAATATATTTTGCTGCAGGGCATGAAAGAATCCATGCCGATGGGAAATGTTGGTGTAATTGATTTGCTTGCTAAGCCAGTTTAAGAAAATCCAGCTACAACTTGCATGGAAAGCAGTCCTGAGTGTTCATTTTTGACTCTGACAAAAGTCTATCCACATATTTTATGAAGGTAAACCTAGATTGGGTGTAGAAAGGTGCAGGTCTTCTCCATTTGCCTCAGTGTTGTGTTCCCCCAAAGCATTTGTACTGCTTTAGGTGTCAGCACTACCAGGCTCACTTTGCTGATCTATCCTAATGCATCTCTTTTCTTTCACTTGCAGGAGCACTGAAACCATAAAAACAAATTTCCATTTAAATTTTTTTAGCATCTGGGGTAACAAATAATACATAAGGTAACTGTAATGGAAAGTGATGAGGGACCGGAAGTTTCTTGTTTATTGTGGTTAATTTACACTGTGCATCAAGAGCATTCACATATAGTTAATGCACCATTGCCAGTGGTTCCCCTGTTGTTTGTGAAAGTCTTTTACACAGCAACAGAGAGAACATTTGAACAGATAGAAGAAATTAGGCAGAGGCAGCAGAAATTCACATCTAATGAGTAAAGCTTCAAGTGTTTACAGAGACCAATGTAAGTAGAGGCGGATTGCACTGGATATTTTAAGTTGCTTTAATGAAAACTGGTGAAATAATGACCATACTTATTTACTGATACTAGTTTAGTGAGGAGAGGCCAGCATTCCCAGAGAGTGATTTGCATTAGTCATCAGTTACTTATTTTCTGACTACAAGGTACGAAGAATCTAAAGGAATGTCAAAGAACTAAAATCAAAATTCAGCAGTTGGGAAATGCCAAAATTAAGGTCACTGATTGGAAATGTAATTAAAATGGAATAAGTTGAAAGCAAAATTGTGGGGGCAATGTAAACGATAAGAAATAGATGTTTCATCCCCTTGTAAAGTGGTGGTTGCAATTTTACAGCTTAAAAATGTTAGTGATATAGTGCACAAACTCTCTGTCTGAGTCTTAAAAGCTAGTTCTTTTATGTTGCTATTTTAATGATTAAATATGAAGCCTACTGAATAAGAGCAACCTCCTTTCTCCCTATGCTTAACTCTGCTTGAAACTAGTGCTACACAATTTTCTGTTACCTTTAGACTCTAGACTCTTGCCAAAATTCCAGAAGCTCTCACATCGTTCCCAGCAAAGTGGAGGTTATATCTATATTCCCCTGACACATAGTTAGCTGCACAGATGGACAGCTCCTGGGGACCCTCTTACAAACTACAGAGCACCTTGGCTGACTACAACTGATCACGCTGTGATTTTCCTGATCCATCCTGTCTTAGGGATTTTATTTTCTGTGCACTGCCTACCGCCCTGAGCAACACCTGTTTCCTGCTGATGGCTACCAAGTTGTCACAGTTAGATGAACCTCAGCAATCCCCAGTTCTCCTTTCCTTGTGCTTGCACTGTGTTCTCAATCCTTCTGGTAGCATATGTGTGTAGCATCTCCTCTGAGGCCATCCAGGACCAGAATGAAAATGAAGGCACAAAAATTTGTGAAACAAGTTAGTTTCTGGGGGAAAAAAACCCATATAATAGTTTAATTTAGTGATGTGTGAAGCACTGTATCCCATACTGCTGTATGCAAAGGTTTTCACCTGCAGCAAGATAGATTTGGAGCCTGAAAGGCTGTCAGCACCTTATGTATGTCTATATGGCAGGAGTGGAAATGGAAAATGCTCTAAGGAGGCTGCAACACAAACACATCTTCTTGCCTGTAAAAGAAAGAGAATATAGGGGACAAATGTCTTGACTGTTTAATCTGGAGAAAAAGGAGAGACTACAGGGTGGAGAAACTTGCTTGTTGACCTTGTGAAGACAAAAGCAGAATCATCTTCTGCAAAAGCTTTGTCTCATTTTGGCTTTCAGTTCTATTTCTGGGAAAGTCAATGCACTAAGGCATAGGAAATAAGTGGAGGTGAACTACACTCCTGTCCTTGGCTGGGGAGCCACGTCCAGCACAGGGACCATTGGTGACTGGAAGTGAAAAGCAGGCAGGCAATGACACATCCCCCAGTCAGAAGTTGAGTGGGGTGCAGCAACCTGCTCTGCTCATATTGCCATAGCAGCACGAACATCATGGAGGATGTGTCTCGTGGTTTCCCATCCATCTCTCAGGTGATTTCCAGTGACAAGGTACTCTAACATGCTGCACTCAGCAAGGTGCCTGAACAGATAACTGGTGGTTTAGTTTTGATTGTCATAGGAGTGGAGGTCTTTGCTTTTTCCATTCTTTCTGTGAACTCTGTGGAAGCCAACTGTGCTCAGAAAAGTAAAATTATCTTCATTTGCAAGGAGGTTTTTAGCTGTAAAGTGCATCATATCCAGCCTTCTGCCTTCAGAAATTATACATTAAGCCCTAAAAATTAATGTAATTAACTTTTTCTAAGGTAATACCTTTTTAATCACTTTTTTTTTCTTTTTTTTTTCTTTTTTTTAATCCCCCAGGCCTTAACTTCATGTTTTCAGACTAGTCTCTGCAGGCACAAAACCTACTTTTTCTTTTAATGAAAGCTGAGATTTTTCACAACTCCACAACCTGGAACTCTGAGCAAAACAAACAATAATTACAGCTATAAGACCTGGCAGTACAGAGGACGTAAATTTTTCAAAATGCCTTGTTGCCTCTGCTAGCAAAACTTTTCACTTACTGGATAAAAGCAGCCACTCTTCACCTAGATGATCATTTAAGTTCCAGCAAGGCAGCTGGAAGGGGCAGCTGAGATGTGGACAGTGGCATTGTTTCTGTGTTGGTGTCTGTCCTTCCTTCTGACCATACACAATCCCAAAGGCACATATGGATACCTGTGCCTGGGCAAGGGCAAAGGAGGAGGAGAGTTTCAAGAAGTTTTAGAAAAGAGAAATTCTGCTCTGTAAGAATTCATCCTGCTACTTTCTGAAATCTGATCCATACTTTCATCTCCTTGAAACAGAGTGTTCATACCCAGCAGAGACCTTGGAAAGTTTTATGAAGAAAAGCATACATATCTTTCTTCAGTAGTTGCCTATGGGAATAAAAGAGAGAGTACAATGGAACTGATAAAGGGGCCTGATATCTTGGGCCTGATCGAGCAGAAACCATGGGAGAGACAGACACAGACAAATGCTCCCTGGACAAGAAGTGACCAAGAAACACATTGTGACACTTTGTGATAAGGTTACCAGGTGACATGGTATCATGAAGAATGTGTAACCAGTGGAGAATTGTTATCAAAAATAGAACCCTATATAAGTGCCATACAAGTAAAACCCTATATAAATGCCTTGTGTACTCAATAAAATCAGCCTCTGATCCAGATGTCCCCATCTCTCCATCGCCAATAGTTGCGGTTTTTTTGATTTTTGTACTGCAGATGTACTTTCAAACTACAGTCCAGGTCCAAACCACCTTTGGGCTAAATAGTGGGCAGGCCTATAACCAGGTGCATACTCTGAGTACGATTAGTGGAAAAAAGGTAGTTAAACCAGTAAAGACAAAGCATCAAGTTCCTTAGTCTTCTAGAAACCCTTACTTGTACTGTTATGAAGATCACAGAATTTTTTATGCAGTTATGAATCTATTACTTCCTCCAAGTGTCTGTTACATATGAAGAAATCAGAAGGAAAAAAAGGATCTTGTTTTAAAATCTAGGCTTGTTCTAATATAATTTTCAATCAGCCTTGAATACTTAAAGAATTTGTTTGCAAAGTTAGTTCTAAGCTTTCTCTCATGTTCAGTGAAACAGTTCAGCAAGGCTTGTCTTGACAGAAAAATAATTACTGATAAAAAGCTATAGCCTGCACTACTGTTTTTATTGATGACTGACACAATTAAAGGCTTTTGTCGTAAAAAATAAACAGGGTAATAAATTTGTAAGAACCTCAATGTAGCCTTTGCAAATTTTTCTAGGGTAATACTCTACTCCACAGAAAGAGTCTTTCATTGTGTGTTTATGCAAAGCTTATTTCTGAGAAATTAATTGAATTACTGATGGTGATTGCAATTATCAGTCAGTATACTTTTAAACTTCTGTAGTGATTCTAATGTTTCTGTCAGTGTAAAGTTTTTCTTTCAGTTTAAGAGGCAGCAATTAAAGGGTTGAGAACATTAAAATATGCATATATATACAAACACGCATATTTGTCTGTATATGCACCTATATATTAAATATATATTTTAAAATAAATTAATGTATAATATATAATGTGTATATATATCTCCAAAGTTTTTCAAGAGTTTTTCTTTCAAAGCTTGAATAAATTGACAATCTTAGCTGACTTTTCTGGAGTGTTCCCAAGCTCAGAACACGTGTGGAAAGTACCAGGATTGCCAGTCTAAAAACGTAGGTTAACCTCATCTTCCTGCATGTGCTGCTGTGCCACATTCCCTTCTGTAGCTGCAGTCCCTTTGGAGCGGGTGGCGTCCCGGCTCCGGCATCAAGCCCTCGGCACACATTCCTCTGGAGACACCGAGTTCCAAACCTTTTTTAGAAAGACCCAGCTTGTAATTCCTCCAGCTGTACACAATAGAGGGATACCAGGCACCTGTTGCATAATTCCTTGCCAAGCTTTTCAATTTTAAATTGCACTAGATACTTGTTCAGGGGAATCTTTGTAACTTATTAGCTGTAGAATGTGTGGGAAAGTACCAGCCATGTATGGGAATGGCAGAAAACTGTCTTTTGAGGTATCAGAGAAAAACAATAGCCATGCACTTACAGCATAAATGTGAATCAACATCTGGTCTTAATTACTGTTGAGGAACGTACGTATATCATGCATGGAAATGATATCTATCAGAGGAAATTCCTCTCAGTTATATACCAGGGTAACTCCACTGAATCCAAGTGATTTACTCCAGAGTCACCTTGCTGTAACTGAAAGTTGAGCTTGGTCCACTGACTCACTGCTGTGATCCTGTGTAAGGAAGGAGATGCAATAAAAATATGTGGCATACACTTCAATTGTTCTTTGCTGAGCTTATACTGCAGCAGAAAAATACACATGAGACAGGGACAAGCACATCAGGGGCCTGCTTCAATAATATTTAACTGTCTGAAATGATCACTTTAACTCTTAGGAAGAGTTATTAATATTTATTGTTTGCATTTTAGTTGTGACTGTAGGTCCCCACTGAGAAAGATAACTACGAGATGTAAATCCCTGTGTTCCTGCAATATCCATCAGAGGATCCCCACAGTAATGACTGACATTTTAAAAGCTCTGTGGATGGTCAGTATTCCAAGGAAAAAAGTCATTCAAGATGGCAATCAGAGGAAGCTTCAGCTTGCATTACACAAGGCTTTTCAAAGAGATACTGCAGAAATTCTTGGTATGAGACCCTGTACTTCCAAAATGACAAGCCTCTTAAATGCATATATATATTGCCTTCTCTTGTTTAATTGTTCTGCTTTTATACACTACCAAAAATCAAGGCCATGTCCTTGTATCCTGTAGTGAAGAAAGGGATTAATTAATATGCTATACCTTTCACATACAATAACACAAATATTTGTATAATTTTTTAACTAACTTGACAAACTCAATCTGCACTTGAACCTCTGTAATATTCCTCACAGATGCATGGGTCTTTCAACTGCTGCATTGCTGCAGTCTGTACACATAACAAAAATTTGTAAGACTGATTCTTTCTCCACTGTAGCTCACTGTCATACACAGGATACCACCATTTATCCTTTCCCTGTTGTATCTTCCTTGTGATTTTGTCTATTGTAGAACATAACTGCTGTTAAAATCCCTCTGTTATGTTCCAGAAGTGTGTTTCTAACTATATGCCTAAATCAACTTATTTTCAGCTTTCTAAAAACAGCGTGTATAACCACTCAGTGGTCTGCATACTTCTAAGATGTGTTAATTTGGCCTGTAGGTTATCTACAGGCAATGCCAGCTTTGATTAGCCACTATGGAATCCCAGATTCTGCTTTTGCTGATCCCTAGGTAAGTTTGCATTTCAGGCTTTGTGTATTATTCATACATTCTTTTTCTAAATGTAAAATAATTCTGAAAACAGGGTGTCTTGCTATACTGCCTTAGCTACAAACCACTTGCAGACCCCCTGTATGGTTGTCATCAGTGCAAATAAAGCAAGTAGAGCAGATGCTTGAGGATGAGTTCCCTCTTCTTCTCAAAGATATGACACAACTTTTCAACTGTTCTTCAGATTAGTCAAAGTAATATCTTTGTTTCAGATTGGTAGGATGAAGCTGGGTAGGAAAAGGTTGAGAGGCTACTGGTGTTTTAACATTGTAGCTAGTATGACATAGTGGAATGCTTTCAGTATTGAATTTCTCAGTGCTCTTCGCCCCAAAGAGCAGTCTCAGTACATCCTGCCTATCTCTCTGCTAACTAGCAGCCAAGCACATTTTTGGTTCCTCTTCCAGTAAGCAGTACTGAAAGCATGTTGCCTGGCTTATGTGCCTTTGCCTAAGCAGACTTGAGAAACTGGCATGATCTCTACCACACTTTCTACCAAACATGATGGTTCTAGAATCTGACCAGGCATCTATCCCCCATTCTTCATAATGATGCTAGAAGCTGCTATTTTTGTGCTTCTAATTAAATTCATGCATCTTAAAGAAGCCAAGTATACAAATTATATCCAAATAGACCTTCTTGTGAGGAAAGCCTTGTGTGGGACTTCTTTCCAGCAAAGAACTCCACAGCAAGAGTAGTGGAAGGGTTCTCATGCATTTTTGAAGGAGGCCTGTGAATCTGCTTTGAATTTTTTTTCTGTTTGCTCCTGAGCAGACACTCCTGTCCCCTTTGGTGCTTTGTGTAGCAGAAACAAGGCAGAATGGGATGTCCTAGTAAGCATAAGTTCCTTTTGAATTTTGCATGCATTATTTTCCTCTCATAGGGATGGCTTACTGTGTGCTGCATCTCATTACAAATCAGCCTTTTTCTGCAGTGATGTCTGAGACCTACATCTTACTGCAAAGGAGGGACTATAAAAAGCAAAATGTTGTAAATTGTGAGTATTTGGACCTCTACCAGATACCTCTACCTGATCTTAGGACAAAAGACTGCTTTGTCCCTGAGGACATTTTTGTGTACCATCATTATTTGGGAAGACATGGCCAGTACTCCAGAGTTCCCTTCAGAAAATCCATGTTTTACTTACAGGATCTGCTGCAAATACTTTGAGATTAATGACACTTTGAAAATTGCAGGTAGCTTGAATTTTCTGAAATTTACGTATTGTTATTACCTTGGACCTTGTTTCTTTCCTGTAGCCACAGAGAATAGGAAAGGTTGACTGTGAAGGATGTTATTAAGAAAATAAATACAGAATCTCTCCTTCTTAGGCACTATGGTTGAGCAGCTGCTGCTCTGAACATCTTAAAAAGCGACACTTGTTCCTCAGACCAGAATATTTGTCAGTCAGAGGGGTTTATGGTGGCATTGCCAGTTTTTACAGCCAAGTCTAATTATGTTTTGTAATGTTATGAAAATTATCTATGCTGTGTCCTTCATATTCTGTTGACTTCTGTACCTAAGCTGCACTGTATTCTAAAAATCCAACAGTTGGAAAAGTTCAGCGAATCAATAAAAATAATACATTGATTAAAAGAAAATGTATACAGCTGTTATATTTAAGGTATAAAACACTACCTGGTAACTGATTAACATTACTGCAAAAGAACTATGAATGAGTTTACTGCATTTAGCATATGTTTAATGTCTTAACTCTGTTTTCGCTTATGGCCCATTTCAATTCATAACCTGCGATTTTCCCCTAAACATGGTCTGCCCTTTGGAAAAATTAGGACTTTTACTCTGGAAAAGAGTGTTTTTATGAGTGTTTTGTTCCAGTAATGAAGGGTCCCTTGTTTTCTGTCCCACAGAATTCCTGGAGTATAGCTCTCTGGAGTCTTTGCCTTCTATAGGAGGAATTGAAGGGAAGCTCTGCTAATTTATTTACATGAATACCTTAGGTTTTCATATGCAGTTTTTAGTTGGGTTTTTTTTGGTTGTTTTTACAATATTGCAACTATTGAGCATCTTAGTCTTTCTGAGCAAATGCAAAATTGACTATGAATATAGAATGTAAGTTTTCTTTGGTAGTCAGGTGAAGTATCTACTGCTCAAAATCCAGGTTTCCTTTGATTAATCATTGTCACATTTTACATTAAGGCACCCCACTGTTCATATTAATTTCCTTTCTAATTGCATCTCCCTAGCTCAGTAATTTACAGTTGTGCATTTTGGAAGTCCTGTTTTTAGTTTATTCAGCAAAGTGCTAAAGTAACACAATGGCTAGCCTTTCTGACAGAAAAGTTGTACAAAAAGCTTTGTTCTCTTTAATCTGGCTTTTGGGGGTCAGTACTGAAAATATGGTTTAGTACTGCACAGGGGAAAAGGGGTTAACCTGTATTTATATGTTGTTGTTGATTTTTATGTCAATATCTTGCAAATTAAAAATCCTGGCAGTAAAAGTGACATGTGAGCAGTCAAGTGAACAGACAAGCAATGCTTTCATTCAGGGAGGTTTAAACAGGCTAAAAATTGGCCTGGGACATGAACGTTTTGTTCTGATAATGTCGGTTTGGCTCTGCTGCAATTTCATTACAGTGTTTCTAATCACATTGTTACATGTTTTTCATTAATCTGAGGTACAATAATCAAGTTCAATGTTTCAGCTATGTAAGGAAAACACGAGCTGCCTATCTAAACCCATTGAAAATATGCACTATGGGAAAATACACCTTTATAAACAAAGTGCACGTGTCTCTCTGATGCCTAATCATGTTCCTCTGAAATAAAATGACCATGCTGTATATGATTCTTAAGCGATATATATAGAAATAAGCTGTTCCATAAGCAATGTAGGTAATGAAGCCTGGTTTCCTTAAGGTTCTCTGTGTTCTTTGTTCTCAAATCCTTAAATTCAGTTCCCTCTGAGTTTATAGTAACAATGACTCACCCATTGTTGATAATATTAGAAGTAAGTCAGAGCTTAAAGAAAGGCATGTTCCTACAGCATGGCACAGCAATGTTTGTTAAATCTCTGCAGGAAATATTTATTAAATGTACAAATTTAGGATGCTACGTGCAGGACTGGTTAGTATTGTTCAAAACCAGAAAACTCCAAGCTCCAACCATAAACTTAGACACAAGTGATGCCAAGTGTACAAAGCAGTTTCTCCAAGCCCAGGCTAAGGGCACTCTGTGCATCAAGCTGAAGGTGAACTCATGCTGTTAAGTGAAACCTCCAAAAGAGCTCCCAGTGCTTCAGCACTCACCTGGGAGATCTACACTTTGCACAAGAAGGATGGGAGCTGCATAAAGCAGAAAAATGGGCAAAGATAAGGCCATTTAGGTGTACTCTGTGATTTGTCCATTTTGTACTTTGACCATATGTTAGAGACTGTTTTGGGTGACATACTCCTTACTCTTCACTCCTTCCAGTACAGCTGTATGCCTTTGCAGAAAATTGATTGAGACTCCTTAGCCCAGCAGGTGAGACAAGCAAGCACTTGGGTTGTCTGCAATGCACTCTGGTGCTGTGGCCCTGGGCTGAGAAGTGAGATAGTTCAGTTCTGGAGCGTGGCCCTTGGACTATGTCTGTGTGTTGTGGAATGACTACTCCCTGTAAGACAACAGCATCTGTAGGATGGGGACAGGAGGGAGTCATGAGGCTGCACCTCACTGGGCAGGGGAACCAGTTTGATGTGGGACCCTGGGAACTGGCAGAAAATGGTGGGAAAGAGAAAGGGGTTGGGAATACAAGCTTGATCACCATGTACTTTCCAAAGGCTGTGTCGTCCACATGACTGCTGATACACCTGGGAGGAGTGGGGAGCCCAGATCTCCTCTTAGCCACTGCTGCTCAGGTGTACCCTGCAAGGCAGATGCAAAGGGAAATGCACATCCCAGAGCTCAGATAGGCTCAGACATGACTTAGGTACCCACCTGCTCTTCCCTACAAGAAGAGACCCTGGAGGCTGTGCAAAAATGCAATTTCAAGTAACAGGGCTGAAATTAAAACTCAGGACTTAGGGACTTTTAGACTATAGCAGGGTTATAAAGCAGCTAAGCAGACCTGTGAACACTACTTATCATCCAAGTACTTAATAAAATCACTTCCATCTTGGCACTAGTCTTTCTTCTCTGCCCTTGGAAAAAGAGAGAGACCAGCTTTCTTATCAAAATCATGTTCAAATTTGATGTTGGTCTTTGTTGATAATGGTATGTGTGTATGTCAAACTTACTTGTTTGATGCAACTGACATAGTGAAGGACCAAGAGAGGCTGGAAATGTTATCTTGTGGGAAGCAGGAGGAGAGGATGAGACACTCTTTAAGCACAGGTTAGAGATGGATATCCCATAGCGTCTCCTCTTTCTTCCTCCACTTATTCTTCCTTGTTGGGAGTCAGTGCTCTTCTAGGGGAGAAGGAAACACTGACCGATATCTGAGGGCCCATCTCATGTCATGTCTCCTCATATTGGCCTCCTGGTATTACTAATAATTAATCAGGCCTCAACAGCCCATTTATTTCTAGCTCACATTCATGTCTCCATCAGTTTTGTCTTGATGACTCTGTGTTCCCAGAGCACGTAGCAAATAGTCTGTAGATCCTGATTATTGCTTTGTGCACTAAATCATTAGTAACAGCAGTACTAAAAAGAAATTAGTGTATTAATCAGATATTTTTAAAGCTGCCCATCTCCATCTCTGAATTTCCTGGTTTGTCATTTCCTTTATGTAACTGGCTTTCAGGTTGCCATCTTTGTTTGATAGAAACTACATTTACTGTCAAGAATGTCAGTGATACTAAGCTGTAAGTAGGCAATAATCTGTAGTCTCTATTGATACACTATTGCAATAAAAATCAATAGCACATTTAGCAGTTCACAAAAACTTCACTGCCAGACGGCTCTTCTGACACTGCTGATCTTTTTGTGGTCTTTGGTCTTACGTATATCCCATCAAGTTTGTTTGTACATTATTAAATCTCTGCTTTTTAACTGCTGTACTGTAAGAATGAACTAATCAGAAGTCTCTGAATGCCAGTCTAATAAAAGTGTATAAAGATGGATCATGGGAATGACCTGAATGCATAGGAGATTTATTGTATGAGTATGAGAAAACATGTTGGATTGTTTGTGACTAATATTTTTGTTTGATTTATGGATTCTGTCATCCTTTATAATCCTCAAATTAATAGAAAACACAAGGGGTTTAGCTGTACTAAAACAAAAATGCTTTCCATTGGTAAACTTTATCTACATTACCTTTTCAAACAGTTTGAGAATCCAAAGTTTCTGAAATTTTTGAGCTGGGTTATGATATGCTAAAATAATAAGCGACCCTCTGAGAGTGCAGATTATTTTCTTTTTTTTTTTTTTTTTTTTTTTTGCTTTGAGGGGGTTAGTTTGTTTTAAAATTCAGGATTTGAAACAAAATAAACTTTCTCTGCAAAATATAGAAATTTGTGTTGTTTGCAATAAAAAAAATAAAAGAAGAAGGTTTTTTGACATTGGTTTGATTAATTAATAGTAGTATCTTATAAATCCATGTGATGGGTTACAAAGGAAGAGCTTACTCATTTCCAGTTGGAAATAATTTTGAAAGTATAGAGATAAGAAATGTTGTCTATGCAATGAGAACACCTAGAATGAATAAATAAGGAGATGAAGAAAGGGCAAAGGAACTAAACTCCATAATTGAAGGAAAGCCCATTATTTAACACCTGAACATATGTGTGCATATAAAAGCATACCTTATAAAATGCTTTGTTTTCAGAACTATAAAAAAATTGTTGACATTTTTTGCCTGAAGGAATGTGCAAGAGATGCGAGACCACGTACCCCAACTGGCTCCTCTCTGTCTGGGAGGTGAATTGTTTGGGATGACTGTGAGTAATGGGGTTGCTGCTCAGAGCTGAGATGGGCTCTGCTATTGCACCATCAGTGAACTCTTTGGTAGATAATTGTGGTCTGGTTGAGGCTCAAGGGAGTGCTGGTCAGATCCGTCCCATCTTCCATTCTTTCTCATGGTTTTCACCAGTCAGGATCTTTTTATTTTGCTTTCTGCTGCCTGACACATTTCCTGGAATGAGACCTCTTAGAATGCAATACTCAGAAGTGAATATTCTGACTGTGTACAAACACATGGTGAAATACAAGGCTAATTGCACATGGCTAACTGCAACTTCTCCTGCTTGGCCAATGCTTGACATGTATTAAAGGGTTTGTAGGCTTCCAAAGAGCTAAAATAAGGAATTGGATAGTTCTCAAGTGATTTTAAAAGCTTGTGGAAAAGATGAAAATCTACTGTACTTTCACGTGGGAATAAAAATAATTTAAAAAGAGATGCTTTCATGTCAGCATTCATCAGTGTTACAAATACATTCATCCTATGAAGAGACCACTCTACCATTAACTATTGTTTGGGTTCTTCCATGCTCATCTGATGTCAAAATTACTTACAACAACCCATGGAGATTAGACATTGTTGTTGTTCTAATATTATCCTGTAATTTCCTAATTCCTCCAATATAACAAAATTTACACAACCACACAATAAGCTGGTCCTGAAACTCACAGCAATATGTTGAACTGCAAAATAGTGTGTTTTGGAAGGAAAGTTTTGTAGGAACTACTGTTGCCTATTGAACTAGGAGCAACTGGCTGCATACCATGAAGCTTCTTCAAGCAAGGCTTACATCACATTAAAAATTAATTTTCTTTTTTTTTATCTCTATATTATGTGCTGTCAAGGCACATCAGTAAGGGAAGAATTTTGATTGTACAAATATTTAGAGATATTACAGAGTCAAGTGTAGTAATTAAATTACTTTTGGGCAAAAACTTCTTATGAATCTCCAACAGATATACCATCCCATGAATTAAATGCCAAACACACTATCTAAGATGTGGTGGAAAATTCATTGATTATCATTCGGTTGTCACCAGTTGTTACATCTGCACTGAAAATGAGTTCTAGTTTTTTGGGGGAATTTTTTAGTAGTTACTAGGATTGCTATCTTTATTTATGGAAGTATATTTATGTTGCATGCAGTTACTTTGTTTTGGAAAAAATCAGTAGCTTTAATGTCAGCAAGTCAGTAATTATATCTACTAAATATTAAATGATAGGTAAAAAGCCCACAAACCAACAAAAAATAAACACATAATGGAATAATTTTGCATTAGGAACAGAGGGAAAAATAACAGGGAAAATATTAGTAGGCCATTGGGCAATTAAGTATGTGGTGTGTGTTCACTTAGCACGTGGGATACTGTGCCCATGTGTAGTGACTACAGACAAATCAGAACCCAGTCAAAGTAGGAAAAAACTCGGGGAAGGGAAGTATTAACAGCATATGGAAGAAGCAGCTCTTACATGGGGAGGGAATACAAAACCTGGTTGTTGTGTGAGGCACTCCTTGGTATCTGAAAGGAAAAGACATACATGAATTTGTGCCTGAGACTCGATCACTTATTTAAGTTGAGAATATAACCCAAGAAACATAAAATGAGTAAGTTAGTCTTTAGTGAATTATTATCCTCTGGAAGTTTTTCTGCATTTCAAAGTTGAAGATAGTATTTGCACATGGGTTTTGGTTCTTCTCTACCCCAAAATAGGATGGAAAATGATGACAGAGTAAGGCACTTTGTTTCAGACATTTTTCTTTTTTTTTTTAATTTCTTTTTTGGGAAGCAGAGGAGTCTCTGACTCAGAACATGTAATACAGAAAAGATCATAGACTAAACTTCTGCTATGGTGCCCAGGAAGTCCTGCTGCAGCCTTTTGTTGTTGTTCTATCCTGGTAGCTGTCTACACTCACTCTGCATGGGTAAAAAGGATAAGATGATATGTAGAAACTGAAAGATCCAACTTCAGAAGTTCTTTCCAATTTTAGTGTTTTACCTACTCCAGGAATAGCTCCTACAGTGAATATTGGAAATTACAAAAGAATATCCTGTCTTAAGAATACACTTTATAGTAAAGAACAAAACAGATCAAAACCACATCGTATAGACAGAACATTACAAAAAAATGTGAAAATAATACGTAAAATTACTTTCAGGTCTCATTCTTCATGGATTCATTTTTGGCAGTGTATGTTTTATTGTTGGTGGTGCTTTTCATTTGGGATACTCGGTGCCAGGGACTGAACTTACTTATAGTGAAATGGATGCTTCTACTGCAGAGCTCCTCCAGCCTCAGCACTATCTAAAAAAAAAAAATTAAGATAGGTAATTTCCATTTCCTATCCCAGGGCAGATATAGTAATGAAACAGGCAAAGGATGACAAGTGATTCTAAGCTTTACTTAAGGTTCATCGAGCCTTAGTTTGAAAGAATATGGGTGGAATTTGTAAGAGCCAATGACAGGCATGCAAAAACAGGCAGTGCTTCAGTATTGCAATGCTGTGTGCCTTGCTAATGTATTCCATCCTTATCACACAGCTAAGAGATGGTGCACGAAGCTATTCTTCACATACCCACTGACACAGTTACTAGAGACTCAGACATCCCACTGATCACAGCCATGGAGAAGACCCAGAACAAGTGAACCTCTGTGGCCACTTCACAAACATCAGGTGAAAGTTAGTAGTTTTTCAGTTGCTTAAATAATTTTCAAACCAGCTTCTGACCACAGCTTAATTCTTCCTTAATTTCTGTTACTTTATCTTAATTTGCCTTTCTGCAGCAGCCAATTCTGGCCAAGAAGTATTCGTTTGGTGATTAATTTGAAGTAGATATAGGAATGTATTGGTTAGAGGGAGAGCAATATGTGCCACTCTCCCGGTTCCAGCCTGACCGAGACTTGACCCTTTTGTGCTTTGCTGTGATTTTGTTTTTGATTTCAGTAAGTTTTGATGATGATGCTGTTCAGGAAACAGAGCAAAATCCCATTGTTTTCTTAGATTATCTCCTCAGATGCACCCCTGAAGTACATTGCTTGGTCTGACTACAGATCAACCACAAATGCTAAAAGCAAATAATACTGTGGGAGCCTGAAAGTGCAGATGCCATTCAGAGTAGTCACAGACACTTTGATGTGGGCACTCACTATATTTCCTGTGTTTCTTCACTTTAAACATAGTTTTAGCTTTAACTGTTTTCACCCAGTCTCTCAGGCCAGATCTCCATGCCTTGGAAAAACAGTGTATAAATGCTCTGCACCTGATGATTTGGTAGGTACTGTTCCATAACTTAGGCCACTGTTAGCTAAAACAAAGGCATGGATTTGGAAGGATCAAACTCAAATGCACTGGTCACTAAGGAGGTTGAAACTCTGGGATTAATTTCATTGGCTATGGAGACTGGTAGTAGTCAGTAATCCACACCTCCAAACTCAAAAAATTAGCTACTTGACTTTGGAGTTTAAATCTGGCATACATATAATTTGAGCCAATCCAAGAGACTTGTTATGGCAGAGTAGTTGGAGATAAAGGAGTGGGAAATTCCTTGTTTTAAGAATATTTTATCTTTGTAGTGGAAGAATTGAAAATACTTGTCTTCTTCCACACTGTACCATTTTCTTCATCTGTCTACTGAGCTGGTTAAAAACATGCTGTAAATCTATTGGTGCAGCAAAGAAGATGATGATGTCTAAAAAGTTATGAATTGCATATGTGCACCAATTCTTGACATGTTCTTGCCAGCACTACAGTAGTCATTAATATCTCCCATACTTTAGGTATTACCATCTCTTTTTCTCTCTCTGAAGAAATAACTTCCTCTCTTATTTCATGCACCGTGAATATTTTCCAGCCACATATTTTTTTGCTCCTTTTGGCAACTATACTTCCAAATTGCATCAGCCAGATGGGTCAGGATGGTCTTTAAAAATGCCGTGCAAGATATAAGGTAACTGAAGAATCCATATCACAATAGAACATTGAAAAGACCCACAGAGCCTTCTTTTTATTTTAATTTGTCTTATCTTTCTTTCCACCTGTGTGAAAGAAAGAGCAAAGCTTTTGTGGAAAATGGAGGAGTACTGGTCATCATACAGAGCTGATATGGATACTCCAGCTTTTCCCCTGACACCTCTGTTGAGCCTGGTGTCCTGACTGCACTAATGCCTCCACAGTGCCAGTATGCCCATCTGCAAAACTACCAGAACTCTGTTTGGAAGTTCCTGTCTCCAGCTATAGAGACAGGAAAATCAAGGTTGTTTTGGGCAAATAGTAGGATTCATGGAAGTCTAAACCTGAAAGACTTGGAAGGACTGTCAGAAGAGTGTAAGAATGGCCCAGCAGAGTCATGCTGGCTCAAGCCCAGAAGTGTGCCAAACCTCCTTTATTACTCTGAAGCCCCCTAGGAAATATTCAGAGCAAAATATGGAAGACCTCATGTTGGTCCCACAAAAACTTCCACAGCATTTTTGAGTAAAGTATGACTGAAAGATAGTTTGGTGGGAATGTAGTTTGAAGTAGGATGTGAAACAAGGCAATAGCCAGGGAGACAGTCCAGTTAGAAAGGACACAGGAGAAGAGGACCACAGTCCATGGTGGAGGGGAAAAGTCACAAGACAAGTTGATACATGGAATACAAAGTAGAGTATCAGAAAAAGAAAATAATGAAGGGAGAGGGGGGAAATAGGGTCAGAGAGGATGTCCCAGCATAAGGAGCTTGATTTAAGCCAGGGAAAACTAGAAAGCACCATTTCTGCTTTACTTTCCACCTGCTTTTCCATCAAGCAGCTTCATTAGCCAGTTTCAGTTGTTGGCTCTTACAATAACCAGTTGTTGGTTATTACAATAACCAGAGAAATGTGCTAATAAACATACTATCCATAATTTTATTTGTTTCCATCATGACCTCTCACAGTCATCTCTTCTTAGAGAAGAAGAATCCTAATCTGTCTGGAAGACACTTCATATTTCTCACTTTCCTCATCTTCCTTTATTTGTTTTCTGGCTCCTTTTTTAGAGTGGACTACCCAGGAGAGGAAAGGACAGATAGACTAGACTGCGTTCTGTATTTTGAATATTCACTCCCATATTGTTTCCCTCAATTCCATTCCTAGTTCTCCTCAGTTATTCAGAGTTCAATTGCCACCTCTTTTAATAATTCTGAAAAAAAAAATTGACTGAATCAAAGCCCAAACCCAAAAAACACAGCCCATGAGAAACTATTTCTTTTACTCTGGAGAAAATATTACATGTTCAAAACCGTACAAACATTTCCTAAAAGATTGTTCTTCACATCCATTTTCTTAAAAAGGAAAGAAGAAAGGAAAAGATCTGTTGGGGTTAATTAAATGACATTATGTCATCAGCACACAGGAAAGGTGAACAGCAACAAGGGCAAGAGAGTCTGGTACAGAACTTACCACATCTGTTGTCCACTTTGTCAGCAGGAGATTTGGACAGAAATTAAAGCACCCATGTGGTGGCAAATAATGAAGTATAGATTTATTAGCAGTGGAAATGATCCTGAACTTTTAAGTTCTTCACATAATGGTTTAGGTGTAGATTTTTTGACTGAGGTGTGGTTTGGAATGGTTTCTAGCTTTGGCTTTTTTCTTATGTTTGAAGGTGTTTGAATTCTATTTTGCTTTAGACTTGATAAACATGCATATACTGCAAGGACAGGCAAAAAATATGCAAGTGTATATGTAGAGAGATTGTATATAATGAAAATTTGATTCTGACTTTAAATTCATTGTAAGTATTTCAGATTATATACTTTGTAATTTTTCCCGAGCTAGAAAAATACTACAGTTCCCTCCAAGGAAAAACATGCAAAAAAAGCAATCCCAGTAAGCATATAGTACTTCCTATAAAACAAAACAAAACTTTCCTAAATTGTTTGCTTGCTTTTTTCCTTTATGAAAATCATGTAATACTTTTACAAAATCTATAATAATGCAGAGAACTTACTCTGGTTAATATTATTTATACTAAAAGTGTGCTTACCTGTATATTCTGGCAGTCAGTATATCTATCCTTTTTCTCAAGTCCTTTGAACTCATGCAATTATTATGGTCAGCCAATTGTCTTCTCCTGTGATGTCTTTGAAAAACTGTGTTCTTGCAACTTACCCCGAAACTGCTGCAAGCCTGTCTCCCAGGAGACATGACAAAGTTGAGACTCATTGGTTATCTTCTGGGATGAGGTGTCCATCACAGCCTCCAATTGAGTCATTCCCAGATATTTAGTGTGACATCTCAGGACCTAAACAGAAGAGCCTCTTCTCTGGACCAAAAATCTATTAGGTAAGAAGGAAAGAAGGAGCAAAGAGGCAGAGATTCAAATGCATATCCCCCTCAGTAAGGCAGGAGACAGGCTGGGTTGGGATGGGGAATGACTGAGCCACTTGTTTTTCTCCCATGGGGGAAGCTGCTCAACAATCAGACTTCTCTGAAGTGTGTCAAGATCACAACTCAAAGTGAATTCATTCTCACTACCCTAAACTCTAGGAAGAGAATAAAGAACTTATACTGTGGTTCCAATAGCAAAAAATGAGAAGGAGGTGTAGGAGCTGAACAGTCAGGGACACGAGCATTTTTTACCTGTGCATGTATTTGAGAAAGAGAATATTGGAAGAAGGTGAGTTTGTTTTCTTCCCTTCAGAAAGGTGACTGTGATTAGAAATGCCCATGTGCCCATGTGAAGAGGTAGAAGGGTGTCCATATTAATCCTTATTTCTCCATTATCCTCTCACCCAGTAACAAAATTTCCTCATTTCTTTTCACCAACCCCATCTCAAACCCCAAAATTCTCTGCCATTAAATCCCCAATATGTCTTAAAATCACCTCCTAGACCTCCCATTCTTCCCAACATAGAAACCTCCTCTGAATATGCAGCCTTGCAGCCAGATACCGCCTTGGCAGATGATCTGGTCCTCCTGTGTGTACCCATGCCTACTTTTTCTCCTGTTCTATAAACTGAACACAAGTTGCACATACATCAAAACAAAACTCAGAAAAAAAAAAAAGACATAGCTATAGGAACATGTGCATAATAAAATATATGTGCTGTAGCTCAGTGTTGTGAAAAATTACTTCCTCCTCACAGGGCTCAACTCTGAGTTCAACATCTGCTAGGCTACTTAGCTCTTTTGTGGACACTGCATCATTGCTTTAACAAAAATAATATCTTAACATGAAAACAGGGTTATCTTACAGTGATACTTGTTTAATATTTCTACCTCCTTTCTGGCAGTCTGCAGCCTAGGCACTTTTGAATTAGAGGTTGTGTCTGTATCTTCCTGTTTAATCACCCCTTGTGGACTTACATTAATTTGTTTGTTTATATTTTAAAGCTGTTTTGGTGTTTTGACTTCTACAGCATGTGGGAGGAGGGAGTTCCACAGTTTCTTCTAAGTAAGAAAACCACTTTGGTAAGAAGTACAAGACTGACCTCCTTCATGGCACTAGAAACAGGACTGAAATGAATGAATGTGTGGGGGAAGCCAAGTTCAGTTTTATCAATTTGTGGTCCAAGCTTTAGACTGTGAAATCAAACTCACAGGTTACAGAGGTAGCACCAGACTATCCTGAGAGACCCAGGTCAGAACCTTTTATTAAATAATTCACCTTGTGGCTTGGCAATATCTGTCGTGCTCTCTCCAAGCTACAGTCCACCTGACTCCAAAAGCTAAGTGTTAAAGGAAAGCAAATATTTCTTTTCCCAAAAATAGTGAGATGAGTCAACTAAACTCATGGCCCAAAAAACTTCTCTCCTGGTGAGGGTAACGCAATTATGCAGCCACATAGTTGCTTCTTAAATGGTGTTTTAAAAGTGGCTTTTGTCAATGACTTGGAAAATGTAACCACCTAATCAAGCACTGGTGAAGTAATAAAAATGGAGGAGTGGGTTGTCCTGGAATTCCTCAAAAATTCCTTCAAATATTTGTATTATTGCATTTCAGCTGGATTCCTTTTAAAGTTCCCTGCTTGACTGCCCAGAGCATTTCTGTTCTCTAGCCCCTCAGGTAATGGTTCAGATAGAAACTCAGTTCTTGGAAGTTGTTTTTTTTTCCTTCTTTTCCAAGGGAAAATGTGAAGACAAACAACTGCCTGGGATAAGCTGTTTCTTATCTTCATCTTGTAAAACTTCTCCAGGAAAGCTAATTACAACATGTAAGACAGGGCAAAGAAGCACCAGAAAAGGAAAGGAAAAAGAGGCCTTGAAACCAACAAGCAGTCAGAAGAAAGTCCTGGCCTTTATAGTTCCCGTCAGCAGCAGGAGAAGCCTGGAAAAGGTTGTGCAGTGAAATCTGTGGCTCTGTGATTCATTATTTCAAGGGGAGGTTTAACATAGCACAGGAGGCTGAGCAGCCCCAGCATTTCTGTGCCTGGGACAGAGCTGCTCGGTCTTGTGGCAGTTGGACGGCGCTCCAGGATCACAATCGTTCCCAGGTGGCAGATCTGAGCTTTAAGTACATAGGAAAAAAAAAAAAAAAAAAAAAAAGCAAACCAAAACTGAAGAAATCAAACTAAAAGCAATCAAACAAAGAAAAAAACACCACCACCCCCCCGCCAAAAAAAAAAACAAAAAACAAAACAAACAAACAAAAAGCCCCAAAAATCCCAAACAACAAACCAAACCAAAAAACCCAATCCCCACTGACAGGGTTGCAGCCTCCCTGCTGTACCCACATTCTGGAATGGCTCCCAGAACTGGGGTCCATGCAGCAGCAGTTGGGAATCATGACTTTGAGGGACAGCAGAAGGCTACTAATAACATAAAAAGTGGGTTTATTGCAAGTGCTGTCAACAATATGGAGATAACTACAACATGTGTTTGTGGACCTTCCTCCAGGGTTAATTTTTTTTTCTGGTGTGAGTAACTTTGTGTTTTTTCCTGTCTGGCAATTAGGTGAAGTGCAGTTGCATTATGGTGTTATTTTCATCTGCTTCTTTGAAACCTCAGCACGTATAATATATTTCTACCAGGAGATAAAGGGTGGTGATTTTGAAAAATATCTTGCTGTGAAGGTAACTCTGGAAAAAATCACCCTGAGTCACACTCGGGTGCTTGAAAGCTCTTAGCATTGGTGACCTCACCAGGGAAGGCAGAGGGTGGAACTCAATGTGCAGATTCCCAGGGAAAATCAATCAACATCATTCTTTTGTATCACAAGATTTTTCCCCAGATTTGAAGCATGCTCATTTTAAAACAAGATATTGAAAAAAACATTTTCTCTTTTACTTATGTGTGAGGATCCTAGTCCCAGGTTTTCCCTTTCTCCTTCAAGTGCTGCTGCTGAGTCAGACAGCTGAAGTAGGTGTGAGCTTGAGCAAACCATTAATATCTTGGTGCTTCTGTTTTGCCTCTTGTATGAAAAGACCATAGCAATTCTTACCTAGCTTACAGTACATTGAGAGGCTTATTATTTTCCAAGGACTGGTGATCTTGGTGACTGTCTGGTAAATCAGTAACAAGCCTTCCTCACTTTTTCATGCTTTTCTGTTTTGGCTTTGTATCTATTTTTTTTTTTCATTCTTTATTCAAGCCAGTTCAAGTTCCTGCAGCACTCTGTAACCCTCTTTTACTTTGCACCTTTAAATTTTAAAGCCATCATTTTTAGTCTCTGCTTCAGCTTCTACTCAGTCTGAATGTCCAGCCTCCTCCAGTTCCACAAACTTTGTACCTTGTCCATTTGGTCCCACGGTGGAGCTTGTCAGATTGCTTTGAGAAACACCCAGCCTCAGTGATGGTGCACCATAGTCCCTTCCCTAGCCAAGCAGTAATGTCCACAAAGAATTCCCTTCTGCTAGTGAGCCATGGTGACCTCCCCTTCCTGAAGCCATGCTGGCTATTTTCTGTTAATCTGCTCTTTTCCAAATGTTCTCCTTTTTGACTCTTAAAATAATTTCAAAGGCTTTTGCTCACAACTCATGTCAAACTGACTAGTGTGTGGTTTCCTACTATGTCTCTATAGATTCACTTTTCAAGTTATGCCACTACGCATTAGTCATTCTTTTTCCTCAGAGACCAGGTCTGAACTCAGTAAACTTATGAAAACATCTACCAAAGTCTCTCCAGTTCCTACTCTTATTCCGTTCAGTATTCTCTGATGGCTGCAGCACCAGAGTCCCAAAACATGGTCCTGTAGAAGGTCTCCAGGCACATCTCATCTTTGTTACAGCCCTGGAATTCAAAGACTACGTCTACAGGTGTCAGAGGAGTTATTCTGTCTTTGCACAAGTGTTTAGTGACCCCAAAGACTGTCCAGAGTGCATTTGAAATACAGTTTCTGGTATTATGAACACAGCAGCCTCCAGAGAGATGCTGTAATTTACTCTAGGTCTCTTGTATCTTCAACTATATCACAAGGCTATGGCTAAATATCAGTTACTTAGGAGGACTCCAGTGTTGTTTTTTTCTGTCCAAGTAATTAATTTATCGTCTTCTCTTTTAATTATTTACATCCATGACAATTTGAATTCTGCCCTTTGGTAAACTAAAAAGGAGAGGAAAAATCATTGCCACCTGAGATCTTTGTCAGGTTGTTTGATTTCTCTTCTGCACTTTTGTATAGCCTGTAGCCTACAGCTCACTATGTACTTCCTGAATTTATTACAAGTGGTTTTGGAATAATCACCATTCCTATATTATGCCTTATGCTACTGAGATGCTACAAAATGTTCTCTTGCCTTCTCAAATGGACTTGCCAAATGGGATTTCCACATCAACTTTGTTTCCTATCTCAGTACTTACACTTCTGCTTTCACAAATAAATATTTAGAATCTGCAAGATATCTTCCCCTGGTATTTTCAAATATAAATTAATTTTATAGATGAATCTATGAAACAATAAGGTGGTATAATTGTAAAATTTATAGTAATGCATGTGGTTTGAAAACATACATTTTAAATTTGGGATCAATGGGAGAAAGGAAGAAAAGCAGAACATCCTAATATTGAGATTGATAATGAAAAGTTAATTTGAAGGTGAGTTTTTTACTGAAGGATTAGCAAGGATGCATGGATGGATGTTAAACATCCTTAAACTGGATATTTAAGGGAACTCATTTTCCATCTATACTGCAATAACTTATTTTCTTTGCTTAGCATAGATAAAAAATATCTTGGCATAATTCCTTATAGTTCCCCAGGAGCTCAAAATGGCCAATAGTTTCCAGACTAACATAGTCTTGGGCATCCTGCATTTGCCTTCATGGAACTCGGTGGATGTTTATGTGTCTTACCTGTATCCTGTCCCAACACCACTTTTAGAGGAATATAATTGGAAATTATTTCTGCTCTGTCACCTCAGTTTATCTTTTACTGGGCCAGCAGTGATTGCATGGTCTTTGAGGACTTTCTCTATTTTTGTATACATTTCTGTACTGCTGGTGATTGGGGAAGGCAGGATGTTTGTCTTTTTTTGCTTCTGTTTTTGGTAAAAGTCAGTTTGAGTTCAAGGCCAGATGGAACATGTTCTTGGAAAAAAGACCAGTGAAGATTATTAAATACACAAGCACCATATCCTAATCAACAACTCCCAAACTGAAAATAAGTGAAGAGTGGGACATTGCTAATGGGAAATTTCAAACATGCCTGCCTTCTTTTGTCTTCTTTAGGTATCTGCTTAACTACCATAGCTGGAGAAAGCATAATGTGTTCAATGGCTCGTTGGTGTGATATGTAATGCCTTCCTGTCATTTCTTTTAACGCAAAATTTTTTTGATAACACAAAATGGGTTTATGTTTACCTGGTTACAGTTCCCCCATGAGGAGAGCAATTCAGGTGCTTGGCTACACCGTAAATGTGTCCAGAAACATTTAGGACATTTCGATAGGGCTGTAAAATGTAATGAAAATCTTCATTTTAAAGTCAGAGCCAAAGAAGATGATCTACAAGAGACTTGTGCCCTTCTGGGGAGGCAGTAAGAGGCCAGGTGGGTCACTCTCAGGTGCTGCTGCTGATGTGTCTGTTCAGGCACTCAGATCTCACCTAAAGGCTTTCAGTGTAGTCAAGAAAAATATGTACCCTAAAAGATGGGATTTACCCAGGGTGTCTTAGATATGCACCTCCAGATGGAATAAGTCACACAGATCATATGTCTGCCTCTTGGTGTTAGAGGGATCAGAGGGCTCCTGGATAACTACCTAGAGATGCAAAGCTTTGAGACAGGAATTCCATGCACCATCTCTTTAGCCTCCTATATTCTATCAGGGTTGACTCTGTTAAGAAAAGAAAGATGCATCTGGCTCTCAGGCTGGATCCATATGTTGGCTCCCTGACACAGCAGTCCCAGCTGGTCACTCTAACCCCAGCTGGCCAGCTATGTGACCACTCCTTCCATTAAAATGTGTAGATGTGAAATCACACCAGGTAGCATGGGTCAGCGGAAAATGTTTGTTTGGGCAGCATATATTACTGAATCTTTTCCAAAAACATTGAATTGGAACTCTGCTCTAGGTTCCTGCTTGCAATGTTACATGTACCTATTTATTAAATTGACTTCTTCACTGTCAGTCCCTTCTCCCCGCATATAAGCATATATATATTTATATATAAATATATATAAATATATATATGTATATACATTCTGAAAAGATTCTTCCTTTTTATTTTTAGCAGCTGGAGGCAAACAATAGAATGGAGACCTTAAAGAACTTTTAATGCATTGCACGCTACCTGCAGCTACCTCTTCAATAAAAGTGAGATCTCCTTCTGGATTGTATCCTTATGTAGAGTTCCAGTTTCCAAATCCTCCTTTCAGAAACCCCCTGAACCCAGGATGGTTACATTTTTTGCTGCTAACTCTTCCAAATTCACCATCTGGCACTTCTCAGTGTTGAAGAGTCAAGACAGTTGTCAGCAGTAATGCAAATCATTGTTGTTTTGCTAAACTAACCTACAGTATATCCCCTCCTTTTTTTTTTTTTTATTTTCTCTTGCTTCCAGGGGGTATAAATAATAATGTTTAAAAATGAATAAACACACGTGCAAAGACATATAATATCTCAGTCACATTCCATAGTCCTTGCTTAGGTTTTTCATTCATTTTACAATGCCAGTAAAACTCCAACTGAGGTCAATATTATTTTGATAGACTAAAAATTGAGAAAAATCTGCAGGAGAAATTTGGCAGAAATTTGCAACAGCGGCATTGGCAATCCAACTCAGAATGCTGATTAAAAGGAAAGCTTAGCTGCCATTTGTGGCTTGGAAGAAAAGTCTATTTTGAAGACTTGGCTTTTTTTTCCTCCTGTCACTATATCCTTCCTCAGCAGCACCATAATCATTAGCACTTCTGGATAAAGTTCTGAAAATCTTGTCACACTGGCTTCCTTTCACAGCAACGATGTTTGCACCTCTGGCAAACT
Organism: Cinclus cinclus; assembly: GCF_963662255.1. NCBI lineage: Eukaryota > Metazoa > Chordata > Aves > Passeriformes > Cinclidae > Cinclus > Cinclus cinclus. The sequence continues at coordinate 52,729,843 of NC_085046.1, forward strand.
AGAAAGTTCCCTAGCATAAGACAGACAACGGACAGAAAATGGGAGCGCAATGGATATCTTAGCTTTCACTCATTTTGGTCACTGAGAGAGCTGGTTCATCCATAGCTTTTATTAAACAGCAGTCATTCCAAATACCATGTTTGGAAACTCCCTTGCAAAAAGCAATGTTCTTCAGGAAAAGATGTTGAGGACAGGCTCATGGTTGTGTTTAGCACCTGTGGGTCCCCGCTGCCTGTGACACTGTGAATTAGCTTGACGAAGCACTGTGGAGTGCTGGAGCTGGCACCCTTTGTCCCCTGGGACTGTCATTGTGCAAAGTTTTGATCTCCTCCTACCTTACAGGCAAATAAGATTGTTTTCTCAGATACAAATCTTTGTTAATTATTAGCAGAGTTTTTTAAAAAAATTAAATAACAAAATGCAATCTTGGAGAAGGGAGCACTGCCACAGAAGCAGTTAAGGATCTGTCTGGAGATCTTTGAAATTTCCTGTTAGTGGGATTTCCACGGTGATACAATCTATCACTTTTTGGGGACTGTGTACTTCTGTTCTGCTAGGATATCAAAATTACCAATCTTTTGATTATAATATTCATGATAGTCAAGCAGACCAGAATGAACATTAAAATGTAATTTAATGTAACCACTTCTGCTTTCATATTTCCACAGCTGCTGATACAATATCCTGGTGCAGCATATCCTCTTATTATCTCTCCATTTTGCCTTCACATACTGGTCTCTGCATAGGTTTTCCTTTTCCACTTTTGTCAGACCCACGGGACTCATTCTGACCTAAGGTCTACCACTATAAATTCAAAGTGCTGCCATTTTTTTGCCATTGCATGTTTGCACTGATACAAATCACAGCAGCCTCCAATCCTTGGCATGGCTTATATTCTTTTCTGTTACAGTCTCGCTGTGCCCTGTACGTGACTGATAACTGCAGCTCACTCCAGCCAGATCCTCAGGCTCCTCCATCTAAATCATCCTCAGATGACATTCCTGCCAACAAATGGTATATGCTGCAGACTGCCTTCCTCCTGCACCTCTGCCCTATCTTCCCCTTATACCTCAAAAGGGAAATTTCGAGAAGGAATACAGTAAAAACCATGGGAGACACAGGGAGGAGCAAAGAACCTGAGGTTCAACAGCTCCAAACTAATCTGTCAACAGAATCTCATTACAGTAGTAGAAGGTAAGTCTGTCATTGTACTACCAAGGCAAGCCCATCCTTGTCCCACATTGTTTTGCTACCAGAACTTTTTTCCCTGATCCCACCACCTCCTTTCTCATCCTGGACAGTCACAGCCCTTCCCTGTCCACTTGGGGAGAGGTAGAGAGCCAGAGGGGCTCAGAGTCCCCATACCTAACTAGTGGGTTTTCGATTCTAGACAGAGGAGAGGAATGAAACGAGTTAATGTGGCAGTTTTTAGAGCTGTATTTTGCACATGGTCGCTCTCAGCTTTTGTTCATGCAGCTCTTAGTGCTGAGTAATACCTCAGTTTTGTATCACTGCAACTACAGATTTAGCAGCTGCCTTTGCAGCTTCAGACCGCAAGGCACAGACTGACAGCTAGTAAACAGAGGATCCAACTTCTTTTCAGTAGCATAATATCCTTGGCACCAAATGTATTTTCTATTTCACATTGTCACACATCATATTCAAAATGAATGCCAGGCTCTATGAAAGAAAAAGTTTTCTGTTTTGCACCAGAATATCCTGAATCTAACAGGAAAGCTTCCCCAGCCTGCAAGGAGCCCTGGTGATTGCTTTGTGAGGTCAAAAGGGAGAATGTAAACCTGATGAGCTAAGGGGTTTCTCCCTTTGTCTTCAAGTCCCACGAACTCTCTGATATCTGATAGGGAATTTTTTAACTCGGCGAAACTTAGGGTAGCAGAGGGCAAGCACTTTTAAACATCATATATTTTTCTCATTTAATTAAAAAATAAAAATAAAAAGAAAGATATTTCAAACACTAGTGAACCTCAAAATGGGTGAGCTGAACAACTTTTAAAATACCTTATCATGTTCACAAGACAAATTACCTTTCTGGGGGAAGTAAGGAAACTGATGAAATAGCCGTTGAGTTTTGTGTTCAATGTGAGCATCTATTTCAAAACCTCCTAAAGAGAAGACCCATGTCCTGATCCAGTCATTGAATACAAGAATTTATTAGACTTTTATTTCTTGGGTTATGCATCCATGAAATACATGAATGCATTATTCAGTTGAAGGTTTATGAATTTGGTTTATGGAATGGCTCATATTTTTTGAATCTTACATTACCTAATGGTTAAAGCTAATCCAGAATGTTGCTGAAGGTCTGAAGCCACAAGCAAAATTGTTTTTATGTCTGGACCTTTTGGGACAGTAGATTGTCTTGTTTTCTTAGATTAAACCAGATAGAAAAAAACCTGCTTTCATATATGAGATTTGGACAGACATTTTCCAGTTTTCTTTTACTGCTGTTGTCTTAGGCTGCATATAACTTAAAAAAAAACCCCAAATCAAACCAAAAAAACAACTCTGAATCCTGCAATACAAACAAAAGGGCCTAAGGGATGCAGAGAGATATGTTATGATTTATATGAATTATTATTCCCTGTAACTTATAATTATGATGTTGTTACTATCTCAACTATTAAGATATTGCATTAAATTTATTTTAAGAAGATTGTCACATGAACTGTATGTGTATCCACATAAATATTATTTTACTTTTAAGGCTATGGAAAAACTAAGATGCTGCTAAGATAAGATATCAGTGCTGTACCTGGAAAAAACTTCTGCAGATCAAACTTGTCCCAGTTTCCAGTTTTGCTGAAACCAGATGGCTTTGCAGAATTTAGCTCCAAAATCTGTGGTGCTTTGTCCAATCCATAACCCCTGGGAGCTGCTATCACCCAAGATACACCATGGAAGTATGTCCCAGGGGCTGCTTCCACAGTGGTGCAGAAATGATGGGCTTGGTACAAAGGTCTTTCTGTGTCATTTGTTAAGCGCATTTAACTCCATGGGAGATTTCTTGGGAGAAGATAGTGACTGTAGTCTCTCTGGGTACTGGAGGATGTGTCAGGACAGATGTTTGGAGACAAATTAGCATGAAACCCATTGCAGTCCCCTTAAGACACCTTGCAAGGTCCAGGGTTGAAGTTACACAGGGCTTGGAGGAATCTGTGCGGCACCAGAGCTTCCCTCCCACCTCTGCAAAGGGTATCCCAGGGCAGGGGAAGACACTGGCCTGACTTGGCTTCTCCAGCTGCCATATGGTTCCTCAATGACTGTGTCCAGCTGCCACAAATTAAGGCTGTCCCTCGGCCTCAGACTGCTGGAGGCTACCCTGGAATTGGGCAGGGAATCAAAGGAGTGCATCTGACTGACGCCTCAACTGGACTCTGGTGTAGCAACTGCTGAAGTTTCTGTATTTAGTTTGGGACATGTGTATTTGTATGCAGCAGAGCTGTCCAGTCCAGCAGTACTTTCAAGACTGAAAGAAATGTTGGTTAACATTTTTTCCCCCCTCTTAATCTGTTCCAATTTTACATCCCCACCAGTCTCCAGAAACAGGTAACTTCACTGACCCCTGAGAGCTGTTCTTGAGGTGTGCTGATCTGCCAATGGAAACTTTAACAAGACAGTTTTCTCTCGTGGGATTTCTCTTTCAGGGTTTGGTCTTTTTGTGTTTTGCTGGTTTTGGGATTTTTTTTCCCCTTGTGAGTAATGGCACAACTAGTCACAAGTTTCACATGAGAGAAAGCTGCTGTGTAATAGCCTCATTTTTGAAGGTACAAGGAATGAGATAATTGGTAGGTAAGTTGGCCTGTCTGTAAGATTGAAAGCATCCTACACCTACACTAATACAAATATACTGAGTCAAAGGGGTAAAATTTCTTGTCAGAGATGCACAACAGTCACAGAAAAACTAGCATTTAGGGAAAGGAAGACTTACTTAAAAGAAAATTGTGATGATATATGGCCTGAAAGCAATCTTGAACATGAGATCAGCACATAGGGCTGTATCCTGGCTTCCTTTCAGTAGACATAGCCCCAGTTATTGGAAGGAAATACTGTTGAAACAAAGTATAAAACTTTCTGGATCCATATCCCATTTTGCCTTCTGTATAGTAATATAAATGACCAACACATATCATCATTGTTTTCTTCAAACCTGGAACACATGAACAGTGTTCCTGCTCAAGAGTCTAGGGTTTTGTATATTGTACTTCATTGAAAGAAATCATTTAAGAGGGGAGTAATATTGTGCATAGCTTGAAACACCAAGGCTAGTTGGAGAAAAATTTAAATGTATTCATTTATGTTTAAGGCACTATCTGCAAGACAGGAGAGAATATAGTCCACAGAACTTGTGAAAATGCTGAATATTTCAGCCACGAAGTTGAACACATTATGATTTTCAGCATTCAGACTATAATCGTGCATTCTTCTACAACTGAAACACCTTGTTCCCCAGCCCCCGTCCCAAAAAAAGGAAGAAAACCCAACATCTTTTACCTTTTCCCTATCCAATGTTATAACGCTAAAGTGAATTTCACCCCTATTGGTCAAAATTTCCATTTCTAAAAGTGCTTCTTTATCTTCTTATTTGTTCTGCTTCCCTGGGCTAAGTTGCTCTGAGGGAGGAAAAAAAATCCTTTTTATGGGTTACATTACTTATGCAGCAGGCATGAAACTGCAAACACCTGGTAGAGTTTCCCTTGTGTGAGCTGCAGCCTACCTCAGAGTACTTTGCAAACATCTGAAACTCATTCTGTGGATCTCAAAGGCCCTCTCCATCATTGATTGAATATTTTTATGAGATTCATTATGGAACAGCTGTGATTGATACTGGTGATCACACAATAGAGGCTATTAATGCTTGAGATGTGGTCACTGTCATCCCGAAGAATAATTATTAAATTAAGGTAAATACAACATGTATCCCAATTCCACATGCATTACGCCTGTTTTTGGCAGGGAACATCTGGATGAGGTGATGCTTGCTGTAGGCATGGGGATGGTTGGAGTATTGGCTCACAACAATGTTAATTTTGGCTAGTGAACTGAGAAGTAAAATATCTGAAAAAATTTGCAAAATTAATATCAGATTTAAAATCACTAAATAAGAACCGAATGGACAACAAAATATTCTGTGAATGTGCTTCTGCCTTTCTGTGCATTTCCTGAAATATTTTGTCTTTGTTACCAGGGAACCCTCAAAGTTTTTGTGTGCCATGCAGTGTGTGGTATCTGTCTTATCACCTTATAGCTGGAAACTCCATGCCATTGTCCCTGTAGAGAATAGTAATACTTTTTGGGTGCAACATGAGTATCTCTTTCAAGAGACTCAGACGCAGACATGGTATATGTACCAGTAGAATTTTTTTGTTTGCTTTTGTGTGTTTGTTTGCACACACATGCATATGTAGCATTGTGTGTAGGCTGTGCAGGATGAGCATGTGTGTGTACCGCAGAACCTCTGTTAAGTGAGCAAGACTGTCAGACAAGGGCAGCATCTAAGAAGATGATTTTCATATGAGGGGAGTCAGCAAGTAATCTACTCCATAACTTAAAAATAATCTCTGATATCTGGAACAGAGCTACTGGCAGTTGAATGGTGCTAGACCATTCAGTGCCAGATTAATATGAGGGGTACTTTCTGGAAGTAGCACCCTCTAAAGGAGTCCATAAAAATGTATACTGAAAAGAAGAGAAAAGAAGAACTGAATTATTTTTCTTGCTGGATTGCACTTTTAGTAGTTCTTGATATGACGTCTCAGTACTTAGTAGGTACTATAGTTTGCAATGGATTTGTTACATGCTGTTTAAACTAATCAGTTGATAAAAAACTGGCAGTATATTAGGGTTCTAAAAATTACCGCTGTAATTATCTTCATTGGTATCATATTTCATGGTATTGGCCATTTAAAAGAAACCTGTCCAGATTGTTTCATCTCAATGGAATTATATTGTTTTATACTTGGTGGATTCTATGAGTAGGACAGAGGACAGAAATTGTGGGGTTTTTTCACTGCTTTGATCCTTTGTTGATAATTTTCCTACAATCTTTCTTCTGTCTAATCAAGTTGATAGCATTAAGAGAATAAGACATAACACCAGAAATTATTAAAAAGGACTAGCATCTATCTATTCAGATTTTCATAGGTAGACTCTGCTTTTTTTCTTGTTTCCTACAATGTTTTTGTTCTTTAAAGCCAGTGGCAATAAGAAATGCAGTTATCAAAACATACAGTGTTTTATTTATACAAATATCTTGCTGAGAAATGACAAATCAAATAAAGGGTTTATTGTTTCTTAAAGCGACAAAATTCTTCGTACAATTATACCTCTCTATAACTGTGTATTTGAATTCAGGGCTGTTCACTGGTAGAGACAAAAATTTAGCTCATATTTTATAAGTGAATGAAGCATTTTACCAGGTTCTCCTTTCCTTCCTGTGTGAGTCAATTACACAATACTTGCTCCAGCTGGGGCTTTACACAGTAATCTGCAGTACTCATATGCCAATCTCAAGTTTATATTAGAAAGAATCTTTAAACAGTTGCAAGTTCAACAAAACAGAAATTCAGGGTTCTATGTCAGAGAATTAATCTTTCTCCAGATGTAACAGAACCCGGTCACTGTAGATGATCTCAGTTTATGCAGCTGAAAACTGCGTTTCTTTAAAGTGCAATTATGCTTACATTTTACATTTGGCTAAATTTTCTCTCCTCTGCAAGCTACACTACTAGAGGTGACTACAAATCAACATATGGGCTTTCTCTAATGCAGAGAAATCCCAATTATGGCAAGGCTGAGTGGTTTTTGACATTTATATGAAGTACACCTATCCTAAGGTATGGAAAATTATCATTATTTTCAGATGGGAAATACCTAGCAGACTATTGAACGCTGTCTGTGAGAACATTCATTGCACAATACAACACTCAAGTTTTACATTGCTTTCAACCATGAGTGTTTGAAGAAAAATTCAGGGAAAAAGAGCCTTGGCATGCTACTTCTGTGTGTTTTTTAAAGACAACCACATTTTTTCCTGTTCATTCTACAATGCTTTTAATTTGAAAAATCCTTTCATATTTTGATTGCATCCATCAGCACTTGAATTTCAGTGGTAAGACTCCAGTCACCTTAGCAAATGTACTTGTGCAAGGTTGTCGGGTTAATATTCAAAATAGTCCTTAGCTTTATTGTCTCCAGAACTTTTCTAATGTCCTAGAATTATGTAGCCCTAAATGGAGGATGGATAGGGTACCTTCTACAGCACTTTGCTGGCTCCTTGGAGAAACTGAATTGCTGCTGAAAGAAGCCCAGAGGAATGTTGTCTCTTACCACACCTATATGGGAGCTGTCTGAGCAGTTTCCAGCTTACAAAGGAGTCATCCACCCACTGGTAATACTGATGTTAGCACCTCCTATGTTTTGAAGTACAAACTTCAAGGACCTTGCTTTTCAAAGTGCTCAGCCTTGCAAAACACAGTTATTCTTGTTCAGTGAAGTCCTAATGAAGGCAATAGGAGTTGGCTGGCCAAATCCAGAGGTCCAGCTCTGGAAGTCTCTGGTTTTCTTGGGTGTTGTCCTCTGATTCAAGTCATGTTAATACCACTGTGACTCTGTGTTGTAGTTGACTTTGGGAAAGCTGCAAGTGTATTAGAAATGTGAGCTGTGTGGGTAGAAGAGATTTGAAAAAGGAGGCCAAGATTCTGCACCTGAAGAGCACAGTCTAAGAGTGAGCAAGCAGGGCTGTGCTCCGTGGGTACTTAGAGCTACTGACATTCTGTGCTGCCTTTCCAGCACTTCTGTGTCTTAGGACAACTCCACTTCGCCAGATAAGGGAAGTGACATTGCATTTGCATTTGCATTTTTCAATCATACTTCATCAGAAATCCATGCTGTGCTTCCAAAACCTCCAGATTTGAATGCACATGTTTTCTAACCTAATTACATTTATGAGATGATTTTTTAAACCATCTGAGATGAGATCATATCCACACCAAATGGACAGGGAGAACTTGCTTTTTATCACAACAACCAGCTGCTTGAAAATAGTTCTCTCTCAGTCATCCTTTCAAAAATCCTACCTGATCTCACACATTTGGGTCCCTTCAACCTAGCTGTGTGCCTTTTCAATGTGTTTCATTCATTTTTATCTTATAGTATATGATTCAAACGGAAACACGCCATAGAGGGGCTGCAGGTAACCTAGAAAGGCCTGATGGTATGCACTGCACTGTGCCTCAGAGGGTCATGTTGAGTCTGAAGTGAGATTCGCACTTCTCACGGCAGAGATGGAAATTCAGTTACAGTCAAACCTCTTCATTCCAATGGGCCCAAGATAAGGATGCCCAGAGTTAAGCATGCGAATCTGCTCTATCCAAAGCTTGAGCTTAAGAAAAGGTAAGTCAGAGGAAAGGGGAGTTCATACCAACACATATGAATATTTTTATCGTACCAGTCTAGATTTTTGTTCTCATTTTTTTTTCTAATTCCAAGGCAGATAGTTATTCTGTATCCATATGTGTATTTTCTGTCTTACAGCACAGGAATGGTCTTGGTGCTCTAAGTAAACACCCCCAAACCATTGGAACGTACCCATACCACTTCTGAAAACCTGAAACCTCATAATAAAACCAGTCCTGGTGACCTCTCTCTGTCTCATGTTTAGAGGGATGAATATTGTTGGTATTTTTTTCTTGGTAATGATCAGACAGCATTTTAAAAATCAGAAAAGGATGTGTTTAGATAATGGATATATGTGGAGGATGTGTAAATAGAGCTTTTTACCTGTATTTACTTGTACACTGGTGCTCAGAAGACTGAATTATATCTTAGATAAAATTCCTCTCAAGCTCTTCCTACTTGGTCTGTATTCTAAAAACCATGATGTAGCATAGAAGTAGACAGAAAATGTATCTGAATGGGTATAAGCACAAATATGTGATTTTATGTGCACTTTAAGACTGGAATTTAAAGCATTAGTTTGTTTGTCTGTTATTCTAGTCTTCTGCTAGTGTCACCCCTCTCTGATGCTTTGCTGTTCAGAGAAGCATCCATAATTTATTTTTATTCCCCCAGGTGACATGAGACACCAGGCTTTATTTAATACTTATCATCAGGCCCTACAGTGAGTACAGAATTGTTAATTTCCTTGTAGGCTCACTTGTGAGCTGTTATGAGAGCAAGAGTTGGGTGAACATTTTTGAAACCTTGAGACTGATATCTGAAATATGAGATCAAGTGGGACTATAGTCTCAATTTTACAGATGAGGAAAGGAGAACCGGGATAAAAAATAAAAAACCAATTAAAGGTATCCAGTAATTCAGAACAGTGAGCTTCAGGAGGACTTGGCAGCTTTATACAATTTCAATATTTAATGCCTATCTCTGGTTTGTTTTGTTTTCTTCTGTGGAGGGTCAGACCTCCATGTCCATAATCTGAGTGCGGACTTACTCACATCCCATTTAGGTGGGATCCCCTTTAGGTAGCTCACCATGACTACTTAGACTGGCAGCATTTCTGGGATCCTTGTCTGGACTTTGCAGACAACTTACAGAGAGACAGGATTATGCAAGGAGGGGATTCATCAGGGCTGTGTATAGTGTCCACTTTAGGAAGAGGTGAAGGATACAAGTATGTATTTTTCTCCATGGGGCTATGAAAAGAATAAGGACCACTAGTTCAAGGCTGAGGCCCCAGGTGAGCTCCTCTCAAGGACTGAATGTTAGCAACAACAAAATTAAAACTCAATTTCTTTCTATATTGTTTTTTGGTTATCATATTAGATACAGGTAGCAGTGCTGCATGACAGACAATAAGTATGTGTCCATTATATATTCATTAGATATGTATACATATACACGCACAGATTTTGCAGCTATCTACATGATTTTTATGTATGGAAATTGAAACATGAAGGCATTTCTGGGAAATTGAAGGGCAAGTAATGCAGAACAGAACTATACTGCTCTTGAATTGAAATTTAGATGTTCTTCAAAGGGGTTTTATATGGAACAGGTAGAGTTTCATGTTAAACATTTGGGAAAACACTGCAAAGATCTTTATTACTGGATATAAACCTAGGAATGTCTGAGCAGCAATAGGATGGGTACATTTATGTATTGCTTTGTACAAGTATTTTTACTGCCTTTGCACTCAATACTAGTGGTGTTGCCTTTTATGTCATATGTGAAATTTAATTTTACTCCTTCTTCCTTGATTTACTTTACAACAAAAAAAGTTTTACTCAAAGGATTGCCTAGATGGCTTGCAAATAGTTAAGCAACTTACAAGAAGGTTATCTGGTTTCTTGATTGGCACATACTATTCTCCATGTCCAGACATCCAAGAAACCCTTGCTATTTTTTTCCAGCAACACAAGCGAGAAAGTGCTCATCAGTAGTATTCTGTTGTTGTTTACTTTCTGCAGTAGGCTTGATGGTGTTCCTTGACCTTGTGATATTTAAATCTCCTCATCTTGCAGGCAATAGATACAACTATTGCTGCACAATCCATGGCATTGTGGCTTGGTTTCTTCTTCCCACTCCCCTCCTTTTGTCGTTAACCCATCACCTTGCTGACTGGGCTAATTTGTCTGCTTTCTCAGCTAATCTGTGAACTGGGAGTGGAAATGGTAGCACTGACATGCTTCAAGAGCAATCTTGGCAGCTGAAACAGCAGATATGTAAAATTTAAAAGGAAGTAAGCATGTAGCTGTATTCTGAACAACTACCTTCCACTGTGCCAATACATGTGCTACCCTCAAGTTTATTATGCTTCAATTTCTGATTCCTTTTCATTTCCAAATTAATTTCATCAGGCTTAGTTACAAGATTTATTTCAGCTCTGCCCTTTGTTAAGCCTTTTAAAGAAAATTAAGGAGCATGACTTCCAGGAAGATATTTCATACCATTTTTCAGAGGGGTTACTAGTGTTGTGTCTACAGTCTGCTTTGTTTGATTCAGAATAATTTGAGGGAATATGGTGAATCCTCTTCAGTCAATGCTGACCTATCAAAATGCAAAACCACAATTGTTTTAGCATCAGTACAATAGTGTACAGATTAATTTAGGGTTTTCTTCTAGGCCAGCAGATATGGACAACAATTTTGAGTCTGCCTGCAGATTAATGTAAGTATTTGAGGTGTTTACTTATATCTAAGAATTAGCTGTTTGGTTATAACTAGTTTAATTGTAGGTACACAGTTTCTAAGCTCTTGGTTTTGTTTTAAATATCAGAAATCCAGAAACTCTTGCCAGCTGTAGCAATGACCAGATCTCTCCCCTCACTTCCCTGAAGAATGAAGAAAACCAAAACAAATTGTTCATTGCTTTGCTTTCTTACCATTCTGAGGTCACGAGTTCCACAATCCAGTGAGCTTCTTACAGAAAAGATGTTTTTGTGTTGATTTTTCCCTTGGATACTTTTCCAAATCATTGCAGCCTTCCTATTACTGAATATTCTAAAAAGCCTGACTATAAATTCCCAGGCAATCTACTCTCATGGGTTTTATTTAATCTATTTTTAAATTATAGCACCTCTTGCTAATCTCTTATTGAGGGAAAGGGATGATCTGCTAAAAATACCTTTTTTAAGCATTTAGCATTATAGCACTTATAACATTATAACAAAGCATTAAAACACTTCTCAGGATTAAAGCATGCTCAGGTCAATACTGAGTGCTTTAAACATGAAATTAAGTATTTGCACCTGAAGTGTTTAAAAAGTATTACCTCTTTGCAAAGCACTTTATTAATTCACATTGGCCAAACAGAGAAGACAAAGCCCACATTCTTAAATTATTTATCAATAAATTAGGATTTTTAAATTATTAATTAATTTATAATAATAACAACTATCTGCTACATTGATTAAGCAAAGCAAAAGCAAAGTGCTTCCCTTGGATCTGAACAGGCACAGAACTACCGACAGTGCTTGGTGCTGCTCTGTCCCATGGCACCTACCTATTTCATCCAGCAGGACACACCACATGAGCAAAACCTACTGCACTGCGTGCTCCTACAACTGATCTAAAGCCAAATATAGGTAATAAGGGGGAAACTCCTGCAATGCAAACAGGGGAAGATGTCAGAACTGACATCTAGGATAGGAGAACGTAATCCTGATCCTGGGTCTTCCTGGTCTCCAAAACATTCTACAAAGTTTACATACATTCCACGTATGGCCATCAGGTCTTTTCAAAAATCCATGGAGCTAAAAAAAATAAAAAACAAGCACAGCAGCAACAACAACAACAAAAGAAAAACACCAAAGGAAAATACTTTCAAGGATTCCAGTGTGTTTTGGAGCCAGATCTATATTATCAGAGCAGTAGTAATAGTTAAAACATCTATGTCCATGGGAAACAGAAAGGTCTCATTTAGAAATAGTTTTCATTTACAGAATTCTCAGGCTGCAGCCTTAAATGCAAATTTTATTAACATAGATGATAAAATAATACAATAAGATACCTTTTTTGTCCAGAATTCTCAGAGTAATAAAAAGAACAGTAGCCAAAAGTGCTTTAAATATATTAACATTTTTTTAACTCTGCAAGCCTTTGTTCTCAAGAAAGAAAACTGCTGTTTCACTTCCCTGAAGCCACTGGTAATATGATGCAAAAACATCAGAGAAAATCTAATCCAAGATAGGTGCAGTCCCCAAGGGAACATGCTCTTCTTTGTTTTATATTTCCATTGGAAATCTGGGAGATTTTGCATGCAAACATCTTATTTCATGGGGCTGCTTCTCAAATTGAGAGATTAAATCTAGCTCCGTATAAAGGCCTTTTCAATAAAGTGGGTTGCACAGTCTTCTGTTTACAGAAAATTGATGCATCATCTGATATGTCTAAAATTACTAACTTCTGTTTCAGTAAAGCTGAAGGAATTTCAACTAACCCATTATCTAATCAAGAAAAATATTCACTTAGCATCTTGTTTTAAGGCAGTTGGCTGGCAAGCAGTGTTTGGACTACTGTATATCACGACTCATTACAGTTGAAAAATGGACTGATTTTCTTGAGAAAGTCATATTTTCAGAACTATCCATCATCCACAAAGTGTTCATAAATGCCTCAAAAGCTACAAAACAGGTATTAAATCCTAACTTCATTTTGGTTTTTTACCCCCTTCATTTCATACATAATCAAAATTTAAATATATAAGTGATCATTCTCGTTGAGTGCACATTGACTGAACTCGCAGCAGTAGCAACTCTCAGTATGAGCCACAGCTGATTTCTCAGTCCTCAGAGCTTTATGGGTCCCCTGCGCCCATTAACACACCTTCCACCAAGGCAGGAACCAGCTGGGTTTGCTCAGTCCTCAGCACACCGATGTGACTGAATACATCCCTTGCATTCAAGCAAAATTACAACCCACAGTTTTCAGGGAGTGGGAAGGAAATGTGCCTGTTGGTGAAACCCTGTGAGTGTGGACCCAGCAGTGCAGGGCCAGAACTTCTCTCCTGCCCCTTGGTGATGCTCCATCCAACATGCAGAGTTCAGGTCCTGCCAGACAGTTGTGCCCAGCAGCTGAAGCAGGAGTTCCAACAGCTTTGCTTGGCAAATTTGCCAGGCTGTGAGCAACTGGAGAGGGCAGTGCTGTGTAATGTGTGGGTATGCTTTACCAGGTCTGCACACCTTGGGCAATCCTTTGTCTCTGCTGTTCTCAGGCAAGTGACACCATTTAAAACAAGCTCCACAGGAGGTTTTCAACCAAGAATGCAGAATTGAAAGCTGACAAAAGCATGGATGAGAAGCACGGCAGGTAATGTGTACAGAATTGAGGTCATGGCCCAACATCTTTACAGCTGTCAGGACAGCAAACACTCTCAGCCACATTTCATCCCCTACCAAGTAAGAAAGAGATTAAAGCTTTAATTAACAATGCCAACCTTTTCTGAGGACTTTCCATGAATAGATCTCAAAGGCCTTTACTAATGAGTTAAGTAAAAAAAGTGTGCATCTCCTGGGTTCCCAACCAAGCCTCCCAGCACTGCTGCTTCCTCCCTCACCATTCTTCCCCTCTTTGGTTTCATGGAAAAGATCAGATCTCGTATGCTTGCAGGGTAGGACTGCTTGACACTCTTCCATGCCTGGAAGAGGCTTCAATGTCCACTGAGGCAAGTGGAATAGAGGCTATTTTTCTGGATTTAGCTTTAAGAAATAAAAAACTGATCCCTGTTCCCAGGAGGTGCAGTGAGAAATATTTCTGAAGCAGAATCTGCTGCCACATACTTTCTATAGCATTTTCATCTCAAGGTTGCTTCTTTTAAAAAAAGTACTTCTCTTCTCAGAGAAGCCAATTAACACATGGATTTTGAATTTAGATTTTAGATATTTGTTTTAATGAGCAAACCAAACTTAATCCCAAGTTCCTGTATATTTGAACTATTGCTATTTTGCTACTTACAGCAGTACTTCTAGGTGCCAAAATAGCACCCAGGCCTCAATGTACTAGAGCAAAAACAAAAAAAAAGGAGAGAAACCCTTCCCTGATGAGTTCCTGAGTTAAATACATAGGCTGAGGTGAAGAGAACATGAGATTATACATCATGTGCAAGACAGGACCTGTCACCTAGCTGTCTGTCTGCATGCCAACTCACACTGCTTCTTCTCTTGGGAGGACATTTACTTTCAACTAACAAGCTGCTACTTCTGCTAACTGCGCCATCTGAAAACTATTTAATAAAACAGAAATAAATTGGTCAAGTATCTGTAATAAAAGCAATTAGAGTTAACAGGAGTGATGGGAGCAGGCTGTCCCAGAGGCAGCAAGGTCAGGACAGGAGTGCCCCATTATCCTGTCCTTTCTGCACAAGTCCCTTAGAGGAGCAGATGCAGGAATGGCAGCAAGACTTAGTCCAGAACGAAGCTTTTTTCTTTTCAGCCTCATGCTTTTTCTGTACAGCCACTGATGTACAGAAAAACTGACTATACTAGAGGCTGGGGGAGGCACTGAAGTTCCAAGATACCTTCACTCCATGACTGGAAAGATACCCCAGGCCCTTTCTGGTCCTTTCCCTATTCTCTCTGTCCTCATCTTTCCCAAACAAGAAAAGACAGTAGAGAAAAATATGAAGAGGAAGGTAGTGTGAAGTGTTTCAGTGTCAATTCAGGTAAACATCCAAACAACAGGGAAACCAGCCTCAAACCTAAACCTTGATCCCACCTGAACAGCACTCAGAAAGTCAACCCAGGCAACTATTCCTCTGAGTCTGATGGTAAAGAACTCCAGGCTGTCCTTTCTTTCTGCCTGCACCAGTGGTAGCCCCTTTTCCATCCGACTGAAGATGACTGAGGCTTCATTCACTGAAGAAGGGCAGAGACAGACATGGGTTTTTTTCAGTGTAGCACAACACTTCTGACAAATTTCATGCGTGAAAGGATTTTTGTGTAGATAAAGAATGGGGGGACAAGGGGTTATGAGCTGATTACTACCCAGGATCCTGTCAGCTCCACAGGAAGAGTCATCCACTGGAACCAGTGCCATGGACTATGAAGCAAGGCCAAATCTCACACCAGGTTATGCATTCACTCAGGCTCTGTTTAATCGATTGGAAATCTTTCCTGAGGCAGAACTGAAGCAGAGGCTTAACCCATTGTCATTGGAGAGAATGGCAAAACCTCACAGGTTGAGAAGAGAAAATCCCAGATGTGTCTCTCATGGGCAGCTCCCTGTTTTGGTGACTGTTAACTTACTGCACTTTTTCCCTTTGTTCCTGAAAATGTCAGTGATGTAAGGAAGACTTATGGACACCTCCCCCTCACAGGCTGTAGGGTTTGATCCTTGAAGGAGATGGAAGTGATCCATGAAGAAGTGCCTCGCAGGGTGAGGGGGAGGCTCCCTCTTTGTCTGGGAGGTAATGCTAGGAGAGCTCACAGGCTGGAAATGGAGGATAAGATAGGAATGGGAGCCTGCAGCTGGGGAGCAGAGGCTAGAGATTACTTTTTTATTATTTTATTTTAAACATATGTATTAATCATGGCTCAAAGCAGGGATGGCAATGGGAAACTGCAGCTGGAATGGGTACAGCAGGAGGAGGAGGTGATTTTTATTTCAGACATAAATTATGTATTAATTGTGGCTTGAAGGAGGGGTCATTGTGGGAATCTGTAGTGCAGAGAGGACAAAAAGGAAAGATGATTTCAATTGCAAGTATATTTATTGAAGTGTAACTCAAAACAGGGACTGGATGGGAATCTGCAGCTGGAACTGATAGGGCAAAGGAAAATATTGCTTTGGTGGAGTGGTATTATTTTAAACACATGAATAAGTCCTTAGCTCAAAGCAGGCACAAGGGTGGGAATCTGCAGTTTGAGGATGTCAAGTAACACTTGTAGGAGAGAAGATCTTTATGTCTTTTCAGGTGCATTCAGAGCTTGTGAAGGTTGCTAAGCTGACTTTGCTGGAGCTGAAGCACCATCTGTTCTCAGAACTAGGTAATTCAGGATTCCCTAGCAGCCCTACATTCCCTGCTGGCTCTTGAGAGTCCACTCTGCCTGACAGACACGGACGTGCCTACGTGACCGTCACAGTGGAGTTCACAAGCGGAGAGCAAGGCAGCTGGCTCCAAATGCAGTGTGCAGCTCCACTCAGTGTCACCAGTTTTGCTCAGGAATGGCTGCAGCCACCATTGCACCACGGCACAGCCCAGGCTTCCTGCAGGGCAGCAGCAGTGTGGGTCACTGTGGCCCCTTTGCCCTTTGCCTGGCCTCCAGGCAGTGGGTCACCTCCCATTGCCTTGATATGCCACCATGCCTCATATGAATGATTAGTGATCTCCAGGCTATGGGCTTTCTTTGCAAAGAATTTCAGATGGAGCCAGCTGGGAGTGGGGCTGTGTGCTGCTGATGCCCACTCTTGTCTGGGCAACAGGAACAATCGCTCTCCTGGAATTAGCCTAAAGGAGCTGGTTGGCATGTTCTGGAAGCCCATTTTGTTGGAGAAGGCATAACTTTGAATTCAAACAGTGTGCAGCATTGGTTAGAAAGAGTATGCTGAGCCCACAGAAATGTCACCAAAGTGCTGGTGCCAATTAATATTCATGTATCCCAGAGACAATAGACCTTTCCTGTCTGTAGTTCTGGTCTGAAACCTTGTGTCTGGCCATTATGTTCTGTATTTCAGCCCTGAGCAGGAACATTACATCTTCTACAGGCTGATGTCTGAAAGAGCCACTAAACACCATGGATTTTTTTCATTGCATCATTGCGAAACCACCTGTGCTGAGTAATTTTTCACTAACTGTGAAGACAGATTATTCATGGAGATTCAGAACATAATTTAAATTTTTTAACATAGTTAGCATAGCGTTTGCTTCTTTGCTCCAAAACATAAAAAAAAAAAAGTTAGAGATACTTGAATCCAGGCTTTGCTTTACATGCTTTCCATGAGGTGTACCAGTGTGTGTTTCCCTTCTGGCTCTACAAAACATGACACTGTATCTGTGCTGCTGCTTTCTTTTGAAATTCCCACAAGTGCAAACCCTCTTTACTCGTAATGTGCATATTTGTGTACACCATATATATTATACAATTAAGATTTTGCTCTGTAAAAGTGCATGTTTCCCAGTATCTAGCACACTCAGAAGTTATTCCTGAAGGAGATTCAAAGTGCTTGAACCATCACAATGCAAAACTTCCCAGTAGGCTCCAGAGTTTTTTAGTTACTTTGTGTGACTCATGCATGGCCGTGATGCTAAGTGGTGAAGGAGGCAGGAGTTCTTGCCAATTAGAGGAAGATCAGTGCTGTGCTCATCATCTGTACCTGACTTTGCTTTACACATAATAGAGCATCACTGAATGGTGAGTTGCAAATGAGAAACTGGTCAGAAAGTCTGAGCCATTGGTCAGGAGGCTTAGCATTAGGTTATGCTGTTGACCACCTGTTATACTTAAGGAATGCAAGTTTTGAGGTAAACATTGAATTTATTTTGATTCATGTCAGCTGTGAGCACTCTGAAGACAGGCCCTAAAAGGTCCCTTTTCCTCTGAGAGAAACAGCAACTCTTTCCCGCTTTTCTTGGTCTAAGCAGAGTTGATATCCATCTTGTTTTCTATCCTCTAGATCTCAGATCTGCTCACATTATAGTGCTTGGGGTTGTTCTTTACCTGTGTTAGTTTGTGAGATTATGACAGGAAGAAATAACCTCACTTTTCAGGCAACATACTGTGCCAAACTCACAGTCCAGACCTTGATCCAGTATCTTCAAAAGCTCATCCTGATTTCCTCCACCTCAGTGAGCAGGGGGAGACACCCTCATAAAATCAGTATGTTGCAAAGGCCTTGTTGTATCTGAGTTCTTATTTCAATGCTCAAAACCTTTGCAAAATTGCCATGAATTCATAACAGCTTAAGCCAAACTTTCTGTAGCTATTCTACATCTTGTGAATTAATAGGGATTTCCAAAACTGATCATCAAACTGGCTTTCTCTTATTGCTCTTATTGTTTTATCATGTTCTTTCCTCATCCTCCTTAGGGAAAAAAAAAAAAAGGTGGATTTTTTTCTTATTTTAGGTTTCAACTAAAAGCTTGATTTTTTTTCCCCTCATTGCAAAATTAAACAAACAGGGAGGAAAACCCACTTTCTTCTTAGTTTAAATTGAGTGTGTGAAAACTGAGGACAATTAAGAGCTTCTTGAATTTCACATCTTAGTAAAATCTACTTTCTATAGCAGATTCTCTGATTTTACTGGTTTTACTTGTTACTAACTTTTGTGTTTCATGGACCAATAGCAATCAGATTTAGTCCACAAAATAATTTGAAATTTCCACCTCTTCCAAAATGACATGACTTTTCTCTAGTACTCACACATGGAAGACAGCAGCCAACAGTGAAAATAAATGGAAAAGCATTCAAACTATAGTCAAATCTTTGCATGGCTGCAAACATAAATGACAACAGTTGATTGTGAGTTTATCTAAAAGGTTGAGGTGTCCATGGTTTATTCTAAAAACCTTAAGAGCTTTTATTGATTTAAATGGTCCATAAATAGTCCCCTCTACAAAGGTTTAATAAAAAAGCAAAGTTAAGCACTCCTGACTGATGAATTCATGGTTCAGTATTTGAATATTGTTTGGAGATGTCCCAGGGGTGGCTCCTTTTTGATTCATGACTCTTGTTTAGCTCTGAGCTAAGATGATTCTGCATCAAAAGTTTTAAAACTGATGATATTTAAGAGAGAAATTAAAAGTAGATATATTTTCACTTGTGAGTCCATGGTGTTGGGTTTTTAGAAGGCACTTCAAACAGCTGGAGTGAGGTCAAATCAGTGCATGTCCATATGGGACAGATAAGTAAAGTATCTGCTCTTGGAATAGACACCAGTCATGGGTGGGCACGGTTGGAAATAATGTTGTTATCCTCTGAAAGTTATCCATATTTTGAAAAAAAGTCTCAAAGTAGATGGAGATGAAAAACATCAAATATTGTATTTGGTCAACCAAAATGTTCAAACTAGTAAAATTTTACACTGAAAAGGGCAGGTTCTTTTCAACAACATTAAAATAGTGTTTTGATATTTCAAAATGTCTTCTGAAATTTTGTCAAAATGAGAAGTATTCAGAACTGATATTTTTTGCCATGAAACATTGATTTTTGGTTAATGAATGTACATTTGTTTAAAAAAAATTCTCAAATTCCTACTAACCAGTGATTTTTAAATTCTCATTTTGAAGATGCTGATGATGTTAATGTAAAGATCCAAATTTAAGTTTTCTTTCTTGGCACTCTCATTGTCTTTCTCAGGAAAAGCAAGGGTTTACAATGAAGACTGTATATTTTTCTTTAAATTTAAGTGGTCTTACTGTTCTTTTTCCATTTTCAGACAGAACTCCAAACTAAGACTTTTTCTGTTTTTTAAGACAGCAATCATTGAAACGATATAAAACTTTAGCTGTGTGCCTCCCTTCAAGACATGATGAACCTTTAACTCTGTCCTAGTTTGAAAGACAGGTATCTGCTAAGAAAGGCAGAAGCCTCCCTTTGAACTGAAAAATGTGATCCCTCCTCCCTACAAATTATTATAATTTTGAAATTAAGGAGCTCTCAGGCAAAGATATGGGGATAGGAAATAACAGTTCTTTACTAGTATATTTAACAAGACAAACAAGAACAACAACAGCTATGAAATTACCCACAAACAGAACAGTAACTCAGTCCCAGTGTTTTTTGGCTGCAGGCACCTTTTCCCTGAGCTGCAGTTCCCGGTGCTGGGGGCGGGCGGGTCCCGCAGAGCTGCAGGAGGGTTGGGGGTGATGGCAGCGCTGTCCCAGGGGGAGAGAGAGATGGAGAGAGAGCTCTCCGCTCACGGTGTGGGTCCTGGTGCTCAGCAGAGTGCTGGATGGTGGCAGGTTAAAGCGAGAAGGCAGCAGGGCAGGGTCTGACAGCAGTGAGGATGGCTCCTGGTGCTGGGATGGCAGGGATGGGACACAGACGGCGATCGTCCTTCTCGTCCGAACTCCGCGGGGGAAATGGGCCGAGGCCCAGCCTTCCGCTTCCTCTTCTGGCTGTTTGAATCTCGCGGGGTTTCCCTCCTCTCTCCTCCCCCTTGCCACCAGGGCCTGGTCCACAGGTATCTTAGCATGACAATGGGGAAAATTCCACAGAGGGAAAAGGGAAAGAACCGACCTTCAACAAACTCCCAGAAGCTAAATCAGGATATGACATAGCTCATATGGGTGCAATTTCTGTCTTCTCCAACCTTCCCTTGGTTCTCTCTGTCATCCTTTTCCAGTTCAGTCAAGTTGTGTGTTGGATCTCACTGCTTCTTGGGTTCCCAGGCTTTGAAGCCTTACTGTTCTCCAGTTTCTGGCTCTGCAGTACTCATCCTCAAACCTTTGCTGATCCTACTCTCTGTATGACACTTCCCTGGGGCTTCAGACTGCCTATTGATATTTTGTCTTTCAGATCTTAGCCTCAGCTTCTGCTGTATTTCTCTTTAGCTTGAATTTATTCACAGATAAATTGCTCCAGCTTAAAGATTTTAGAGTTGTGAGGAACCAGAATCTTCTTAGATTACACCAGTCATGCAAAACATAATTCTCAAAGTGTAAGGGAAGCAAATCATGGCAAAAAATTATATTCCTTCCCACCTCCTCTCCAACAGAAGCATGATAGCTTTTCAGTATCATCTAGCTGAAGAATATATATGGGAACTAGGCTTCCAAAAAATGGTAGGATTCAGATCAGCAAATGATGTTAGACATGCGAAATAACAGGGGAGATGAAGCATAGGCTTCCAAAGTGTTGGCGATGCAAACACTTCTTTCATGGTGATGCTAACAGGCAAATAACCCTGGAGAGAGTGTGCTGTGAGCATAATGCAAAGTTCATGTAGGACTAATGCACTAAAATATTAGCTTCCTATCCCCAGAACTGCACAAGGGAAGCACTGTGCTTATCGCCTCTGTAACTCATAGAAGTTTGTGAGATTGCCAGCACAAACAGCAACACAGGAAAAGCTAGGTGTACACAAGGAGCTCTTGGTGTACATCCAAACAAAAGAAAGAATCCAGGGTGAAGAAGCATGAATGCTAATAATCTTGCCAGAGATCCTTTCTTCAAGGCTAATAGTTCAGTAACCTCCTTTGATGTATGACTTGAATATATCACAGCATCTGTGTGCCTCCAGCACCTCCCTTAATGCACGACTACAGCCAGAATTAATTAGTAAGCAGGAGCAGGAAGGAGCAAATGACCCCGTATGATGCTGATCAGTTTGTTCTTACTGCAAGTGCAGCACTACCAATAATTTAAGCAGAATTTTAATAAAGCACACATAGTGGCTGGTTCCCAGTAGCCAAGAGTCTGTGGTAGACTTCACACCCTATAGCTTTTAATTATTCATCTCTGTGAACAACAAAAACCAGAGATGCCTAAGGTACTGCACGAATCCCTTGACCTGCTCAGACAAGAGATGAATGTCCATTTGATTCATTCTTCTATTTACCTGTCAGTTTCATTACTCCAAATCTAATTAATTTTGTTTGCACTGAGGGATAATGCTACCTTTCAAGCGAGTACATCAGCAAAACAGGGAATTCAGCTGGGCTAATTCTAAAAGGTTTCAAGGGAGAAGTTGGATTCCACTTGCGCTGCTAGAATTAGTGGAAGCCAAAGTGTAACAACCTTTTCCCATTCTTGGTTGTAAAGTCTGTAACCATGAACTGGGATCTAAAACCAATCCAAATTCTCAGTTCCTGTTGTGTTTTTTTGCCTGGGAATGGAACATAACCAGGCAATTTGTCTGACTGAGTGCGAGAAAAAAATTCATCTTTGCAGTTTTATGATTTTCCTCTTCTGAGGACCACAGAGAGTTACCTAACATAGAAAAAATATAGTTGGAAGGGAAAAGCAACTTTTCTGTACGTACAGTTTTGCCATTAAAATTCTTTGCAACAGCCTCTGATATCTTTTATGAGGACATCAAGTATTTCCTTCAACACAGTTCCTTTTCCATTAAAAACTTTTGTGTCTTCCTCCATGCTACCCCATTGTTCCTATTAAGAAAAAGCATGAAACCTCTCTTTTCTTCACTCCCTTTCTAAAGGCTTAGGCTTGTGATGATCTTAGCCAGACATAGCCTGCTGGCCATAGAAAGACCAGTGGTGGATCTTCCCTTTTTTACTCCTTTTCTGCACATGTTCCCCTTGATTATAACCTTAATTAAAGCCAAAGAATGCTTGAATTCTAGGAAGCATGTAGCTATTGTACCCCACTCCTATTTGTCACAGTATATTGTTGTCTACTCTTTGCCTTTATTTCTCTGAAGAGAAATATTTCTGACATTATAATAAATACAAAGAAACACCAATCCAACTGCAGCCTTTAAACAGTGTTACAAATAACGACAACAATTACATAAAGTATCACTTTCATGCCTAGGAAAAAGTTCCAAATCTTCTATTCTTCCTCATGTAATCAACAAGATTGCTGTGCACCACATTTTTATCTATAGAAGTGGAATCACCACCATGCAAACATGAGAGAGGGAACAATTAAATAGTCTTAAACTCAGTTTTCTAAGTCTAATGCAGGCTACAGAAAAACCATTTGAAGTCAAAACTATCGTTGAAGCAAAACTAATTCCCCAGGCTAAGCTCAGTGACTTATTTCAGTGGGGTTATATCAGGGTTGAGTTTGGCCCATTATTTTTTAATTGCTTCCAAATGTGTCTCTGCTTAGTGAACCGTCATTACAAAAATAATGGTGTCTCATGAACTCCTCAGTCAGCAGTAAAACCAAGGTACTGCTAAGAAGTGTCTACTGGTGAAACCTCATCTCTCATCTCCATGCACATAGAAACATATAGGCAAAATGTTGATATTCCCCTAGAGTGAATATCAGACAAGAGAGAAAAGACAAGAGACTGGCCAGAGACCAGTACTGCAATCCCAGATCTTACTATTGCCCTGGAGCAGCTGTGGTGCACAGCCAGGTTAAGTTGTGTCACCAAGATAGACTTTCCTTCCCACATTCCTTGGTCCAACACCCTTCAGAACTAGAGTCACATAGTAGTGTTTTCTGGCATTGTAGGTTTAAAAGACATACTCACCCCTGCACTCTCAGGAACACCCACCCCACTGAATGCAAAATGGGAAAATGCTTATAAGGGAATCTCACCAACACCTGGTGCTCACAAGGCACCACCTGGATTAGTTCTCTCAAAATTTGTTTGTGGGATACATTGAGAAAGGCTTGGAGATGCAAACAGCAAGGCTTAGGAAAGCATCAACCCTAGTCAGAACCCATACATGATCATTTCTGAGATCTCTGGGTTTTGATTTGGCTTCTCTTCTGTTGGGTCTCTTGAGCATGCCTGAGCCAAGGCATGGCTGATCTTTACAAAACTTAGTATTTTGTTGCAGTTTGCAGTGAAATCTTCTCTTGACCTGTCAGAACACAAAACAGACTCCCTTCTTTGTATCCTACCAAACAAGGAGAAAAAGCAAGATGGTGTTTTCATCAGGGATTGCAGCAAAAGGGACGCAGTAGAATACCACTGTACTGATGGACCTTATTGGAATTTCTGTTGGGCAAAATAAGAGAAAATACCTTGCTGTACACATGGCATAGATGCTAGACATATGAAATCAAAACAGGAGTGGTTGTTTTGTACCACCTAAACAAAATTCCTGGTCCCTCACATTTCTGGAATGCTCTTCTCAATGCACCATCGTGCAGGCTTTCAAAAATTTGAAATCCTGTAGGCCCAAGCAAGACTATGAAAAGTTTCATACTGCTAAAAAGAAGAAATATAGATACAGTGTTAAGAAGATTAAAGAGATTAAATATGTGGGTCTTTTAAGTTACGTTCTTTACAATATTTTATGAAAGAATAACATGCTTCTAGAGCAAACAGTCCAAAATCCTACCTATTGGGTTTTTGCCTCACGAACACTAATGACAGAAAAATCACCCTGATGTCAGTTTGGTTCCCTAAATGCTTGACAGCATCTGCAACACAAAGATGGCTGAATTTCAACTCAAATAAAAATGAATGTCTGTGGGTCCAGGGAAGTTCACCAAAAATCAGTGAAGGGGTTTAAGAGACAGGTCAGTGACACACATGTTACTGCTGCCACTGCTCTGAAAATGCCAGCTGTCTCTCAAATAACCATGACAAGAGATGTTCACACCGCCAAGGTAGGGCACTATTGCAATGGTGAAACATGGACAGTCATTTCTCTTTGGAAACAGAGTGGTGTATTCAACAGTTTCTTTCCTCTAGTACCAGTCTAGGTGATCACTGAGATGAATTTAATGAAATCTCTGTAGCACCTTGGTCAGGCAGGAGCTGAACAGTGCAGACCCTTGAGGCAGGTGTCACATGGGCTGGATGGGACCAGCCAGCCCCAGTTTCTGTTCAAGTTTCCATTTGAATTCAGTACTGACCTGACACACAGTGCTGTGAAATGAGGATGCTGAGCCAACCCAGTCAGGCTGCTGTAGGGACACACCAGTCAGCAAGGAGACTGCTCTGAGACCGTATGTGTGTCTGTAGCTACAGGGAGTTCCAAACTTGGTTAAGGAGAACACTGAAACCAGTTCCAGTGTTGCCTCCATCATTCCAGCTTCACTGTGCAGCTAACACAGCTAACTGCATATATATGCATTCAAATGCCTGAGGTCATCCCTGAGTCAGCTTGGCTGCAGGGCCATTGTTGTTGGCAAATCCTATTTTAGAGCGTAACCCTTGAAAGCATGCTTTAGAGATATCTTTCCTCATTACTCAGATTCACATTTCTTCTTCTCACATGTTTTTCTATTTCTATTCTCTGTTTCCGTTGCTGATGGAGGGACTGAATCTCTTCATGTTGGTAATTTTGGCCCCCTTCAAGTTCATGAGTTATGGAATTATATTGTGGTTAGAACTACAGAAGCCAGTGAATGCTATTACATGGTTATAATACACAGAGTTACCAGCATCTAACTGAATATATTTTTAAATGCTTTTTAATGTATAAGCACAAAATTTGGGAGCCGGAAGTGATATATTTGCTATCAGCCTCTCTCCCTTTTGTCAGTGGCATGGATTGAATGTAAAACTGAACATGGGAAAGTGTAGTAGCTGATACCTATTCCAGATGTTCTGCTAAAAGGTGCTATTTATGATAGTATATGTTTGGGAACAGTCCTGACCTAACACCTAAGGGATTACACCAACTGTACATTTCTTACACACACACACTCACATATATGCATACATATTCCCATTAGCAATGTGAGAATTCTACAAGTCTGGAGGTGAAAATGTGAAAAACACTGAATCAATGAAAATGGCATAATAAAAATATCGCTCCTCCAGTTTAAAGCAGAAATGTAAAGGGTTGGGGTCTCTTGCTAAATGACTCAAATTACCACAAGAACACTTGTCAATCTTTGATTCTGTGATTCTTACCTCTTACCAGAATTCATGGAGAGAAGATCTGAACCTCAAGTTCAGTTTAGTTCAGCCTAAAGGTCAGAAAAAAATACAGTTTATCTGAAAATTTCTATCCAATCTGCAAAACCACATTGGATATTGGAAATATTCTGAGCTTGATTCTTTGTTGGTGATTGGACACTCTCATTTCTAATCTCAAGAGAAAAAAAGACAAAAAACTGAGAGAAAAAATAGAAGTGAAGGTAAATATTGTCCATCCCTGAGTGATATTTGGTCAACTTCTAGCTGAGTTCAGGACTGAGTGGAATCTGAATAATTCAAACATAATTAAAATTTAATCATCAATTTTTTAACAAACATTTTTTTTTCCAACAAATGAAACTATTTAAAGATTATAGTGAAAAGTTTAAAGAAAACGCTGATAAAACCCTGACAAAACAATCAGGGGTAGGTGGCCTCTTCACTTTCATTTGCCACACTTCCATCCCCTTATTAGATATATGAGAACAAAAGTGTGCCTGATGCTTTACAGCCACGTAGGAAGATGATGTCGCTCACTGAAATTTCACTTAGACTCCTGAGGGTAATGGGACTCAATGTGTGTCTGGGCTGCCCGCACTGCACTCATTAAAGATTGCATTCTTTCCTGAACAGCTTGTACCTATTCACATGTCATAGGAAAATTTTCCAATTACCTTGGGATGAAACAGGGAAACAATGTTGGGAGATGAACAGTTTCAAACCAAGGATTTGGAGATTAGGTAGGGATATGTGTTTCAGATAAATCCTCATGTATTAAGGAGCGTGTTTGTTTTAATGACAACTTGAATGCTGCATCACCTTCCCTAATAGGGAAGCAATTAAACCTTCAGATATGTCAATTAGCTACTGATGGGCTGATTTCCTGTTTCTTAGTGTATCATTAGAGAGTCATATGGCTCTGGAAAGTTTCAAGACTGCTGTCTGGGGCTTTTTGCACTTCAGGGACATTTCTTGCAGACATTAAACCCCTGCTTGATTCCTCATCATTAAATATCAGCTAAAGTCCGGGAGCAGAGGAGAACTTCAGGCTTGAAACCAGCAGAACTGCAGAAAGTGAGCTGCTACCTCATTATGATCATAGAGTCAATAAAGTCACCTGATGGCAGATTTAGAGGAACTCATTAGGAGATGGAATTTGGTTGTGCAGACAAGCTGCTGTGATTCTGGAACCAGGCCCTTTCATTAAGGTCTTCAAATAGGATACAACGCAGAGGGAGGGAGAGCCTGCAGGGCATTGCAGCTTTAAAGCACGGCAATAAGAATTCTATATGCATACAGCACTCTACATTGCAAGGCAAAGGAGTTAAGCTCTTAGGTGAAATTTAAAATAAAAGGAATGAGAAAGGAATTTAAGACACCTATATCTCCTTAAAAGTGATATTTCGTAATTCTGACTTAGAGTGAAAGCCATGACATCCAATGAGAATACAGTGCAACAGACCTTTTATTACCTAATCTCTATGTAAATTTGCTGATTTCTTGTTCTTGGAACTTAACTTTTTCTTAAACGTAATTGAATTAATCTAAGTCAAAACAAACCCAAAGCCTTCCATGTGGCCAATACATTTTTCCTTTGTTTCTCCAACCTGATTGCTGCTATAGCAATTGTTGATTTAGCATGCAGCTTCTAATCAGTGAGCTCTGTTCCTGCGGCACTTGGCCTTATCTCAGAAAGGTGAAAAGATGAAGCTTCTAAAAAGTATCCAAGATACGTAAGTCATAGACATGTCCTGTAAAGCCAGCCCAGAGCAGGAGAAACTCTGTCTCCTAAGCAGCAGGCACCCTAGTGAGCTGCTGAGCTGTGCGTGCAGAAGTAGAAATAGGTGCTATAATTTTGAGCCAGAGAGAAAACCACCACTAACCATTCCCCTTTTCAGAATCACCCATGTAGCAAAAGTCTAGCTATAATGAAAGAGAATAAAGGTCCTGAATTCTTTCACTGCAATTTTGGTTACGTTGAAGTTAGAAAGAAAGTGAATGGAGTGGAGCAGCTTAATTATAAGAGGGCTTTCTGTGGTTACTTTAAAATCTTGGATAGGGTGTATGGTACTTTTTCTCCCAGCCATCTCTTTAAAATTAAGGAAGGTCAGGAGTGTTCTGGACGGTCCCCCAGAAAGCACACAGTTGTTGCAGTGTGTACTTGAGTTGCTATGTTTTTCACTATCCTACATCTGCCTTCAAAACATTTAGTATAGAACTTTGTTCAACAGCATTGCGATGGAAGGAAACATTGAATAATTTAGCTCTGCTAGTGAGGTGGGTGCATGAAAACAGTAGGCAAATAATAGATCATTATTTTACCACTGAATAGCTTGAAAAAAATAAATTAGAAACCTGGAGAAAGTATGCACCTTTTTATGTGCTGTAAGCTCAAACCAACTTAAACTGTCTGATACTCTGTTTGCTGTAACTGACTTGGCTCTGAGAGCAGTTCCAAAGCCATGTTTCTAAAAAATACAGTCTGTGTTTAGCTTACAGGCATGAATAAGTAAAGGTCTTTACTGGTGTGTTATTTGTCTGCCATGTTCCTGTTCCTGTGCCTGGCTGTCCAAACCTGAACAGGCTGTCTAGTCTTCCTTTCTGCACTGACTGAAACCAGCAAGAAGATTCTTGCAAATGTTCATACAAAATGTTTAAAAAATCACTCTGCCCTGCTTGCTTATTTGCTTCTTTCTCTGCTGCTTTTCTTTACACCTTTTTTTTCATCATTTGTGTTACCACAGCACCTTGCAGGCCAAATTGTGGTCTAGAACCACTGCACACTGAGTGCTGGAGAAACATGAAACATCCAGGCTCTGTCCCAAATGGCTTTAAATAATGTAATCAAAATATAAGACCAATGACCACAGATGGATAAGAATAAGAGAATAACAAGATCATACTAGGGGGTGCTTTCCATGCGCCTGTAAGCTAGCCATGTTCAACTTTTTGGCAAAGGAGAATTTTAATAAGGGATTCAAAGGAGGATAACAGTTGGTTTTATGAATGCACATGCAGGCTCTTCTCAAGCCTGAGGGGCAGCAAGGGAGAAAGCACAAAAGATCCTTGTTGGAAAATTTAACAAATTGATCAATTGAAGCTGGCATCTGGGGCCGACTGATGCTGGGCATTTATATTTTGATAGTGAATAAAAAGTGACAAGTTGGGAGTAAGCCATGAAGGGCTTTGAAAGTTAAGAGAGTCACAATAAGCTTGATGTCCCAGAGGAAAAAGGAATCATTGAAAGGGTTCAAAGATAATGGGTATAGTCAGAACAACAGGCCAAGAAAATGTTTTATATTTCCAGGGCCTGAAATGAGCAGGGCAAGAGTGCTTTTGTGAGGACCAGAGAAAAGGGCATTGCGCTAATGGAGAGGAGCATCAGACAAGAACAGACAAGAACAGTGAGAAGAGACAATAAAGACTATTGTTTAGAGATAGCGTGTGGAAACACGGTGTGGGCTGAATCGGGAGCACAGATGGGAGACTCAGTGAGAAGACAGGATCTCATGCTTCTGCATGTGGCCATCCAAGGCTGAAATCAGTGCTGCTCACCACAATCAAAGACGAAGACAAGAGAAAGGATTTGTGAACATTCAGGGCTTTTAGTCACTGTTAATGTGATACCCAGAGACTTATCAAGACTCTCATTGGGATAGAAAGATGTGTGCCTGGAATAAATTGCTATGGAACAGAGCTCTGATTCTACATTATGGAAATTGTGATTTGTTTGCATGAGTTCGCAGGAAATTATCCACAATGGATAGAAGATGAAAAGGAGGGAATCTTGTGGAATGATTAAAGAAGGCAAGAGAAGGGAAGATACTTTGAGGAGAAAAGAAGGGGAAATATTAGGAATAAAGAAACGAAAGGTGGCCAAGAGGAGACTATTTGATAGTGTCAGTAATACCCACAGGGCCAGGAAGTTGAAGATGTAAAAGAACTACTGAGATTTAGCAAAGGATTTGCCATTTATGGTTTCTACAAGGTAAAGGGAGAAGAGAATGTATGGAGAGTATAATGTAGCACCAGAAGCAAGAAATTCAGGGAGTTATTGTAAAGAGAATCTTCAGCCTGTTTACAAGGAAAAGAGATGTGTGGAAATTATAGATATAAATGAGGTGAGAGGTAGAAGATTTCAGCTAGGAGAAGAAACCAGGTATTTTTGTAGAGTGAGGAGAGAAAATACTCAAATGAGAATGAGAGGTGAAGGAAAAAGGAAGGGAGCAGATAACAGCAAACACTGAGACTGGAAAAAGGGTAGGATGAGGTCACTGTGACAAGCGAAGGGTCATCTAGAAAGAATGTTAAACAAAATATCTGATTTTTAAATATATCTTACAGGCTATTTGTGGGAAATGCATTTGGGAATAGATATCCACAAGAATTTGCCCTGAAGATCTGCTTTGAAGACCTAAGCACATGAAGTCAAGGAACAGAAACATAGACAAATAAGACATGCTAATTGAAGCAGCTCAGTTTTCAGTTCAGGTTTCCTAAGCAGGACATTTGTAAAGAAAAACACATCTTTTGAGAATGGAAGGCTACAGAAAAATAAAACAGAAGTTCTGAAGGCATATGAGTTTATGTGCTGGTATTGACTTATTTCAAATGTAGATGGCTATTGGGGGGATTCACAAGGAGAGGTTCATTTTTCATCAGAGTAATACTGAAGGCTACATTGTGTTCACAGCAATATTTTGCACTAACACATGGCTTTGTGGTTTGGATTTTAAAAGCTCTAGCACATCATGGTCTCATCCTTGCTTAAAGAGCCACCCCATTGAATTGCTTCTAAAATTTAGTTCAGCAGAAAATTCCTTAAAAAGCTGATGTTTTAAAAATTTTCCAGAGGCCTACCCATTTCTAAGCCCTTCTGACAAAGTGCTAATGACAACCTCGTGGAATCTTGCCTGCTTTCCAAATACCTTCCCTGGATGCCTGCTCTGGGAGCCAGATCTCCAGGATTTCTTACTCTTGGAGAAAAATTCTTAGCTGAAAGAGAGAGCAGGAAGCTTAGAGTTTAACCTTCTGAGTTTTACACAGTTTCATCACTTTGAAAGCAATGATTTTCCATACCTTTAAATGGTTCTATTTCCTTCTTTATGACGCTGCTGATGTTTATTCAAAAGTGAAGTTATTTTTCCTCGGCACTTCTAAACATGTTGCAGAACAGAAGCACCAGTTTTGAACACCATAAATGCTAAACAACAAAGTGAAAAATTGACACATGCTTTTCAGTCATTAAGATATTGTATGAAATGAGAAATGTCTTTCTTGCACATTGTCAAATGTGTGCATTGTGGGGGAAATTCCAATAAATTAATGAATGAGTTGAAGACATTAAAACTTCCATTGAATGGTGCTTGTATTGTGATACTTAGCAAATGTTGCTTGTGTTATATGGAGCAGAAGAAAATTAGCTGCAGTTTGAGAAGAGGGAAATGTATAATTTGGTACTAGTAGTGCTTTTCAGGTGGCACAGGCATCTAACTTGACTTTATAGCTGAATTTGT
Organism: Cinclus cinclus; assembly: GCF_963662255.1. Taxonomy (NCBI): domain Eukaryota; kingdom Metazoa; phylum Chordata; class Aves; order Passeriformes; family Cinclidae; genus Cinclus; species Cinclus cinclus. The sequence continues at coordinate 52,761,284 of NC_085046.1, forward strand.
GGATGAATCAAGTGACCAGGGTAAGTTACCCTATTAAAATAGCGACTTAATGTTTTATCTTTGAAGATCAGATTTTGCTACATGGTCTTATAAAAACATGATATTTTTAAGATAATGCTGTCTAAACTGCATGAGTGAGGTTATAGAAAGGTATGGACTTAGTGACAACAAAGTAAACTACACTGAAATAGGTGAATTAAGGAAATTTTGAGAACAGGGATTGAGCTCAATCCTGTAAACACAGGCAGGTCAGGCTGCTGTGCTAGACCTCTAACACAGAGTAACAGTTTCATGTGGCAGTCACTCTAAGTGAGCCGATCTGTATTTTGAGGGACAAAAGTTCTGTAAGAATAAGCTACTGGGAGAACATAATACAGTTACTACGATAAATGTATCCTACACTATATGAAACCATAATATTTTGTAGTTGCTTATGAGTTAAGTGCATATAAGACAAAAAGGTGGAGTGAGAGGAACAGACAATTATCACTGTACAAATTTATATTAATTTTATTTATTTTAAGGTAAGCTGATCCTCAAGTAAAGTAATTTCAAAGTAGCCCGAAAACCATGTTTTAGTTTTTGAAATAAATTCTGAAGAAAGCAGGTCACTGGAAGGGCAACATCATGGAGACAGAAACAGCTTGAGAACCACCGAGAGCATACAGCATCTCTTCCCAGCATCCCCATTTGCTGCATGGAAATCACGGTGTACTACCTATTATCCATCTGCAACCAACTTTGAATGAGTCGGCACCCAACGTAATAGGACCTTGCCCCAAACACCCACTTCTGCTTCCTTCATGATGGTCTGTGCCAATGCAAGGGGATATTTATATTATATTTGCAAGGGGATATATTTATTTACAAGGCGATATATTCCTTCATGTTGAAACAAAATTGGAAAGGGAATTAGGAAATTCTTCTTGCTTGTAGATGATTAGAATACTGTGATGTTTAGCATGGCATGTGTGTATAATTGTGAAAATTCTCAGCTTTTACTATAATGTGTGATAATTATTATATATTACTGCAAGTTGATGGCACTGTGCAACAAAGGTCTTTTTATTCCTTGCACAATGACAGAACTTCCAAAGTTGAAGTCACAGCAGTTTTCTTAGTATGTTTTGCTTCTTTTCACAGAAATCACAGCATTTGATTCTTTGAGAAATATAGACAGAATACCTTCCTCAGACATACACACTGGTGCACTGTTTGCTTATCTGTGTCTTTTCAGGTTGGGGATTATTTTCTGGAAATTTGACACAATTAACTAACTGATTTTATTTCTCTGAATAGGATTGCAGTTTGTAAATGAATTCAGATAAGAAGCTAAAATAGATGAAGCAGTGAAGTCGTGGAAAAAATCAAGATGGAAAAAAGAAGGATCCTACTGAAGTCAAAATTCCATCAGCTGATATACTATTTTTGAGGAAAATGGTAGGATTAATATACATACAAATAATGTTAGAGGAAAAGTAAATCATACATAAGTTAAATGAATACAAAATATACTGGGCGAAACTGTACTAGTTTGTGCTATCTAGCTATTCCTAGGGATCTCAAAAAAATCTCTTAAGCATGAGTGAAATTTATTTTTATTTCAAAGAAGTTTGTGCTAACCATGAAAACTGTGATACTTCAAACAGTGTATGGACCAAGACAAATACTTGCATTTTGTAGTAGCTGCAAGCTGTAATGTAACTACAGGAAAAGATGAAGTGCCCACTGGTTGCAAAGTGATGCAGATTCTACAGACGTCTTGGTGAAATTCCATGACAGCTATGATAATACCTGGATAGCATAGTCATAACTCTGTATTACATTATATGTGTACATTTTTTACTTTACAGAAAAGATTCTGTAATGTCAACAGCGTTAAGCTGCTTTCTGAAGGAATAAAATGTGAACTATTTGGTATGGGCAAATCTGACACTATGGAAAGATATGTTGGTAAGAAAAGATATGTGTCTTTCACAGACCTAAAGATATCTTTGGGACAGAAGGAAACCCAGAATTAAAATCTCTTTGGACATGACTATAACTATCTCCTCTGTAAATCTTCATCTTTTACTACTGACTGTGGCAAATTTTTCTCTCTTCAACAGAAATGTCATTGTTTTACTCTAATTATGCAAAAACTTTCAATGCTTTCTAAGACGTAGCTAGCTGAAGCCAGCAGTACCCAGTACGAGACCTTATTTAAAATTTTTCTTAATGAATGGCACAATTAGATGTATATTAACAAAGTTTCCTAGACCTTGCAAATTGGAAGACATTGCCAATATTTTGTAGAGTATTGTAGAGAATACTCTACAAAAACTGTTGCACAAATGATTTTGAGAAGTGAGGCAGTAGTAATGTGATGATAGTTAGCAGGAGTTAACAGCAAAAAATGTTCATTTAGGACATAATATCTAGCATTCTGCCCTAGACCAGGAGCTTTTGTTTTGCCAAAACTTGTGGAAAAAGACTGATGGTTACACTGCCACAAGCAGTAACATGCTATCCCGACTGCACTGGTGAGGAATTTCCAGCAGAGATAGGGAAATTAGAATAGTGTTGTGTTAGGCACGAGAAAGAGACAGCTAGAGTGACTGTGTGTGTAGTTGCAAGCTTCCATATTAAGTGACTGGATCTAAAGCAGATACAAGAAAGGACTGGTAGGATGATCCAGGAGATGCAACTACGATGGATCATATGAAAGCAGGAAGACTTAGCAAAGCAAAGTCTGGGAGAAGTATATAATTCTACAGGGGTCAGAGGAATAAAGAGTGTGTGGGGAAAGCAGTGTTTCAGCATTATTCGGGTCAATGTTGATACAAACACAAAGGAAAACCACTGGCCACAAATATATCTATATTTAAAACAACCATCAGAGTGGTGAAGATCTAGAAACTCTTTCCTGCAAGATACCCTAGAAAGCAACTCAGCTAGTTTTGCAGGGTAAATTCTGAGAATTTTTGAAATAGGGCTTAGGGAAATATTCCTTTGGTTTTGTTTTGGCAGTAATTAAATGTTCTTAATGTTTTGCTGATTGGTTGAGATAATCAATTCTTGGACTTGAATCAACAGGAGATTTCTGACACACTATATTATATAAAGTGATGTAAGTTTTACATTTATGTAATTTATTGACATAACAGGGAGGAATTAATTCCTCATTGTAAAATATGTGGTCCCAGAAACCTAGTCAGAATCATGGAAGAACTGAAGAAAAACACCACCAACAGTGTGAGTTTTTAAAACCACTTTTATGTTGGCTTTAAGAATTAGCTTAGTGTTTCAAACAATTTGATTGGGCAAAATTTGTCCCTCCAAGCACACATATACAAATGGGCACTAAAGATTTTTTCTTCTTTATGTTCTTATCCAGAAGACACCCTCAGTATTGCTCAAGGATTGCAACAGCAGGAAACTAAACACTAAATTTAGGTGGTGACATTTTGATCACTTTCTTTTCTACAATATTTCTGGCAGGCCAGGCCATTGGGTTATCCTGAAGTGCACAAGGCATCCTTTTCAGAGTGTTTCCCACACTGTTCCCTGGTGCATCCATTTTGGAGAGCCACAGGCCTCTTCCACTAGTATAATGTGCAATGAAAGCCAATAGAGCCAGGTAGGTAAAGGATTGTCTCTGATGTGGGAATGTGATAGAAGTTGTTCATTCTCTCTTTTTCTTCCTCTGCTTAGTGGTCACTGAAATGTGCTTAAAATTTTTAAAACTGTTGCTGTTATAATAGTGTTTTATGAAATATCTTTCCTTTTTCTTTTCTCTTAACCTAAATTTTGGGCCTATTCTAAATGAACAGTGTCCCTTTGACATTCATGGGATTTATGGGCATGCATGGAGGGAAAATACATCCCTTTGCTGGATTTGAGTCAGGAGGATCCCAGAGGCATATACTGTACTTCTGAATTTCCTTCCGCTTTTCATGACTGTAATTCTTGTGCCCTCTTTTGCATACATAATTGATTAATCTGTATTTTTAAAGGTTTAATACGTTTCCTCTTTTTAATCTGGAGGCACATGATTTCATTTTCATTATACTCCCAAGGTCTCTGACTTCTGTTTTCTATTTCCCTACTCTGCCGTCTGTGGGAACAAATTAGAGAGAAAATAACACTTTTGGATTATTGGGATAAGGAGAGAATAATACAAGCAGCAAAGGAAAAAGGAGAATTAAATGCAAATTCAAAGATTCTCTGAAACATGAGCAGGGAAATTAAAATTACACTTTGTTGTGCCAGTGTCTCTCTTGAGCTGTGAGGGAAGAGTGCCCATATTACTGCTGGTGCCCTATTGCCACACTTCCCAGACTTCAGTATCCAGGATCCCCCAAAATTCTACTGGTTAAAGTCACTTAATTGACAAATTCCTCTGATTCTCTGGTCCTCTCTAAATTTTTAAGGCTTAAGAGATGATCCATTAAGAGACTTAGGAGCTTTTCAGATGCCTAAATGTTCGTGGGCCTCTGCTAATCTGCATAGATGTTGCGGTGTCCTAAACATCCTCCACTTTCACTCCAAGGATGTGTTTTGCAGGGAAGCATGAAAACTGGATCATGATGAAGCCCCGCTCTGCAGGCTGCCTGAGCTGTGCATTACATGGCTAGGCAGCAAAATCCCAAATCTCTTTACGGAATATGCCCCTGGCCTGGTACTCTTGGTATGGAGAAAAGACTATCTTTGGACCTTGAGATGGGAGAACATTTTTCTGGTGAATTTTCAGCCCACTTCTACTTTTTCAAATCACCACAGAACCAGAGTGAATCTGGCCCATTCAACAAAGCTGAGTTTGTATTCTTTCAGGTTTCAGTCCCCATTATTCAAATGAAAATAAATGGAATGAAGTGTGAGGGAGCTGAGATTGGGGAGTTTTCATTTCTCACTGTGTATATAGTGTGTTAAATTGATAAGAATCAACTTTATCCCTAGCCAAGATGCACTTTTAATTGTGACTCAAAGTAAAAATTATAAACATAGATTTACAGCAATGTAAAATAAAATAAAAAAAAGAAAAAGAAAAAGGACAAAAATGCATTTAGCAAGAGCCTTAACAAGCATCTACCAACCACAATGTTTCAAATGATTTGTATGTTTGGCTGTGTGGACCCCACAAACCATTCATGGTCTAGCCTTTCTCAGACAGTCCTTCAGCCTACATCTTTTTTCACCTCTAAAAGTACAGCAGCTGCTTCAGACAACTACCACAAGAAGCTTCTCTAGCCAAAGGTGTTAATGACCTCCTCCTTCCTCTCTTTTCCTGTTTACCTGCCCTTGGTCTCCATGACTGGGCACTGAGCATTTGGAAATTAGCTCATTTCCTTCCCCCACTGCTCAAGCTTTCTTGATTATTATTTCTATTGTGTTTGCACCTTTTTTCTACCTTCTGAAAACATGCTGGTACGGCTTTATGTGGAACATCATGAGGCATATTGAAAATACGATTTTCTTGCCGGAACTGTAGCTATCCTCATTCCATGAATGTCACATAAAAGCCATAAGTGATACAAGAACGTTGATGGTGGAATCAGGAGCCTTGGGCATCTGTTCCCAGTGGGAATTTAGGACAGGAGCTGGGGTTGGAAGGAGGGTGACTGTGTACTTGCCTTATTTGTTACTGTGATTATGGAGTTGTTTTTTTTTTTTACAATACCAAGTTGTAAACCACTCTTGTGGTTGATATCCTTGAGTCTGATCAGTTTTCAGGGCTGAGAGAGCAAAGGGTTTGTTGGAGTGGGCTTCCCTTAACACAGGAGGAGTTAATCCTGCTTCCTGCCCCAAGTATGAATTCAGTGCTTTCCATTTGGATCATGATAATATGTGTAGACAGGGATGGGAGCAGGAAAAGTCCCCATTTTTCTTACTCAGAGGGAAAGTCTTTTGTTTTACTTTGTTCGTCTCCCCATCCAACTCATACTCCTTCGTATTACTCCTTCCTGGGCCACTTCCATGGCCCGGTCTCACCAAGAGAAAAGAGTAAACCACCTTTTACTGTCCATACTCTGAGCAGTATTACTGTGTGTGAAGAATGGTCATCCCCTCCTGTCCCCCAGTGACTTCTCCTTGGCAGATGAATAGAGAGTAGAACATGGTGCCAGAGATACCAAGGTGTCACAGCAGTGTAAACACCCCCACTGTGTCTGGGTTTCTCTTATCTCCTTAGCAAGGTGCGCGAAAGGAATTAGTAATTTGTATTGTCAACAATGCTGTTGGCCTGTTAGCCAAAGTGCTGGGCTTGAGAGGAGAGATGGGCTTTAAGCTACCCTTCAAGCTCAACTAGTCAAGAAATTTGTGTTTTCCTAACATGAATTTATTTTAACTGTTCAGCTGCAAGTACACATGGAGGCTCCAACGCAGATCAAAATACTTCTAGGAACTTCTTCATCACATTTCTCAAGCAGATTATCAAGTTACAGATATTGCATCAACACAAAGTCCCTTTGGCTGTACACCCTGCAGAACCCAGTCCTTTAGGTTTCACTATGTAGGTATTTCTGAGTGCCCTGCATGCTCTGCTAGCTCATGTTTTTAGAGACCCTGTAATTCTCCATTGCACAACTTGGGGAGGGGTGAAGTAGTCTGTTGTTTGCCTGTCTGCCTAAGTGAGCCTCCTTCAGTGCTGGCATCTGTCTGACTTCTGTTGTCTGCTGGAGGATAGTTAGCATTTTTTGCTGGATGTGTTCCATTTCCCTGATTTAAATTTAAAAGGAATATGATTCCTGCTTTATAAGAGAGACAAATGATTACCTAGTAACTTCAGGGGTGAAAGTAGGAGGCCATTTCCCCACAGTCTTTTAGCTGACTTGAGTTGTTCTCACCAAAAACATATGTCATTCCTGATAACTGAGAAAAAGATTTTTTAAAGCAAGTGCCATAACCTCCATTCATGAGATAAGGCAAGATACCCTGCATTTCCTACCTGCCTCTCTTCAGTAGCATCAGTGGGCAGTCTGGGCACAAATAATGAGAGGCAGTACCTTCATTTTAAGCCATGTACAGCTTGAGTTCGAAATATATCCACTGGAGAAATACATCATGAAAGGGGCTATACGATGTTTTCTTCTATGTGTCAGTCCCACAAGCCACTGTCAGTAGAGTGTCAGGCACCCGGATGAATGGCATATGACCCAAAACCTTAATGATTAACATATTTTCCTGGGGTTTGGGGCTCCAGTAGGAACTGTACTTAAAAACTATCTGTTTTTGAATGTGGCAAGTAGAATTACTGTTTCTTTCTAATTTGCAGGGTAACATTATCTGGCCCCTAGTAGTAAATGGAGGAGGATGAGTTTTAGGTCTCAAAACAGTGTTGCTGCTCTTGTGAACTATTAAAGTGGGCAGGGGCTTTAGTGGGGTTAGTCATGGACTTTTTCAGACCTCAGAGTCCTCAGATTGCACTGCCTGAGCTGGCTGGTTCTCTTTATGCTTTTCCTTTTGTGAAGTCCATCCTCACACAGACTGAAAAGGAGCAGTCTCTTTCCTGGTGCACTGGCAGAGCAAGCGGGAGAAGACTGATGTAAAAGGAGTGTTTGCTTCACTGCCCTGTTGCTGGCCCAAGTAGGTCATCTTCCATGGATGCTACCTGTCTGAAACCAATGGTTTCATCACATCATCAGTGTGTAATTGTCCACCTACCACAAAGGAGGTGCTGAGGAACAAAACTTCCTAGGAGGAAGGTGTAACATTATTTTCTGTTCATGACATAAGGCAGACCTAAACATTTCATACTCCACTCACATCCATTATCTATTACAAGATTTTATCTTAATTTTTAAATCTTAAAGAGTTAATCAGATTTTCTTTTTCTTTTGCGAAAGTGTTTTGCTTGCTGTTTTTGGTCTAATGAGGCTGGCTATTGGTAGGGGGCAGGTGGCAGGGGGGAGAAAAGCATCCTTATAATAAGCTCCCTGTTTTTTTTGACATCAGTGTGGGAAATAAAATGTTGTGTTTTTTTGGTGTTGTTTTGTTGTTGTTGCTGGTTTTTTGGTTGTTGTTGTTGTTGTTTTTTGGGTGTTTTTTGGTTTTTTTTTTTTTTTGTTTGCAAGCAGCTGAGCTCCAGACTGATTCCACTAGGCCCCATTCCCCTTTTATTGATGAAACTCAGTTGATTTCAAGTTGGCTGCTTTCCTCTCATGGGGAAGTCAAACAAGATCCTTCAACTAACTTAGAGAAAGCTTTATTCTTCATCTCACTATTTCCATTGAAAATTTATCCTAATTGAATCAGTTTACTTTATGAAACATTAATTAAATAAAAAAGATTTGGTGTTGCCAACAAAAAAGAATAAAGCTTTTTTAATGTACAGAGGAAATAAATTATCCTTTATCTGTAGATGTAACTGAAAGGATATGATTGTAGTTTCATTTTGTTTTCTTGGGGGAAAGAAAGTCTAATTGTTTTTTAAATGAAATGTTAAGTAGCATAGTTTACCAAGAAGTGCAACCACAGTCTGGTTTGATGTGTGTTGCACAGCTGGAATTAGAAATACACACAAAAAGAAAGAAAAAAAAATAGAAACCACAGAGCTATTAAGCTGAGACAGTAAAGAAGCAACAAAATTGGCTTGGTTTTTATTTTTCCACGTAAAGATACTATTCACTTGGATAAACAGTATAGTCTTTGCAAAAAATGAAACTTACATTTTTTAACAACAGAAAAACAAAACAAAAAAGAAAAGAAACAGAAGAAGGAAATAGGAAAAACCCAAACCAAACAAAACAGTGAGAACATCGGGATCATTAAGTATGTGATTTCAAACAAAAATGCTGTTAATTAAGGGCAACGCCCAGCTGAAGGAATCTGGGAAAGAGGTTGAAACAAGAAACAAATAGCATGTCCTTCAAGTTTAATTAATTTCTTTGGACAATCGCCAAACATATGGGGGGGCGGGGGGGAGACAAAGGTGGGGGGAGAGAAGAAAAGCAACACAAAACAGCCAAATGAAGAAAAATATGAAAAGGGAGAGTTACTGAAATTTGAAATCTGTAGAAATTCAGAAGTCAGTATGTTTTCCTCCCAAAAAGCTGTAAACAGAAACTGAGAGGTTGGGAAAATGAAGTTTCATGTGTGTAAAGAAATGGGATCTTTCAAAGTGTTTGTAGCAGCTGGATGCCACTGCAGCCTCTTCATGATGCACAAAGTCGTTTAGTGGCAGAATGCTCAGAAAAGTGGCTCCTGCTTGTAGAAAATACATGCTGCTTCCATGCATTCTAATTGCCTGGGTCATCACTGTCTGCAGCCCTGACCATACCCCCAGCAAAGCTCTTCCCATTGGTTTAGCAGTGCCCTCAAATCTGTTTGTAGCTGGAAATGGGACCAGTGCAGCCACAGAGGGATGTGCCCCTGGTAGAGCAAATTCCTGCCAGGTCTTACTGAAAAAAACGCCAAAACCATAATAAACAAGTCAAAGCAAAAGAATACGTATTCCTTTTCCACTTGATTTGCTTGGTCTTTTTTTTTTTCCTTTCATATATGAAAATCATCCTTTTCTTCCCCAGCATTAACCAGCTCCTTCATCTTGAATTCAACTCCTCCTGCTGTAATGAACTTGAGAAAGTGCCAGCTGTGGGCTGATGTATATTTAGCCTCTGTCTCTTTTTTTTTTCTTTATTATTTCCTGAGTTTTAAAGTCTGATATCTGACTTTCTTCCATTCTTATGTCTTCTCTCTTCCTTCCACCTCTAACACTTTCCATCACTGTGTAATGAAAACCTTTCATTGCCAGTCACTTCCCTAACTCTACACTTGGAGCTGAATTTCCTTGTCTGGCCCCAACAGCCCTGTTATTTCCCACAAGGTTTTAAGAGCTTTTCCCAGTGTAAGTGATGGGGAAAAGCCTGCCAGGGCAGTAAGTATCCAGAGGGTGGAAAACAAAAGGATTGGAAGCTCCAGTTGTGCTGCAGATTGCAGGAGGAAGGAAAGAGATAGGTAGTGTGGACGTACATAGTGAACTTGTTTATGGTGAGCACTCACAGGACTGACAAAGATCAGTTGCTTGATGGAAAGGGGTTCCCTATAAACATTGAATAGATTCCTACTCAGTTTCCTCTGTGAATATTTTTGGCAGAATTATATTCTATCTATTAAAATATTCATAGATAAGCAAAATTAATTTCAAAAGAAATATTCTGAAGATGTAGAAGAAGTGGCTTCAACAATCAAAGGACTCCCTGATTCCTGTGGGATTTGTGGACACTCAGCTTTGAGCATCATTAGACCAAAAATATTAGATGTATGGTAGTGAAGGAGCAGGAATACAAACAGAATTTCCTGGACTTGAAAAAATAATAGTTTGATAAGTTGCTCTAAAGAATGCTAACCAGAGTTTTTAGTGTTTGTATTTATTACTGTGCAGTCTAAGAGGGGAATTAAACATCTGGGTAATGATGTGTTTACAGTTTAAAAAACATCCTAACGGTCATACTCCTTCCTCTGTAGAAACACTTGCACACTCCTAAACAAGATACTTGTTTCTCTGTGTTGTTTATTGATCTACTGTCGGGCTAATAAACCACTTGAGAAGATTCTGATTCAAACATCTCTAATGTAAGTAGATGCAATGACTTTGACATTGGTTGCAAGTCTTGCCCTCTAAATTTGCTCATGAAAGATATTAACTTGACGATGACTGGTCAAAAACACCTATTTGTTCTAGTTCAAGTCTGCCTCATTGAAACTAGATTTACACCAAGTTCAGTGAGATCAGCAGAATTGCTCTGAATGTGCTCTAGGATTATGAAAAACAAGCATACTTGTTTTTAAAGAATCCCTTCCCAACATCAACACTTAAGAGAATTAAAAATGTTGTTCTTTTAAAATGTCACTCACATGGGAAAGCTGAATGAGAGTAACCTATTTATACCAGGAGAACCAGGTTCTCATGGATTGTATGCAGTAACAATTATAACAAGAAGTTTTGAGCACTACAAAGGAAATTTCAGCTTTTTTCAGTCAGAAGAGAAAGGAAATCTAGAAACGTATTCACTAAGAGATTAAGACTGACATTCCCAATGACAGCTTGGGTATTTAGATATTTACCTGGCACTAAAATTAACAAGTTTTTTTTTTGTCTAACACTTTTTAAGCACTTGCACCCCCAATCGGATTTGGACTCTGGCCTAACCACAAATGTATTTGAACCTTCCCAGGAATAGATGAGAAATACTGTGTTATTGTCTGTGCACCAATGTGATAATGTGTATACAGTTGCACATTTGAATATTCAGTAACAGATGTAACAATTCTCTATGATAAGAAAGACCTTAGCAAATGATGCAGGAAGGTAGGTCAGTTTGGTGATTTACTCTACCTGTATTTCAAAGGCAATCCATTTGAGATATGATGAAAGGTGGACCATGTCCAGCCTGACATTGTTTGGAAAACTTATAACACAACTTTTTATTATGAGGGAAATGACATTTTCAAAGCAATCCCTGTCTGGCAGGTAGGGTGGGGAAGGGTAACACTGTTTCAGAAAAATATTTATTTTATTTTTCTTGGCAGCCCATTGGTTGTTATGAGGGTTGCCTTGGTGGAAATATTTTTTTTTTTTAGTTATGAGAAATATTGTGAAATCTTCAGCTTTTTGAAAAGTAAGACAAAGTGAGATTGGCATTGATATAAGGTAAACAGCTTCATGAGTATTCATGTCAATCGGAGTGGTACTCTGGTCTCAGTATACACTAAACAAAAAGAAGTAACAGTGGTTGAGATTTTGTATCAAACACACCATTCCATATCCTTTATCAGGAAAACAATGCTGTTTAACATATTATAAGGAGAGGAGAGGAGAGGAGAGGAGAGGAGAGGAGAGGAGAGGAGAGGAGAGGAGAGGAGAGGAGAGGAGAGGAGAGGAGAGGAGAGGAGAGGAGAGGAGAGGAGAGGAGAGGAGAGGAGAGGAGAGGAGAGGAGAGGAGAGGAGAGGAGAGGAGAGGAGAGGAGAGGAGAGGAGAGGAGGGGAGGGGAGGGGAGAGGAGAGGGGGGGAGGGGAGGGGAGGGGGGGAGGGGAGGGGAGGGGAGGGGAGGGGAGGGAAAGGAAAGGAAAGGAAAAAGGAAAGGAAAAAGGAAAGGAAAAAGGAAAGGAAAAAGGAAACATATCCCCTATAGAAATGAGGGGTTTCTCAGCTCATGAAATGGAGTCTAAGTAGTAGTAGCTTCACAACTGACCTGGGAATAAGTGCAGGGGAAACCTGGGACCTTGAGGTCCTTTATCTCTGACCCTAAACTCAAGAGGGCAGGTAGTGAGAATATGAATATGTGGGTTGCTGTTTGTCACTGGTTTTCCAGATAAAGTGCAGTGCTGGTTTTGTCTGTACTGATTTGGTTGTAAGGGTTGGTTGTCTCCCGACACACGAGGTTGGGGCACTGGTGTGGGCCAGCTGATGGCGATGTCATCCAGATTAGACTGTGTTGCTGTTAATAATGTGGGGAAAACAATCAGGAGCTATGATAGGGATAATATCCATCCCTTTGGGACGGTGTGTACCTGCCACTCATGTTCCCGGTTCTGATTATGCTTTCTGCATAACTGGAATCCAAGACTAATTCAGAAGGACATTTTTCTTCACATTTATCTCTGGTTACCATTTCTCCAGCATACCTTGTTCCTGTGATTCATATCACGTGCAGACTCACCACTGCCTCACTGATTGTCACCAAGACCCCGTCTCAGGCATAGCTGGAGACGCTTCCAGCTGGGCTGCCTTGCTCTGAGCACACTGTGCTGGCATTGGCTTCAATTTGTTAAGCTTGATACTGTCCTGAAGCTGGCCTATCTGCAACGATGGCTCTTACCCTCTGCCAAGCATCTTCGCAACATCAGCAGCATTCCTCTTGCTCAAGCAGTGCTCTGGGGAGGAAGGCATCTCACTAAGTCCCTGAGCTTTTTCCAGCCTGAGAATGAGATGTTTGCTGCTAATAGGCCCTGTAGCAGAGTTCATCTCTTTCTCATGCTTGAAAAGAGGCAAGAAGTTCTTGTCCTTCTCTGCAGAATAAGCTCAATTTTCAATTTGTTTTTTTTGCTATTAAGTGTCTTGAGAAGCTACAGCCTCATTTTGTTACCACATGTCCCAACAGATTTTTCAAAAGGTAGCAGACCAAATACAGGACCTGTTTTTGAAGTTTTCGTTCAGCCGTTCTTGCTGAAGGAAGATTTCTCACTGATGTCTACCAGAATCAGGTAGTAAAAAACAATGAAGGGGAAGCTGGATAGGGATTGCAGAGTATGACCCACTGACCTGCACCCAGGCTGAAGGAGCAGAGCACACAAATCAATCACCGGGTTTGATACCTGGGCTTATACTACTGAAATAGTATGTGTAAGTGTATAATGCATCTGTGACTCTGAAGCCAACACATTTTTTCCCTGCACCATAGAAATTGCCTGATTTGGACCATAAAGATACACTGCTCTTTGTGTGGTATATAAAGAATATTGATAGGAAAATAATTTATGTGTGATCTAACAGTTTTTTAATAAAGTCCATGTTCTATGGACATTGCTTCTATTCTTTCTGAACAAATATAGAGAGTTACATAATTGCATCAAAGGTCATACAGCACAGGTAGATTGCTGGCTATCTGTGACCTCCTCAAGTAGGCAAGGCTCTGGATAAAGGAACATTTTAAAAGGTTTGATACACTCTGTGATATTAGACTGCTCATATATTAGCACTCAGCACATCCTCTTACACAACCCAATGTGGCAGAACAAATTAATCACACTTTGGCCTGCTAAATGGGATTTGGAGGGCATAACTATAAATTAAGCTTTCCTCAACTCCACCTCAGAATATTTTGTCCTCCATATTGCTCATGAGTCATACCTTCTCCAAGCTCTGCAGAGCTGAGTAAACCCTGTTCATTGTCTTACTGCACACAAATGCTGAAGGTTTGCCTTGACAGCTGGTGGTTTTCTGTTTGTTTTTAATTGTTTGAACTTCTCTTCCCTGTATGGAGATGGCAGGTAGAAGCTCGCAGCTTTGTGGTTGGAACAGAAGACAGTAAAGATTTTGCCTCACTGTTGCCTTAGCCCAGTTTCCTATACAAACAAGATTCTCTCTGGTAGGCTCCAGTGTGTCTGAAGAATGATGTTATTATGTGGTTATCACCTCAAAGCATTAGGCATATTTTTTAGATACAGTAAGATGAAGAATGTCATCTTCTTTGGGATTCTTTGGGAAATCAGTATAGAGGACAAAAGACAGGCTTGATTTGCTTGCAGTAGTCTGTGCTGCTGAGGAAGCTTCATGAGCAGGGTTTTTTTCATGTTTTAATAACAGAAGTATAGCATGGGATAATTCTACCAGGCAAAGGTGAAGAAGGCAAAGACAGAAGTCAGAGGTGAGGTCACTGGCTGCCAGGAAGGAACCACAGATGGAAGGAAGCACTGTTTAGGGAGCTGGCAGGTCAGAACCCAGGTCGGATTTGTCTGACCAGACAGTGCTGGGGCAGCCAGATGCTTACCTCCTCCCATGACTTCCTTGCAGCTGGCAAGATTAATTGGCCCTGGATTTCTAAAGATTGATTCATCCTGTCTTAGTCACCTGTTTAAGAAGAGATGAATTGCAACACAGAGACTGTCAAGGGCATCCAGATGAGAAGTTCAAACTGGACAATGAGCTTTTAGGTCATTAAAGTACAGTTGACATGATGTCTGCTCACAAGTATGAGTGAAGATTAGGGTCTTTTGAACAGCAGAATGCACTGCCCAAATGCTTTTATATATATTAGATGGACACAGTATCACAACTACAAGTTCTCTATAAAGTGCTTATTGCTCACCAGCATAATTTTTATCTTGTTGCTTTGCTTTTCTGTTTCCATGCATTAGCTGATCTTAATCTCTATCTGGGTCATAGTATGAGTAGTCACTAAGTTGTATATGGTGAAGGATGAGTAAAACTCTCTGTCATCTTTTGATCATATTACCATATTCTGCTTACATATTTAGGAAAATGAAAAGTACCTTTCTTCTTTTTCTTTCAGCCTTGTAAAATTTTTCCTTGTGCAGTGTCCTCAACTTTCCAATTCTTAACTCACGTACCCCACTATGTGGGATTTTTCAAGTGCTTATTTCTCTTTGTTTGAACTCCAGATCCCAGAATCCTGTGAGCGTCAGCTATCATAGTGCTTTACACTGTGTATTCTCTGCCTTCACAGGTGAAAAGTAAAATTTTAAGTGTAGTACAGTTTCAATTTCTATAGCTTTCTTTTCACTGTCTGAGTAACCAAAAGATCTGAGAACCTTGGGGAGTATTGCAGTTGAATTTTCATCTCTTTAAAGCCCATCTCATGCTGTATGAGAGTCAAATTAATTGGTTTTGAACACTTAAGTCTCTAATTTTTATTATGTACTGTGTGGTAGCATGTGCATCATTCACCAAATACATTCAGAATGCTACATAAAATGGGAGTGGTTCGATCCTATTTGTGTTCCTAGCAACTAATATTTTGAAAGGTAGGAAGAATCTAAGTCTAGTTTAATAGTTCAATAAAGTAAACAAATGCAAGGGCAGAATAAAATTGAGAGGGTAAAATAATAGATCAAGCAAAAGGGTAAGAACTCATCCATCTACCATAGCAACATTTTTAGAAAGGGAAAAGCTGAAAACTTACAATGTACATAGGATAGATGCACATTTATGGTATTTGGTACTCTTCTTTTGGATTGTGCTTCACCATAAATGCATGTAAAATTTTTGTCTCATTTTTAATAGCTTAATTTTTGACTTTGAGATATTTTGCAAGCTTGCTTTTTCTCCATAGCTATTTGTGGCGGTTACTAGAACTGATGATGATAATCATAAAACCATGGTTGGTCTCCACTGTAAAATACTCTACTGCCTTTGATGGAGCACAGTCTTACAGTGCTGGGTGAATGTACAAACTGTGAAGAGATATTTCCTGCCTAAAAACTCTGGTGATTTTTTTTCTAAACTTGTGTTTGGCTTTGTCTTACTGGTTCAAAACTCAGGACTATATATTATAGCATGTCTCATTGTTTTCCTTGTCTGCTGTTTTCTTAGTTGGCCAATTGCTGGTCTGTGTCAGCACCGATGACAAGTTAGCACCAGCCCGCAATGTTTGTTCAAGTAAAATTCACAGACTTTTTGTTTGTCTAAGCACTACAGAACAGAAACCTTTTAGGTTCAAGCAAAATAACGTAAAGCTCTTCCAATTTGTATACTTAAGATATTATTGCCAATTGTTGACAAATTTGAGGCATGTTGACGAAGTATCATAATTTCCTAAGGAAAGTACTCGTCTATCCCTTATTTTCTAATTAGTTTCCTTAGGATGTGATCCTGCAAACATACAAAGGATTACTATTTACTTTCAGTGTGCAGGTAACTCTAATAAAATTCAGAATTTACTGTTGCAATTGCATCCCTCATGCCCACCAAAGCCTATGGTAAAAATTGCATCCACTTCAATGAAGCCCGGGAGCTGATACTGAATTGGGAGGCAAGATTAATATTTGATATGATTGTTGAAAATGTGACATCTGCTTTCATTTAAGTCTTGCATATCCCTGGATGCCCTGGCTTGCTAAAGAACCTTGAAAAGAGCCAGAAAGTTCAGTAACTGTTATCTACCACCTGGCATTGTATTCCACTGTGCACTGCTAGTGATGAACATTAGACAGACCAGTGCCAAGGATGGCTGGTTTTGATCCATGGAGCTCCTCTCCAAACTTCCAAGTTGTATAACTAGCAAGGTGTACTTTTGAGATCTATCTACTTAGTCTTTCAGTCCAGGACCTCAAAACTGGACAGAAAGAGCTCAGCTTTATGGCATTTTATCTTTTTCATTTTTCTGACTGAGAAATCTAAAAAATAGTACCAAAGAACTAAATATGATGATAGTTTCAAAAAAGGGGGAAATATTGTGGGATTGGTTGTTGTGCTGAAATGTCATGTTTGGTTGGCTTGTCTTCTAAAATTGTTTAGGCAAGGATGTGTTATTAAGCCGTGGTAAAAGGGACCCGGCATATCAGTGTATTTTTTTTTGTGCTTCTGAAGTAGCAGGGCCTTACTTCCCTTTGAACAAGACTGTGTGACCTTAAGCTGTAGATTCCTTCTTGTCTCCAACTGATGTGTTACCCAGACTTGGAGCTTGGGGTACAGAGGGGTAATTTGTGTTACTCCCTTGAGAAACAGCGCAAATCTTCTGCTGATCAGTTCTTCCCAGGCTTTTGTGGATGTTCTTCATTACAGAAGAGGGAATGAGAGAACTCAAATAGTCTGACATAAATGAGATGCAAGGAAAAATAACTGCAGGGAAAATGAAAGGCTCTGGCAGCATTTTTGTATGTGTATGTGTACATGGGACTGTTGTTCTTTGCCGTTAATGAGAGCTATGCATGCTGCTGGGTCACACACCAGCAAGAACTTTATCTTCTGTGAGTACCTGATTACCTTTCTGCCAAATTAACCAGACAGAGCTTCTGCTTTTTCATGTTGACTGCAGAGGAATTGAAAAGATCTCATCTGTTGTAAATCCTGAATGTACAAGCTCCTTAGTACTTCTTGATATCCTGACTTTGTACCTACAGAACAGCTTTATACTGAAGTGGCATGATGTTTTTCATTTGGTACTAGATGTTTAATGTCTATCTGAACTGTAGCTTGATATGGAGCATGATGACGGGAGTAAGGGAGGGAGCACCATCACCAACAATCCCTTCAAAGTATTCTCTGATGCAGTATAAGCATTTTATTTGATCCAATGTGTGGGTGCACTGTTCAATGCCCCAGTTAGAATGAGACTAAGCAACTGGTATAGACAGACAGATGTGAAACAGAGATTGAGAGAGGTAGATATATATAGATATATAACATGAGGTTTTGATAAATGAGAAATTCATGCTTTAGATTCACTAATCTCAGATGTCTCCTGTCTAGATATCATCAAATATGTTGCACTGTATCTTTCTGTAAAGACAAATGCCCACCAAGGACAGATTAAGGCCAGTAAATTGGCTGGATTCCTGACTAGATTGGAATCTGCACGCAGGTGGCCAAGAGGATAAACTAGCAATCCTCAGGAGCCTCTTAATGCCCATGGGATGCTACTTGATTTTCAAATGCTGTTGTCACACCTTACCTGGGACAAATCTAGCTGGGGATGATCTGCTAGAAATGTAGTACTAGAGCACTAACTTACTATGAAAAAGACATTTCCAAATGCCCACTAAGCAGTGTCTCTATAGCTATGCAAGTCCAGGATGAAATAGAAGCTATTAATCTATATTTTTTCCATTGCCATTTAAAAAAAAGCAAACAAAGCCATTGTATGTACATTTGGACAAGAAAAATGGGCATCCACCAGCTACTGAAATAATTATTTAAGAGGCTGACAAAAAGTCTGAAGACTGCAAGCTTTCTAGGGTATTTGAGCATGCTATAAAATGTTGGCCAATAGATTTAAGACTTAGGGGAAAACTTAGTAATTTCCTAGGGGAGTGCCTGAATTCACCTCAAAATGTGTCTGTCCAATTCACTGCATCAACAACTGGCCAAAAAAAGACATTTTGATGGATCCTTTATATATGTGTGATATTCTCCCCATTCCCCCCATCCTGATTGACACAACTATAATAGGCAATGTTAACATAGGGTTGGACATGCTAGAAAAAAACATCCTTTTTTTCTCATAAAGATGATTTCATTCAAGGAATTTCTTTAAATTCTACCAGAACAGTCTATATAAACTACATCTCTGGGAGAAGGACTTGTGAGTATACCCTACAAAACACTGTTAAATCCTTTCACGTGTAGTTCAATGGCTTAGTTGGGAGAGAAGCTGAGACAACTCCCTAGAGAGAGGTTGAAAGTATCCCAGATCATTTAAAGGGGATGTTAATGATGATCTAGCTAATTATCACAACCTAAATATCATCACCATTAGCAATTTCATTTCTTATTATAGCATGGCAAAAATGAGATAAACAGATTATTTATGTCAATTCTGCATTAAATGCTATGATTTTTGTGTCTTTATTAGATGTAGCCTGTTAGAGACACTGCTTTTCCCCCATATGCTACCTGCCTGATAATTAACATGTATAAGATGATTTTAAGAGCAAACAAAGGAAACTCACTCTGCTTGTTTGTTTGGTGTGTGTCTATGCTCACATATCAAAATATCCCAGGCAGAACAACACCATTTTAATTTCCTGTAAAAAGAAAATATTTTTCTGAAGAATGTTCATTGTAATTAAGTGTTTTAATGCAAACATACATCTAAACTCAAGAAAGGTAAAAGTATTTCGAAAAAGTTTGTATTTAAGATATGGAGAACTCAGACTTTCTATGTAGACATCCCAAAAGTACAGAATTTTCTGCATGAAATTATCCTTCTTGTCTGTGTGTAAAACTCAGCTCTTAGCCTTAATTTTTCTTCAGTAATCACAACAGAATTTGAAAAAGAAATATATAATTTTGCATATTTACAGGATAAAAAGGGCTAAAAAAATTACTGTGTTTTGATCTGTTTAATTTCATTGTACAGCATTCAAAAAAACTAGTGATGAACAGATGTTATAAAGAGCTAGGTTAGTTAGATTAGACATTCAGAGAAACTGGATGGTATACAAATGATGATCTGCTAGAGTAGAAAGATAAATCTGATCACTAGGGATCAGTCCTTTTTCCACTGAAATCTAGTGATATCCCCAGTATTAGCAGGAGAAAGACATAGATTCCTTGCTATGGACTGCCAGAAGGAATTATGTGTACCAAGTCTGTGAAAGGCTGCAACAAGCATCCTTAGAAAACTCAGACTCTTGAATGAGGTTTGCTACTTTGACACATCTGGATATTTGCTGATTAATTTCCATTTTTTTATAATGACAATAATAAAAATCAAAACCCCAAATAATGAAATAATCCAAAGTTACTAATTTACACTAATGTGCAGCAGTACATCAGCAGTACAGTTTAGAATTTCTTTCAAAAGCAAGAGATTCTAAACAATTAGTTCTTTCCTTACTGAGGCCCCACCCACACCATTGACCTTTCCTAAACCAATTCCCAAATAGTAACTGCAGATTAAGTTTTTGCCCTAACCTTTATATCCTTCCCAAATGTTGTCACCTCCATACACCAGTTCTGCATCTCACCTTAGGCCATGACTCTTTCCTTGTGCCCCCACTGCAACTTCTGTGGACTCTGAGGATTTTGACACGGTACCATCTCATACTCCTCTTTTCCTTTGACTAGGTACCTCTTGAGAGCTCTCTGCTGTATGAGGCAGCCACGCAACAAGGGAGGTGCATAGACCAAGTTCTCTTGTGGTGGATATTGCATAAATGACCAGAAATCAGTGCCATTGCTTCATAGTATGGTGTTTTACCTGAGGTTGTCTCTGTGAAAGCACAGCAGAACCCTGTCCATTTAATAGAGTTTATTCCTGTAAGGTATTTGCCTGCTGGCAAGAAAGTGACTGTCTTAAAAGTTTTGTCTTCTAGTGGCTGTCGCCTGGATGAATAGCAACAGTTAAGGTCCTTGAATATGTCCTGTAGAACATTCACTGGGATTGGAGAGAAAGTGGAGGGTGGTGCAACTGGGAGTGGTGAGGAGACTGCCTCTTGATGTCACTGAATATTGGAGTTTTTGCATGCATCTTATATGAGCAGAGTCCCTGCTCCTTCTGATAGTGCTTTCCTGTAACAACAGGTGCAGCAAAAAGGGAAGACAAGCACACACCCTGGAGACCTGTAATTTTCAAGTCAGAGGCTGAGAGGAAGTGGGGACACAAGGTAGGCTGAAGAAATGCAAAAGTATCATGCGTGATACAACTTACAGCAGAAATGCCCCATGGCTGTGGCATATTGAGTCAGAGAAATGAGTTTTGGCATGGGGCAACAGGTCTTCTGCAGGAGCCAATTCCTACTTACAGGGGAACATCACAGACAAATCTTGTAAGTCAGTTTCTCTTGGAGGGGCAATCCAGAAATGCAGAAAAATCATTATGTTTTATTTATGTGTAGCTTTTGTCTTCCCATTGAATCTTTCAAGTATGATTCCTCTGAATCAGACATGAAAAATGATAAGAAAGGCACCTCCCTGAACAGACCTGCCCATTTTCATTTTGTTCAGCTGAAGGGTCTTGGATGCTCTAAGCTTCTTTTGCACTCTTCATTGTCAAGGTGTTGAAACATTTACAATACGTTTCAAACAGCAAATGTCACCCACTCACCATTAGTTTTTATTTTTGGCTTGGCCTGAGCATAGGCTCAAGCAGAAACTTCAGTTATTGTTTCTGTGTTTCCCTTCTCTCAAGACTTTCACTGCTCAGAAATACGTCAGAAGGCTATTTTTTCATAAGCAAATCTTAGAGCATTCTATCACCTCTTTCGTTTATTATTTTTTGTCTGTCTCAATGCTGGTGCAAGTTGAGTGTAGAGAAATGTTTGGGATTATTTATCTCAAATTAGAAATACTGTCTTGTGCAGAATAGGTGTGAATAATATTAAAACCAAACAAACAAAAATCCCAAAAACTTAAAAAAACTTTAAAAAAAGAGATGTTTTATGATATTACAAGATGTCCAAGCTCTGAGGAAGTAACTTCTTTTTATAAAAGTCTAAGATTTGAAGGCCTAGTCTCAACTTAAAATCATGCCCCAGTTTGAATGTCTTTTAAGGTATTTTTAAAAGCAGTATCTTAACATCAGCAATACTGAATTATAAATGGTTAGGCAAACAGGATTTTCCACATTAATTTGTTTCTTTCACAAAGTATCATTTTGGATATTGGTTTATTTCCCCTGTTACTTTTAATGGTTTTCATTATACAAAGAGGAAAAAAGAGTTTAAGAAAATTGATTGCATGAAATAGAAAGGAATATGCAATAGGCAGAAAATGAAAGAAGGTACAGTGGGCTGAAGGAATCATATTGCTCTTGAACAGATTTGTAAAGGGACCTGAGGTTTGCCTAATCATTCTGTACACCACCACTCCCTCACCACATATATATATATATATATATATATATATATATACATATATATGTATCAGGGGATGGTATGCATGTTACATAAAATACACACATATGGTGGTATATATAGTACATACAGCTAACACAAGACATCCGCAGTACTACACACCATTATTTTCCTGGGAACATGAGACTGGAAAAGGAAGTCATATAAGATAAAGAAGTTGGAAGAATATCAGCTCTTCATATTGGTATTCAGATCCTGGTGTTGCGCATGCCTCTTCCCTGTGTAGCACTATGCCTGTCAGCAGTATCGCTTGGGCAACCAGGGGCTGCTCCGTCTGAGCAGGGGCAGATTTGTCTCTTGGTGTGCTGTTAAATCGCTGGCTACAGAGACACGGCACCAGGGCACAGGCTTTCATCCTGGGCCCTGGTGTTCACCTCCAGCAGTGGTGGTGTGTGGCAGCTTGGACAATGTGCACCTCTCACTCGGTGTGAAAGCACCTGACCACCGTGTCTATCCTGAAAGTCAGGGTGTGCTGACCTGGTGCTGCGAAACCTGCACACAAAAAGCATCCCTGGGACTGCCAGGGCAATAAGCCTGATCGTACCAGGGAGATCCATGCATTATAGGCATCTCTCTAAAGCTACTTCTTAAACCCAGAAAAGATTCCCAGGTGAAAAACAACTCCAAAACTGTCAGCCTGAGGAAATTAGGGTTGAAGTGGCCCTTTGAGTCAGGTAAGATTGCTTTCTCTTTGCTTCTAAAAAACCTCGTGGACCAAGTCACCTCAAACCTGCATCTTTGTTTTGTAATTAAATTAATATTTTCAATGGTGAAACTAAGGGAAGCTTAATGAAATGCACAGTGTCAAAAGACAGTCTTTCATTTTTACCAAAAAACATACCTTTTTCAGCAAATATACCTTTCTTTTTCAAGAACCATAATTTTTTGGGGGACTTCCCAAATGCAGCTTGAGCTCATGTACCTTGCTGAATTGTACGTATCAGTAACGAATCTTTACTTGGCTGTGTTGTGAGCCAGGTTATAAACAAAGGTGCATATGAATTATTCTGACATTGTGGTGGCAACTTAAAACATAATAAAAAATAAATATACCTACTTTTCCCTGACTTGATGGAAAATGGTTGTGGTAATGTTAATTTACGGTATCTCAGACTTTTTTAATATCAGGGGAGCAATCTGCAGAACTAGAAAAAGGCAAGGTGTCCTTTCCGGACACATCATTTCCTGAAGGATGGAGATATTGGAACAAATGGCATCCTAGTCACTGCTATTTCTGAACCGCAGCATGCTGCTGTGGGAAACCTGCTCGCAAGGAGACCGGAGGAAGAATGGAGATGACGGCCAAAGAGGGAGGCAGCGGAGACCCTTGTTTTGTAGGGTGAAGGCCAAAGGAACCTGGCAGGGTGCTGGGGAGGCTGGCAGGTGGGCTGGGAAAGCAGGAGCAGGCGCAAGCATCACCTCTACCCTTCCCCTCACCTAAGCACTTGTATTTTTTCCCCCAAAAAAAAGCTATTTTTCGGTGTCACATGGCTTAGGTGAAACTTTCCTTGAAGTCCTTCAGTCAAGTCAGCCTGCGGCGCCAGAGCAAACGCGAACCCAGAAGCCGCAGCACACAGAGAAAACCCACCCGGAGGGCACGTTTCCACCCCAAAAGCCCTGAATTTCTGGCGGGCGGGAGAAAGAGGTGTCCGAGGCATCGGTGCGCGGGAAATGGGGCTGCAGATGCAGGCGCAGCAGAAGGATGGAGCGGGAGAGGGGGGAGAGGAGGAAGCGGACCCGGGGCGGAGGGGCCGCTCCGGTGGGGGCCGTCGTCGCCCCGCGCTGCCTCCCGGCTGTGGGCGGGGTGTAGCCGCCCTTGGGCCGCCGCCGGGGCGGGCCGGCCCGGGCCGGGGGGGATGGCGGGGGAGGAGGAGGAGGAGGAGGAGGAAGGGGGGAGCGGGGGTGTCATGCCGAGAGCTCGAGTCGCAGCCCGGCAGGCCGCGGCCCGACCGGCACCCCGGGGCGCAGCCCACCGCCGCTCCCCAAGGCAAGCGGGCCCGCGCCCCGGGCAGCAGCCAGCCGCGTCCCGAACGGGCGGAGGGAAGGGGGGAAGGAGAGCGGAGCTCTCTCCGCCGCTCAGAGGAAGGGGAGGGAAGGGGGAAAGTTTAGTGGAGGGTGTTTGAATCGGGAGTTACCCTAAAGAGCCTTTCCCCTGATCTGATCCAGAGGGCAGCGCTGGGAGGAGGGGGCGGCGACGACGACCAGCCCTGCAACATCTGTAAAACTTGAAGGAGGCGGCGGAGAGGAGCGCGCGAGACGGAGAAAAGCGAGAGGGACAACTTTTCCGACACGTGAGTGCCTCGGCGCGATGTGTTTGTTCCCCTCCTTCGGTGGCTGCGCGGAGCCAAAACAATGCGGGGCGGCGGCGGGGCTGGAGGGGACGGGCGGCACGGGACGGGACAGGACAGGACGGAGGGGTTCCCCCCTTCCCTACCAAAACTGTTTGGGACCAGGCAGTGGATTTGGGGCTACATTTTTTTTTTCTTTCTTTCGCTCCCTTCTCTTCTTTTTCTCCTCCCCCCCGCTCTTTTTTGTTGAACCAAATCAGAAATGTCAGTCAGTGCGAGTGAGTCAGAAGGGATCAGATTACAAGATCACTGAAACTGATGTCGGACCCGCGCACAAACACCCCCACACGGAGGCAGAGGCGCGGGCTGCTCTCCGCGGGAGGCGGGCAGGGATAAAACAACCACCAACAACACCCGCCGGCCTCCTCTGCCGCCCCCGTCCCGCCTGTGTCCCGTCCCGTCCCATCCCATCCCATCCCGTCCCGTTCCCCTGCCCCGCGGGATGCCCGCCGGCCGTGGCGGGGGCCGGCCCCGCTAGCCGGGGCGGCGGGGGAGCGGCGCGGGGACGAGCCGGTGGCCCCGGCCCTCGCCCATGGGCAGCGCGGGGGCTCGGCGGCAGCGGCGGCAGGTACGTACCCACTTGGGCGAGAAGTTCTTTGTTCCCCCGGCTCTACTCCGGGCCACTTTGCTCGTCTCCCAGCGCTCCGGCCCCGCTCCCGGCCCCCTTCCCGCTTCCCTAACTTAGAGGCGGGGGGCAGGGGGGCCGAGGTGTCTAACCCCCAAAATGGCTGTCGGGGAGCACGGGAGCCCGGGGAGCGGGGCGAGGCGGGGGCAGTCCCCGCTCCGGGCCGGGCCGGGCACGTCCCGCGGCAGAGCTGACGATGTGCCGGGCGACAGCTGCTGTTTTATTTTCACCCCGTTCTTTCTCCTCGTCCCTACTCCCCGACCGACTCCCGGGGGTTTTCACGCCCGTGCGGCGGGAGGCCGGCTCGAACTTCGCAGGGGGACAGGCGAGACGAGCGGGGGAGAATCCGCTGTCACATCTGGCGGGGCGGAGGGGCGCCCTAGGGGCCGTCGTTCCCTGCCGGCTGCTCCCTGCGAGGAAGGGGACGGTCGGGTCCCGGCTGGGAGGGGAGGGGAGCGGAGAAGCGCTCGGCCCGCTCCGCTCCGCGCCGCCGCTGGCGCGGGGTCAGGCGGGAGAGCGGGACGGGCCCGGCCGGGCGGGAGGAGCGGGGCCGCTGCCCCACGGGGGCTCCTCGGAGCCAACTCGGGCCGGCACCGCGGCCCGGCCGTGCACCGCCCAACTTTGGAGGGTGGGAGCAGCGCGTGTCCGCCGCGGTTCCGATTGTCCCGTGAAGTCGGCGGGGTGCTGGCACAGTTCCCGCGCCTTCGGACGGGCCCGCCGGCTCGCAGCTGCTAGCGCCCGCTCCCCAGCCCGCGCACCACGTGAAGAGAAAAGGTAAAAGGAAACACACGCCCCCCCGCTCCCCGCATCTCGCTCCCCAGTTTTGTTTTTAACCCTCTGGTGCGTAGTTTTTATCCGGTCCTGCGGGTCCGGTATCTGTGGCCTTCTGCCAGTTTGTATGTAGATATATTTATGTAAAACATTTTCTCCCAGCTCCTTGCCAGCTGTTCCACATTTTCCAGCTGCCACTTCAGTTTGAAATGATGGACTGTACGGATCTCAAAGAGCCTTTTAGTCAGAGGTACGGATAGCTGTCTGTTTGATACAGAGTGTCACGTTTTAGAGGCTACTTCACTAAAGGAGCATTAAGCAGCTACCCACTGCAATGCTCCTCTTCGTCGCGCCCCTGCTACTTCCCGCTTCATTTCCAAGGCTCAATAAACGTGATTTTTTAAGCTTCAGCGTGCAGACTTTGTTTCTTTTGTGTGCGTGCTACAGAAAAACTTGGAAGCTAAATTTTCCAGAGGCCTTGAGATATGTGGCTGATTAAACCAACAAACATTTTTAGGAGGGCACGGCTGACTCTCTGTCTCTCTGTGCTGTAGGTATCTGTTTTGAAATCATTTAAGTCCCTGGAATTGGGAGAAATCACTATGTTTTTCAGTCTTCCAAAATTGTTTTTGGTGTGGTGTTCAACGAGATTATGGATTGAAATGTGCCAGAACCAGTCTTAAGTAGTTTGAATATTTGTGCAATTGCATTATAATTTGCAAAGGTGCCTCACTGATTGATTCCTATAATTATTTCATTTAGGTCCTTTATTAAAAATTGATAATGATCTGACAGTTTCTTAATTATATATGTCATGATTATTTTGAAGGAAGACAAATGCAGTGTTTTAAAAGTAAAGCAACCTTAAAATGTAAAAATTACCATGTGCACACCACTGTATTTCAGTCGTGGAAATATATATTAAAAGTAATGGTGAATGAGTTTAGCAATGTAAACTGTAGGCAGCCTCTTGAGAGTTTGTTTATATAATGAAGGTTTGTGTGTAACTAGCTAGTATGTAAATACTTTCAGTTTTGTGTATAGCTCAATTCTAAAAGCATAAATAATAGTAACTATGAGAGAAGGCTATTTTAAGGACAGGGGATTATTTCTTTAAAAGCAGGATTATGTGATTTTGAATGAGTACGAAGAATGAGTAAGAAAAGGACTCTTCTCAGTGTATGTGTATTCTTTTAAGCAGCAGTGGAAGCAAAACTATGGCTTAAGGTGCCCAAATGAATGCATTCTTGCATTCTGATAATAGCATATGGTTTTCAGCAGGACATGCTGTTTCCAAAGCTTTTCTGTAGAAGTACTGCAAAACAAAGACACCACCTGCATTTTCCTGTGTAAGTGGAGTAACATTTTTGGCTTGAGAAGGTGTGCAGTGGCCAAGAAAGTGTTTTACTGCTATACACAATCATCAGTTGTGAAGGATTGTTCATTTTCAAACACAAAACCGTTTTGTAGCTAAGAAATTAAAATATCAGTGGTTACAAATGATTTTTGAAAAATCTGAATAGCGTTGGAAAAGCCAAAATACTCGAGTTTGGAGACACCATTATAATTTGTTAATCTTGCATATTACTTGAATTTTTAACAAGATAAATGTATGCACTGATATTGACCCATGAAAGTTTCAGTTACACTTCCTGCCTTGTTTTGGGGAAAACTATTGAATTACCTGTACTCCTGTAGTGTATTTGAATTTTATTCTGCATATTAGAAGAAGCAATGGCATATTTTTATGTTGCAGAGTGTTAGTGAAAAGTTAGTTGTCTTTGCCTGATAAATAAGGAATTTGAAGGCTGTTAAAGCAGGGTTTATTTGGAGCTATGGAGGGAGGCATTTTAATGATCAGTGTTGCATGTGTTCAGCTATATGGAGACAGAAATGTACAAAGAAAAAGCAGACTTGAAGGAAAAGTGAATCAACGAGTCATGAAATCCTCAGGAAAACCTTAGTAATGGAATGTTAATGCTTTTAGACTATAGTAGATTACCTTAAAAGTCAGGCTTTTCTTCTTTATGCAATTGTTGTAAATCCCTAGCTGAAGAATACTTTGAAGAAAGCTTTAGTTTTTCTGGCACTCATATTCTGTAGTAATTCTGGTTGTTTTGGAAGATTCAAGGTATTTTCTGCCAACTTGCAGTTAGGCAATTAAAATGCTAAAATGGCTACAGGGGTGGCTCTTTATTCAACAAAAGGTTCAGCTGTAATAATGATTTCAAGTTGTCTTTTAACCACAGGTTTTATAGACATTTTCCCTTTAGACTTTGTCATTTTTATAAGAGAATTGGTTTGTTATACTTTAAAATCAAATAAAATGAGACAGAATAAACAAAAATAGGGCATGGGTGCTGCTGCAAACTTTTCAAGTTCTTTCAGTGCATTTTTCATCTTTTATTTGATAGGTCTGTGAAATAGAGCTGTAGACTGGCAGACTTTAAATGAAATTTCACACTTTGATGATTTTTTTTAAACTTTGATATATTGACAGCAAAAGGAGCTGCAAAGCTTTTATATAACTCGAGCAGTAACGCCAAGCAGCAGTCAAACGTCTCTATGCATTTGTGTTTAACTGCAGAAGAAAAACATGTCCATGGGCAGTAGAGGGTTCTTATCAACTCCCTAATCCCAGATCCCAGCAAACCTTGAGGGCATGCCTCAGATCTTGCTGAAATCATTGTAGACTCTCACAGTTTGCAGATTAAATATGCTATGTGTTCCTGGCTCCAACAACAGTTTTATGAGCTCACTAAGCTTCCTGTTTTAAGATCATTTTCTGAAGTTTTTAGGAGCTGCTAAGGGCGATGCTGTCTATGACAAGTGGTACTTGTTAATTTAGGGACACTTTAGGTATTTCATTCTGTCTGTAAAATGAGCCAAAATCGCTATTTTCAAATTAGTAGTCGAGTTGCACAAAAAAAAGGAGGTCCTTTAAAGTGGGATTCTGTTGTTTTAATGTGTTTGTCAGTACACAAGGTGACAAAGTTTATACGAGGCTTGGTTTGTTTTATGGGGCTTGACTTGGACTAGGCTCTTTAAAATGAGACTTTTTCAGTTGTAATTCTAAGCACAATGCAGCTTTTAGTACATAATTTCTGAGCCTCTTTTAACCAATTGTTTGTAGCAGCTCATTAAACATACCTTTGAAGTTCTTGTTCTCCTTTTCCACCAAGAAGGGAAAATATATTCTGCCAAGAATGAATTTCAGTGAATCAGGTGGTTAATGCTGGGATTTGTTGACCCCTCTGAAGGTATGGCATTGCCCCTCACATTCAGAGTCTGGTCTTTTCTAGGTGCTAAATAGTTAAGTCTTATATTTTATTCACTGTAATCATGTTTATGTATTCGGTGTAATAGTTTTAATTAAAAAGGAAAATACTTATTGTCCAACAACATGTGTCATATTATTCCCGAGAGAACTTGAGCCAATTTTGTGCTTAAAGGTTATTCAGTGAATGAAATTTTGAAAGCCCATTTGTCAAGGTACTGCATGGTTTCTGTTAGTTTTCAACCCCCAAATTCATTGTCCGCATGGCCCAGTCATTAGTCAGCAGTGTATTAGTGCTGCCTTCAGGCAATGCTGCCCAGCACTTCTTCGCACCATTATAGCTCTAAAAGTGTTCTCTGCCGACTGCTAGAATTACTGCTCTGATTTCCGCTTGGCTGGGTTTGAGGTAAGTCCCCTCCCTACCTTCCAGCTCAGTCTAATCCCTGCTTTCTTTTAAGGCTGCTTTCTGCAAAGATTTGGGGGAAAACTTTCTTAAAGATTGTGCTGGCATCATACTGTGGTTTTTGTTGTGGTATACTCTGCACATGTAAATCGTAGTTGCCTTACCTTGAAAGTGTATTAAATTGGCTGCTGATCTGAGGAGTTGGTTTCTCTCTCTTTAAGAACAAAATAAGACAATACACTGATGGTAAAACCCTTGCAAGGTTATTTAGATTACAACTAGGGACAAAGTAATTGGGGTAGAATGTGTTTGTCTCTAAATAGTTGCGGGGTGTCAGAACTGATAATATCAGAATCCACTACAAGGAGATAATTTTCTTAGCTGAAGCTGCCACTCAAAAGTCAAGTTATTTTTTATACGGATTATCAAGACGATCAGGCCTTTTAAAAATTTTACTTTTTCTTTATTTTTATTGATGCTCAAAATGTTGCTGTATTTTTTTTTTGATATCTGATAACTAAAGTTCAGGGTAATGTATCCAACAGACCTTTTGGTGGTTTAGAGCTGAACCTCCCACAGCAATGTTTGCTGCTTTGTATGAGGCTGTTTTCTCTGCATACAAATCTGTTAATGTCAAGAAAATCAACTGCATGTAAAGAATACATCATCCAGCTGCCCAGAGAATGAAGCCTCCATTAGATAAGATGTATGAATACCTGAAACTGAAGAGTCAGAAACACAGATCAAGTTAGTGTCAGTTCAGTACGCTGTTCTGAACCATATATATTAAAATGAAATCCTAGCACTACCGGTTCTTAACTATCAGCATGTAGTTTGGTAGGGTTTTGCTTGGCTCTTCAATTCACTATGGATGTTTTTCCTAGGAAAATAATACAGCTGTATAATTCTGTGATTACACTATTTTAACAAGGGTAGTGAATTGTGAAGTGGATTGTGCATTTGTAATGCAGCAGTTCAGAGTTGTGCCATTGTGTTTTGTCAGGTTACAAAAACGAATCATGATGCAGTTTTCCTGCTGTTATGAGACAGGTGTAAAACCTAAAGTAAACTGTAAAAGCTGAAGTTAAAGTTTTATAAGGTACCTTTCACACTTGAAGTTCTTCCTGGGTATATGGAGATTTCCTAGCTCTTTTACATGTTAAAACATCTGTGTTGGGTTAGAACATGAAATTCTGGATGAAGGCATTCCTTAACCTGAGAGTATGCTGAGGAGATAAACAAGCTTCCAGGAATGGGACTGTGATCAAAATGTGGCACTTTCAAAAACATTCTACTTGATTCCTTTGATCTTGTTTTAAAATGCTAATTGTAAAATATGGAATACAGTCTTTTCTTCCTTCATTTGCATATCATAAGTTGGGAACAGAAGGCACATCTTTGCAGTAGATGTACATTAAATACATTCTTCCTTGAGCTCAGTTCCTGTATAGATTGACATTGATACATAGATCTAGTTTTGTTTCTAAGGAATCTTTTCATCTGTTGGGATTGATGAGATAAAACAAAATGTGTGAAGAAAGTGGTCATTTCATTGGAATGTTTAGCTCCAGTACTTGAAATTAGAGTATTTCTGCATTTTTCTATGGAAGTTTTAGTGACTTCTTACTTGACTAAGTAAGTACATCCATTACAGATGTTTGTAATTTGCTTTACCAAGTTAAGAAAGACAAGAAGGCAAAGAAAAAAAACAGTCTGTATTGTTACCCGTAAGTATCCTATGAATGGTATCAGCAGAGGAAGTCATAGAGTGTGTTATCCATGCAGCATGCCTTGCTGTTGTCCCCCTCACTGTTGCCTCAGAATATTCCTGGCCTTTCAGATCTTGAGCATATGAAAACCAAAATCCAGATTTCATAAAACAAAAGTATTGCCAAAGGAAGTCACTGCACTCTTACTAAAGTTTGTTTTGGGTTTAGTGCTGCTAAAATCCTGAAGAAAGATGGGGGCAAAACCAGAGTGTAGACTTGGTAGGGAAGTTTGAAGTGTCACCCCCTCATTGTAACCTATTACTACAAACAGTACAGTTCACAGGAGATTTTTTTCCTACCCCCCTGTGCTAATTCTTTTACAGCTAATCTTACTTTGACATAATTATTAGAGGTTTTCCTGCTGCAGAATTTGAAGCACAAGAACAAGTAGGATTGCAAAACAAGCAGTAGCAGCTTATTCTGAATTTCTGAGCAATATTAGGCAGTTTAATTGGAAGGATTTTTGATTTCTCCAGGGTAAGTGCATTGATAGTTTTAGACACACCCCCCTCATATTAAAGTATTTGGAGACTTGAAAGGTACATAACGCTTTCTATTTTTTTAAGAAATAAACTTTATTTCTCTTGTATTTAGATAGTTTGTCAGAGTCAAAAAAGGAATAAGGAAACCCAAGACCATGTGATTAAAATAACAAAGGGTTGAGTACTGAGTTAATGACCTGATTTGTTTTGTTTTTGTTTTGTTGTGGGGTTGTTTGTTTGTTTGTTATTCTTAATTTTAAAGTTCAGCTTTTTATTGTAAGGACTCTCAGGCAGTGAATTGATTATAAAATTTTACCTCAGAGGATATATCATACCTGAATTGTAAAACCGCTTAAGTCTGGGCTCTGTCTCACTCAGCTTTGTGTTGCATATTCCCAAACAGCAGCTTCTGTGAGGGATAGACTGAAGATGGACAGTTTGACCTGAATCCTTCAGTGTTGTTATCCGTTAAGTTCTGTTTACTGTATATGAAAATGAATAATCTCTTTACTGGCAGAGATTTTTTTTTTATTTAGATACAAAGTTTAATTGTTGAAGTAATAGTAAAAACATTTAATTTGGGTTATACTTATCGGCTTTTTAAATCCGAAAACAAAAGTAGGTTTAATCTACTTGTAAGACTGTGTGGTTGATGTGTATTTAAAGCAACTGAGGTGCTGCCTTAGTAGAAAGTGCCACTTATTGATACTATTCTATGTGTATGTTTAAAATACTTCCAGAACTTTTAGGTAGCTGAGTTTATCTGAAGCAGAAATACATAAGCAAATATATAATTCCCCTGGAGCTGAGCAAATACTACAATCAATCAGTAGTTCAGTGTATGCCACAGAATATTTTCTCACTTAGGATCTTAATAATGAGGATGCTAATAGCACTGGTTTGCCTTGCTGATTGCCTTTGTGTTTGTGATCCTCTGTTATTGTTGCCACAAGCTATTTAACCTATCAGGAACAGATCAGATCATCATTAACCAGGCTTTAGGTCTAGTTGTTTTTCATTCTTTATTTGGGGAAAGAAATCAAAGGAAAGTAACAAGGAAAAGACAGCAGATAGTAATGAGTTTGGAAAGATTGTATTAATACATGTTGTGTCTCTTAACTTGGGTATTTTTCAATTTCAAGCCACAATCCACCTATCTGATTCTGTCAAGCTTTTCTCTCTTTCTCTCTCTCTCTTTCTCTCCCTTCTTTCTCAGACAGGTTTAGACATATGCAGATAGCAACTAGTGCATTTATAGATCATGCATGTAATTGAAATGGAGATAGATATTGTGAAATATAGATACCTTGCCCCCCACCCCCAACTTACTGTTTATTGTGGTTTTATATAAAGTGGATATAAGACTCTTGGTGGTGTTTATATTAATTTTAGTCTTACTGTGAGTAGTTGTCTCAACAGGGAGAAACCCAAACAAAGTTTACACTGGAGTAGTTAATGAGGGTTGCAGTATTCTGGTTTAGCTTCCAAAAATTGGGAAGGGATAAAACTATTCTAAAAATATACAGGTTAGTTCCGATAGCTATTACAAAAATGGTGAGATATATCAATAGGTTAATGTTATATTTGGGAGGTATTTCTTAAAATGTCTGAATGCTTGAACATTTTTCATCAGGTTCTGTCAGGGGTAACTTCGTCAGCGCAGCTTTGCCAGCAGGTTTGATCGAAAGCAATGCTGAAATCTAGGTGGGTTATGGAAGTTAAATGTACCTGAATCAAGCCTGTATAAATCAGTGTGAAATAGCTCCTGTGTAATAGCTTAGGATTGTCTCATATAAATTTTGCATTTCAATGTAGCTGAACAAGATGCCTTTTTTTTTTTTTTTATCCTTAAATAATCCCAAGGAACAGTGTAACCCATGTTGATAAAATTGATAAAGGGTCCTTTATGGTTGAGAGAGAATGTAATTTCCTGATTGTTCTTCTTGCCTCCCCTTGTGTTTTTCACTTTCATACAGTTGTGCTGTTCAAGATGCATTGTATCCCCAAAGACTGCTTCCAGTAGTGTGGATCAAAGTAGTACCTATGAACACCCTAACTACCCATAGTCATTTCTGAAAAATTAAACATGCTATGTTTGCTTGCATGCTGATTGGGGCACTCTGGTTGCTGATAGCAATCAGTATGAACTTCCCTACTGCTGATGTAATGATGATGAATGCTGTGACACTGCTATTTCAGACAGCTCTTCTCAGCGGATGCAAACCACTTGTTAATGAATTGAATACAACTATAGCAGCATCAAAACAGGAAAAGGTTTTACTTGTTTATTTTTTTTATTCAACATGCTAAAAGATACCCCTCAAAAATAAAAATAAATTAAAGAAAGGCAGAAGGTTTAAATGCACAAGGAACATAAACCAGTCTTAACATGCAAATTGAGAATTCTAAATGGTTACACTTCAGCACTTTGACCAAATCAAGGAGTCTTGTTGAAGTCAGTGAGTCTATTCCTAGCAATAAATATTTGCATGGTCTGGTCTTTAAAGCTAATGTGTGCAATATAAATAAAATTATTTAAAAAGTAGTTCAGAGAGGAGAAGTGATACAGAGTGAAGATTTCTTGGAAAATCGAAATGTATGTTCAGAAAGATTCAAGTTTCTTGTTCTTCCAAGCACAGGGCTGCTCAACTGGTTTTGGTTAGTTTGGACTGTGAGTAAATGAACAAAAAGATGAGAGTTTTTTCCTCCTCAATATATTAATATGATGATTTTTACAACTATAAGGCACAGTTTTATAACCAACATACATAGGGACTGGAAATTACATAGTATTAAGTTGTTGGAAAGATTTTTTTTTTGTTTGAAATAAGTTTCCAACATATTGTGATTTGTTGACACTCCTTTTAAAAGAGACAGTTTTCCTCATTTAACTAGTTCATTCCAGTAGCTTGTTCCTAAAATTCGACCAATATAATATGCAGTCGGGGAAGGTTTACATTTGTATTTTAAAAAGAAGAGACACACCTGCAGGCAGGTTACTGTTTTGAGAGGGATTAGGTTTAAAATGGGGATCTGGAATTAATTGTGCAGTGGGTTCAGGCTTCAGGGAAATTACAAAAGGTTCAAGCATGGTTGAATGGGAAAAAGCCATGAATGTTTGCTTTCAGGAAGGAATGTTTATCCCTCTATTTATCTATGGAAGTTCAGGCTTTTGCCCATATACTGTTATAGCATTTTCTTGCCATTCATATGCACATGGAGATGCTGGGTAGCCAATAAAACTAGCTTTCAAGTTTTTTGAAAGTGGGACTCCTTGCTGCAAATACATAGAGATTGTCTCAGGCCTGGATGCAGGAAAAGGAAAGTCACTGACCCACATGCTGGAGAGATACATACGCCCTAATATAACCCACTTTATGTTTTAATCTGAAGATGATGTCAGGCTGGCTGACTTTCAGAATGTTTTTTGACAGGGGTTAACAACCAATGGAAAGAAATCTTTACATAACCTTGGACTTTATTTTTTTTTATTTTGTTTTGTTAACTGCAGCTCCCGTATTTCAGTACAATTTCTGAGAGAAAATAAAAAATCAGCCAAATTAAAGGAGATTGATTCTAGAAGATGTGTGTCTAGCTTGTGTGTTCAACATAGTCTTAAGTCTTAAAGTAGTCTTCAGGAAAAAAAAAAAAAGGAATTTTGGGGCACCATATTGATTTCCTGATGACTTCTTCCCCGAGGGGCGTGCTTGGCAAAACAGCAGACCACACCCCTCTAATTATTAGTCCTACCCTCTCTTCTGGCCTTCTGAACCTTCCCAACCATGCGTACCACTGCTGATGCACAGCTGGGGTTTGCTGGATCTGCAGGAATTCTTGCAGGTGTCCGTGCCACGTGTGTGTGGGTTGGGAGCAGAGGAAGGCAGGCACAGGAGGAAAAGCCTGCAGTACTGGAACCATTGGTCATGGTGAAGGGTGTAGAGCTGAGTAAGAACGTTTTCTCTAGTGGTGTTCTGTCTTTCATGCTGAGATGAATAAAAGCAGCCTTCTGGATGTATACTAAGCAGACATGAACCAGAGCAGGTACCAAGAGCAGATGCTTATGTTAGGTCCTGGCCAGTCCTACAGTTTTCTGTCCAAAAATTTAAGTGCTGCTTTAGGCCTCTGTTCTGTACTGTGGTCTACACCAGGTAGCATAAAACAGAGAAGTGATAGAGAGTGATGAAGAATATGGAATTAATTCTGTTATTCTTTCTTCCAGTAAAGAAGATGACACCAAAGCACCAGAAAAATCTCATTGGCAGGCTGTTGGGGAAAGAAATAAAGTAGGCAAGAGAATGGATGATGTCAGTCTGTCCAGCCACATGTTGCTCTTGAATTGCAGATGACCCAAAGATGCTTTTTATGAGATTATGGCATTAACTCCTTAAAGTACCTGCATTACCTTCCTTTTCTGAGAAGGGGTAGGAACAGTTTGTGATGGAGGTCCTGTCATGATGAAGAGGAGAAGGAGGTGGAGAGAAGTGAGGAGGTCTAGATGAGTGAAGGATCCTCATTCCTGCATAGACATCTGTGAGGCAGGAGGCAGTGGAACCACTTTAGATACCTGTTGACATTTTTTGTGACCTCTTCCCAAATGTTTCATGCCACTCCACTGGCCTTGTGGAGGCAGAGTATATGGCTTCTTCCTTTCTAGTTGAATTGGGAGTATAATTGCTTCCTTTCATGACTTTAAGTCAAAATCAACATGCTTCTGAACCAAGGACCAAACAAAAAGAGGGATGAGTTCTTCATCCCCATCTTAAAAGTTTTCAAAATCATACTCTTCGGTGTAAATGAAGATGCTGCCTCTATATGAGTCTTGGCCCTTAGAAGGCAACGGAAGAAAAATAACCACACTGATGATGTACAGCTTTTTTAGTTCCTTCAGAGAAGGATAGAAAATAGTTAAATTGAGAGAATGTTAAATAACTCAAAGGTGGTTAGTCAGAGGATAGGAGGGTACATTGGAGAACTCACTCATGCAGTGGTTGGAGGCTAAGTAGAGGCAGGTTTTGGTGTTTATGTGGCCAGGGCTGTATAGAGAAAACAAACATGTTCCTCTCAGTGTGAACAGCTTGGCAGCAGTGGCCCCCTCCCCCCTCTCTACTAAAGCAAGAGACTGAAAATCAAGATATTCGAGTTAACTGGGTAAACTGGGGATGCCCTTGCATGAGGTGTGCAAAGGGAAAGAGGGAGAAGGCGTATGAGAAATTTGGAAAGGTGCGGTTTGCAAAAGCTTATGTGAGATCTCTTCTCAAGACTTGTGCATTGCTGGGTAAAAATCAGGGCTATTGCAAGTAGAGTATTGTTAGATCTCCTGCTCTCTGTTTGAAGACACCTGGCATTCCCCTTAGCGTTCTGGTAGAAAGTTGTCTCACAGATCACAATAATATTTATAGCACTTGCACAGATAGATCTTGAGAGTAGCCTTAGAAATTCTTTTCTGTGGCAGGCAGAGCTTTGTTATTCCTGTTTTTAGCGAGCAAGAAACTCAAGGGAAAAAAAATGCCTTGCCAAAACATAGACAGTAGGTCAGTGGCAGAGAGTCTCTGATATCTAGCCCAGTTCCTTGGCTGTGCTGCCTAGCTAAATAATGATTCATTTAGTGATTGGGCTCTACTTTGATCCCTACTGTATAACAATGAGGCTTTGGAGTGTTTTATTGTACTATTAAGAAGAGCTCCTACTAGGAAGGTGGGAAGGGGAAGGTTTACTAGACAGCTGCATTTGTGGTGAATTGGCTTTGTAGCCTTTTATTTTTGTTTGTTTGGTGGTGGTTCTTCTTATTTAATTTTTTTTTTTTTTACTGTCAGAATTTGGGAAACCAGTTGCTAATACAATTACACTTCATTATACTCTGTGGTTTTTTGAAGCCTTTATAAAATTTTATTTAAATGTTGTCCTACAAGAGTATGACTTCCTTCCATTTTAGACCCATTTGACTACCAAGCAGTGTTGCTCAGAGCAGAAAACTTTTTATTGTTTTTTGTTGTTGTTGCATAGATTCATGTTCAAACTACAAAAGTACTAAGGTATTTGGTTCTAAGCATGATTTGTGTGGAATATGGATGATTTGTGTAAATCGTACTTGGACAGACAGATGTGTATCAAGTGAAGCTGCAGACTAGTGCTTAACATTTGTGTCCCTCAAAGCCTAAGATCCCTGCAGTCTTGGGACCTAGTGTGCCTGGTGTGGCTGCACTGCTGGACTAGCAGTAATACTCTTTTGGAAGTTTTTGGGCTTCTTGTGTTTCCATCAGGAGTGTAAAATATCTGAGAATTGTGAGAAATTATTTGTGGGGTATAAAATGAATGTATCACTGGAGATGACACTGAGAACATCCAGGAAAGGCAAAATAACCAGATACACACCTCTACAGAGCTTTCTGTATCCAGTGTTTTCATGCAAAGGAAAGTCATCTCATTATCTGCCACCAGCAATAATATTTGTTTTTCCCTGTGGTTTTCGGGGGTGTTTCGCCAATACAATTTTGTTTGAGTTAGATTTCTGTACAAACAAAGTGAGAGATGTTTACATGAGTAACAAGGTGTAGAGATAGACAGGATAATTCCTGCTGCAGTGTATTCCAATACCACGAATGCTGAAATTTAAATATTTGGCTTCTAGAGTCAACATGAAGGTCTGTCTTGATTTTTTTTTTTCCTTGCTGCTAAGTACTCTGGGCATAAGGGAAAAACACTGGCTTTTTTGTTTTTTCCTCTTGGATCCTTTAAAACCCCACAGAACTGAAAAAAAATGGACCTACCTATAAAGCAGCATAATGGTTTGTGATGCTGATTCTCTTTAAAGGCAAACATGCCTAGTTGTGGTGTTGGTATTTCTTTAAATTCCTTAGGAATTCATGCATGCAAACATGATTTGATGAGCTTACAGAACTGTGAACTGCTAATTCAGTTGTGCTCCAGGCTCTTCTTCAGGTGAGAAGGGTGAGAAGATTTGGGCTAAGCTTTCAAACAGTCTTTAGAGTTTATGACTCTCTTGTTTCATTCAGGTATTAGTGCAAGGAGACCTGAAGTAATGAGAAGTCATCATGGAGGCGCAGTCCCATAGTTCTTCCACAACTGAGAAGAAAAAAGTGGAGAATTCAATCGTGAAATGCTCCAGTCGAACAGATGTCAGTGAGAAAGCTGTTGCCTCCAGCACAACTTCCAATGGTGAGTAACAGCAGGGATTTACTAGCAGCCAAACCTACAGTAATTTTATGTTCACTGCATTCCTTGTGAATTGAGCATTTGCACCTGGATCAGTGTTTGTTCTACAGAAAGGCTAAAGAAAATGAATGGAGGAGGGGTGATGGTGGTGGAAAGTGGTAGGATACAATAAGGCCTGTTTTGGCATCAGGCATAGTCTCTTTCTTCCAGATGTAAACGTGCTAAGTTATTTATTATAGGAAATTCCTGGTTTTGGCATTTTGGAAATTGTCTTGATTAGCCTGGCAGGGCCTGCAAGTGCTTTGCATTTGGCCATTGAAATCTCTTGCACTAGTTAGGTAATTAGTTATTACTATAGAGACAGAAGTAGGTCTGTCAAAATTAATGGCAAAGGGTTTTTTTTTTCTTTTCTTTTACAAGTAAACTTCCTTCTCACAAAGGGATGTTCCACCTCCCCAAAGTTCCTTAATACCCCGAACAAAGCATCAAGCTAAGTATGTATCCTCTGGTGGATTAATTTCAAAGTTGTGATTGTACAGCTTGTAGATTTGCCAAACTGGAGCAGTTTGCTTAATTCTCCCCAGAGATTATATCTCAGTTGACAATTTTACATGTTCCCCACCTCTTAGAAGAGTGTGAGCTAATTCCCAGCCTTAGACCTTTCTATTGTTTGGTGTAAGAGAAGAGGGCTGAGCATATTGGTTCCTACCAGAATATTGGTAGCATATTGGTTTCCTAGCAGAAAACTCCTGTTGTATTAGGAAAGAAAATTGGTTGAAATGGTGTGGGCAGAGTTTAGACCTATGGATTTTGGATGGTTGCAGATTGACTGCTGTTTTTTTACAAATCAGTCTAGTAGTGGCTAAAAACAGAAAATGCCGTTCTGTGAATTTTGTGGTCCTGGTGTATTTCTGGCAAAACATTTTCTATTCACACTTTCTGGTTCCATCATGGTCACCTATCTGGTCCAAGTCAGGTTCTCACTTTGATATTCTGAATAAAGATTTCTGCTTTCTCAAAGAAACAGGTTATGTCCCACTAGACTGTGGGAGAAAATACATATATCCTACAGCCATAGTAGAGGGGAATCTCCATGGGTCAGTAAAAATTAGAAGGCACATATCCCAGTATCCTTCTGTGTGATTGGACTTCAGATTTTCAAAGCAAACTCAACACCTGCTGACCTACTAGATGGAACTGATCCCCATCAGAGTATAAAAACCCTTGAGCCACTATGGAAAATGCTGCATGAGTTTTCTAAGGCATTTGAAATTAGATCCTCAGCTGGCGTAAGTCAGCACAGATCTGTTGCTGTCAATAGAATTACAGTGGTTCACATTAGTTGAAGGGGTCCCCATTGTATTTTTTTTTAATCGATAATAGGATTTTCCACATTGGCCCAACTTTTCAAACAGATGCACAGTTAAACACATATGCATATTCTTTGATGTGTCAGAGGTTTGTACTCAAACATTCATCTCTTGACTGTTTGGGCTAGCTTTAATTTTACTGGTAAGCATTCAGATTTAGAGGGCTAAAATGGAAGCCTTGAAGATGTTTTTGCCTAATTCTGACACTGATCTACCATGTGGTCAAGTAATTTTCTTTCTTTAATGGTAGCAATACTTCTTAACTACATGCTTCACCTATGGGGAGTATTACTGGATGGCAGGGTCATCACACTCCCAAGATCTAATGACTTTTAAGTTGTGTGGTGACTACAACGTTGTGTCACTGCAATTATCTCCTACTAATGGAAGGAGTTGCTAATGTAGTACACCTCCTGGGGCCCTAGGCTTCCTTTTCTCGAGACAGTGACAGCTAACTTTGTTTTCAGTGGTAAGTGTTGGCCTTGTTAGTCTTTTTATTTAAGGAAGTCACTAGGATCTCCAAGATTTGGGTTTCTAATCTGCCTCCATGCATAATAAAGACACAACTCCCTTTCCAGAGATGCAGAGATGGACTTCAAAAGGATAAAAACTTTGATTCCTTCTTTAATATGAAAAATTTCCTCTTAGTCTAGAGACTTTGTGGAGCATGTACCACAACAAATACTAGTACTAAAACTTCAGGAACTTAAATGTAAGTTTTAGTCTTTCAGCGTTTTAAAAGTTTTGCTTCTTGCAGATGTGATTGTCATGATAATGAATTTTGGTTACAGGGACAATTTGCATGAAAGCTGGAGCTTGCATCGAATTTGCATCTTTTGTTCTTTAATGCTGGAATGAGTATTACTACAGGAACATCATCAATTGCTGTAATACACCACTCCTAAAAACATGCAGCTTTTGTCGATTCAGTGCCTCTTTTGTTTTTCTTTCTTTTTTTTTTTTTTTTTTTTTTTTTTTGTAAAGGGCTGTGGTAATGTTAAATGTTGTGATTTGCATTTGAATGCTCTGTTAAACAAGGTAAGGTACCCTTAAAAATAACAAAAGGACAGAATGATCCCTGCTATTCTTCTCAGAAGACTGATGTCATTGCAGAGCTACATCTGC
Source organism: Cinclus cinclus (assembly GCF_963662255.1). Classification (NCBI taxonomy): domain Eukaryota; kingdom Metazoa; phylum Chordata; class Aves; order Passeriformes; family Cinclidae; genus Cinclus; species Cinclus cinclus. Next base: position 52,802,642 of record NC_085046.1, read on the forward strand.
TTGTGTCATACCAATGTCACCTCATAATCATGTCTAATATCAGTTCTTCTGTCCTTCTGGACAGCTCATGAATTAACAAAGTTTGCAGGGTAGAGCTTTTTGATACCTAAGGTGTGATGTGCAGACTAGTGTTTTCTCAGTAGCTCTGATGTCTTCTGAAGGAATCAGAACTTGCATTATAAACAGATGGAAAGCTGCTAGTTGTAGCTTTTATGCACAGCATACAGTCATGAAAAAACAAAAAAAACCGCCATTATTTCAACATCTCCCAGAAATAAGTGACACACCCAGGAGCAGGATCTATGTTAATATGAGTGTGGAAAACTTTTAAATCATGTCTTGTGCAGATTGTGTATTGAAGAAAGTGGGAAAGGTGACCTGAAAGGGGAGCTCACATGTTAACCTGAACAATGGAGTAGAAGTTCTGAGGCTCAGACTAAGGGTGCCCTTTGGAAGGTACCAGATGCACTGTAGTCTTAAGCATTGAGCAGACACGGGTCGCAGTTTAGCCACTTCTGCTGAGTTCCTGTCATCACTTAATGCCATAAAGATTTCTACTGCACTCACCTGACTACAAACTCTGTATTGCTGAGATGCTTGCAATGTGTTAGATACAGACCTGCCAGCATTTCCATTATAAACTCCTAAGTTTCAGGATTTATAACTAAGCCATTAAAATTTGCTCCAGGACAAAACACGCACTGGAGCAAACTAAAATTTGTTTAAAAATACATATGATGAAAAAATTTTAAAAATTATCATGATTTCTAATAACTACAATGTAATAAGGAAATGTAATAATAAAAACCTTTGTTGCAGTTTAATTCCCAGTGGAACCACTTTTGCTTTGTTTTGAATTCATTTTTGCAAGCTTTTGTTTTTTTCTTGTGTTTCATTTTGTGTGTCTCAAACAAACTGTGTGCAGTTTTCTAGGATACATTCCTTTGCAAGTTGTTCTTTTTCATCCTTTGTTTGACTGCTATATTTCCTGCTAGGTTAATATGCAGGGGGACAAAATCTGCTAAAGATAACTGCTGATGGAGATGTTAATTCACAAAAGGCTGTATGAATAAAAAAGTTTGTGCTAGTGCCTAAAGTAAGTTTAGTTTTGTGTATGGTGGGATTTGATAACCTCAGACTGATCTGCTTTGGCAAGGTAATAACAACAAGAAATAAATCACCTTTATGTCATGGCTGTGCCACTCATATTACACTGCAGTACCGGCCGGTGCCCTGGACCACCTTGCTGATATGGGGCTGTGTTGTCGGGTCTTGTCTTCTCTCTCATATGCACATTTGTGCCACTTTTCTGGGAACAAAGCACCCTGCTCCTTACCATGTCAGAGCATGGATTTAGGTTGTTTTGAAGGTTGCTGCAGGCCCACCCGGGTTTCTATCAAGTTGTGCAAAGAATGTCTTTCTTATGGATGGTATCCATTGATAAACTCATTAACATTAGTTCTGTGCTCCCATTGGAGAGGTCACAAAACGTGACTTGCTAGACCTCTGGTGGATAACACAGTACCATCTGTAATTTCAAGGAATTTCAGGGTTAGAAAGAAATCATCAGGCGAGTGCTGGAAATGTTGCAGGAGTCTGCCCAGTGACTTGTCTTGCTGCCTTGTGATGAATGCCTGTGTGGAGGCTTGTTCTCCACTGCTGCTCCGTGCTGCTCCTCGTCCCCTGTGCCTCGCAGCCTGACGGGCGAGCTGAGACCAGCAGCATGCCAAGTCCATATGTCAGGCTGAGTGCTGCAGTGCTGGAGCAGGAAACTGCTTGCTGCCATGCCCTGCCTGTGCAGCTGTGCTGCCTGCACTGCTGCAGTGCCCTCCTGCTGCCCTGGCACCAGGGGTTGCCAGCCTTCCTGAGCATTGCAGTAAAGTCACTAACTCCAGTCCGGTGAACTTAAGCAAATGCCTTGCTTTAGCCACGGGGCTAGTTCTCTTTGCCCTAATAATGTGGGAATTTGCATGCTTACAATTAGGTAGTGGCTTTAATGCTTTACCAGGCTGGCTGCTTTGACTCTGTGTTCTGTTTTGTAGGTGAATTGGATTTATTGTTAGGGGCATTGCTTCCTTAGCGGCATTGTTTAGAAAAACCCATACTAACTTAACGCAGCCCTCAGATCAATGTCATTTGTTTTCTTCACTTAATCTGTCCCATAGAGATAATTTTTTTTGGACTTAATTTCAGAAAAGTAGAGAGAATTTCTGTAAGGACTGAACTGAATATTATACAAGGCAAGATTGCACTTCACAGCATTGCTTGGAGAAGATTAGGAAATTGTGATGCTATATTCAAACCTGATTTATTTACTGTTTAGCTTGTGAATTTTGTTGGTGACTGGAATGCTTTTCTCTTTTGAACATTTTGGCTCAAAGCTGATGTTTTTAATGTTGCATTAAAACAATGTAGTTATTGTATAGAAACCCCTTCAGTGTTTGACAGGCAAGCACTTATTTTCAGTTTGATATGTTTTGTCTAGTTTTTGACCCATGAGCTTGTTCCAGTGTAATCTGATATTTCTTATTAACCTGTTACTCTGCCTTAAAAAAGAGCTAATTATAAACGTATGTAGGTTGCGGACTTGACTACCTTTATCAGAATCAGATAGTTATTGAGAACATACTTTAAAGTGATAGAAAGCAGAAATTATTATCTTGATGATGATGTAACCTAAAACCAAGCTTGATAGATGAATAAATGGGAGGGGGTTCATGCATTCACTTTGATTCTTTCAATACAGCCAGTTTCATCTAGGTCTTTTTTTTTTTTTTCAATACAGCCAGTTTCATCTAGGTCTCTTTTTTTTTTTTCTTCTTGCTAGTACTTCCAGGGTTGATTGAGGGAAGTACTCAGCAGTCTGCAACCCCATAAGAATCACATTTCCTGTTTAAACTTTCACCTGGTTGCTTGTCTTGCTGCTTGCTTTCAAGCTTCACCATAAAATAGGTGTTAATCATAATACCCTTTCTGGGCCCCGTCGTTGGACTGATGTGCTCATCAGTCCTGTTGAGAGGTCAGGGTTCAAAAGTGGTTGTTAGGTATCAAGAAACATTGTCTGTACTATTTTAGTGACTTGCAAATTGAGCCCTGAATTGACTATATGAGATCTGATTTTACCAAGTGATCAGGAGATGCCATCTTCTTCCCTTGAAATCAAAGGAGATGGAGGGGCCCTCTTCACTTTTCATTTTCAGGTCAAGGAGGAAACAACATCCTGTAGTTTTAGATGCTGGAAGTAATAACTTCAGTGTACATGCTTTTCTGACAAATTTATATTTCAGCGAGACAAATACTGCAAGTAATGCCTATCTACAAGTGGTACAGAGCAGCATGAAAGTTAAGGGTAGTCTGGCCACATGGGGTAGCCCAGAAAAATAAGGGCAAAGACCTGAACTTGTTAGATTTTTTGTGGTCTTCTAATATTTGTGGCCTGGTTGTAAGAGGATAAAGTTAAAAGATGGTACTTTTCCCAGGGGAGAATAGTCTACCTTGATGCTTGGAAGTATTGGAAAGGAAAGTACTGGAGACTGTAATTAAATGGGGACTGCATGTCTTGGTGTATTGTAATCTGATGTGAGTAGCTGATTAAAAACATGTTCTTTTGGAGTAATGCACCCATGGTCCTTTATGCTTACTAATAAAATTTCAGTCATCAAGTTATGGCTTGTTGTAGACTGTAATAACTCATTCTGCCTGATACTATTTTCTAGTGTTGTTCCTCAGTGAGCCAGCCCTACACATATCCCACTCTTAAACCCAGTGATCTGCAAGTGCAATACAGTATTGCTTCATTAATTCTGCTGAGATTTCCCTCGTTTTTTCCCCCCCTTCTCTCCCCTCCCTGCCGTGGTTAATAGCATAAGGGATATTAAATGTCAATCCTCCTGTATCCCTTTGCAAGTTCCAGAAAGAGATGATTGAGTGGCTTATCCCTGCAATCACTGTAATCAGTAAGTAATGACTTAACATCCTGCTGGATAACACAAGGTGGAATCAGGAGAAAACATTAGTTAGAAGCAGAAGCTTGCCACCTGTTCAAGGTGCAGGCTAAATTTAGGAAATTTTACACTGGGGAGTTTTTTTCCCTGAAAACAAAAGACTCAACCCTAAAACACCCAAGCAGCCATATTAAAATTGTACCTGGGTTTTGACACAGAAGTGATAATAATAAAAGTGTTTAAGCTGTGTCTCTGCAGTATGCTGGTGGTACCATGCTCTGTATCTTATCCTTTGTAGTAGTCTAGTGTCAATCAGAACTCAAAAAAAATCAGCCATTACAGCCCACAGTACTGGTGAGGAAGAGCAACCAAGAAGTTTGATTTTAGAATAAAAAGGGCTGCTGGCAGCTGAAACTTCAGTGATATTGTTAGCCTTCCAAATAAGGCTAACTCACTGCCATCAACTGCTGGTCTCAGGGGAAGATACCCTAAAAGAGAATGAGCCTCCTAAAGGCCTTGCACTGCTGTGCCAGCCCATGCCACTGAAGTGGGGAGGTTGTATGGCAGCAGCACTGCTGCTCCAAGTGATGGCATCTGCCTCCCAGCTGCTGGAAATGGGTGACAACAAACAAATGGGTGCCAGGCTGCTTGGGAGGACTGGAAGGACACTTTGAAAATTAAGGCAGAAAACTTCTGAATCCTGGGTCCCAAAAAAAGAGAATCTGTAAGTGAAGGAGCTATGCAGAGTAGATCATATTCTTAAAATAAATAAAAAAGAATTTTTAAAAATCCTTCTAATTGACTTAAAGCTAGGCAACCCTTCTGGCAGGCGCAGTATTTGGCTTTATGGTCTGAACTGTGTAAATTAAGGCAGTTGAAGTAATTAAATTACTTTTCTCTTCTAGATGTTTTCTATTTCATATCTGTCTCCAGTTAAAAGGAAATAATCAGGAATCAGTGTTGCATTTGATTATATCCCTGCTCTGTATGTTTCTATTTACTTCCCCCCCCGCCTCCCCCCTTTCTTTTTATTCTTCTTTTGCAGAGGAATCAAAACTTCGGCTTCTGCTTACACAGGAATTATTGCTAAATACATATGTCAATAAGTGGGAGAAGTGAGCTAAGTCTGTGATTATGTAAAGAAGGTTCCATATTAAAGCTACATTTTCTGTATTCTTTCCAAGCCATATCTCATTATTTTGGGGTGAGAGTGGAAGGGGACAGAGATGCATTCTTTTGACATCCCAACCAAAAGGGAACGAGATGGATTTTTAGTGCTGTGTTACTATCTTATTTCCCATTAAAAGTGTTTGCCTTTGATGTATAGTGCAAGTGGTCGCAATTTAATTTTCAGATTCTATTTTTGCTCATAAGGCTGGCAATTCAGAAAAAAAGATTCGCTTGTAAATGTGATCTGGACCTACTGATAAATGCATACTCCAAGTGTGCAGAGGCACTTTGGGAAATAGAAGTGTACAGGAAATACTGGGTTTTGTGCAGGTCATTTTAATATTTGTCTTATAAGGCGCTAAGTGTCAGATTATCAAAAAGCAGGTCCACATCTTGTGCCTGCAGTCAACTGGAGTCTTGCTATAGAGCAGCACATTCTTTGCACATGCCAGCCACTTAAAATATGCTGTTTTCCATTCATTTAGTATGACTTTTCATGCATGTTCCACATGCAGCCAAGTGGAAACTTAAGTCCCACAAATGCAATAGCTTGAAAATATACACAGATGTCCCAAACTAAGGGGATTTTTTTGTTTGGTTAAATAAAACAGGTTTGTACTGATGCAGTTTTTTCTAAGATGGGAGGATAAATTGCTGAAACTGAAGTTAGTATTGTCGACCATGTGCTCTCTCTGTGCCCCTGTCTTCTGCTTGATTTTCTCATCTTTTCTGGTGTTGGGGTTCATGCATAACAACAGAGGGGTTTATGTGTGGAAAAGTTCCTTCTGGGCCTGACCAGCAGTGTTTCCCCCCCTTCCTGGTTCTCTCACTTTTTCTCTCCTTCTTTCTCTCCTTCTCTCTCCTTTTTCTTCTCCCTCTTTTCTTTCCTTTCCTTTCCTCATCCCCCCTCCCCCCCCCCCTTCCTTTAGTTTTCAGAAAGTTGAGTTCCATCCCAATTATTAAATCTTTGGAGACCATTCCCACATGGTTCTGTAAATGGTAGCTTCATCCTGAGTTCTTTCATCTCTTTTCCTGCTCTCCTGGCTTGACAGTTGAAAAGGTCTGACTGTGCCACACAATGGTTTGATTGGTTTCTCTAGGGGAGGCTTTACCCTGCCTCATCATTCGCCAGGCAGGTGGACCAGAAAGTCTCTTGATTCTTTTGTTGCCTCTCAAAGTCCGAGGTCTTTGACTGAATAAATCCTCCGTCATGGGATAATTTGCTAAAAGGAGACTGAAAGATGTGAGAGAAAAGCCTGACTACTTGGGTGCTGAATTAATGAAATAACTGGGCCTTGGAGTTTGCAATTGAAAAATCACCAGGAATGCAATGGGTGGAGACAGGCTTCAGAATGCAAGCCCGTTACTTCCCTGTAATAAACTATGAGAGCTTTAAATGATATTACTAAATACACCGGCTCGCCTGGCCACCTCCGGTTATTTGCATTTGCAGCCCTGTTCGTTTGGCAGGGGAAGCCCGAGCAGAATAAAAGCCGTTTTGGTACAGCGCCTGGTTAGTCATTAGATTATTACGAGGGGCTGGAAAGAATTCCATATGACAGAACTAGGGTTGAGTTAACACAGGACGAAAAGTAATTTACAGATAGGCTGTCCTCAGCCATCTTCGTAGCCCCTGATAAGGTTTCATTTCAGAATGGATAGGCGACATTTCCACTTACGGGCCCATTCTGCGACACCTGTGATAACAGCTTCTGGATCCTAATTGAAATTGGTTTCAAAATGGATTTTCACTTTTCTCTGTCTGTGGAAAATATTGAATGGACTCAGAGCTGCCACAGAGAATCCCAGACCTTGGAAAATGGAGCAAGAAGCCAGGATCATCTTTCATAGCTATGTCGATGATATGACAGTTTTGTTATCTGTCTTATTAATGAAATCATTGATCACCTGATGAGGGAGATAATAAACTACATTTTTGCTGCAGTTCAGGAAGCTCAATTAGATTTTTTAAAATACAGATGGGGAAAAAACCTAACCAAAACAATGAAGTGAGTGTTTTCAGGTCTATTTTCAACTTTGTTCTTGAAGATTTTTTACATGGAAGAAATCTCCAAAACTGTAAAATGTTGACCGTGCCTTGAGGTTATTGAAAGTAAAACAAATCTGATGCTCATGTGGAGAAATACTTATTTTGTTGTTGATGTTTTTAACAAACTGCACTAAGTAAATAACACTTTAAGTCCTAGTAAGTGCCATGGAAACACAGATGAAAGGAGAAACAATGGAGCTCAATTTTAGCTGAAGTGGGATTAGTGATCCAAACTCTCTGAATGCCCTGATGTGGACAAAGGCTGGTGCTAAAATTATTGAATGCTTGCCGTGATGCTGGTTCTCCTGAAAATTATTTCTTCTCTAAAAATGGATTTTAAAAGCCTTTATTTCTTAAAGCTGCTCGGACATTCTGGGAAAATAAGGTTGTTTTTTTCTTTTCTTCCCTTTTTTTTGTTTTTGTTTTTTTTTTAATTAATGGACTTGAGGAGATTTTAAAATGCAAGTTAATGTAATCAACCGCCGGTCAGGATGGAATGTATGTGCAGGCTTTAGAAAGAAAATCTGAAGGGATTTTGTGATGCGTTGTTTCCACGGCTGTTTTCTAATTATTGGGGAAAGAGATAAATAAGTTGTTTGTGCTTGGTTGCTCTGGAATGTACGCTGTATTCCATGAGGAAGGTGGGAAGGGATAGTTTTTCTGAAGAGGGATGCCAGCAACTTCTCATATTTCACTGTGAATTGTATCCTAGGTGTTTCTTCAGTCCCTCCACTGGTGTGGGTCAATCTATACCCCTTTTTAAGCTTGAAAGGGGAGCTGTGATCAAAGGCTTGAATGATGTCACTGATCTCTGGTGATTGATTAGGAACAGAAGTTCTGGAGCATTTTGCATGTCTGCCTTTACCTTATCACCTCAAATCCATTAGTGCCTACCCATTAGGGTAGCTTTCAGTCCTGAGAAAAATAACCTGTGCATGTGTATGTATATATATATATATATATATATATATATATATATATATATATATACACACACATGTATGTGCTGCAGGTAAATGCATATCTAGAGAAAAGGAAGAGGAAAGTGTACAAGCTCTGCAGTCTGATACATAAATATATTTTCCTTTAATATAAAAGGAAGCAGTTTTTATTGGTCTGTGTTGACACACTATTTGCTAAACTCGTGGGTGTAATTCTTCTCTGTTCTTGTGCCGCTCCTCTCACAGATTTAAATCCATTGGTCTCTCTCACATTGGGTTTTTGATTGCTTTACTTTCATTTGCTGTAGTTTACCCAGAGAGGAATCATGCCCCTGCTTGTTACTTCTTTTCTATGCCTGGGGTCATGTTAAGATCCACTGTGCATGTCATTGCCTTAGAGATATTTTTTAATTACAGATTGAAAAATAAATATTTTAAATCCTCAGGCTTTTTCAGAAGGTCAGAGCCAGCCAAAATGTATGTTAAGCTGCTAAGAGAAAAGATACTTCATTTGTAAAAGAGTAGCAATCCTCTGACTCTCAGTGGTGTGGAAGGCTGGACAATGGGGTTTACTTGTCTACAGAAGAGTGGTGTGCATGAGCAAGCAGTACAGGACTTGAATCTGACTTCACTGTGATATAGATGAGGAGGAGGGGTGGTGCGAAGCTGGAGTTCTAAATATCTTCAATATCCTGCTTCTAACAGCATATTGTGGTTTGAGTGAGGACTTATAAACCACACAGTCTTTAAGTAAAGTTGGAGTTAATTATTCTGCTGAATGCAAGTTTTCAGTATGTAGGGTTATTAAAAATGTGAGTGTTGTTTTCGTGTATCTCTTTTCCCCTTTCTTTTTAGTAGGTTGGCATTCCCTCTCCCTCTCTCTCTCAAATCTCCTTCGCTCTCTCTTTTGCTGTTGTGCATTTCACACCAGGAGATGACAAGTCTTGTGATTGCAGCAGAGGCAATTGAAAGAAAATAAAAAGAGAGTTCTTTTTCTCTGGTGCTGGCCCATGAACATACCGTAAAAATTGGATTAGACACACCTAGACTTGGGATTGATTGCATCTTGAATGGGAAATTAGAACATCTGAAAAATTCCTTTTTGGATGAACAGAAGCACAAGAAGGAAAAGTTGGATGGAAACCAGAGAAGAACTGTAAATCACTATTGAAGTTACTTCCTATGGTTTACCATTGGCTGTCAAAGAAAATTGCCTCAGGCTTGTTTATAGCTAATTCCCTCTATAGAAAACTTCAATTTGTGGACTGGCCTCTGAACGGGATTGATAACTCTGTTTATAGACTAGGATGGGTATCTAAAGATAACAGATAATGCAAATGAGCCTTTTTTTTTTTGATAAGCCAGGGAAGCAATTATGGATACAACTTGGTTGATGGATTTCAGAGTGCTTTTTCACAGATTATAGATTTTATTTATTTTTTTGCATTATAGTTTTCTTAGCAGTGTTAGAAAAACAAAATCAAAGTCATTCAAATAGAGCTAAAAAGATGGAGTGGCTGATATAACCAGCTTTCCAACCACTTGTAAACATAGTGAATCAGATTAAACAAATAAACAGGCAGTCCTCAGCCTTCTCTGGGAGAAATATGATTTGATAAAAATGTGTGTTTAATATTCAATTTACGGTTTCATCTGAAGTGTGTAAACCAAGATGTCCCGTGGGAGTTTACAGCCCGTTCCAACTTTAACTCAGATAAAACGCTCCTCATAAACTGTTTTCCTGCCTTTATTTTAATTTGTATTTCTGCTAGGGAGGAGGAGGGTGGAGGCTAGACCCTGCCAGTTGCTGGAGGCTCCTTGGGGTGCTCAGCATCTGTGATGAACTCTTAAGCCTGGACAGGTTTTAGTGCTGACTGCATGGCATAGTGATGCAGAGTGGGCTTACTCAGGAGATGGCTGCACTGCATGTTATGTTTCTCTCTCAACTCTGGATTTTCCCATTGGAAGGGTCTGGGAATCCTCAACTTCTCACAGTCAGGATCTCTCTGTGGCAGGGGATTGATTACATCTGCCAGAGGTCAGAGGGAGGTTTGGTATTCTCTCCCCACCTCAGGTTTTTTGCTTAACTTGTTGGTGGTTCAAGCTTCTGTGAGTTACAGGTGGTGTCTCTGGTGAGGAGCCTGTGCTTTCCTTACCCCTTCTTGGGGCTGTTCCAAGCTGCCTGCACCCTGCAGGTCAGGGAAACCCATCCCTTTCTGGGGTCAGGGTTCAAAACAGGGAGTATGCAGGATTCAACAGTAAGACAGGGATGAGTCAAAATTAACCCCATAAAAGGTGTCTGTAAGGTGTGCTTGTAGCTGTAATTTCATGTTGAGTTTTATTTAATTTTAGGCTGAAGTTCACAACTCACTGAAATACTGAAAAGATTTTTAGCAACTTTAGCTAGTCCAGGCTTTAAATATTCAGTCTTAGGTATCTCTTTCCAGTCCTTACTCAAGTCATAGTCTTTCAGTTGGTTCCCTTTAGTATGATATCTGGGCCCCCAGCACCCTAGATCACTGAATTATCAGATTTCTGGAACTTGAGATAACCTCTCATGAAGCCACCTCAGAACCTCACCCTGGAAATATACTTTCTTTTACAAATATTCTATTTGAAGGCTCTTCTGTATTATCAGAAAGAAAGGAAAGAGTAATGATACCTTTCTTACTTACCATGCAGTTGTAATAGAATCACTCCTTGTAGTTTGAGCTCCAGATTTCAGAGATTTTAAAAGATCACGACTTGACCTCTGTCGTGAAGCCAATTGCCATTGACTTCTGTGGGAACAGCATAGGAATCCTTTATTTTAATCTATATTTAACTATTCAGTCACAAGGTGCTATAAAACCTTCTGGTTTTTACAGGCATTTTCAGGGCCTTTATAAAGAACCACACCTCTCACAGTTTATTCAGCAGAATTGAAAACAGCACAGTTTTGCTTAGAGAAATGCCAGACTTGTAAGCTGCATTCTGAACATTGTTGTAAACTGCTTTTCTGAAGGTGTATGATGAATTATTCTTCAGAGACATTGGGCTGAAGTGTTTTGAGTGATTGGACATCAGTACTTTTCAAACACCGGGATGGGTACAGGATCACAGTGTCCCTGCCAAAAAAGCAGGGATCTGGAATCACTCAGGGGATTTCTACCAACTTAATTTCCAACATTAATTTCAGTCTAAGTCAGTGCCCAGTTTTCTAAAGTATTGGTCAAAGAAAAATATAAATAGTAGGTTTTATTTTGTATTTCCAACTCAAGGTGCATCAGCATCTTCTGACAGTTGCCCTGAGCTTACAATATCTGTTCCAAGGCACCATTTTGTTTGCTGATATAGTAGAGGATAATGTTGGATGTAGAAGAGTGGAAATAATTTTAAAAGTCCTGTCCTCAGCTTTGAACATTTTCTTTTGATTGTTCAGAGAATAGGGCGAGGTAGATTTGTTTTGCTGTTTAAATTCCCAAAGACCCTTTTCTTCAGCCATCAAATTTAAATCAGAATTTAAGGCTTGCATACATTTTCTTTGGCACCAAGAAATTATTTTTTTTTCCTCTGAGAAATAACCTTAGTATGAATGATACCAAAATATCTCAAGTAATAAAATATTTCAAGGGACTGTAATTATTGCTGCATTTATCTTCAAGGTTCAAGGAGTTGCTAAAAATAAGCCTACACCTAAAAAAAATAATTATGTCTATAAGTGAATAAGAACCTTGTGCAAAGATATCGAAAGTTTCACCAGGTATTTAAAGAGTAAAAGAAGGAAAGAAGAGGGGGAAAAAAAAGAGAAATAAAGAAAGAAAGAGAAAGAAAGAAAGAAAGAGTGAGCAAGCTCTGTGCTCCTCTATGGTGCTCTCATTGCAGCAGATTTCAGGCGAATTTTTTTGGTTGATGTGTTGGACTTTGAACCTGTCAAAATTCAGTATTGTAGCGTTGTTAGATGGAAGTCATAGTTGTTCATGGAACCAGTACTTTTAACTGCAGGAATGTAAGATCTAACAGGTAGGTGCAGAATAATTGATATAGAAAAATTTAATTTTACTAATAGGTGATTCTGAGAAAAATACTGTATTTCAGACTCCTTAATTATGGGGCAAAATGTTGCCTTTAGACACAAATCCTTGACATGAAGGAAGAGCAGCAGAGTTTTTTGTTTGCGTGGATGAACACAGTTTGGGCTGCTGTTTTTGTGCTTGCATTTACACAGACATACTGTGCTAGATTTTGCTTGCCCTCTGGGAAGGTATCCTCTTCACTTTTTTGGGAGGTGAAGACAGAACCTCTGCCCACCAAAAGAACGGTTCAGGATGGCACAGTGTTTTCTGCTGGCTTTTTGACATCCCAGAGAAGTCAGACTTAATGGCCAGGCCTCTGTGCAAGTGGAGCTGTGCCCTGAGCGTGTGCTCAGCGGGGATGTCGTGGGCATCCCTTATATCTGCAAAGTTTCAGGCATGGTCTGTCTGCACACAGTATTGCCTTGTACAGATGCTTCTGGATTTCCAGGAGTCTTGGCTGCTGTGGAAGCCAAATCCTTGGCAGTCTGGTAGTGGAAGTCCCCTGTGCTGCAGGATTGAACTTATTTTAATGTGGAACATACTTAAACAATGAGAAAATTAGAGGAGTCTAAGTAAAACCCTTTATTATGTTTGGCTTATATTTTGTTTAGCAATAAAGAGAGCAGTGAAATTGCTTTTCATAGGTTCTGCTGGAGGAATTGCAGAGGGCACTGTGTGCATGTTGCAGGCTATCAAGCTGCAGTGGAAAGAGAGAGCATTCAAAACTTAGCAACAGTCGATTCTTCAAAATGTAAAGAGTCCTTGAAGTTAGGTGGATGTTAACTAGAGTAAACATAAGCCATGAAGAGGTATGAAATGATCTCACTGAAAATCTGTTTCCCAGCTTTGTGTCCCTTCAGTTTATGGACTTTTCTTTTACTTCTTTTGGAGTTCAGTCAGAATGAGTCTCCAACCTGAAAAATGAGACATAATAATAAAAATGTTTAATAAAAATAAAGATGTTGCAAACTGTGACCTGTCTCCTTCAACTGTTCCCTTCTAGGTATAGGTCTGTCCAGTCTAAATTTTCTCTTTAGTGGTCACCAAAGACTGTGAAGTTGGCTCATGTGACTGCCGTAATGTAATCCTAGTAGACTTCAAGAAATGGAATGGAAAGGGAGAGGTAAAGGGCAATAAAAGGAACAAGAAGATTACACTTAGAAATTTACAATGCTTTCATAAAAATAAATTTTTCTCTTTTTTTTTTTAATTTGGAATGTTGTATTATTTCTGTGTTTTAAAAAAACTCTCAGCTTCTATCCGTAAACATGTATTTCTTCTTGTTCTGTGTTGGAAATGCTTTTGAGTGTCTAAAAGAGACCATGAAGGTGCGTGAAGAAAGGAAGATGTTTTACCTTTCAGTGTTTTAGGAAATAAAAGTTAGCAAACACTAATAGTGTCTGTTCTTTTATATTTATTCAAATGCATGGGATGTGGATCAAATGACTTTATTCAGCAGTTAACTTTTCCAGCTACCTTGAAATGGGAGACTGCTGGCAGTTGGATAAATTTTCTGGAAAGTTGCCCAGTTTCACTGCTGGTTATATAAGCTTGCCTGTATCCTCTGGGGAAGACTATTTTGTAACTCATTATATCAGGATATAACCAGTTTCCCTATGTTCCCTTTAGCTCTGGGATTGCAGAAGTAGATGAGTGGTGGTGGTAGTGGTGGTGGTGATGATGATGATGATGATGATGATGATGGGTGTTTCTCTCTATCCTTTCTGGGGTTAATGAAAGACGGTGATTAGATACCATTGCCAAATCAGTGTCCAATCCCCCTCTACTTCACTATAATCTGAAAATAGCATGCAACCTACATTACTCGCAATAAGCAGTTACGATTGAGTTATACATCATTTTGCAATTGCCATGTTTTTGGAATTGCTTAAACGATAGTTAAACTGTTTTGGAGCCAGAATAATTAAGAATGTGTGACTGCTGTATTAGACTGCTTTGTTGGATTTCAAGAAACGAGCCATCACAGCTGGTTTATATGATGGTGTTTTATATCTGTAAAGTTTGTTCAGCTCTTGGCTCTGCTGCAGTTAAGATAGGATTTGAAGACTTGTCCTTAATCCATTGGATAGCTGTTGATGTCAAACAGAAATTAGTGAGTATCACATCTGGGACCAGTATTGTTAAGTCACCTTTAGTGCAGATGAGACAGTTGGACTCTCTAAGCACTGCAGACTGCATCTTCTTGTCTTTGCCATGGTGGTAACACTGGGAAGTATCTGTTTGTGGAGGCAGAGCCCTTTCTTTTGTGAATGCACATTTCATTCTGGAACCTGCAAATGAACATGTTGGATGCAGCTATCTATATATGTTCCAATTTACCACTTCATTCTTCTGTTTGGGTTACTTCATGCAGAAGCATGAAGTCATGCTCTCAAAATTCTGTGCCAGTAGGGAGCAATCTAGCTTCATTATCTACTGGCCTAATTTTATATCAAGAATTGCCCTTAGCTTGGCAATAAACCCTTGCTATTGGTACTAAGTCTGATTATGCTAGTTATTTGCATTTTACAGTTCTTGTTGAGGGTTGGAATGCCCTGAGGACTCTTGAGAAGCTTTGAGTGACAAGGATAATACATCCTAAGACACATTTCAGAATAAAAAGAAACCTGTTAGGGTATTTGTGATCCACAGAGTCACTTAACATGAAGGTCCTCTCAGGCAGAGCAGAGGGATGCTTTCCTGGCAGAATAAGCAAGACCTACAGTGGAGCAGATCTGTTGAGGGCAGTGTGAGGCTGGAAAGTGGATTGGATAATGGCAGTGGTCACTGAGCTGAGATGATAGAGGTCACCTCATGGGGTTGTACTGCAGTCATTTATGTTGCCTTAATTCCTTGCTGTCTACCTAACTGGTGGGGTCCACTCCTATTCTGTTCCTTGGCCTCAAGTCTGTTAAGCTGAGTGGAGGAAACTTCATTGTGTATGGCTTTCCAAACTGTCCTAATCCAACCTTTTACTGTAAAATTGTCTTGAAACAGTGATTGCTTAAAGATGAGAACCCGACCTAAAAATCCCAGATCCACATAGTGGCAAATGGTCTTTGGATGCCAGTGGATATTGCACAGACTGCTCCCCTAGAGTCATTTATCTGGTTGGCAGGACGGGGATGCTGCATGTAAAATGCCCATCTAAGAATATAATTATGGGTTGGATAAAATTGGAAGAGAGTCTCCTGGCTTATTTTCAATGGCAGTTGTAGGAGGAGGTTTCTCTCTCATGATTTACATGGTTCAATGATTTAGAATAAAGTGGCAGGTGTGATTCTGAACATGTGAGTCTGCACTGGCAGAAGCAATCATTCATATGGCTTTTGCATATGCTCTGGTAGATGCTAAGTCAATATTTACTTCTCAGGGAGTAAATGCCAGATTTGTTTCTGAGAGCTGCTACTGCTGTATCAGTGGAAGAGTTATTTGCTATGTCATCAAGTATCCTACAGTGCAGATTCCTGGAGTTTTAGAAGCATTGTGATTATGAGCTTGTGGACAGTAGCTGGAAACACAAGTCATGTTTTTCAGAAGCTCTGTACAACCAGATAATCTATTTAGAAAATGCTGCACTATGAGTCTCTAATGTTTTGCAAAAATTACAAATAGCTTGTCAAGTCTTTCTCCTTTAGGCTCTTCAACACCATCAAAGAATGTGTATTCCAGTTGGCATTACTGGAATTTGTTTTGTTTTGTTTTTTTATTGTTGGGAGAGGTTGATGGGAGAGAGAAGTTGGCTAATGACTGCAGGGCAACTACTAACTACTATTAAACTACTTTTAATTAGTAGGCTTTACATATCGACTGCATTTGTTCTGTGTAAGAGACCCTCCTAGGAGAAAAGCAGTGAGCTTTGCTGAGGAAAACAAAGGTCTAATAAGAGGTAGGATGTGTAAAATGATTCTTTTGTCTGAATGCTGAAGAATGCTTAATTTTTTGTGTGTGTGTGTGTTATATCACCATTTCCTTTGGAGTACCCACCTGTGCACTTCTGTGCAGCCAGGTTCTCTGTATAGGGTGGGAGCAGGCAGATCTGCAGGTGCAAATGTGTACTGCCCTGGCACATCAATGCTGGGCACACCTGGCATTCCTCTGAGTTTCTGCATCATTGCATTACTCCTGCCTCCTTTAATTTCTGCAGAAGGTGCCCCCCACTTTGCAAGTCTGTGGGAGGTAAGAGGGTTGTGTGAGGGGTTTCATGCAAAGTTTGACCTCTGACTGCATCTCATGGGACACTTAAAAATCTGCTGGGAGCGAGACTGTAGCATAAACCTTCTCAAGACTTCTTCCTCTGCCTTTAAAGCCAGGGGGAGCATAATCTTTTTGGAATCTGGAGACTTCTGTAGCGTTCAGGGACTGATCCACAGCAGATTGAGGTCAGTACCCTCCTAATGGGCTTTGGCTGAGTCCCTCTGAGAACAGGAGCAATTGGCCCACAGAAAGGCTGCTAACCCATTTTTCACGCTTGCCTCCTCTCTGCTGAAGGAATCAAGGGGCAAAAGCATGACTCTTAATGACTGCTGATTATAAATAATTAGGAGTCATTCAACATTTACACTAACATATTTAGGTTGTGATGTGTTCTGCATTTATTAGAGTATTGGCTTCTCTCCTGTGGCTTGGTGCCTTTGCTTAGCATCTCTCACCAGTTCCCTGTGTAAACACTGGGGGAAGAGGGAAAGATGGGCCCCCAGTTTGGTGTCCCACAGAGACTGGCTGCCATGCAGTTCCCTTTTGTGCTGTGGTTCACTACTGAACAACTGATTAACAAGTGTTGAGTTTTATCTTTAGTGCTTGTCCTTAGCTTAGCTGGATTTTGCATGGAGCGAGAATTATTAATCTGTAGGTGATGCACAACGGAGTCCTTACATAATTCAAGCAGCATTGCCTGTGCAAGCACTTAACACACTGAAATATGGTAAACCCTCACTTGTGGTGTAGGGTCCAGTACAGAACCACCAGTCTGTATTATACTGGTCATGGTGCACCAACCATGCTCTTTTGGTACAACCATGAGTATGTTTTTTCTTCTTTGCAGATCATGTAGCAAAACGATACCAGATGAATCTAATAAATATTCCAGCAATGCTTTCATGTGCTGTTTTCTGTAAAATAAAATTAAAACCTGTAGCATATGTTGGTTTTTCAGGGAAATAAGTAGGGGAAAAAAAAAGAGTAAAAGAGTAACACCTCAAAGGCTAGATGTTAGCATTTATATGTACCAAAAGGAATTTCTAACAGACAAATAATAAAAAATAAAAAAGTTTGAATTTGCACATCAGAAATGGTATTGTCTTCATCCAGTTCATAAATGTAAAGCTGAGGTGAAACTACACAGTTAAACTGTGATGTGACAAAGACACTGTATAACCTCTTTAAAGTCTAAATAAATCGAACCTTTAACCTACTGCTTTAAAAAGGGAATGCCTAGAGAATGCTTTTGAATAACAATTTTTTTTGTATTCCATTTAAATGTAGATTTTTAAGGCTGTTAGTATAGTGGTGCATCTTTTGCAATGAAATGTTAATCACGACTCTTTCGTAGCAACTTGGTTAAAAGATGAAATATTTAGTGCTGTTGTATATTGAGCTCACATTCCTTCCATACACACACAGGCCCTCTCTCCCTCTCCCTTTCCCTCTCCTCTTTCCTTTTAAATTTTTTTTTTATTCTCCACACCATCAGAGAAATATTTAATATTTGAAGGCCTGGTCTCTGCATTCCGATATTGATAAAACCTGAGTTGGTTATGGTTCTAGCAGACTGCTAGCAAGGAGCTCTAATACTTGGATGACTGAATATAGTTAATGTCCAAGATCAGTCTCTTCCCTGTTTATCCTGTGTTACTGAATAGAAAACAATTTTAGCTGCCTCTAGTTAACATTGTTTGCTGAGCAAACTTGTGATATTAGAGAAAATCTGGGTTTCTGTTTCCACTGATTACAGTAATTGTCAACTCGTAGATACAGCTGCATTGTACAGTCATGTGGCTCCCTTGGGTTTTGGTTTATACTGCTATAAGCAAAATACTCTAACATTCGAGGTAATGTGTGTGTCTTGAAACACAGACACACCACTAGGAATTGGGTTACTTAGGCCTGTAAATCCAAGTATATGCATAGGCTGCTCACAGTCTGAGGGCTTAAATAATCAGTTTATTTAGTTATTAAATCTCTTTTTGAAAGTTTGTAACTTTTTAATAAAGAGGCATGGAAAGTAAATTTTGTTCTTACTAACGTTCCATCATAATGAGCCTAAGCTGATTTCTTCTGGTTTGATGGGTGAATTTGTTCCAAGAAAAATACTTTTTTTCACAGAAGTCATATTTCATTTAGTGTGATTACTATTTTTTTTCATATTTTTCTTATTGATATCTTGATCTTTCTGGATTATGTTTTTTTGAGTAATTTGATTATGTGCATTTTGATAGAAGCCAAAATGATAGGGATATTTTAACATTAGACTGATTTAAACTGAGTTCCACAAAATCTTAGACTTCACAATCCAGGAATGTTCTTCCTTGATGTAAGGATTTACTTCATTTGTGTCTCTTGTGTATCATTTTCATTTTTTAAAGGACCATGGTAATAAAAGAGATCAGGAGTCAGTCTGTCACAGAATGGAAATGTGGGATTAAGGGCATAGGGTCTGCTTTCAGTGAAGTGTGGAGCATGCATTTGGACTGTGAGGATGAGAGGAGCAAGGAGGATTGTCCAGTATTTATGCATTGGCAGGAATGTACTGTGAGATTATAGTTTGTCTTGTCTAAACTCTGCTTTCAGACAAATTGGTGAGTTTTCTGTAGCACAACCCGTGTCAGTGCAAACAGCCTGTTGATCCTTCTCTTCAAACTTTATAATGGCCACTGCACTGAAAATACTCAGCATAGGGCTTTTTGTCTCCTTTTTAATATGGGGGGAAAAACACCACCAAAACTCAAGAGGACTTGATGATAAACACTGACCCCTTCCCAGACTCTCTTAGGCTCTTCTTCTGAACAAAATGATGTCTTCTTACCTGCACCAAACTGCTGCAGGTGGATTGTACTGTGCAGAAAAAATGCAAAGCAAGCTTAATGTTTGAATTCAAAAGGCAGGTTGCATGATTTTACTTGGTGTGCAATACCCCAAAACCTCCGGTACCTCTGGTGGGCATGGTGGTATAAAAGTACTCAATTTGGAAAACCTTGCCAGCCATGTTCACTTGAGCTGATGGTATCACTATAATTATTACACTGGCAAGTTAATACCAAAATAATGCCAGGTATTTCAGTTTTGTATTTATCAGGAAACTAGTATAAACGTTTTATGAATTTTTTTTGCCAGTCTCTTCCAGCTCTGCAGGAAGCACCAAAGCACCAAGAAACAGAAGTCTAACTTTTATATGTATGGACTCTATGTCTCTGAAAGAACCATTTTGGTATGGAATGGAGAGGCTAACAGCTCATTGCTGTCTAGGCTCCAGATTTTATTTGGTCTTGATAAGCCCTGGAATTTTGGAAAAATATGTGTTCCACTGGTCTTTGAGGAGTTTCTTGTTCCATTTCACTGACATTTTTTCTGGAATCATGAACTCAATTTTCGTTTGGTTTCTTACAGCACAGCTACAGCTCTGTCTGTCAGTGACAAAGCATTTTTAATGATATTTTCTCAATTTTGTAACCAGGAATCTTGGCCTCCCAGACATGAAAACAAACCAGTAAGCAGTAACATGTGAGAGCTGAAATCAAGCAGGCGATGCTATTATATCAAGGTATGGTAAGAGCCATTGTGCTGTAACACAGGAAAGGTCAGCTTGGGTGCCAATAGGGAGCTACTGGTGTTTGCAGACTAGCTAAGTTTGGCTTAGCAACTAAATCAGTGATAGAGTGCCCTAGGAGGGCTTTATTATACCGAGGGTAATTTTTGCTCATGAAACTTCATGAGATAAGAGTCACTGAAGTCACAAGTCAGCAGTGAGAACAATGACACTCATTGATTATAAGCCAGCCAGGGTGAGGGGGATACTTGTCTCCCCAGGGCAGTGCTCCTTCAGAGGCTTGGATAAGTTTTATCTTGGTGTTGCTTCTCTGAATGGCTCCACTTGGTTTACATTGGTTTTAAGTGAGAGTGTAAACAAGTTTGCAGTGTTTAGTTCATAGCACTTTGTGCATTACCCTTTGGAAGTGGTTTCTGAGGTCTTCCCCAGGACTGTGTGAGCATGAGGTAGGATCCTTAAATTTTCAAGTAACAATTGTGATTTGCCCTGGCTGTAATCACCTCCACCCTGTGTTTCAGTCACAGAACATAGCTTTACAGAGCCTGTAAATGGTGTTCCTTAATTGCCTATGAGCAATAAAAGGAACTCTTACACTCACCAGATTTTCTTAAAAAAATGAGTGTTAATATTAAGCTGTCTATTATGGTTAAAACGAGGCAGCCTTGTTTTGTAGGGAGTGAGAGCTGGGGACCAAACCAGTTGCAGTCTGATCAACTTGCTGTGTGACTTGGGTCTTCATACTTTCAGAGCATGTTAAAAGGAGGATTATGTATCTTACACTTAATTGTCTATAGTTTAGGAAGAATTTTGCATACAGAGAGCTGGTGGATGTAGATGTTTAAGTTGGTACCTTGTTGAGCATGAGGCCTGTTGTCCTGCTTCCTGGAGGGAGGACTTTGCTGTTAATCTGAAGCCATGTATCATGCAGCTTCAGTTCACCAGAAAAATGAGATCTTTTTCTTTTCTTTACGCACCCTTGCAAAAGGAGGAGGAGGAGCAGGAGAGGAGTTGGGACAATAAAACAGTTTGCAGTGGTTTCCACTAGCTGCCTACAGGAGGGAGGATCTCTTCAGGCTCTCACTCCCTGCTGCCTGGGAGTGGAGGAGTGGGAAGCAGAGGGTGGTGTGCTGACTGCAGCCCCATGAAAGACTGCTCTGAGCTCCTGCTGCTCTCTCCTCCCAGGCCTTTTGCCTCCATGGTGTGTTGTCTGTGTGGTAACAGGCAGCAGATATTAGAGCTGGAGGTGCTGGCAGAGGCAGCAGCCTCGATCAAACTGGCCTTGCTCAGAGCGGGGCTAATGTTGTAGATGTTCCTTCTGCCCAGGCTGGGGAGGAGAAATGGGGAGGGACCTACTATGCCAAAGGAGTGGTGCAGGAGGTAGGTCCTGTGTACTCCTAAGACAGCAAAGGGAGCAAGGGCTCACAAGCTTGGGTGCCATTGCAGCCAGGCATCTGCTCCTCTTCAGAAGAGGGAGTGGACTCCCACCACCTAGTGGGGGCATCAGTCCAGTTTTGACCATTGGAATTTAAGTCACGGCTGTATTTATTTACTTCCTGCTTTAGTTCATCTTTCTTTGCCTATGCTTTGCACTCTGCTGGAGGCATGATTCAGTCCTGGGCTGGGAAGACTGGGCTATGGGATGTTGGAAAATAAAATGGGAAGTGGTGAAAGGTGGTAGATAAAAAACAAGGAGACTTTCCAACAGGGTAAGGGAAAAGACATCTGGATTAAAAAAAAAAACAAAACAAAACAAAACAAAAAAAAAACCAAAAAAAACTAACAAAAAAAAAAAGGAGAAATAAATTTTTAAATCGTGATAGAAGGTAAGATACCCAAAACAAAGCTAAAAATAAGTGTTAAACAACTAGGAGAAAGAGATCAAGTGGGTGGAGGAAGACAGACATAAGCTTAAAATGAAAAGAAAGAAGAATGAATGCCTGAGCATTTTTTGGGAAAGGACATCTGTGGTAAATCAAAAGCTAAATAGAAAAGACAATAGGGTAGCAGAACTAGGATAGAGAGAAACAAACAGAAAATCACCAAGTAGAGAAAAAAATGCAACAGAGATCCATGTCTGAAAAAAGAAGACATTTTAATGACAAACCAACATACTGTTGCTTTAACATACTGAACCCCAGTTTCTAGCCCTGCTTCTAAAACTCTTGAGTTTCCTTCTGATTAATGAAGTAATTCAATACTGTGTGTGGAAAAGGGAGATGGCATTTTTACACCTATAGAAAGAGTGATGTCACATGTTTTGGTTAGGATGGTGAGAGTTAGAAAAACAGTCTGTTATGGGTGTTTTTAAGTTAGAGGAGATGGTGAGATCACAGCTTGAGCTGAAATCCAGACATTCTGCTGAAACAACCTTGTGCATAAGAATTGGCCTGTATAATTTTTTTTTCCTTAAGAAAGCCAAACAAGCCTGAAACAAAAATAACTTCTCCCACAGTTTGGTGTCAATCTTCAGTCAGGCCCCAAGTGATGATTTTCACAACAGGAAACCTCAGTTTGAAAGTATTTTGAGAGTCACCAGTGTTCTCATTATTTTAAGTCTACAAGTGATGAGTGGTGAAGTATCTAGTGGTAAACATGGAAGTAGAGTGGTATTTACAAAACCAGCATAAATCAACTGGCATTGGCTTCTTGGTGGCACAGTTCCTGGTAGAATTGCCCAGGGGAGGAT
This sequence comes from Cinclus cinclus, assembly GCF_963662255.1. Taxonomy (NCBI): domain Eukaryota; kingdom Metazoa; phylum Chordata; class Aves; order Passeriformes; family Cinclidae; genus Cinclus; species Cinclus cinclus. The sequence goes on from NC_085046.1 coordinate 52,825,253, forward strand.
GACAGGAGTTGTTACTGGTGCAGGAGATAAGGCTGCATAAGTGGGAGAGAAGGAAAAACAACACAAGAAGTTGCTGAATTTGCCAGAATTTGGAACTGGAATTCTGCCCTCAAGATATGCCAACATACACAAAACACAGAAAAATCTGTGAAACACATCATGTCAGTAGTTGTGCATACTGGCACTGCAGTTCTCCATAGACACATGATGGTGATGTTTGCAAGCTGTAAGCATTCAAACTTGGTTTAGAAATGAGTCTGAAAGAGATTTTATTATTGCAAAGTTTGCAGTAAGCAAACAGTATATTGGTGTTTTGTGTTCGGTTATTGATCATGTGTATGCCCAAAGAAAGCTGTTCCTGTTTTTGTAAGTGTTTACTTCAATGCCAAATGTCGATCTAAAGAAAAGTGAATTTCTTAAATAAAGTTCTGCCAGGGTTTGTTAGTCTTTGATTAGTCTTGTGTGTACTGGTCAGCAATGCTGAAGAATTGTTCTCATGACTGTGAAGGGGCTACATTCTCACAGGTGATCTGGATGCCACAAAGTGCGGCAAAAAGTTTGACAGAATATGTTCAAAGATGCAAAGAGAGATTATTTCATAGTTGTCATTTCCCTCACCTATACTCTGCCTGCTGCTACATTTTCATTGTCATTTATTTTGATGTACTAACTGGTTGCTGTTTTCCAGATAAAGCTGAGGGGGCAGTTGTTAATTCCTGTCCCAAAAGTGTCCTGCCTGTAAGAATTGGGAAAAGCTAACAGAAATATGCCCAACATAAAATAATTGTTTCCTTGAAGCCCAGGTGCAGGTGTCGAGCAGTTTTTCTCTCTCATTCTGCAGCCATCCTGGAGGCTGGTTTGAGCTAAGTCAGCAGAAAAGTTGTTAGTTCTGAAGATCTCAGGGAGGAATGTGACCTGTTGAACAGGTCATCTTAATGATACATCAGTATGGCAGGTGTTGTCTGCAGTTGCAGCAATGTTGACCAGCACTACAAAGAGCTCTGTGAAAGCTGAAATGACTGAACTGAGCACTGCTGGGCAGGGCTGGTGCTCCTGAGTGCCTTCTGTGTAGAACTGGAAGCAGGGATGTGTTCCATGTGGTTTATAAACAGAAATGATATAATACAAATGTGTTACTCTTCATCAGCTGTTACCACCAGATTCCTTGAATGTAATGATGAGCACAGTATAATTAAGTAAAATGTGCATATGTCTAAATGTGTTCTATTCTGTGGTATAAAGCTGCAAGAGAATATCCTCTCTGATTTGTGTTGTCACATTTCTAGGAATAATACAACCTTGCTGTATAAGGTCAGTCCTTAGTCTGATACTCAGAAGAAAACATGAAAACAGTTTCTTCAGACTGAAATTTGAGTGTTTTTGGAGAGCTTATGTTGTAGTGTTTGGGATAGTTTCAGAGACAGGAGAGTGTTTCCTCTTTCAGCTTGCCGAGGTTGAGCAAAACCCAGGAAATAAAAGAAAACCCCATTCTCTTTATATTTTAAATTTTTCCTACAGCTACCATCTGCAGTCTGGATGATAAGAAAGTGGGGAAGAACAGTCTTAGGTTTTCGTCACAAAAAGGGGAATAATGATTTGTGAAACACTATGAGATACTAGTGAGGATTTGATAAGCTGCTTGTGCTTGTTAGCATACCTTTGGGAGGCCAGTAAGGTGAAGATTTCCATGGAATCCATTGGAATCCTTTAACATATTTAATAATATTTTGCTAACTTGTGTAGACAGGATAACATTTATCATTTGTATTGTGTGTGCTGCATATCAGTACTCATAACATTGTAATATAGATTCTGATGATTTTCCCATGCTGAAGTCTGTAAAAGATTTGGTGTATTCACCCTCCACTGTGAATCTCTAATGGTCTGGAGAAAGTTATACCTCTGTGTGTGTGTGTGTGTGTGTGTGTGATAACTTTCAGTATGACTTGTTGCCTGTGTTTAAATGCACGGGTCCATATGTATTTTGTTAGTCCATACTGGATTATTTCCAGGAAATTCTGATGCACCACTGCTGACCTGCTGACCAGCTCTGTCTGTGCTGTTGCTCTGCTGACTGGTCACATAACAATGGCTCCTTGCTTTCTTGAAGCTGCTGAAATACATTAGGCACGGTTAGAAGGTGCATGTAGTTACTCTTTTTGGACAGGTAATTTCTGTAGCTGCTGTCAGTATATGCGATGTAAATATTAAAAATGTTAGATTCTAAGCCAGTCTATTGACTAAGTTCTGAGCAACCTCATAAGAAGTTTGAGGCACCCTGCTCTATTTCCTTTTTACTTGACTGATTTCTGGGGATGTGAACACTTTGGGGATTTTTTAATACTCTGTGGCAACTCTCTGGTCTGGATAAATCAAATGTACATTCTTTGGCTGTCACCTAGATGGTGCTTACTGTGTAAAACACAAGACTTGCTGAAAACTTTCTCTTCTAAAGGAGCAGACTGCGCATTTTGTCATTACCCAAGAAGGTGGGAAAATTCTGTTAGTGGAAGAACAACAGCACAGATGTTAAATGAAGAGGTATAATATTGAACAGAAAGATTCGTGTTTTCTTTGTGTTTTTCAATGTTTAAGATGTTTTTTTCAAATGAAGGTATTACTGGATGATGCTGTTTTACCTTGGCATATGTTAATAGCTGCCCTGAACCCACTTATGCTCCTGTGCAAGAAGAGATTTAATGGTGCATAATCAACTTTTGCCAGATGCTTAACAGTGCAAAGCCTTTAACAATTTGTACAAGAAAGGCATAAAACAAAGCATTTGGATTTTGGATACAACAACTCCATCTGACTTGATAAAAATTGATGCAAGAGTGGTTGGCACTTAATGTAGGCTCCTCTTAGCTAATATTGACCGTGTATATCAGGCTAGTATGTGTCAGAGAAACATACAAATTCACACAGTGTAATTACTGATCATAAATGGAGTAAACACTGAGTAAACAGCATCACACTGAGTAAACACTGTTCATTTGGACTGAGGGGTTTTCTTTGGTTATTATCTTGCTGAAGGTGTGGGACTTAGTTCAACAAAAATTTTCACTGCCACGACTGAGAGGAAGATTTTTCAACCACATGGACTCTTTAAGTTTGAAGATGATGAGTGTTTTGGGTGTGGTTGTGACAAACTGCAGCTGCTGGAGTGTACTTCCAGCTCTATCACTGATATCATCATCTCTCTGCCTTGGTGCACATGGTTCCAAATCTTGGAACCCTGGGCTCCGGGAACTTGCTGGTGTTGCTAATGTCCTTCGAGGGTGTCACTGGAGCTGACTGTCAGTCTTACTGGGAATTTCTAGAGCCTTGCAGAATGAGGTGCTGTTGTTTGATGGATCCTCATTACTGAGACTTTGCTGTAGAAAGGATGGATCTTTTTTCTCTCACCATCAAAGTGAACTTGAATAATATGTGAACTTCCTGTATCCATAGCCAGGTGATTTATTGTCCTGAAAATCTAGTCCTGATGGCTGCTATAATGGACTGAAATCATATTCTCTAGTTTGCTATTTTGTGTTTCTGTTCATGCTGGCAATTTAAAGGACATAGAGGAGAAAGAAGGGGGAGTTCATGGAGTAGTATCAGTTAAAACTCTTCCTCAGTATGTGATGGTTGTGATGGTTGAGGTATTGCAGTATCATGAGTGGGAGTATATATAGCCTAGCCTAGCTGTGGTTTCTTGCTTATTGGCAAGCTTCAGGAATCCAAGGAGTATTTTGACTTTTTTCCTTGTTGCTCAGTTTTATTCACAAGAATCTTATATTCTTGACATTACTCCTCATACTTCAAAGAAGAAACGCTTCAAAGTCATGTCCTTCTGTATACCACGACACTAAACTTGTTCTTCCTTTAGCCTCAAATTTTGTCTTTTTGATTCCAAGAAATGATCATCTGTACTAATGAGGGATAACTGTAACCTACCCCCTGCCTTGCTAAGTTACAACTTCTTACTGGGAAGAGTTTATAAGTAATGATGTGATTGGATCCTGAGAGCTAATGAAGGCCAGCAGCATGAGACCTACTGTTTTCTGTTACTGGCCAGTCATGGCTTTATTTCAATGGGCTGCTGTAACCATCCTTCTATGTGTGATTTGGGCAGTTTCTCGCAGTGAGACATTCCAGTGCGTGTTGTCACTGGTTTGCTTGCACTCTGCCTCCTTCAAGAGGCCTCGAGAAACCTTGGGGGTAGATGGCCAGATACTTTTAGAAATGAATTCAAGAAAAGCACTAGTGGTTTCGCCAGGGCCCTTCCAAATGGTGTATAGACACAGCTCAGCTGCTCTTCTTGCCGCTGTATACTTGTGAGTGGTCATCTATATTGAAAGAAATGCTTATTTTATGGACAAGACCCCTGACTTAAAGGCTGTAAGTCAAATGTCAACAGAGATAACATCTGTGATACACAGTTGCATGCAAACCTGCTAAGACAGTAGCCTTTTTTATGTGTATTGATTCTGAGAGGGAAGAAACCTTGTTTTTTTGGTGTTTCTGTCAAGAGATCCTTGGTACACATGAATAAAAAAGGATACTGTTGTGATGCTTCTGTGTGTAGTCATGTCTGGGCAGTATGACCATGGGAAGAGAAGGTATGGACAAAGGTTGAAACAATGCACTTCATGCTTTTAATTTGGGGGGATGGATGGATGGATGGATGGATGGATGGATGGATGGATGGACAAATGAAAAAGGCTGTTAATGAGAAAGCTTCTGACTTGTCATTATTTAGTATGTGTCTTTTGCTGGGAAAGTTGGATACTTCAGAGAAAATCATTGTGACTGGCATAGTAGCAACTGTGGAAATACCAGAGTGAGAGGCTTTCAGGGTACGGTGCTTTCCAGAGTACAGTATTGATGCCAAGCTGTGATAGCAAAGATCTGTTAAAATGTTAAGATTAGATAAATGACTGCTGTCTGTAGCCCCACAGTACAGCCTCTTCTTGCCATGCAGTTAGCAGAGCCCAATTAATATCAAATAAGTAGTCTGTCAGACTACTGGGTAGATACATCAGATCTTTTTGTTCAAAATTACTGGCTTGTAGTTGTTTTGGCCGTTTCCAAGCTCGTTGCACTGCACAGTTGTCACCAAGATAATGCTGGATGCCATCACTGTGGCATATTTTTCTGTTGTGTCTATAGTTTTTGAAGTTCATTTACAGAGCATTTAAACATCTCCTTTATAGACTTGTCTTCCCCAGTACCCTTTTTGTCTTCCACTACAGACTGGTATTGCTGCTGGAAGTTAGTACCATGTCCAGAGCTGAGTAGCCCATGGGATTAAGCTAGGATTTCCTCTTTGCTGTGCATCACCCCACCCCCAGTGCTCTGTTTTCATACAGCAGAGAGCTTTTTTTTTGCCTGTATTTGCATAAGCTGCCTCCAGATCCTGTTATCTCTCTACATCTCAGTTATGCTCTCATTTGCTATTGGGTTTCTGCCAGCTGGTTTATCCTTAATATTAGCGAGATGTAGTCTCTGAATCAGTTTTTACACATTTTACTATGCAGATTCCTTGATTTATTTTTTACCACCCTCTGGGTGCAAAATGGACAAACAGCATTACTAGCAATCTGGACTAGCAATCCATTTACATGTACAGTCAAATTCTCTCCTCTATTTGATACCAAACTGATAAAGTTGGGAGGGAGATTAAATACATTGGAGCCAGTTGCTGGAGCTGGTGGACAGTGCTCTGTTATGTTGGAAGCCTGAAGCATGAAAACCTGCAATATTTCAGTTGTTAGCTTTACTTAAAATTGCTATCAACTTTTCTTTCTGAGTGACTGTATTGCCTTCAGGATGGCAGAGGAAGGGTTGATAGGGCAGTGGGAAGGAATTATCTGTTCCTGTGCTAGCGTTTTATATTTTACTCAGCAGTGACTTTTTTGTTAAAGAAAAAAGGCAAGTATGAAAGGGGTGGCGTATAAAAGAAAAAAGTGGAATAAGGAGAAAGGTGGGAAAGTAAGCTTGGAGGGGAAGAGGTAATGTAGGTATTCTTGTCAAGTTAAATTCAGTTTTGTTTAAGTACTTTTGTGCTAGACACAGAGCTTCTCAAATGCTAGCTGTGTAAAAAATGAATAAATTTTTAAGTAAGGCAGTGTTTTTACCTGTTAGCTCTTACAAAGCCATTTAGCTTATGCATATGGTCAGAGAAATTATTTCCTGTTTAGAATACCCATGTTCAATCTACATTAAAAACAAGATAGGTTTTACTGTTGTTAGTTCTCCTACAAGCCTTGATATGTTTACTAACAGGAAGAAATGTAGGTCTGTTTTAAAGAAAAAATAGATGCAAGCCATATGTACTGTACACAGAAAGAAACATCTAAAATCTGGTTTGAGTAAAGAACTGTTCTCTGATCTCTTTGTAGAGCTGTAAGGGAGAACTATTTTTTGTTAACAATTCCTTTGCTTCAGTTTTGTTCTGTGGTTGATTTTCTCTCCAGTTTGGTTAGCTGTTAAGTGATGGTAACAATGTTTTAAAAGTCATTATCCCTCAGTGGTAAATATAGCCTCTCCCAAGTTGAAAATTAAGCATTTTGACCGTGCAAGTTAAAATTCAAAAGATAAAATCTAAGTGTATACCAGCTAAGCACAAATACTTGAGAATTTTTCTTGAACTTCTAAGGCTACCCTTAGCCTTATTTACAAACACCCACACTTATAACAATTCTTGGATGATTTTGTATCCCAGCAGGGGTTGCTTCAAAGTTGTCTTAAGCTCTGCAAGTAAAGCAATCTATAGTTTTTTTCCTCTTATTTCTACCCTCGTTTGTCCAGCATGGAGATTGTCCTGGCTGTGTAAGAAGAAAGACGAGATGTGATTTAATTACTCCACAGCTTTATTAACTCATCTGGGAACACTGACAATTAACTGTCCTGTATAGTTCATCAATCTTCACTGGAATCTGGATTTTTTTTTTTTTTTAAACAGGTCTTCTCATCAAGATAGGGTACATGTGCTTTTTCTTTTCCATTTGATCAGACCAATGATACCAGACAGCTCTCTCCAACTCAAGTGATATTTCCCAAAATTGTTACTGGAAGTAACAGTGACGGAGGTAGAGGGAAATAGTTGAAAGTTCTCAGTCTCTTATGTCCAGGCAAGCTACCTCTGCAGTGGTAAGAAAAGGCACATTCAAATGAAAATTCAAAGGGAAGGGTGAATATTCTGAGTATTGCACTCAAGAAATTACTTTGTAAAACATTAGTAATGCCAGTTAGACATGGGAAAATTTCTTGTACTTCCTTTGTACTTCCAACATGACTGAGACCTCACCATGTTTTACACTGAATGAACAGTACACCTTTTTTTTTTTTTTTTGCAATGGCAAAAAACCATATATTTTTTGGGTAACTGATTTTTAAATATGGAGTCTCCAGTAGTTCTCTGAGAAACTCAAATTGTGTAGCCTGAAAAAAAACAAAACATATTTGTGGTGCTTTTGAAGTACCCATTCTGAGAGGTCTCACTTTACTCATTTGTGGATATATGTCTGATAACAGACAGTTCCTGCTGTGGAGAGTTTACAGTCTAAAGAGCCAAAACAGATACAGACAGAGAGACAAAAGTCACATAAGTACCAGCTGCACAACATTTGTGGAGATCCAGGTCCCTTGCATCTCCAGTCTTCTATGTAGGCACAGACTAGTACCAGTTGTTCAGTAGGACATACGTGTTTTGGAAATTCAGTTGCTAAACACATTACAGGTCAGCAAATCATGACTGCAATTGCTTAGTGATGATAAAGTCCATATAGTTTTGAAACTGAAAATTTCTGAATGATTCACTGATGGAAATGGTCTTATCAGCACTCAATACCTTTGTAGCTCAGGCAGTCAGATGTCTGTAGTGAGGCATCTCTGAAGTGTGACATCTGACCCAGGGAACTGATTTTGGAATGGGTTCATCTACCTATCTCATAAATCACCTATTGTAGTCTTACAGATTATAAAGCTGAAAGTGCTTGGTGTTTTCCAGTAGGCTTTAGAAGAATACATCTTACCTTTATTACAAAATGGTAGACTGCATATTTGATTAAACCAACCAATCAAGATGAGTCATATTGTTTGGTTGCTGTTTCAGTGCTGATGTTCCAGTTATTGTTTGGTTGCTGTTTCAGTGCTGATGTTCCAATTTTGGTGCTGTTTGGCCTGGCTTCCTTATGTAATCAGTGAGAGAAGGTGATCAGGTCTGTCCTAAAAAACTTCATGTATCACTGGGACTTCAGTTTTTCCAGTAAAGATCAGATGAATCATTTGAAAGTGAGAATTATTCACTGTTCAAATTCTTCTGCAGTATTTGGTTGTTGTAATGAAATAGAGAATGAAATTTGTTAGCTTCTGTTTGACTACTTGTTATTTAAAGGTTAAATCAGACCAAACAGTTGCAGAAGTAAATTGGATATTGAAGGCAGATATTATTATTATTATCATTATTACTGGATGGCAAAATAGTACCTTCTATAGAAAACTGAAAAAACAGTTTGCATTCCCCATATTTCTAAATGTTGAATAGTAGATCTGTCTTATCTTTCTGAAAAGTAAATGTCTAACTGGGTGATTTGTAGTCAGTGATGTACATTCAAAGGATGAGTCCTTCCATTTTGAGATAGGCTGAATCACAGTCCAGAGGCATCATTTCTCAGCCAACAATAGAAGGAGCCTAGACAACAAGAGTACATCAGAGTTAGGTGAGATGGAGCCTACTTTATGACTCTCATTGTATGAAATGGCATTTCTCATCTTCCATACATTTAACTGCAGCTGTGAGAGTTGCAGAGATAATTGTTCCTCGGTTATTATATTTCTTCTTCCTGCTAAGCATGTAAATGGACCTTAGGACTATGTTTTTCTTCTATCACTATTATGAGCCAGCTGCATCAAAGAAAAGGCAATGCTAGCAATGTAAAGGGATCAGCGAGAGGAAACTGAAGATGATCATACAGGATTGCTGTTCTGAATATCATGTGAAGGACACCTCCACCAGTTTTCCTGTGCTAGTCCAGGGTTTGATATTGAGAATGGTGAGGGAAGGTTTCTGTTTTGTTGAGTGTGTGTTGGAGAGTGGGAGCCCTGTCAGAAGGGAGAAAAGGGGTAAGAGAGAAAAGATCCCATAAAAAGAAGCTGAAGAAAGGAACCCAAGCTCAGTGTACTGAGATTGGTCAGAGAACCTAGAGGGAGAGACAGGGAATCATCAGAAATGGGGCACAATGACTGGCATGTATGACTACTGAAGATTAACAAAAAGACATATTGAGAGAGAAGATGGGAACAACTGAGCAAGGAGATTCTTTCCACAGGGAGTAGGACAAATAGCTTAGATTTCATGGCTAATAGATACTGGTTAAAGAAAATGGGTCTGAGATGAGAGGTTTGTGGAGTGCTGTGTTGGAATAGCAATTAGGTCTGGGAGGAAGAGATAGTAGTGGGGAAGATGAAGCATTTTCAAAATTACAAGGAGAAAGATGGAACGGAAAATATACATTTTAGTGGAACAAGCAGCAAGTTTGTTCTCACTAAAGCAAATTTCCTCTTTAAAGCTTGGGGTGGGATTCTACATGCAAAATTTCCTCTTATCAGCAACTGTCTGTGAACCCTTGATATGCTGTCTGTCATCTTCTGCCCTGAATGTCTTGGGAAATGATAATTTTCTGAGGTTACAAGGTGTTTTGTTTGCTTTCACAGGGTCAGTGGGTTGAATTAAATCACCCATTTCTTATAGCTGCCATATTCATCTTCCCATTTGCTCTTTCCTTTGTTGCTTTTTTATATTATGAAGCTACATGCAAGTCATTAAATAAAGAAATATTATTTATATCACAAAATCAGGAACGCCAACATAGAATTCTCTGTGCCTGTCCATTATACTGTAGTCTTTAATGATATGATCACATGCATTCATCCCTTTCTTGTGTGGTGACCTGAAGAAACAGACATGCAGCTGTAATATTTCTCTATCTCTCCCCCACTTTCTACTTTTATAATAAATCTGTCAACCCCTTGGCCAACGTTTACATCATTGACAGTGAGGTGGAGGTCTTAGTGATAAAAATTTCTGTATTTCATTAAAATACATAATGAGGAAGACAAAATACCTCTCTGCTACCATAGAAGGAGATTTTACAGACTGAACTCATATTTAGATAAAAAAACACCCTCCTAGGAGAGCATCTTTTTATAAATGTCCCTGGAAATGAGGAATTCTACAGTTACAACTCCCACTTTTTTATATAGTTTAACCACAAAAGTGAAAATATGTAGGAATTTTTGCAGTGTCATTAATTACATTGAACCTAGAGCTCTTACTACTTGGAGCAACTCAACATCACCAATATAGAAAGTTTTTGTTTCTTGGTATGTGATTTGCATCTGTTTTTCAGAAAGGCAAGCATGTGTGCATGCTAACAAATACAGTTACAAATATTGCTTGAAAACATAAACTATGTAAAGTAGATTTGATGCTAAATATTATGAAAATGGGTTCTCAGCTCTCTCTAGACTATGCATGTACAGCTAGGGACACTAAGTTTATAGTCTCTGTTGGTAATGGACAAGACCATCTCTTCATCTTGCAAGAACTGTTGTAAAAAGCATTTTCATACTAGTAATGAAGCACTTGGATATTGCATTGAGTACCAGAGAAATCCAGGAGTAAATTAATAATCCATCTGCAGAGCTGGGCTTCAATGAAGCCAGTACATGGAGCAGAGGGGCCATATGTTGAAGTCCAGGATGACAACCAGGTATTGCTAAACTGTTCATGAAACAGACACTGTCCACCTTGTGGGTGGTGCTGGATGAAGTTGGGGTCTTGCAGAGAAAAATGGCATGTTACTTCGTTGTCATGAAGCTGAAGGTAGTTACACATGTGGTGCTGCCCAGGCAACCATAACTTTGTCATGCCTTTCACTTGTGGGCTTGACTATCCTTTTTCTTGTTTTATTATTCATGTTCCAACAGTTCTGTGTGTGCAGAGATGTGTAATGCTTCATAAACAGTGCATGATAATTCTGTTTTACACTTGTGTCAAAAATGCATACCTACTCTCAAGTCCTTACAGGTAAAACATTACAGTTTGAGATGAGGGAAGATAAATTAATGACCTACTGTTACAAAGCATGTAGTTCCAGTGGTATAAAGGACTTCTGTGGTCCTCAGATGAATAGCTGCGGGACAGAGACCTAAGTGATTAAGTAGTGGTGGTTGATTTTTCTCTATCCCTCTGTTCAGTGATATTGTTGACACTGTGTTCTGTTGCTTAATGATTTAGAAACCTGCTTGCATGCCACTAAAATTTTAATTACTGACTTCTCAGTAATGAGACAACTTGATGGACCATGGGTATTTTATTGGTTTAAGGTGCAATTTGTTCCCAGCTTCCTTTGGGCCTGCTCCCCTCCATTTCTTCCTGCTTCCGCTGCAGAGAGGTCTTGTTGAGAAGTTGAGAAGAAAGCTCTTTTGCCAGTGAACCCAGCTTCTGATAAACACATCTGGTATTTCTGCAGCCATGCTCCTGGTCTATGAAGATGACAATGATCACTCTTGGGCCACGCTTTTACTTACTGTTCTTCATCAAGACTGTGTGTGTATAGTTTTTCAGTTTGTGATGAAATTTGTGGTGAGCTTGGCAAAACAGACTCTATAGTTGGTCTCCATCTTCATGCTGCATATAGTTTCATGGGTGGTTGGTAACCTGCTGGGTAAATGAAAGTATTTCTGAGCATTCTATTCCTCAGTGATTGAGGGGGATTGTGTAAAACAAGTGCTTAGTCCTCAAGAGAGTACTTAATAACTTGCAAGCACTGTGCATGTTTGAATCATCCTATACTGCTAAAGCCTACAGAGACTCATGTGATTCTGTTGCACTCTGGTGCTTTTTTTTTTTTTTTGTAAGATTTGTCCTGGCAACTTGCTTCAGATCACATCCCTAATCAGCAGGTCTGCTCAAAATGCAAAGCTGCTTGGAGTAGAAATGGACCTTCCTGGGAATTGCCTCCAGGGCATGGCTTTCTGTCTTGATTCTCTGGTGTCTGGTAAGATGCTGGATCTGATCAAAGTTGTTTTTTTTTGTTGTTGTTTTTTTTTTTCCTGGTGGAATGCTTGTTTACACCTTGCTCCTTAATGCTTTCTGTATGATGTAGAAAAATTACTCCGCAAACTTGATGTTAGAGGGTTGGTAATACAGCATCTCTTCCACCCAGATGCTGCCTCTTTATTGGTAGAAATCTAGTATAGAAACTCTTGCCTCAGACAGAAATGATTTAATCCAATCAATGAGTTTCAAAGGTATGTAGAATAGATACCAAACTCCTTTTTGCCTTCCCTTGATATTATTCAGTCTTGTTTCCCTCAGAAATGAGGCAAAAGAATGTTGTATTATGGGAGGAGAGCCATCCCTCTGACTACAGTTATGCAGTACATTATGTTGCATCACAGCACGCATCCTAGCATCCTGGTTTTTGTCTCGTTAACATAAAACATTAATAGGGTACCAAAAATGCTGGGAATCAAAACTTCAGCTTTTTCTTTCCTCTCTTATTTCCATTTATCCTGAAGTTTATACTTGCAACTGAAGATGCATATGCTATATGCATATACATATATGCTATATGTTCATATATGCTGTATGTTCAAGCCATGATGTGTTGTCCTGGCTGATGTTTTATTGCATATTATGAGTTAACATATTCTGAGAGTCTTGTATAGATTTAAGTATGAACTAAGCTAGTGAATTACAGCACAAGGATAATTTAAAATTCAAAGTGTTGTACAGCTATCTACCTGCATTTTTTGCACTGCCCTTTCTGTAAGTCACCTGCTTGACTGAGTGTCTTCACTGGCCTTTTCTAAGATCCTGTCCTTAAATTCTGGCACAGACTCATTTGAATGCAAGTTATGAAGACGGTGTTGGAATGGTCTTCAAAAAGGAGGAGTATGTGTGACTGCTGATGAAAACCCAGATTTTTGTGGGAAATAGTGAAGGTTAGGAGATCATAAACATCTTTTTATACTTAAATTCTTTGATGAGAAAATTTGAATCCTCTGGGATATGCAGGCCATAAGAGTGATATATATGATAACCGATGGAATGGAGGGGGAGGATGGGGGAATACAGGTGAGATAATAAACAAATATTAATCTGTTACTGACATCTATTTACATAATTTATTTATGCACTTGTATATTCTTTTTTTAAAATGTAAATTATGATATCCAGTAACTTTTATGTAAACCAAAGGGCAGGTTTCTTATGCAGTCCATGATGTGATCCAATGCACAGAAATCACTCTGAATGGAAATGTTAAATTTTTTAAAATGTATTGAAGGGAAAGAAAGAAATAGAAAACTTCATGTGTTAAGAAATGTGGACAGATAAGTGGTGAAAATGCCAAGAAGTGAATTTGGATTCCTGCTGCTTTCTTGATTGGCAGGTAGTTGTAAAAACATACAGGGGTACTGTGCTTTGAAAAGTTGGTGAGCAAATGCAGGCCACGGCACAGAGATCAGTTCAGCTGTTTCTGAAATTATATAGACACCCCTGATTTGTGCCAGTTAGATTGCTGGTTCAAGGCTTTGGTTAATATCAAAAGTAGTGCATATACTTTGATGTTAACACTCTTTAATGTCCAAGTTTACATCTTTGTTTCCATGATTTTTGAAGATAAGATCCGAAAGAGAGGGAAGTGTGTAGTTCAGTGCAGCTGACAGTGGTAACCTTACTGCTCTGGAAAAGGATTTTTTTCTAGTCTTTAGAAAGGAGTTGCAAAAAGCAACCCCAATATGTATTCTACTGTGAGAGGGCTGTGGACTGTCAGTCTTTTTGCCATGAAAAAAACCATGATTTCTGATGGGAATTTCTTCATTAATGCTAGCTGGTTTTGATGTTACTTCTCCAGTGCATCTGAAATGGTTAATTGAATTTTACAGGACAAATGTGTTAAATGTCATATCCTCTGCAAGGAGGATGTGCTAATACAACAAAAGATTGTGGCACAGTTGACAACATAGTAATGTATAACTGTAGAAGTACCTGGAGGTATCTAGACTAGAAGTTGTCCTCTAGCTTTCATGTTAACAAGACTTGTGGTAAAACTGGTATGAACAGTGAGATTAGCATTATTCTTAATTTGGTGAAATTGACAGTATGATGCAGGATTTATCTGTGTTGTGGTTCCAAAAGGCTATGGTTTATAAAGGAAAAAAATGAATTCTTGTTGGTGCCATCAAGATGGAACTTCTGTCCTGCACTGGGGAAGAAAGAACATAGCTACTGTTTGGAGAAGAAAATTCTTTGGCTATTTAGCAACCTGGTGAGATCCTGGTAAATCAGGTGTACTTATTCAATAATTTGGGATGTTTATGAAAACCCATGATTCAGCACTTATGGTAGCTGTTATGAAGAGGGTGAAGCACAGTGTTTTGGATGTCATTTCTTTGCTGCTTGAAGAATAGCAGGGGTCTGGATGGGGTAGGCCTCCTGAATTCAGGGCAATAAACCTTAAAGGTTGATTTATTAGTTTTCTTCTGATTTTATGTGGGTTTTTTTTTCTTTTTTTTTTTTTCTCTCTTGCCTTCAGAGGGACATGGTAAATAGTTATTAGCCAACAGTTATTTGTGGACAAGTTGTGCAAGTTGTGGACAAGCATTTGATGTAATAGAAATGGGAGACAAGCTCTGTTTTTTCAGAATTGGAACATTTAATATGCAGGGTGATTTGCAGGGCAGCTTTGGGCTAATTCTTCAACACATTTTGCCTTCAAATCTTAGTGGGTGTTTCTATATATAAATCAGATGGACCTTGAATCCTTAAATCACACTGTACTTACTTGTTGTATAAAAATAGTTTTTCTCTTACGAAATCAGTTATCAGTATTTTACGAATTTGGTGAGAGGAGAAGACCTGCAGTTATGCATTCCTCTGCAGAAGTCATGGAGTTGCATGGGGATTATTTTTCTCTTTTGCTTTGTACATAGCCAAATAAACTTTGCAGGTGATTCCCTTTCCTTTCCCCAACCTTCCTTCCATACAGATCATGTTTATTTTATGTTTTTGAGGGATGAAACTTTATTTTTCTTTGAAATAGATGTTGCCTAAGAATGTAGAATGAAAAAATATACAAGAATACAAATGAAAAAAATAATTGAAACATTGACATCTCCTTCTGCCAGATTGTATACAGATGAAGCCATCAAAACCTGATTAACAATTTAAGAATGCCCCTTTTGAGCTCACAGGGCTAGTGTAGTAGGAGGAAAGTGCTGTTTTAAATTGTTCTGCCATTTTCTTTGTGAACATAGGATTGTTTTCCTGAGTTGGCTGTCCTTATGATCTCAGGTGTCCATTGCATTTTGATAAATGGAGATATACAATATTACTAAAGGCAGTTTTAAGCACCTAAGTACATGTATGCAGTTAGTCAGTAAAAGCTTGAGGCCAAAAGCGAAGTCTCAAAACCAGTTTTGCTCATCCCTGAAACTCAACAAAAAACATTAACCATCAGCTTGTTTTAATCCATAAAGTGATCTGGTTGGCGTTCAATTCCTCCCCCTGTGGGGTTGTGTTGAGAAGCTGGGTAAAGCTGGTGTGTCTCAGCTTTCTTGCCTTTTCTACCAGAGGCTAGAAATAGAAAGCCTGGCCAGAAGTGTGCAGTGGAAGTGATGAAGGGAGGAGAGAGGCACTGACAAGTAAGACGGTGAGTGGTCGTCAGTTGTCTTAATTCTCCCACTCCATGCATCCAAAGGTCCAAAGCTTTTGAGAGGATTCCATCCACTAGGTGAGGGGAAATCATGAAATGAAGAATTTGCTTTGTCCTTCCCTTCCAGGCTCTCCAATCTCCATCCCTCCTTGCCCATTCACGTGCACCCATTCTAAGACCCAGGCTGCTTGCTGTGGGTGTAAGCAGTATTTTTGATGACTGGAATGTGAAAGCAGGAACCATGAGAGTGTGGCAGCATGCAACTCTGCCAGAGGTACATCCTCTTTAGTAGAGAAAACTGAAAATAAAATGAGCAGAGGGGAATAAAAACAGATTTGTCTTCGGGAAGGTCAAGATCTTAAGGCTTAAGGATAGTTTTTTTCTTTTGTAAGCAGTGTCTCCAGGCAGAGAAGAAAGCTCCTGAACTTTAACTTTAGAGGTAAACAGGCCAGGTTTGAGGCCTTCAGAATATATTCCTGGTAAAGAAGCAGTGTTGATAAAAGGAATATTTTTCAAAATCTGTGGATTGGTAGCTCTGCTGTTCTAAACTAGTGCACTAATGTCCAGAAGATCATTCAAAGCATCACATTGCTTGGGGTAGAGGGCTCGAGAGTTTTTCTTTGTTTGAAAACATCCTTTGCTGTAAACGTTACGATGGTTTTGCAGCATTCTTCTGAATTATTCAGACTACTGATAAGTACTGTGAAAAGTCTCATTTCTACATTTAGGTATCCATCCTGCCTGCATGGACACTTATTTGCAGACATCATGTATCATGCATCCAGAGTTGGTTGGATTTTATAGAATGTAAGGTGGAGCTGAATTTGTGGGTGCCTGTAACCACACTTTTATATGTAGAAGTACATACACATCTGCACAGAGAAATGTATAGGGCATTCAAATTTTGCCCTTAGAAAACTTGGGTGAAATCATTGTCCGAAGATTGCAGCCACTGTAAATCAGGGCAGAGTAACCCATGACATATTTTTAAACAACTGGTATTTTTCAGAGAAGTACAGGGATATAATGGAAACAAAAGTCTTACTGCAACTGTGCAAAAGGACGCAATAATAAGTACATTTCGCAACTGAATAGGTGATATCTGCCATCTAAACTGAAGGGTTGCCTGGATTGTTGCAAACCACTTAAGTGATTTGCTAAGATTCCATTTAGCAGTTTGAACCTACCCAAGGAAAAAGGGAAGAAATATAATTCTGTTTGTATACAACACTATAAATAACTGGGTTTTTTTATTCTCTTGAGGCTAAAATGTCTGTGCTGTAGATGCTGCAGAAATAGATGGTGTACCAAAGGGTTTATAATGCCTCTTTCACTCTTTTGTGGCTTTTAAGCATGGTTAATCAAATTTATATCAGGCTTCAAACAGTTTTAAGGCCTGGTCTTGCTGCTGGCTTGGTAGAAAGTGACAGCACAGAATATGTCCCCCAGTGTCTGAGTGAAATGAGGCAGTTACCCACAGATAGGCATAAATGTGCTATTAGATGGTTGAGAAATATATCCCCCCCCAAAACCCTCCTGGGAATTTATTGTAGTGCCTTTGATGTAACTAATTAGCCTGCTCAAAGTAAGCAATGACTAACAGTCTAATAAGTGGCTAATGGAAGGAACTTCATGATGTTTTTAAATCAGGATCCTTTTGAGAGTTTTACAATAGGCTGAGGAGCTTTGTCATTCTGAAAAATAGCTGCCAAAGGTCAGATCCTGATGTCTGTTGTTGTCTTTTAGTTATATTTGACTCTCTTGGCTCTTTGAGCAGTCTAGATGTTGGAGAAGAGCAATGATCCTGGAGATATTCTGAAAGTGCAAAGCTTGAGTTTTAGCCCTGATCAGCAGACCTTGAGCAAATGTTCTAGTTTGATGAGACCGTTGCACAGTAATTTGCAATCTTTGCTGAATTTTGTAAGGTAGAACAGGTTTTTGAAGGGGGAAATGAAAAAGTAAGTTTGTTCTTGAAAGAAATACTTTTCTCATTTGAGTTTCCCAGTCCTCAAGTAGCAAAATCAAAACATAAAATTTATTATACCAAGAAAGGGAAATGCTCTTGACTGCCTTCTCGTTCTGCAAAGTTAAAAGGTAAATGGCAGGCTGTATGTTAATTTTGCCAATTAATTCTACCTCCAAATATCTTCTACTTCTGCATTATGGCTTTCTTTTTCTCTTTCCACTGGAACTACAAAGCACTGGTACTACTGAGAGTCCCTTTCTCATCAAGCTAATGATACAGCATTTCCATGTGCTAACCAACATCTTCAGCGCATTTTCCAGACAAACTATTTGTGCCCAATGGTTGGAGCATTTCTGATGCTGGATATGAATCCTTCTTGCTCTAGTTGCACAGGTAGTTTCACTGAATCCCCAGAATTTCCATGTGAGTAAAGCAAGCAAAATTTGGGCCTTATAGGCCCCACAAAGGTAAATCTAAAATCTTGCCACCTGCTTGGTACCTAGGTGCAGGGTTTAGTGCCTCTCCTGCTGCAGTAAGTGTTGTCAGACAACTAACACCTAAACTGGAGTGCTGGGGGCTGCACTCGCCAGCGGTGTTAAGTATCACCCAATAATCCACTGTCTGCCACAGGAGAAACATGTAACCCTGAACTTGGGAAGGGAGAAAATGGCTTTCAGCTGTTTTGATTTAAATTGTTTGTTTTTGTTATTTTAAAGCCCGTGTGGAAACGGGCTGGGAGAGCTCTTGTTCAGAAGTGAGGTTCCCACTTCTTCAGAGGCTGACCTTGTGAGTTGCTGACAATTAGTCCCTCAATTAGCTTCCCAGAGACTCTCAGCCCTGCAGGCTGGGGCTGCAGCTGGGCACTGCACAGGTTCAAGCTCCATGCCTTGCCTAGTTGGTGGTTCAGCTGGGCAGCTCGAGGCAAACTCGGCCAACAGGATACTGCAGGAATCTGGTTCACAGCAAGCAACTTTGGCAGCTTGTTCTCAAGTCTTTGAAGAGAGTGGGATGGCTCAAGTGTCAGGTTAGTAACTTCAGGCACATTTCCAAATGTCACTCCTTTTTTTCCCACATGGTCTGAATGATCAGCGAGATGCAGGATCATGTGTAAGGCAGCACAGCCCTGCACCCTGCCCTCTTTGTCCGCCTTCTGAGGCTGAGTCCTGGGACTGACAAGGAAGTTTCCACAGAACTCTGCTTTTGTGTGTAGGTAGCTGTGTCTACAGCTCTTGTGTTTTCTCAGTAGGGTTTTTTCAGCTTAGTTGAGATTTTTAGCATTTCCCTATAGATCTGATGCAGGGATTTGTAAATGTGGACTCTCAGTTAAATACAGTAGGTGTTTGCTTGAATGAAATTTTAAAGGTGGTTTTATTTTACATAGTTTCCTATATGTCTGTTCAGTTTTAGCTGGTTGTTTTTAGTTGAGAGTGGCTGGGGAAATAACAAGCACTGTAAATTCATCTGGATTGACATAAATTGAGATAAAGACATTGCTACTAACAAGTCTCTCTCTGATTTAGGGCTCTGATAAAGTTTACTTGAGCTTTTTAAGCTGCTGCATGCCATTCTCGGGTTCCCCACCAGTCTTGGGGAAGAGTTATTCACTCATTTGGAAAAGGCTGTGAGCGATGTTCTCCTGATAACGTGTTGCTGGTTTAGTGTTGGAGCAGTGTGAACTCTGTACAGGCCCAGTTTTGTCTTGTCCAGGTCAGTGGGAACTCTGCCGTTGACTCAGTGGAATGCATGATCAGGCTCTGTTTCCAAAGTCATAGGCACTATTTTGATGCCCTGTGTTCTGTCCTCCTCTGTACTGTCAAATAAGGAACTAAATCAAGCTGTGCAGCAGATGCAGCAAAAATGAATGTATGGGTCATTTGAGGAAAGTAAGGGAGTGTATGTGGAATATTAGGTAGGTATTGTAGGGATTGGGTCCTCTTTCTCCTTCATTGATAAATCCTTTTTGTTCCAGTGAACGCTAAAGTTGACAACTCAAGAATACAACATGTTTTTCGAAACAAACAAGCAACCACAAAAGAGCTGTGTTATATTCATGTAACACAGAACTGTGTTATGTTCATATACCAAAGATCACAAATCAGTTCTTGGAAAATACTATACATAGGATAAAGAAAAAATAACTAAACTAAAAATCCATTGCAAGTGGGAATAGAAAACTATACATTTTCAGTGGTAAGCTCAGATAATGTACGTTCTTTCTAAGCACAAAACTCTTGTATAAGGTATGCTTAAGCACTGTGAGTAAAGTGAGTACAGTATTGTTATCTAGCAGATTTTGTAGCCTCTTGTATGATTGGAGTCTATTTTTATAACCAATTATAAGCATTGTCCTTCATATCTGTGTTAGTGTTTCCAGAGTGCTTCTTGTGCAGTTGTTCCAAATGCAGGAAAATAACAAACTTGTAACCAGGGATGTCCAATGTAAACTACTGTACTCACTCAAAACAAAATTCTGCTTACAACATAGGCTGTTTTAAAGGCAGGCACAATCCTACACATCTGTTTTCCCCAATGTTGCTCTTAAGGTGGTAAGAGAGTAGTGAAAAGTGTGTGTATGCAAGAAGGTGCAGGTACAGGTGTCCTAATGAGCCTGGCAATTGCTCTATGGCATCATTTCAAGGAAAAAATATCAGGTGTCAAAAACTTAGACTTTCTTAAATGGGAAGGAAATTGCTTTCTTACTTAGGTATCTGTTCTGTTAGGAATCTAAGTAGTCAATCTTTTTTACATTCCATCTTCCCCCTTCCTTCTGGCTCACAGCATCTAAAATGCTACTTTTCTGGGAAAAACTGATATTCTGATTTCAGTTTTGTAATTTAATGATGGAGAGTTTCCTTAGTAAACCAAATTTAGAGTACTAGAATGCTTATCTTATATCCAGACCTTGAACATAAAAGGCATTTTATACCAGCAATTGTTCATTTAATGAGCAATTGCAGAGTGCAGGACGGTTAAGGGATTGAGCTATATGCACCATTATTGCAAGAAGTATTCTGAAATACCAGAAATAGGACGTAAGCTCTGATCAGGGGGACTGTGAGCACAATTACCTTCTTTTCAAATCCTTCTGTGACACTGCGGGAGGAAAAAGGACTTTGAAACTTGAAAGGAAAGAGCTTGCTTTCAACCTCAAAAGCTAGGAGGAAAGGGCTCTGAAATTTGCTCAGTATTCCCAATTCACCATTAGCCTGTTTCTTCCTTTAGCCTCAAGGCATTCTCCGCTTTTTGAAAAGATGTTAAGAAATTCAGTCACAATAGAGAGCCTAGTTTTGAACATGTTTCACTCGGTCCATTGAGGTCTGGTCTTCAGCCTTTGTGTGGGGTGAATTGAGCTGAGCAGCAATCTGGTTGGGGAGAGGTGAATGAGCAGTCTCTGTGCAGTCACAAATTCTTGCAAAGAAAAGATTACCCTTTCCTTTATTTTACAATATGCATTCCTGTACAATCCTGCTAGTGGCAATATGCAGAGTGGAGCTTGTGCTTAGGTCAATATGGAGCACTTGGTTTATAGCAACTCTTGTTAAGTTTGTCTTGTAATTGAAGCTGCTGTTGACCTTGCTTGGAGACCATTTGTAAAACCGTTTATTTAGCATAAACTGAAATAATAAACCCTCCTTCTCTTAGGCTGATTGTGATAGGGTGACATTAGTTTGATTTAATGATTAGCCGCCTGACCCCTCAGCTAGAGAGAGCTGCTTGAATAGGGAGAGTTCACTAGGAAGCACACAGGAAGAATACTAATGAGCTTGTTAAATTTAGCATGGCACCAACCACTTTTAATTCCTCTAATGGGAGAAGCACTGCCTCTGAGAGAGAGGGAGGGAGATGGGGGCGGGAGGGGGTGTGGGGGGAGAAGGGAGAGAGAGGAAAAGAGGGAGGAATGCCCATGTCCTGGTATCCAGAGAATTTTGGTCAAGAGAAGAGCTTAGAGGGAACATCAGCCAGGGTCTCTTGGACTGAGTTGTAAGTACCTTTTTTTTTCTCCTACTCAGCTGAAGTGCTGTCAGATCTCTCCTGAGATAGTAATGCTCCCTGAAAGTTGCTGGCAGAAATATGGTGATGGAACTTTAAATATATAAAAATATTTAGCCGGGCTGGTGTTGTCGTATTTAAGCAGAGGTATCTATGAAGTGTGTTGGGATCGACTTTTAGTCTGGTCCATCAATAGATTTAAACTTTTTTTCAGTTTCTTACTTGAGGTGGTTTAAAGTGAAAAAGCTTTTACTTTGTCTTGGTCTATGGTAAAATGGCAAAAAAGTTCAATATGTAACGTTTAAAGGATTTTTGTGCTAAGTTTTGGCTTGTGCTGATTTTTTAAAAACTTTGAGTAAATTAGCTGTGCAATTAAAAGTGTGTTTATTCAGGCATGCTGTCCAGTGTGAGTTTTTTGAGAAAGCTTTTTGATTGAGTGAGAGGTGCTCCATGAAATGAGGAGCTCAGCACTTCTAATAAAATTGGCTTCTGATCAAAATAGCAGGACTAAATCAGGTGTTTCTTAGTGGATGTGAGAATCCGGGATTAAAGTGATCATTCAGGACTGGGCACTTCTAACATGTGTCTTTGCTATTGGCTTGTTAAGTCAGAGAAAGGGTGTATGTGAAGAAAGAGAAGCTTATGCAGATTGCTCTTGGGCATGATTGCTTTTTTCTGTTCTTATTTAACCCTTCACTCTTACACTGGCAAAAGGTGAGAGGAATTATGCTGGAGTTGGGCTGCCACCAACTTCATCTTTCACTTCGGCATTTGTCTCTCTACAACTTTTAAATAAATCAGATGTTTCTTTTGACCCTAAAGCTGGTCAATTCTAAAACGTGAGCAGAGCAGTAACAGAACAGTTCTCGCTTATTTGGCTGTAAAACCCCTTTGGCAGATGCTGCTGGAGAAGTGGGCTGTTTACTTACATTTTTGCTTTAGAATCCCACTTGTTGCCATGGTAGGCAGTGTGTTTCTGTCAATAATTTCGCCTGGCGCACCTTGCCCGTTCTTACTCTTGAAACTTTATTGAACGGTTCAGTTGAACCAGAACAAGATTAGACAACTTTCCCCTTTTGGCACACTGGAGTGGCTCGCCTGCCGTGAGAGTCAGCAGCATTACTGCAAGAGGAGTTTCCCGCTTGGCGCCAGAGGAGCTCCTGCAAACTGCTTGGCTCTTAGTGTCCTGGAGCATGGGTGCTGTCAAATTTCTCATCTGCCCCCTATCACAAGAAACCCAGTGGTGTAAAATCAGTGCTTTGCAAACTGCTTGGCTGATGAATAAGCCTCATTGTTACTGCAAAAATGCCATCATGTTTAGTTAAATACTTCTGGGGCAATTTTTGTGTGGCAGAAAATACACAGAAATTTTTGACTTGGCTTGTAATGGCACATGGAAATAACTTTATAATGGGCAGAGAGATTGTTGATGCAGAAGGCAAAATCGTTTTGTTTTTTTTTTTTCTCAAGTAACCAAAAAAGGGAAAAGCTTATTAAGACAAACTGTATTTTTCCTTTAGTTTCTAAGTTACTGAAAATAGGGTTTGAATTTCATTCAGCAATTTGAAAAATGCCTTTTCCGTAATAGTCACTATAGTACCTTGATTCACGATGTGTGCATGTTTTGAGAAGAAAAGTATGAAAGGGGAGCCCGCAAACAGATGTCAGCTTCTTGTTGTATCCCAGGATGGCAGTTTTAACAAATATTATCTTTATATGGAAGAGTAAAAGAACTGAAATCCTATCTGATCATCTGAGTGATTATACACCCCCACAAATCACTCTAGCTTTCTTCTTTCTGAACTGTTGAAGCACTGGTTAGCTTGCTCTACTTAAGAGTCTGTCAGAATTTCAAATGGAGTGTAATACCCTGTTTTTATAGGAGTTTACGTCTCATCAGTGGAAGTTCACTCTAGGTTGAAATTTAACATAAAAGACAAAAGACTGTGGCTAAAGAGAAGCTTGATGGAAAATATATCTTTGGGGTGATTTCTTTTTTTCTTTTTAGTTATGTAAGTGGGTTTCTATAAACCTCATATAAGTTTTAAAATTTTAGTCTCCGATTTGCAGTTGTCTAACTAAAACCAGCTTCAGTGTAAAAAGTTGAAACTTAAACCCTGCTAATCCAGAGCAGGGACCAGTGCCTGTGCATATTAATAAAAAGTAGAAAAGGGCAAAGGGTTTAAACTCTGTAATGTTGTTGTCTATTTCCATTAACTCTTTCTTCTCAGACCCAACCCTGGAAAAGCTCTGTATGTAGAATTACTGGCTGCAAAAAGAATTCCACCCCTGGAAGATGCTGATAAGTCATCAAACCCTGGTTGCTGTAATACTTGGAGATAGAAAAATAATTGAGCGCTCAATAGGCTATGCTGCTGAGTTTTTGTGTTTTTGCTACTTGCAGGGAGAGGCGGCAGGGAAAAAACTGGTTAGCATTTCATTCAAAGCAATGGTGTAGCTAGTTTACACATATAATGGCCAGGTAGCTGTATGTACAGAGCCTGTTTCTAACCTAATTTGTGTAAAGGCACATAGGTTGAGTTACGCTGGTATCAGGCTTGCTGAAGGTAGTCACCTGGTGAATTGCTGGCTGCTGCTTTTGCTGTGTGAACAAGTCCACCAGGGAAAGGTACAAGTGAAAACTTTGCCCTGACCTCAAATCTCTGACAACTGAAGTGCAGTCTCGGTGCTGGTGTCAATCATTCTTTCTTGCATGTGGATTGTAGAGTAAGAACTTTTCAGTTCTATTTCCTAAGGATGTTTTAATTTCCTTTTCTAGTTACCATTTTTGTGTCCAGCATTTAATTATTTGAGATTCCTTGTGTGCTTCTAGAAGTGCAGAGCAACTTTGAAATGAGGAGTCTTTATCAGTATTCCTTCAAAATGTATTGGTGTACACTTACATGTGCAGCATGGTTGATGGAACAAGGCTGTACCTGGAGCATTGGTATTGGCCAAGGATTACAGCCAACAAGGAATCATGCTTGTTTAAAGAAACATCTCTATTTTAAACCAATAATGCAACTGAAGGAGAGCATTTACATTAGAGACTTATGTACCTAACAAAGCCCCTCTGCCACATGGCACATGTGAAATGTACCTAGGAACATGCATCTTGATTTTGAGGAACAGAACCATTTTGTCTGGTTTTTGAAGGGTGTATGTAGTCCCTAGGGGTTAAAATTCTTGTGGGAGCAGCAGGTTGTTTTAGCACCTAGTCCTGGAGCCATCTGCAGGGCAGGCTGGTAGAACCATGGTCAGGAGGCTCTTTTCCCCTTACAAGTGGTACCACAGGCCTACTTCAAACTAGGGCTTGGGTTTGACTCTTAGTTATTGTTGTTTTCCCACACATTTTTTCTTCCCCCTTGTTCATTAAGAGTTTGCGGCTTTGTGTGGATATGGGAAAAAGATGTCAGGGCATTGTACACACCCATCCTGCCCAGGCACCAATGTGGTGACACTGTCAGAGCAGGTGGCCCTGCTTGTGCCTGCCTGATGCTGCTGGTCCTGTATCTTGAGCAGTTGTACCCATTTTATTGTTGTCCACCTTGGTTCTGATCACTGCTGACCTCCCTGCGAGGTTTCAGCCCCTGACACAGGCAAACCCTGGGGACCTGGAGCTGGGCTGCAGAGCTGTGGTAGGTGGCTGTGCGTGATTTAGGCTCAGCTGGTGGGGTTCATCTTCTCCTCCATGTGACAAATCATTTCTTGACTCCCCATCAGGGAGCTCTCAGCCTCCTTGTCCTAGAGGCAGGCAAACAGCAAGCCTCTGTCTGTTCCCACACAATTGATAGCCCTGCTGGTAGGCGCATCAGTGCATGGGTGACGGTGATCTACTGCTCCACTGCTGCCGGCTCCAAACGGGCAAGCGTCCCCAGGCCATCCCTCACAGCCACACAGGCACCTCCTGTCACAAACTTACACCAGGAGGAGGAGGAGGGCAGCGGGGGGAGAACTTTTCTTTATTGTATTTGCTATAAATGGGCTAAAAGTGTGTGTCTCTCCTTTTTCTTCCCTTCTCTCTTTCTTCTCCCTCGTTTTTTTGCAGAGGATGAAAGTCCTGGGCAGACCTATCACAGAGAGAGACGGAACGCGATCACAATGCAGCCGCAGGGTGGGCAAGGCCTCGGCAAGATCAGTGAAGAGCCTTCCACGTCGAGTGAGGAAAGGGCCTCATTAATCAAGAAGGAGATCCATGGATCTATATCGCACCTTCCTGAACCTTCCGTACCTTACCGTGGGACGCTCTTTACCATGGACCCCCGAAATGGTTACATGGACCCTCATTACCGTGAGTATTGATTGCTGGCTCATCTGGGATGCAAAGTTAGAGGGCTGTCAAATTTAATGTGATTTTTGTGACTTTGCATCGCCCCCAGGGAGAGCTGCTTTATCTGGAGGGAGTGGTGTTTGTGGTAAATGCAATCTTTTTTTTTCCTGAAGTTAAAAACCAGGGTGCGGTTGCATTGCAGCTGGAAATTATCGCAGGCCTCTGCAAAGTGACTTCCACAGGACATCTCATCTGTTGCTAATCCTCCTCAGCCATCCAGGGCTGTGTTTTGCTCCACCTCCTTAATACACGAAGAAAAAACGGACCTCATTATAGAAAGCGGAGAGGGAAAATGAAACAGCCCTTAAAAATCCTCCTTTTAAAACAATGTAAAAGTATGTTATTGAGAGGAGGAAGGACTGTGCCCTGTACACCGAGAATTTGGGAAAATGGAAGGCTTATTTTCATGCTTTTGGACTCTTTGTTTTGTTTTGGAGGGTTTTTTTAGACATTCATGAGTGTGTTTGAGAAGGCAGGCTTGATGGAGTGGTTTTGCAATTTTCTTTCCCAGCTATAGTTCCCTGAAGTTGTAAGGGGGAGGAAAAAAGGCAAATGGTTTGAACTTCTGAATTCTTGCTCAGGCATTAATAAAAAAGTAAGAAATTAACTGACACTTGAACACAGATGTGGAGTGGATTTCTCCACAGGCAAAGTATGAAGGAGTTAAGCAATTTTTTTTTCCTCATCTGTTTCTAGTTTACAAAAAAAGAGAAAAAAGATCATTTAGTTGTGTAGTAACGAAGTACATCTTGAGGTATCAAGGCTTGTGCCTTTTGATTATAGATTTATCACCTAGTCAGGATGCAGATTTGCCATTTAACCTTTCAGTCTCCAATTCCAGATGATAGGCTTAAGACCCACAAAGAGAGACCAGTCTGCATTGGTTTTCTTTTTTTTAACATCATTCAGAAATTTTAGTGTTTTAAGGCAAAAGGTCATTAGCCAGACGACTGATTAGTGAGGACAGCTGATTAGTGCATGTTTTTTTGCTAAAGAAAGTGCCAGGGATAAAAGCTAATTTTATCCCTTCATTAGTTGGGCTAGCAGCAAAGGGGAATGTTCACTCATCAGGGTGCAGATCAAAGTATGTCTTGCACAACCTTAAGTCTCACCCACCTCCTTTTAAAAAAAAGAGAGCCTGATTGTTAATAAGGATGGAGGTATGAGAAAATGAACGCTTGTCTGTATAGTTTAGATGGGTATTTAGGGAAAAAGTTTGCAATTAAGCTTTTGAGCTCTTTTTCAGTGTAGTCAGTTGGTTTTTGTGCACCCTCTCCTGCTCTCATACAGACCTGCTCAAACCCTCTGGGGAGTTACTCATCTCTCTGTTGAGCATGTGCTGCTGCACATCAGCAGCAGACTCCTGCTAGAGAGGCATGAGTGTGCAGCATGAGCAGCTACTCGCAAGCAGCAGAGCATACAAGTGTTACCTCAGGAGCTGGAGGCACCATTCCTAGCTTCTGGTTAACAAATGCCCAAATCTAGCTTAAAAGAAACCCACCAAAGCAAACAAGTATTATTGGGGAAGCAAAACCACTTCTCTGGAGGCAGTACAGCTGAGGTGAAATTAAATATGTGACAAAAGCAGCCCTCAAACAACCAACTAACCTTATGCTGAATTTAGTGGGGAAGATTGCCATTCTGACCATCTGACCAGCTTCCAGGTCACCCCTTAAAATCTTGTTCAGAGTGTTACTGAAATTACTGAAGGTTCAGACAGAAGAAAAAGTTCTGGTCAATCAGCATGTATCTGAGTGTTTTGCAATGAGTTCATTTTGGTTTATTTTCCCAAATTCACCTTTTGACAAATGTTGTCAAGATTTAATGAAGATACTGTGCCTGTATTGTGACCATTAATGCTAGCTAGTTAGGCTGTGTGGACTACTAGAAAAACGTTGATGTCAGTAGCTGAGAGAACACCAGAAGTTACCCAGCATATGACAGTAGAGAAACAGGAGATGAGTTAATTTTAAATGAGCCACAAGATCTTAAAGCAGAAATCTAAGTCAGAAGGCATCAGATGGACAGACCTGCTTCCCTCTCCTGTAATGAGTAGTGCATTTGTATTCACTGATTTATAAAGTCCCTCAAGCTATTAATGTCATAAAAAGAGCCATCATGCTTTTATTTACCTTTAATAGCTATGATACAGAGAGACAACTGAAAAGACAAATGTCTAGTTAGATTTATAGGAAAGCAGACAGTCTTACTGAAATTTTCATAGTAGTTATATCATTTATATATGTAAGATACGCTTTCATCAGTGTGATGACTGTATTCAGACTGACACTTTTAGTGGTCCATATGAAGAAGGCTGAATAATGTAAACTGTAGCAACAGGTAAAGAACTAGAGAGGCTATTCTTTTCCTTTCTTAATTTCTTGCCAGTTTTCCCGGGCATATGAATAGAAAACATTTTAATTCAACATAGTCAGATGTGTAACCACTCACAGTAATTTCTTAGTTTCCCTGTGGTTGGAAAATACAGACTTTTCAAGATGCCTAATTCGTGCTTCTATTTATACCCACTTTGTATGTAAAAGTGTGGGCAGGCTTCCTGTAACAGAGGAAAGGGAAAATAATTTTTTTGAAGAAAGACATCTGTGTATTTTTATGACAAAAAAAGAAAAAGAGTGTTTAAGTCAGTTGTGTGTGGAACGCATGTCCCTTTCCATGAGCTGCAGTTATTAGAAACAACTTGAGTGCTTTGCATTTTTACATGCAAATATGTATGTGTCTGTTTGTGCATTGAAGGATTTTTTTTTGTTTTAATTTTTTTTTCTAATTAAAATGACTGATGTTGTAAATGTTGGTAATAATAGTTACCATAAATGTGGAATAAATCCCTCATTGAGGGGGAGTTTGTTCTCCTGCAGAGTGTGGGTGGGGATAATGGTTGTGTTTCAAGTGAACCAGCTTTTCAAACAGCATGGGATGAAACATGCTATGGAGCTGGTGGCCCTTCTGCAGCACCAGAGAGCCCCTCAACCATTTAGCAACTGAGAATGTGAATGCAGTCCCATGTTCAGCTCACAGCCCTCTATCCTCCAACAGGTAAAAGGGAAAACACAGGCCTAAACCAGAATTTTTTCTTTTCTGTCTTTTTTGTTATGGATTTCTTAACTGCCATTTACACACAGCCCACAAAGGAAGAGGGGGATGCTGTTTTTGTTTGTTTAACTTCTAAACCAATTTTTCTTTAAAAAGGCTTTAGGACAGATGACAAAAGTGCTGGAATTAGCTCCTTTTCTTTGTTGAGGAGAGCAGAGTTACTGACCTTAATCATAGTGTGTCTTAAAAGGATTTAAAATCCTGAGTTCTTCAAACACTAATTCCAGTGGTACTTGGAGCCCCTTGTTAATGTAAATTCCATCTCTAGAGTTGGGGCTGAGGCAGGGAATATGGGGATAGCAACTTGCCTTTGCTATTCTCTTCCGCAGTTTTAATTTTCATGTAGATTTATGGCAGACTAAGACTGCCTGTCTCAGAAGTCATTCCTCATGGAAAAAATGAATCATTCCTGCTGTAAACACTTTGATTTAAAACATACTGTTGATATTCTTCTCTGGGTTACACAGCTTGTCTGAAAGAATTGTTAGTACCTAATTAGCAAAACCTGAAGGATTATCTTAAGTAAAAAGCAGTGACAGAACACTTGGCTCTGATCCAAAAATTTATATATACAGGAACGTATGGCCCTTACAGGAGTCTCTTTGTGGTAAGTCACTTCATCTCAAAGAGGTTGCACTAGCTGAAAGCAGGAATTCACTTTTTTTTTTCTTTTTTTACCTTTTCCTTTCCTTCCCCCCCCCCCTTCTTCTTACAAGGGATTTATTTTGCTGATTTTCAAGCTTGCGTCTCTATCTGAGGAAGTGGGAACCGCTTATCGCACATTTCATAGGATTAGCCCTCCAAAGGTATTGATTGCCCTCAGTTCCCTCTGACTGGTCTTGAACTTAGCTTTGTAAGGACTGGGCCTTGCATAACTGCCCGAGTTAAATTACCCAGCGTTGGTGTCACCTCAAAATCAATTTGCAACATGAATGAAAGACCCCAGCAAGGAAAATACAATGCTGGTTCACTAGGTGCACTTGTTCATTTACTAGTGTTAATTTCTGTTAAGAAGAATTCCCATTCTTTCATATCCCCATAGAAAAGGGAAAGGAAGTGCGAAAAGAAAAAGGGGGGGAATTGGATAATGTCTCTAAAAATGCCAACTGTTAACTGGAAACACTATTTTAAAATGCAGTAACTGGAAAGCAATGACTTTTCATGGCAGCGACTCCTGAACCACAGTGGCCAGCTCTCTGTGCCACATTTGACAGTGAGAGTGTCACCACCAGCAGATGGGCTCGTGGATAGGGAATGCAGAGGGTAGGTGGTGGCCTCCCTTGTCATCTCCTTGGCATAATTTTGGACTCCAGAGAGACAACTGAGACACTTCTGGATAGCCCCAAAGCAGGCATGTTTCTCATCTCACCTCTAGTTTCCCAGTGTCTTTGGGTGACAGAGACCAGGACAGCTTTTTGTAGGGCTTCTACCTGGCCTGGTTGGACAGTGGTAGGAGAATGTCAGTGGAGAATCCTTGTAGAGATTTTGGGCCAGAGTCTTTAAATACATTTAGGTGCTCTTCAATTTCAAACTGAGTTTGGCCTCTGAGAATCTGGGTCCTACTTCAACTCTGCAGCATTTTTTCAGGGGAGAGGCTTAAGCACTCTAGTAACAAAGCTCTCTACTGACAGTGATTTATGGGGTGGTTTCCAAATGTTGTGAAATAGGAGTAGTTGAAAAAAGTAAAATCTAAAGCTTTTAGTAGAGCTCACAAGGAAAAAAGCCTCTGTTAGAAAAGTGAATGTCAGACTGCTCATGTCAGCTGAGCAACTGAAGTGTGGATCTGTAAAAAAATTACCATGTTTTGAAAAACATTTTTTAGGACTAAAAGTCTAAAATATAATAGTATCTTTCAATAGCCTCCAACAAAAACCATTACTGTTCTCAAATTCAAACTTATGGTCAGAGGCAACTTCAGTGTGAAATTTAGGAAGGTGCTGCAGACCTTGTAAGCTTAGCAGCTTATAAGTTGAGATAGCTTCTCCAAGATGCCTTCCAAACCTCTCATGTTGTTTTTTGAAACTGTTCATTGCAAGTACTCCTGCCCCTTTCTCTGTAGGCCTGTGAAATCAGCAGTGTCTCTTGAGAGCCCTGGAGCTCCTGCCTTTGTGTGATGGTCTCATTTGGAAGTAACAATTGCACCTATAAATTTACAGTATATAGATAGGTTTTTCCTTCTTACGAGTTTTTTCTCTCCTCGGCATGGGACAGACTCCAGAACTGACAGTATCTGGAAAGTTTTGAAGTGTGGTGTGATTGAGAAATTGAAAGGTGATCATGTAGGTTTGGGTGATTTGTTTGGTTTGGTTTTGGTTTTGCTGGTGTTATTTTTTTTTTCTTCTTATTTTTTGTTTGTTTTTATTTTTGGGGGGGTTGTTTTTTTGGTGGATTTTTTTCTTTGGTTTTTTGGGGGGGTGTTTGTTTTTATTTTTGGGGTGTTTTTTGGTTGGGTTTGGTTTGATTTAGTAGAATAGAATGTTTGAGATTGCTTATGTCTAAACAAGGAATAAGAAATTGTAGAAATTATTTCTAGCCCTATAATTATGTTGGACTTCAGAATTCTAAAAATATTTTGAGAAGCACATTAAAAATGTTGTATTAGTCTCTCCTTGTTTCGGTGTTCAGGTGCATCTAAGGAAGCTGTGGGGTGAGGTTTTATGTGTGGTGTTTTGTTTTGTTTGTTTTTTTAAAGAACAGGGAGGATGAAGACAGGGCAGATGCAAAACTTCTCTAATGGATTAGATTTGTTATTTTCTAGCTAAAGCTTTTTTAGCTGCTTTACAGTATGTATTTGTTGTATACTGCCTTCATGGAAAGAGACAGAATTCATTGCTCAGAGCCACAGAATCACAGTTAAGAACTGCAAAGAAAAAGCCAAGAAATAATGTAATCCATCTCTTGAGCATCAAGGCAGATCAGCTGCCCCTAAATCAGGAGAGAGTGAAAAGCTTCTTCAAAAGTTTTTTCCTTGTATCCCTTGATACACGGACATTTGTCACTGTGCTTTTAGAACTGAAGGTCTGTGGTGGATTTGGGCTGATTTTTTGTGTCCGTGCAATGTAACTGCTGTGGCATCAGCTGCTGGAAGGTGGGGAAAAATGTGGCATGGTTCTCTTGCATTGGTGTTCTCTCTGGTCAATGTTACTAGATGAAATTTAGTTGCCCAAGTAGAGAATGGAACTTGAGTGCCATTTTCATGCTTGTGAGGATCCTAAGTGGTCTGACTGCCAGCCTGGTCAACCCCAGTATCCTGGGTCATATCTGGTAACTCTGTATGAATGTCCAGATATATCAGGGATCTAAGATGGCCCTATGTGTCTGTATTTTAGGCAGCAGAATCCTCAGTTATGTCTAAATGTAGAAAATGAACATTTAAGTCCAGATGTTTTTGCGCCATCTCTGCTGTCATTGTCCAGCTTTTGTTAACCGAACCATAGCAATAAAAAGGTTGCAGAGTAGCTAATGTGTACAGGATGCTGCTCTGTCATGATTCTCTTGTGTTAATTTTCTTTCCTTCTGGGTGCTTGAGATCTGAATGTGCCCTGTTTTTCATTGCTCTTGCCCCCTGGCCCTTGTTTAGGCACAGATGGAGGTAATTGTGTCACAGAGAATGCCTCAGGTGGGCAGTGGGAGTAATGGGAGCGTGTGGGCACCATGGGCCTGCTCTCTGCATGGCATTGACCATGGACTTGTCAAGGGAGGGTTTGAAAGGCAGAATGGTCCCTGTTGTCAAAGTACAGTTTCAAGCTTATCCCATGGAAGTCTGTCACTACCAGCCTCCTGTTGGAGTCCAGGATTGAACAGGCCTTTACTTTTATTACAGTTTAAATACTTTAGTTGCTGAGACATTTTCAGGGTTGCTTGCAGATACAGCTTTATTCCTATTGATTGAGCTCAGTACTTAGGAGGAGAATCACTTAGCCATAGCCTCTACTTCCTTTTATTCACACCTACCAGCACAATTACCTTCCTCTTAGTCCGGCTCTTTACCTCTTAGCCTTGGTAGTTTACACAGTACTCTCTAAACTCTTATTAAAATACTCCTCAAATTACTTACAACTGGAACTCTTGAGCTTGCTGAGTGGATCACATCTGAGTTTGGAGATTATGTCAGGAATACTTACCCCTTCAGTCAGACTTACACTAGCTACCTTTATTGATTTCTGATAATATAGCTTACAGCCAAGGCAGCAACCACCAGTGCAGGGAAGCAGTATTATCCTCAGTATTGACCTATTCATAGCTGTGTTTTAAAGAGTACAGCTGCTCTATTGCCATGTTGTCACTGGCATGTGTGGTGGAGGGTACACAGCTGCAAGACAGGCAGTATGTGAATGGGAATGCATGTATACAGGTTTGTACATCTTCATGGTTCCTTTTAAAAGTAGGAGTTAATCACTTACAAAATGGTCTTTCGATTTTGCTTTCTGTATTGGGGTTTTTTATTGTCTTGCAGTTTTTTTGAGTTTAAAACAGATAGCTCACCAGATAAACAGAATTACTAATCTTAACTATGCTTCTTTCATGTTTCACACTGAATAAGGTAGTATTGTTTATTCTAGTTTCCCTTTCACATTTCAGTGCTGCCCTGAGTCATCATTTTTCCCAAACAGTTGAATGATGCTGATCCAGGACCCAGTGAATTCAATGAATCAACAGCTGCTGGCTTCAATAAACTGTGAAATAATCATCAGTTGCCTTAGATTCTACCCTTTTATCTTACCTCTTCTCCATGCTAGTTGTAATTTAAAATCATAATTCCCAAGTATCTATGTTGCCATTTTGCAGATGAAGAGCTGGATGTTGTTATTCCTCCATCTACAGTCCCCATTGAAGTAGCCAGTGGTAACAAGCCAAAAGTAATGGCATATGAAATACTTCAAAATAAATGGCTGATTATGGTAATGGCTGAGTGTAGCACCATATCAAGTATAGAAGCAAATAACAAATGAGTTAAAATGTGTTGAATTAAATTTCATGCCAGCATGTCAGACTCCTTAGTGTGGAAAAGTACTGTTTTGGTTTTTTTTACCAGCCTGTATACAGATACAACTTACGAAAAGCTCCAGGCTTTGGCCTTAACTTCTGTTAGACATTGTTGTTGAAATGGAATTGGGTTACTTGGATGAATGAAATTTGGATTAAGGCCTATATTATGTATAAACATTGGTTGCTCACTTTACCGGGATGGACCAGCATGGTACAGTGATAGGAAACTGTTGGCACCAAAGCTGTTCTTCATGCTGGACAATATTTGAATTGGCATTAACAGCACTGATCTAACAGTGCTGTTAATAATAAAATTGATGCCAGGCATCAAAAACATTAGTTACTGCTATGATAGGAGAGGATTTGTTTTTTTCTTTTAACTAGAGGGGAGAAGAGGAGCACTAATCATACATCGCTAGCTAATTATTGAGCTGCCCAGTATTTGTGATGGGATTTGATTTGGAAAGCCTGATGTATGTCCTGCTCACCTAAGTCCTTACATTGCGTGAGACTGGCAATGGCTATGGTCTGTGCTTTTTTTCATTCTTACAAGTTTTCAGTTAATTTTTTTTGTTTTTAATTTAAACACATAAAGCAAACTGGAAGAAATACTTTTAAATAAAGTCTAAAGGCCTGAATTGGCTTCATATGATCCCACAGAATAAATTAAAAACCTGAATGAAGCGCAGAATACTGGCCTGTGAAAACGTTTCTGCTTTTTGTGGGGAAATAGCATATTTCTTCATAGTCAGTAGTTATTTATCAGATTAACACACATCTGACATTTAGTAGCACCGTTCATCCTTTGTGCATTATAAGCCAGGGTCAGGGAGGACAAGGGCTGCTGTAGTGGTTCTTCCCATAGATGTGAGATTTGTGTGTATTCTGCTCTGAAAAGGTGGTCTGTACAGGTGGGTTAAAACATGCTGTGTCTCTGTGTTGTGACCAGCCTCCCTGTCTGGAATTCTTTGGTAGGTAGCCTGTCAAAGCATTGCCTGTGTTGCTTTAATACGTGGGGGTTGCCTGGGCATGCAGGTCCTGCTGGACCGGAGGGTGTTGGGCCAGCTGCTGCTGAGGCTTTGCCTGGAGTCTGGCAAAACACAAGGTTGGCCTGCCTTACCAGGAGGGGGTGGCCTCTGGGCTGCCTTTAAGAAGTGAGGTAGACATGGATACTGTTTGTTAAGGTTACACAAGATATTGGCACAGCCCTCTGAGGAGGACACTCATCTGAAATGGTGTGCTCTGCTGTCTGTTGAGAAATGACTTTTGTATTTTCCTTATGAGAGCCTGGTGCTTAGTCTGGCATTGCTTTATGGTCTTGAAGCACAATACCCTGTTGTTGGAATTGTTATATAGATGGAAAGAAGACAATCTTCAAATGCCTTCTTAGCATGCCTCTAGGCCACATTTACTTGCCAACACGTGCCAGTAGATCTTGGCTCCAGAAAATGCTCACTGTTTTCTATATAATGCGTTTTTTTAACTTATTATTCAGACTCTATATCTGCTCATTGTTTGCTGTAGTCTTTCACAGAGTCTCACTCAGCTGTTTGATTCATAATCTTGCCATTTATATGGTTAGTTGAATTCTTCCAGCTGTGATTTCCTAGGGAGCTTCAAAAGCACTCAAGAAGGGTGCTTTCTCTTCCTGCCTGCTTCCATCCTTCTGCATAGTGCTTCCATGAGTCCCACCTAACTGCAGCTAATGACACCCTTTTCTTTTGTCAGTGTGGGGAACTGAGAGGTGCTGCTGGCAGTCTACGTATATTTTGCTTCTTGTTCTTCTGACAGTGCCGTGTACTTAGAAGAAAAAGACTTACTAAACAGTCCAGAATTAATTGAGTGCAAAAGTAGGAAACCAGAGGTGGGACTTGCAGCAGTATTCCTTCTCAGCCCAGCCTTTTTGGAACCATGGTGACTTGTATATTATGGCTTTGTAGCTATGGGATAAAAATCTGATGATATTCCCCTGAATTTATCTTCTGCTCTGTAACTCTGGCTGATCCTACTGCAAGTACATGTCACCAAGTCAGGGCGAGAGTGCTTGCCAGTGCATCGCTGGTTACAAACCAGCCCTGATGGGCAACATGAGTGGTGAAGCCTTATCCCTTTGTGGGAGCCGGGTGTAATACTTTGTCAGTGTTGTCTCAGGTAGAAGACCTGCTGTTTCATTTGTAGTGACCAATTCTTTTTCTTTTAATCTCGGATGATTACTGTATGGTGGACACTGGTACTAAAGGGTGTTGGTGTGTAACATGGGATACATATATATGTTACAATAATTTGGTGTTTCCTCTGAGGCTTGGTGCTTCCTGGTTATTTTCCTGCTCATTTTTGTAATGTGATTTTTCATATACTTCCGTATTATGAACCTTTTTGTTTTTTTAAGCTATCTCTGATATGCAGCTTTCATATCTTGGCTCCCAGCAATGTTGAACCTCATTTTAAAGTCCCTTCGTGTAAAAGCCATCTAGTTATAACTCTCAAAAATAAGAGGCTTGTCTCCTGAGGACAGCTCCATATTGCGGGTGAAGTATAATCCTTAACATTGTTTTTTTGCTTTCAAATAGCTGGGGACAGTAAGTCAAGGAGTGAGAACTCCCTTTGTTTCATGTAGTGTGCATTGCAGGGAAAGAATGTAACAGAGCAGAAAATGAAGAAACACATAAAAGAATCTCAGCTCAAGGAGGTCAGATCCATCACAGGCTTAGCATTGCCTTCAAAGATGTCTGGGACAGGTGGCAGTTCAAGACAATCAGAGGAGAAGCATCCGCCAGCGCTGAGATAAGGGATTCTTGCAGAATCCTGCTATCTGGTCCCAGTTTGCTTTGATGTAACTCTGCTAGAGAAGACTTCTGGGAACAGGCTACTGCTTCCCTCTGTGATAGGCTGCTGTTGTTCAGCCTTTTAAGGTCTCATTACAGTGGTCCTTGAGGATTAATCCTCTTTAAGGTTTACATGGGAATGGTTTTGTCTGAAGGCCCAGCCAGGGACCTCACTACTACCTGTACAAAGCATTATTGGAGTCTTTCATTCCGTTTTTTTTTAAGTGGCTCATATTTAACAGTATTTGACAGAAAGTAAAGCCAAACATCTTGCCTCTTTTTTACTTCCCTCTTTGACTATTACTGAGTTTTTGTTGAGCACAGCTTGAGCAATCCTTTGCAGACACTGAACCATTAGCAGTAAATCGTATGCTTCTGGTTACTCTACTTAGCCTGCTGGTTTTGGCTGTCTTTCTTTTTCTTTTCTTTGGTTGTCCTCACCCCCCTTTCTGCTTCTAAAAGGAGGGGAGTGATGATGTTTGGCTTCAGAATCAGAAATCATCCTTTTGCTGGTTTATTCCCATGCTTGCACTGGTAGAAGTTGCATTCGTGCTGTTCTGCTCAGTGTTCAAGGTATGGGAATGTCATTAATTTATTAAAAGAACACATTGGCACTTTATAAGGGTTTGTTTCTGAAAATACATTCGCCACTTTGAAATGGCAAAGCTTGCTTGTGCTGAAATTCCCACTCATGTGGGAATCATACCTGGTTTTGGAAATGCAGTAGCAGGCAGCTGCCTTCCTGGTCCCCAGTACATTCTGTTTTTGGTGTTGTTTCTGTGTAACTCTGGTACAGATCTGCCTCTTGAAGATGGAAAAAAGGCATGCATCCTCGATGCCAAGGAAAGGATCCCTACTTTGACCCGGAGTCTCTTTTCCCAGTAACATTCAATATTGCCCTAATTGATTTAAGTGTTACAAAGTCATTTTGATATTGTAACTTCAAGGTGGTGGCTGTACTTTCTGGTTGTCAGAGTTTCTGCTGAAAACAATATCCATCGTCCTGACAGGTGAAAATAAAGTACTGTTCTGAGGGTAATAAATAGTTTAAGGGACTCAGGTCTGCCTTGCAGTGGAAGTGCTTAAGTTTAGCGCTTCTCAACACATACTGAGTATCTTGATGGCCCTAATTCAAATTATAATGACAAGTGATAATGCATTTTAGAAAAAAGGCCAACCAAACAAAAACCAAACAAACAAACCCCCCCCCCCCCCCAACAAACAATTTCTACCTAGAAAACTCAGCAATAGCTATAAGTTCAATCCTTTTGGTTTAAAATAATTAGTTATGCATGATTGCCTGCCGAATAACTTGTTAGGACTTAAGTAGTGATTTTACTTGGTGAATAAAAGGCAGGCAAAACAACACCTTCATAAACCTTCTGGGTTTTGTTTTGAGTGTTCTGTTTGGAAGTTATCTGGTATGTTAAAGAGTGCTTGTATTTATAGCAGATTTTTTTTCAATATATAAATTTATTCTAGGAAACCCTATAGCTAATGCTGGATGTATAAAACTGTATGGTGCTATTATAATCATAAATATGCCTGTTACCTTCATACACTGCCCATAATTTAAAATTGGTGCATGTGTTTAATTTTTACTGTGTTCGTAAAGATTGCTAAATTCTGCCCATACAGTTTTTTTCCCTGTTAGCTTATTCTGAGTGGGTGGAAGGATGAGAGAAACAGAAACTAAGGGAAAAAAACCTCCCTAACTTAAATAAAGGTAATGAAAAGTCATGGTGTGAGGTGCTGTAGATCCCTTCAAGAAGACCTGTTATCTGAAGAAATACAGACATATTCTTGGCAGCCTAACTTTATATAAATCAGACAGGTGTGCCATTTTATGCACACGTAATCAAGTGCTGTGCATGTATTCTTAAGGCACATATTGAATATGTGTATAAATAAAATATTCTGTACTTACTGTCTGTAAGCTACAAATACTTTGAATAACATGATGTTAAATTTCTGTTCACCTTCTTCAACTTCATGTTGGAGCTTGTTGTCAACAGTTTGGACTTCTATGGAACTAATCAGGAGGCTGCTGTTTCATTTCTGAGTTTATAAAACACAGGGAATGTGAGGGGTTTTTTTATTCCACCTGATGATAAATGCATGAAAACTGGCAGTGCTAGATTTAACTGAATTTAGTAGCTATTTGTGTAATTTCAGTGTAAAGATGTCATTATGAAGCATCTTTTCAAACTGAATGTCAACTGGACTGCAGTGCAGTTTAACGTTTCATCATAGAGTTAAGTGTTTTTCAGGTGAAAAAATATGCTTTATGACACCAAGCCAAGTTGTGACCTCTTCTCTAAAGAGCCGTGGCTCCTTTTTCACCCAAACAGAAATGGGCTGGATAGGAAAAAGGGGAGGGCTGATTTCAGGCAGCTGTTGGGAATGGGATGCTACAGTTCAAAGATTCAGACAAACTCTACAGCAGGCAAAAAATGGATAGAGCTTCCTTCTGGCCCTGGGCTGACTCCTGGGCTTGTCTTTATCCAGGTTATAAGAAATAAGGTTTCTTGGAGACAAGGAAGTGAAATGCCTGGCTGTTGCACTGTTAGTACATACACCATGGGAACATCTACTAATAATAGTATTACCGTTTTTTAAATAACAAAAGTAACTAGAAGTCAGTGGGAATTGGCCATCCTAGCAGTGCAAAATGTAAGGTTCTGTCATTTTCTCATTGTGAAAGTAAAACAGTCTAAGAAAATGAAAAACTAGATGTTTGTTTTCATGTTTTTTTCCTGTTGTGACATAAAGCAAAAATATTTGATTCTGCTCATTCAAACACTCATGGAAAACTTAAATCCTGAAAAAGAAGCTTTCAGAAAGTTATAATGGGCTAAAAATAGGGTTTTGTAAAATGTTATATAAATCCACTGCAGCAGGTGCTACCCAAACTTCTCCCTATACATGTGTAAAAATGCATATACATGTGTGTATATATATTTGTATTGCATATGTTAAAAAATCATTTGCAGCTTTGGGACTTTATGTCTCTCATGAGTCTGAAATTTTTCAATAGTAGTAAATTCTGCATTTTATATTATTAGCAGTGGAATCTTACTTTTTTTTTCCTACAAAAGAACAAAACTGTAGTCAAAACTGATCTCATGTTAACAAATGCAGAGTGGACTAGGTGTTGTTAGAATTCAAATGGTTATACCAGTCTCTTTATTTGTATTCAGAAAATACTTAACAACCTGATAATTCAAAAAAGCAATACAGCAGAAGTGTGTGTGTCAAGTATTTTATTTATTTATTTACATATACACACAGATGCCATAAGCTGCTGACTGCTGTTGTTAGCACATGCAAATTACTTTCAGAAGTGGCTGCAGCAGTTGTAGTTGTTAGCCCTGTAAGAGGAAAAAAATACTCAAAAAAATCTGTTATAAGCAATGTGATCTGAGAACTGTAGGAATTCACAATTAAGTTGCTTCAGTGAATTTCAGCTGCCAAGTGTTGTGTTAAACACTAAGTAGAGATTAAAATAATATTAACAGAGGGTTTGATTAGGAACAAAAAACTGGATGGATTTTCAAACTGTCTTTTTTCAGAGCCTTTTAGAGTCTCCTTGTGCATGACTCTTTCTTTGGTCTTGTCTTTCTGTCATGGTAATCCATTGTTTTCTCCTTATTTTCTGTGAAGTCTTATCTCTCCCTTATCTTCCGATATTACTCTCCTCATCATGCTTAAATATGCGCAGGATAATTTTCCTAACTGCTCTGTATGCTTTTTTTCCCTGGCCCCTGTCTCCCAGAGCTAGAGTGGCTTTGGATTTATTGATCTGTCTTCTGTTCATGCTAAGAGAAAAATCCTTAAAACTTAGGTTATTTCTGTGGACTGCTCTGTTCGATCATGTCCTGAGCTTGCACGTGCTGCTAAGCTTTTCATCTTGGAAAAGGCAGCATGACTGTGGCCTGTAAGGTCTAGCAAGGGCCTGAATACTGGGTGTCAGATCAGAATCAAAATGTTATTCAAGCAGCTCAGACAGGGTTTGGACATTCAGTAAATGTTTGGTCATTTCCCTCTTGTCTAAAGACTATGCAGTTTTAGAGGAATGTACAAGTTTGGGATATCAGGTGGCCAGCAGGGGTTTTCTGTGGTGGGTGCTGCAGTGTGAAACACTGGCCTTGGCTCTGCAGGTAGGCAAAGCTCATTCAGCGAAGCTGTGGTTGC
Source organism: Cinclus cinclus (assembly GCF_963662255.1). Lineage (NCBI taxonomy): Eukaryota > Metazoa > Chordata > Aves > Passeriformes > Cinclidae > Cinclus > Cinclus cinclus. Next base: position 52,866,371 of record NC_085046.1, read on the forward strand.
TCTGTAGAGCAAACAAGCTTATTCTGGACTCATTGGGGATGAAATCCCACCACACCAAAAAACAGCTGAAGGCTTGCTAGTGTGTTCAGGATTAGGTTTTATAATCTTAAAACTAGAACACAGATGAAATACTCCTAAAAATAGTTTGTTTAGAAGTGATTTCCTTTTGGAATTTTGATCTACTGTCTATTTTGCTGTTTCATGCTACATATTTTTTCAAGGTGTAGTTTTGGTGAGGGAAAAGGAAAGTAACTTTTTCCATCTGCTCCAAGCAATTTTCTAAGATAGTAAAGGAGTTGTAAAACATGATTTTTCATAAAGTCAATATGGAACACTGATTAGTTGAGAATGTTTTTTCATCACTGACCCACATTGTTTTTTCCAAAAAATGAATCAGTCTAGGATTGGTTAAGAAAGGCCCCATGTTGTTTTCTGTATGAAGTGCTATTTTTCTCTCAAAGCTGGTATGAACAGACCCATTTCTTGTTTGTAGCAGCTGACAGGCAGACAGTTTAAGATTTGTTGGAGATATCCTAGTAAGTTTGTGGCAAAGCCACAAATAAAAATCTTTGTCTAATGTGCTATGTCCATGCCTTGCTAATTAACTAGAAAAACATTAAAAGTGGAATCAAATCTCTCTTCCTAGCCTGGGTTTCAAGTTGGGTAACTTTTTTAACCCTTTATTTTTTAGATGCCCTTTTGAAGTGTTTGCCACAAGTTTTTCACTTGAAGTTTGAAAACTGAGACTGGGACAGTAATTTGAGGGTTGATTATTGTTTAGGCTGTGTAAACATTGCTTCAAGAACTGGAGTCAAACTACAGCTTGGTGAAGCAATGTAAGTAAATGGCTGAATTTTCAGAAGTGCTGAGCATCAGGAAATTTTTCTGGAAGCTCTTCGGGGCTTGGTAATTTGAAAATGAAGAGTGTTTTCTCTAACTCACTCCTAAAGTCTAACTAACACTTAGATTTCTAAAAATCTTGGTCCTAGTTTCTAGTCTTGAACTTGGATATCTTTGTGTGTATTTTGCCAGTAACCAAGGTGAATATGGACTGTGCTGTAATGTATGTGGTTAATTTTGCTTCACAATGAAAGTGCAGGTGATGTCAAGTGTGCAGTGAGTGCGTCAGGTCTCAAAGGGGCAATTATCAGCCTGGCCAGCTCTACTCACACCTAGATTTTTACATGATGGGCTCCTTTTTTTCCAGACTTAGTGAAAGAGGTTTCTGTGGGGATATTTTTTAATATATTTTTTGTTTCTTTGGTTGTTTTTTAATTAAAAAATACGTAAAATATACTCTTAAGCTTATTGTAATATTGCAGTACTCTTGTCCTTTTAACCCACTAACTACAGATTGTTTCAAAAAGTCTCTTATAGTTGAGTATTGGCTTAATTATCCCTGAGATTTTCATGCAATAAGGCTGAAACTTTGCATATCCCAACAGAAGAAAAAAAGCAAGGAAGCGTGGACGCAGAGGGTAGTATAGGGACCTCATGGGGAAACTCCCTAAAGAAAATATTCATTGTAATACCCAGTTACAATTACTAAATTACAACAGTGGAATTAACCTGTCTCATAGTTTATACAATCCTTGCACTTATAAATGTGGAAATTAGTAGTTAAGGCTGTCATAAATCTTACACTGTCCTCACAGTAAATAAGCACATTATTCTTATCAACTTTAAGCTACGTTAACTTAACTCCTAATAATTACTAGTTGAAATTTTAATTTTGTAGTAGAAGGAGACAGAATAATTTGGACTCTTGGTTGTAAAACTTGAAGTGCTGCTCTTGTAACTGTAATATCCAATACTAAGAACTACACAGAAATCTTGAATGAAAGATTACTAAAACTGATATATTATGCTAAGTACTTATTAATGATCTGTTACTTAAGACCCCAACTACTAGTCACTAGCTATTAAATTTTTACCAAAGTCTGTGTTATAAACATATCCTTTTGAACTTTGCACAGAATTGTGCAGGAAAATATTTTTTGACATTTTGAGGTGCTAAACAGAAATGCTTGCTTTCAAATAAACTTAGAAAACAGAGAATGTGCTCTCTTAAAACAAAACAGTTTGATAAGGTGATATAATACAATTGTAAAATCTCATTAGTTTAGGCCATGATGTTGTAAGTTCAGGTAGGTGGATAAGTTATGTCACAAGGGTCATCAACTCCAACTCTTAAGTGAATGGCCCAGACAGGGATTTAACCCACAACCTTGGTGTTCCAGCACCACTCTAACCAACTGAAAACTAATCCCAAGGTCCCCTGATTTGATGAGGATACAGGTACAGAATCAAATTTTGTCTGCAGCTACTCCTTTATTGACTTTTAAATTGTTAGGGTTTTTAACGTGTTGTGTGACCTAGGTAGGCTTCTGTCACCCAGCAGTGTTAAACAGACTTTTGAAATGCTGTATTTGGAATAAGCAGCTTCGAGCTATCATTGAATGGAACAAACCCAGGTAACCCTGCCAGTCTCCAAACGTAGATATTGCTATAGTTTCTCCAGATGTTCCTTTTGTTAGGAAACCTTTGGAAAACAAGTAGCTTTCAAATTGCCTTTAACAAAATTTTTAGAGAAGCAGAGTGAAGTAAGATCCTGACCTTCCAAACCCCCACCTGTTTTGGAATTGAATGAGGGTACCACAGGGACTAGTAAATGTATTGATATTTAGCACCATATTCCTGCTCACTGAGTGATCTCCAAAGCAACTGGTGCTCCAGCCCAGTAAGACTTAACCAATGCTTGTTGAACCAACGCCTCATCAAAAATTAAACTGGCCATTGTTTCAAAGCATGAACCTGCAGAGTGTGTAGGTGCTAATAAAATAAATGGGTATTTTCTGTATGTAGCAAGAAATACCAAAGATAGCTAATAGTAAGGTTGAGTATCCAGATTTTTTGGTTTTTATTATAGAACAGATGGGAGTATTGTTCATTGGAAGAAATATTTATTTAATTACAGAGATAGGATTTGTGTGCATTATAGCATACATAAACAGCATGTGTCATTCAGTAATCCTGGTTTTCTTGCCCTCTTCTCCTAGTCCTCTGAAAGAATAAAGGAGAAAAAAGCAAAACAAACCTTCATTGCAACCTTGCAATAAGAGACTAGAAAAGGTGCAACAAACACCTATGCTGATATGTTTTAATAAATATTAGTTTACTGCATGCCACAACAGAGAGTAAATACATGCAATTACTTGCAAATTTCTTCAGTGTTTGTACTTATAAATCTCTGCCTAAATCTTCCCAGCTGGGAGTTAGTCTGGTCTTTCTGCTGTGGAAGCAAGGCTTTGTTCTCATGTTCAGCTTCGGCTCAGTCTGGAATAATTCAGAAACGTATTAGATAGATTGCTGCTCCCAAAAGGCATAATGAAATAACCTTCACTCCCAGCCTTAGGGAAATAAGCACACAATCAGGGTTTGGGCAGATTTCTCGATTAAACAAAGAACTAACTGTGCACAAATTGCTCCCTAACAATTTGTAAAGAGTCCACTTTATAAATTTCTTGCAGATGTAAAGCTGATATTTTCAATCAGAATGTCAGGGCTATTGAAGTTGAAATGTCTTCAACATTCTCCTTTTGCTCTATAATTAGTATTAGAAATATTTAGATTTAAAATGGAATTGGTAACACATCCTAGGTTATTTTTTTATTTGTTTTGGGGAGTCAGTGAAATGCAATGTCAAATTTAAGCTAAAATCTCCACTTAATACATACAGTGAACTTAATCCATCTGGAATAGATTCAGGATAACTTGGTGCTGTCAATTTTTATTTTGTTTAATTTCATACGGTGTTCAGCAAAGGAATGAAAAGTTATTGCATTTAATGTTGTTGTGACTTAAGGTGTTCTCCAGTCAAATTATTCAATAAATCAAAATCAGGCTGTGGTTGTAGCTGCAAAGTGTTGTTTAGAATAGAATATTTAGGAGATTTTTTGCAGCTTTTCATTGATTGAACAAGGCACACATGTCATGCAAAAAGCATGCAGTATTTTGATGAATAGCTGTATTAGATGGCAAGTCTGGGGACCCAGTAAACACAACTTCTTATTTTACTAGCCTTTGTTTTTAGCTTTAAGGCTTCAGTGTGAAAGAAAATACCACTTGAGTATCATTCTGATTCCTTACTGTTTATATACAACCTTTGCTCTTATCGTCCGAAACATTCCTATACATTTAAAAATACGTTCTTATTTTCTGTACATTAGCTTCCCACTGATTACCTCATTCTTCAGCTAGTTAGATGGTTCAAAGTCTTGCTCTCGCCTAAATGTACAAGGATATTACTACACTTCATGGAGAATGGTAGAGATTTTAGGAATTCTTTTCTGTGAAGCAGTGCTCCTGATCCTTATGCTGGTGTCTGCCTGCATCTCTGGCTGAAGTCGATAGTCCTGCAGTCACAGAACAGAGAGCAGAATCCATTCCCCAGTTTCCTGTGTCACGCTGAAGAAGGGCTGTGCTTGTATCAGCACAGCTGTCAGCAGATGCTGTTAGGTCCTGTTTCTACAAGCACAATGTTCAATTTCAGTTTAAACAGACCTGATTAAAAAAAAAGAAAAAAAATAGAAGAAAAGAAAGAAAGTGAACTTTGATCAAAATGCATGCAGCTACTTGGTATGAAGTTGTGCCACTCAGCTGCAGTAGTGCACATCCCACTGCTGCCTGGAGCAGTTCTGGAACACCAAAGGTGTCAGTGCAGCCTGGGGAGCTGCTCCTGCCAGTCTGGGGCTGAGCTGGGTGTCCTGCCCCAGAAGAACATCACCTGTCTACTGCTCTGCTCTTGACGGTAAGCTACCTGCTGGGGAGGTTTTGACTTGGAGGTTCTCTGAAATGTTTTACTTTCTGCAGCTAATGTGTAATTTCTCTTGCAGGCCCAGCTGGCCTGACATCACCTATTGCTTTCAAAAAAAGTATGTGAGACATAATCAGGAAGCCTGCTTGTGTGCTTTATTACATCAATGACAGATTTGGAGTTCTAGAGTTGTGTAAGTTTAGGTGTGGTTTGAGTATGTGTTATGGGGAGACAAACAAAAATATCTAAATGGTTCCTCACTGAAGAATGGACTGCCACATTTCTATATAAGTACATAGCACCCATGTTTATCTCATTTATACTTCATGTGGAAAAACAGGAAGAAAAATACTAAAATGGTTTTAGGAGGGATAAGTGAGAAAAAAATAAATAGGAATAGAAGCTGGGCTCTATTCAGTCTGCTCACTGTGAAACAAAACAGCTAAATGCTAGCCAGCATCTTGAGCTAAAGAGAAAAAAGACACAACTAAATTTACTAGGAAATTAATCTTTTGCTCCGTTTCATGTTTGACAGGACCTTCTGACAGCTTTTACCCATCAACCAGATACGAAACATTGTTCAAACTACTTGTATTTTGATAGCTGAACTCAGGGTTAGGAAATGAACTTTACAGTTCTAGTGGACATGTAATTAAATACAGTGTCGTTCTGCCAATAGAGACTGTAACAATTGCTTGAGGTGCTCTGCTTTTACCCTGGAGAATCTGCAGTGGCATGTTGAACAGGAAGGCTCCAGCTTGGTTTTCTTTTAAAATTGTGCTTAAATGTATACTAGATACACATTCATCACTTTAATCTAAACTCTACTGTAAATTAACATGTATAGCCTCTGAGATCATACACTTTCACAGAAGTACTCTAATGAAACTTGGCAGCTTTCACCCTGTAACATCATTTGTTCCATTCACTAGCAAACGCAGACCTTAAACAAGTCAAAACTGTGCTCAGTAATGAGTTCCATTATTTTTCTTCATGTTTTTGGAGTCTCAAAAGCCTCCTGTCCCATGTCTTTGCACTAACTCAAAAAAGCATGACAAGCCTGCAGATGTATCAAAGGAAAGCTTTCTCATGTAAGATCCTGAGATGTTTGTCACTTACTGTACCCTAGCATGGGACTTCAATTAGCATGAGTGACTTGTTGTCAGTAAGGAAGCTTTCTTCTCAAAACTGGTACATGAGCTGCTTGATGTGCATGGGTGCTGTTGCACATACAGTTGCCTGGATGATTCTGTCATACTTTTGCATCCCTATTAATACTCATACAATGCTGACATGAAAACCAGGTACCAAAGCAAGCTCATAAATATAGAAGTTTTATTTGAATTAACTATTTCTTCTGACCTCATAGAAAAGTGCATCCTATTTATCACAGACTCACCGCTGTTGCTGGGCTGAGGCGTGACTTGGTAAGAATCAGACATTGTCAGTGGGCAATGAGGAGAGTTGCTCAGTTTTGAGGTGGAATGTGGAGAATTTGACTGGACATGCTATGTTGCTCCTCTGTGAGTGGAAACCAGCATAGCTCAGTTTTGGCCACCTTAACTTTTAGCAATGAGAGATAAAAAAAAAAGCTGTTAGAAGAACCTTTTATCTTGAAAACACTGTATCAGGGAGAAAGTAAAAGAGCATCTTCATGCAGTTGGTTCCTTGTGTGAGCTGTGATGTCTGACCTGTCTCAGCTAAGAGCCCTGATTTGACCTCATGACAAGCAAGCTGGAGAGAGAATGGGCTGCACCTTGGATTGATTTATACAGTAAGGGTTTCTGCTAAAGAGGGCAGATGAACTTTGAGTTTATCCTGTGTCTAACTGCTCTGCCTAATTGTGTAGGCACCACTAATATGTAAAAGACATTAAAAAAGTGTTGGCCTGCATGTTTTCAGATTTCTTTTTCTTATGCTCTTGTAGGTAAATCTAATAAATCTAATGCCATTCAAGACAAAATTCAAGGTAAAAAAATAATCAGGGCAGCAGTCACTTCTGCATAGAAAACAATTACTGGAATGCAGTCAGTACAGATCTTTCACCTTCACTATGCAAGTGGTTTTCTAGTCATTCAGTAGTTAATAATAGGTTTTACTGCACTGAATTAAGAACCTGTTATGGCAGCTAAAAATAACCACAAAGTCTTTCCAAGATCTTACCCATATTTTTTTTCTAGGTAAACATGTATAAATTTAATTTGTACTGTTACTATATGTAAATGCAACTTCTTCATGTTCTGTTGGGTTTTTTTTAATGTTGAAAATAGCATTAAGTGTTAGTAAACTGAAAGAGAATTCTAGTTGCAAGGGAAGGAAAATCAATTAAATAAATACCTCCCCCTTAAAAATATGCCTGATTCAACATATGGGCTGATGGCCCACAGAAGTCTTTTACTGATGTCAGTGTTGGTCTACATGCTATCAATAGGTCAGTTGGTGGCTTTCATCTTATCTGTATGGATTAAGCTCGTCACTGGGGCTTTTAACCTGTCTTTCGCCCTATTCTAAGGAGCTCTCTAGATACATAATTTTGGAAGCAGGATGAGGTGCCCAAGAAGTTAGAGGAATTTGTCTTAGAGGTATTTTGCTTCTATTGTATGTATGTATTGCTTCCATCCCTATCTCTTTTTCCTTGGATTCTGCTCACTTAGTATTTTATTTCAGTCAGATATTTTTCCTTCTCTTTTCATACAGTGTCTCTGCAGCATGCTTAGATACAGATTAATGGGTACCCTGACTCAGAACACCTGGCTGCAGTGAATTGTTCATTTAAAAGGGGTAAGACAGCAAAATTTAGGACATAGAGCTCTCTCATACTTTATTCTGGTGATCACGTTTAAACAACAATCTCATACATTCAGAACTCCACTGTGTAGGGGAAAACTGCTTATGCATCTGATAATGTATATGTGCAGTTGTTTTCACTTGGGTCTCTCTAGTACCCCACAGGTTTTAGTTGATGTGTCACTTTGTCTTTACTCTCCATGCTCCAGAATCTGTAGCTATCTCCCTCTTTTTTTTTTCGTGAAAGAAACTGATGGAGCTCTATATATTTTTGTGTGGCCCTGCCTGTGGTTAATTATATTCACATGGAAGTCATAACCAACTTCCTGGTGTGGGAATACTTTTGCTCTGTTTTTCTTGCTCTGTACATATATGTATGTGTCTTGTATTGCAGAGCATTTATTCATAGCCTGGTAGTTCTGATAGTTCCCTTTTTCCTTTGGTTTGTGCTTCTTGAGGAAGGAAGGGTTGAAAGATGAATGCTAAGAATTAAGATGAACATAAGTAACCGAAGACTATATTGGTGACTGGTGTAAAGCATGTGTAGTCAGTGGTGAGAGCTGGGAGTGTGCAGGGCAGCCTGTGACATGTAGACACCTTCATTAAGGTGGAGTAAATTGGTGTTGCAGCTATTTGGGTCCTTGATTTTTCTGGCAACATAGAAAAAAACCCTTGGACTGAGCACTAAACTTTTGGATGGGCCAGTTTTCTCATTCACTCAAATGCCTTGTCGAAGATACATTCAAAGGTGGGTGCAAACAGCGTTCCAGAAACCAGATAACTATCCCAGGGATGAAAACGTGCGCAGATATCAGTCTTGTCACCAAACTTTCAGGTGTCCACTGAATACATAAGCAGTTCTTCCACTTCACATCTTACATAACTGAATTGTCTTGTGGAGTTTTTTGTTTCCAGTTTACCTATTAGTAAAAAGGGATCTGTGTTCAGGGCTTTTTAGAAGAACCTCATTGTTTCTGTCCACTTCCTGTGTCTGTCTTTGCTAATGTCTAGAACATGCCTGAAGTGACAGGTTTTTCTGTAGTCCTAGCTACCTCATAGATATTTTTCTTAATAAAACTTCCGTTTAACTTAAGAAGCATGGATTCTTCTCAGACTAACTGATGTTACCTAATAGGTGAAAGAGTATACTTGATACATCTGTTCAGCATGAAAGCTCACATCCTGGTGTTTGAGTGAACTTGTGCTGAACTGAAAAGAAGAATATTGATCAACTGGTGGACAACATGTGTGGTATACTGCAGTTAAGTACACAACTTATCAGATCCATGTGTAGTCATGGTACTGAATATATAGAAAATCCATAAACACAGTCAAAAAACCAAAACAGAATATATGCTATTCCATAAACCATGGTAGCCTTCAGGGGATGAATATATATTTATTTTAAAATAATATTTCCAAAAGGGTTTTTTTTCCTCTTTTCCTTTTTATGTCTGTACTTGAATAAAAATTGAATCCATGCAAGGTGGCAGGACAGCAACCAAATACATAACCTTTCTGAAGGTAAGATGTTGGAAGAAAAATAAAAAGTTTGTAAGAAATTCTAACCCTGAGAGAGAGATTGAAGAGATTCAAGGAAAACTTTGTTTGCTTTGCATGGCTGTTTTGCTTCTCTGTCAGCTGAGCCCAAGGTGACAAGCTGTTGACTCAAAAGGCTCTGCAGGAATGTTAAGTGGTTATCATTATTTAATACTTGCACTCTATTAAGTGACAGCCTCTACTTTGCATCCTCAAAATGCTTTTCAAGCACACACTAGTTTTCAAGGCTGGAGGGATGTTCTTTTTTACAGGTGGGCCCTGAGGTCTTACTTTAATCCTGCAGTGAAGCTGAGCTGGGCAGGAGTTATAAACAGAATTTCTGCTTCTGCTGGTCCCTACTTGGTCTTTGTGGTACAGAAGCAGATGGCTCACTCTGGGGCTTGTGGCTGGTGGGCTGAAGTCCCTCTTTTACCTTTTTAGTGATTACTAAAGCTGTTCATTTAGAAGCTCTTTGATGAACCTGTTGGTACACAAACTATACAAATGGCTGCTGAAGTTCCCATGGGGCAGTCCTGCAACTTTTCTGCTGGTTAGGAGAAAACTAATCCTCCTTAATTTGGCGGTGGCAGGGCTAAATTATATTTCATTTTTGCTATCCCCCCCGAATTAAATACCATTTTCTTATTCCAGTATCTTACTGTGAGCTTTACAGTTCCCGCCAGCCACTAAAAACACTACCGAGCTTGCTGAAAACATGAATCATAATGTTCAAAAAACTAACTGTCAGTAATGGTGAAGCTTGGGTTTGATTTGACTTTAGGGAACTTTAACTTTAGGAAATCTGCAAGTTGTGTATTTCAGTCTCTTCCGGGGAGCCCTACTCTTTTAGTGTTGGCTTTAATTATTTTATACTCCTTTCTCTTAGGTCTGATCCCTTCTGCGAGTTTTGTGACACATTCTGGACAGTTTTGCTTGCTTTGTTTTTCAGTTAACTTTCGAATTGCTGTAATGTTTTCAATGCTACCTGATTATTTCAGCTTAAAATATCTCTACTGCACAATTGACATGCTTTATAATTAATATACATTTGTACTTAGAAACTAAATCCAAACAATGAAAGACGAGGACAAGATTTGATCATACAGCTATGGAAAAAGCAGCAACACCTCAAATTTCACCATGTTAGACCTCTAATTTAATTTCTGTATTTAGTTGTTGTTGTTGTCATCAGATGGTCTTTCCTTTTTTGTTTTCCCAGCATTGCAGTACAATAGTTACGCTTTAAATACACTTAAGAGAAGTTGTAATTTTTGCAATACCTGTGAAGTTGTCTCTTAGACCTCTTGCAACACTGCTGCTGCCCCTTTTTTGTTGGGAGCAAATGTTAGCTCAGCAGAAAACAGAATGAGATTTTAAGACAGTTAAAGTACATTAAAATATTTGTACTTGTAAATTCAGAATTTTTCACTTGAAGGACTTGCATTTTTTTATGAATAGACATTTAGAGTCTAAAAGTTGAATACGTTCAGTACACCATGAAAAATATCTGTTAAGAAAGAAGTTGAGCTGCAAGAAAATAGCCATAATACTAGGAAAATATCAAATTATGTGACAGTAGTTGCACATTTTTGAAGCATGACCAAATAACATATAATTTGAAGCATTTCCCTACCTCCTTGTTTGTTTTTTCCCCCCTGGAACTGGGAGGAAATGGATACTACACACCCACCCATTCACAAAAATCCTGGCAGGAGGCCAGTTTCCCTCTCTCTCTCTCTCTCTTCATCCATGAGCCAAGCTCCGGTCTCGTTTTCCCTTCTCCTTTCTTACTCCTCTTTGCAGTTGCTGCCTGCCAGATTTGTACCTATTTCAGAAACATATGAGCTGTATGAGGCCTTCTCACAGAGGTTTTCTAGCATTGCTCATTATCCTCACAGGTCCTAAAACATGCATTTATGCTGGACTCCGGCTTGTTGGGGATTTTTCATTTTAGTTTGTACTTTATTTCCTGATTCTCCTTCAACTTTCTCTCTGTTCTTTTCTGTTTTTTCAGGGTGTCTGTATTGGCACAGGCTGCTGCCAGCAAGTGGTGGGGGGAAAGAAGTTTAAAAGCCTTTGCACACATCCGTATGCCAGATTTTTGCCAATACCTCTTCCCCAGCTGGTTTGGCAGCAAAAGTGATACCTGTTACGGCGGCAGAGCCTGCTGCAACCACTCCAGATGCTGTGGCTGGAGCAGTGTGGCAGGATTGAAATGCACAGTCTCCCATGCCAGCGCCTGGGGGTTTGAGTCTCAAGCTGTCAAATGAAAAACAGTGTGTACTGAATTGTCCCCTTGGTGATTCTCAGCCGCTTTGGGAATGTGGGTTTTGGATTGTGTCCAAAGTCTGATTTTTATCCACCCTCAAACCCCCCCCCCCCCCCTTTTTTTTTTTCCTCTTGTTTCCATGATTGGGTTAACACCACATGAAGAGGCACTAGGATATTAAATAGAGAACATTGGCTTGTAAAGCTCTTCCCAGCAGACGCCTCTTTTATTTGATGGGCTGGAAACTCCCTGGCCGGCTTTAGCCCTCAGTCTGCTGAAGAGCTGGTAAGGTATGATCAGGAGAGCAAATGTGTCCGTATATGTCAAAGAGTGCCTCATACAGCTGAGCCCCACTCGAGGTGCTGGCTCTGATCACTGCTGCCTTGGGAGCAGAATTGAAGCATTACTTTAGCATCCTGCTGGCCACAGCTGGGCTTGTGCCCACATACCTTGGGCTGGGGGGTTAACATGGAGCTTGCAAGTCCATTGCAGTCAGAGGTGTGTCTGCTGCTGGTGCTTGTGCCCGTGGGATCCCACCAGCCCAGGTGCTGATGCCAAGTGTGGTGGGCAACATGCAGGCTACGCCAGCTCTGGGCTCACTGCCTGAATAAACAGGGCAGGACAGTAGCTGCAGTGCCAGGGTTTCTGCTGTCATGGCTTATAATTACCGCAGCTCTGTTCTTGTGGGGACCTTGTGAACCAGACTGGCAAATACAGTGCAGGCATGACTTTGTGCATGGAGGGCATTAGCTCCAGGCTTTTCATCCCACTCCACTGTCCCTTCTGTATTAGCCATGACAGAGGGCTCTGGTCAGGGACGAGGAGAGGAGTGTTGTCAAAGCAGAGGAGGGAGGCTGTGGCCTCTTTCTGGGGGTGCAGGAGAGAGTCCCTGTGATGTGTACAGCTTAGCTGTGTGTGGCATTTTGGGGCTGAAGGAGCATACCAGATCATTGTGTGGCTTGTGTGTGGGAGACTGCTCCCAGTCCTCAGCACAGCTTTGCTATTTTCTGATGTCTGCACATCCTGGTCATGTCTCCTCCATGCAGGCAAAGTTTCAGTGGGCTGCTCTGTGCATGTACCAAATGTCCCTACTCCTGGTAGATTTATACTTTCCTTAAAGAGCAGAATATGCATTGCAGCACTTAACAAGACTAATTTGGGTTGGTTAAATTCCTTCTTCTGCTGAGCCTCTTTCAGGCTCCCAAAAAGTCATTATAATCCAAGTCTGCTGTGCAGTTTGCTGGGTTTGTGTAAGTGAGTAAACTGGGTTTTCTGTGTTACTGAGCAGCATATTGGTGCACATCTGGTGCTATGCATGTCCCCTTAAGCTGGCTCTGGTTCCAGCAAGGTTTTCACAGTCCTCTGTGAGCACCAGCTCAGTGCCAGAGGAGGAGTTTTCCTTCTCTTCAAGGCACACTGCTTCGAACCGGGGATTTCTGTTTGCTGAGCTCACGTGCACAGAGAAACACCATCTGCCCGTGAGCCAAGTGCTTCAGTTAAGAATGAACTTAATTGGGGATTACTTACAGAGAGTTTGCTGCACCCCCTGACCTCTACCCAGTTATGTGCAGCTTGGGAGAGGAGGGAATGTGAGTCTCTTGTTTTCTCTCTAAGCCTGTGTCTGAAAAGGAAACTCTCCCCTGAATTATTTTTTTTTTCCAAAAGACAAATTCTCTGCCAAACCCGTAATCAGATACAAATAGGAATGAATGCCAGAAGCAAAAGCAGCCAAAGGGAGCTTTTCATCTTGAAAACAGCTTTCCCACCTGGCCAAGAACTCCCAGCATTTGCCTGGCATGAAAGGGCAGTCCTCCCTGAGTCTGCCCATGAGGGCCTGCTTGGTGCTCAAATGTAGATTGTCTTATCCATTTAATCCCGGTTGTTGTTGCCTCACTTTGAGTGTCCAAAAATGTTTCAGGTGAGAGGGGAGGAAAGGCATGTATCTCTTGTCCTGAGGATTTACATGCTGCCTGAAATGGAGTTTACAGCCTGGGTGATTTAGGAAGTAGCCCTTTAGATTTCTGCCAGAACAGGCCAGAGGCCAGCCTTTTGTGTGAAGGAGAAGGTGGTTGATAGATACTGGCCCTTTTGAAACAGCTTCTGCTAGTTTCAACTTCTGCCATACCTCATCATAGGGTCATTCACTAAATCCTGGTGAAAGTTTGGTGGTGGTGATTGCTTCTGTTGTTGGTTTTCTCCAGCTTCTACCCATGATGTACTAATGAGTCCTATGAAAAATAGCTCTTTCCAACTAGTTAACTAACCTGCTACCAGATTTAACCATCTGGGAGTGTTCAGCAAGTTCTGGAGATCCATTTTGGTAAACTGAAGAAAATGCCATGTGTACTTGTTTCTGCTTTATAGCCCTGATGGAGTTTGTGCATGAGAAAGGCACAAGCTCCTCTTATGTGCTCTTAATTTGCACTGAAAGGCAGCTTGTGCCACCATTATTGTAAACATCAGTGAAGGGTTGCCATCTCATTCTGACTAATGAGAGTATGTCATCAAGAGGAATCTAGGAGCACAAGGCTATTGTTGAGCCAACTTGTTCACATTCCTCTATCAAGAAGGCTGCTGAACTCAAGCTTGATTGAGAGTCTCTCAAGGATGACCCTGGGCTTGGGCATCAAGTGAGAGGTCATTTTTTGCAAAGAAATGTCACCCCAAGTTAAACACTTGGAAAAGACAAGCCATGGTGATATCTCATGAAGCTAAAACAGAGACCTGGATTTCTTCACTAAGTGCTTGTTATGTATTTCACTCCTAAAAGTGCATTTAGAAGATGCTTACATGAGTTGTTCTGTTTAGCTCATTTGAGGTTTTTATTGCTGCAGTATGGGTAGAAGAAATGAAACTAATTGCAGACTACTCGAGTAAACAGAGGTGCAGAAATTAACTTCTTGAGAAAGACGGGATAATACTTTTCCTGTGTTTCTAGGATTTTTCTCTGTGTTTGCGTGTCAGAGGATGTGTGATTTCCTTTTCTCCCAGCTGAATCTTCCATGCAGGTTGGACATTTGTGGCAAGAGGGTTTAATGGATTTGAAAGGAAAGCTGTGGTCTGTTGGCTGGTGCCTGAGATAGAGCCTAGATTAACTCTGGCACCTTGAACCTCCAGCCCCACAAAACCATGTGTTTTTCAGGTAGGCATAACGTTTTTCAGCTACTAGCTGAATGTGTTAGGAAACAAAAAACTGCAGCAGAGGACTTGCTGGAATGTTGTAAAAAATTGCAGAAGTGGTCTGGTTTAACTTGAAGATTGGGGAATGGCATAATAAAAATAAATTGTTTCTCTCCTTTTTGTATTAGAAAAGCCTCAGGCCATAAACATCTTGAAAGAAATTGATTTTTATTTTTCTTTCACCCTTCTGAATGGATCAGAGTTGCTTGAAGAAAATCATACTGTACATAAACCACAAGAGCAACAGGGTTTCGAGTCCTATTTTTAGTGTAAGTCAACCAGATTGGTACGCCTGGAAATTCCTAACTCCTGGCACCTAAAGTTTAGAATTATCAGCCCTCCAAGGACTGGTTTAGAACATATGTTAGTTGCATTAGTTCAGCTTGTGCTATCTGTTGCAATAATAGTAAATGTATTGCTTGTATTATTGTAGCCCCTAAAAGAGCTGGCTATGACTGTCATTTTCTCTAGCTCATACTGAAACTTAGGGGTTTTTTTTTTATTTCCACTTTAAACTAAATTCAGTCTAACCTCATGTCTTTTAGTAAGCAATCTTTTAAGACTATAATCTGGGTATATAAGGAGAAGTTAGAAGAATTCTTAACTCTTAATAGATAGGACAAAAATTATTCTGTGTACAGGAAGCATCTACTTAGTCAAATAAAAAAAATCACTGAAATATGAAGAGCAATTCTGGTATGGACCAAAATCTCTGCAAACAATTTTAAAGATAATCACTGCTAAAATGCACAGATTTTAATGCCAACAGATACCATTTGTAACACAGATGTACTGTCCTGCCATCACCTAGTATCTAAGTATTCAAAATAATAGCTTTGTGTATGTGATCATGCAAAACACATACACAAAGTTTTGCAACTTTGGAATATCCAAGTGCAAGATCCTGTCTGTACCTACATACCTGCTCATATATGTGGTTTTTTTGGAGCTTTTAATTTGCTCATGTGTTATGAAATGTGGGAATTTATAATTTTCCAGCTTTTCCCTGCAACGATAACACCTGGAAACATACCTGTGGTTTCTGGTTGCTTTTTGGGTTTTTTTTTCCCCATAAATGAAAGCTGAAATTCTTGCTTACTGACATGACTGAAAGTACTGGAGCTTTTAAAAAACACAAAACACTGTAAGGAAAAATAAGACATGATAAAATCACAAGAGCTGGCTATGCCGACTCCACTGAAATTAATGATACAACAGTTCTGACTTAGTGGGACTTAATTTTACCCTGAGAATGGAAATAACTGAAAAGTATGTTTTGCATCACTGCAGGGTTGAAGTTACAGTTGCTGAGGTGTCCTAACCTTCATGTCCACATTTGATAAGACTTGATTCCCCCTAGTAAAAATGTTGTCTGTTCCTCTCCTCTCGATGTGATAGTTGGAATAAATTCAGCACTTTCCCAGCTGGTGAGCCCTCACTGTACAGCCAGGTACAGTGTGTCCCTATTTACAAACTTTTCTGAAGAATATTTAGATTTTTAGGGTTTTGTTGTTTTTTTTGTTGTTTTTGTTTTGGGTTTTTTTGCCTGAGAATTGATTTAAGAGCATATGGATAGTTGATAATTTATTTTGGAAGGTTATATGAAAGCTCTGGGTTTGCTGTGCTTTGTGACTGATGCAGAGATGCCATCCCTGTAGCTTGCTGTGATCACTCTGGTGATGACAGTAGTGATGAACACGGTGAAAGTGCCCTTAACTTGTAGCCAGCTGCCTTGTGTCCTTCCCCTCAAATGTGCAAATGACAGTATTTTAATTAATATCCTTCAGCTGGCATAAAGAAATTCCAAGCAGTTCTGAGGTGCATTCTCAGCTCAACAATGAGCGTCCCCAGGAATCACAGGGGTGTGAGGAGAGGAGAGCAGGGGAGAGGAGCCTCCCCGCACTGGCTGCCTTCCATTGCCTCTTCTTTCTGTGTCCAGTTGTCTTTTTTCTTCCTTCACCTTCTGTAGTTGTTTCTGGGATATAAGAGTACTTTGTGTGCTCCTGAGGCACATTTGAATTGCTGTGTGTTACTTTGTCCAGAAGGAATTAGCTTGGTGCTTTATCTGGTGATTTGTTGGCTGTGCAGCTTTCTCTTGTACAGCTCTCTGCTTCTTGCCAGTTTAACAACTCAGTTAAAAAGCAGTGGAGGTGCAGTAACATTTCATTGCTAAGGGTAAAACTTGCTGCCCTTTGTGGAGCCAAATAAACCAAAGCAGGCTACCAGTGCAGCACTACTTTTCCAGTTCAACAGGTTTAGCTGACATTACTGGCTTGCCACCGAGTTTATTATAGTTTCATATCTCACCCCGGGCTGGCAGCGAGTGTTTTGGCTTTTCTTTCTCTGCCTGTGCAGTGGTAGTGATAGTCATCAGGGCTCTCAGCCCTTCAGATAATCTCTTTGGGTTATCATTTACTTGCGAACAGTCGTGTGAAGTATTTGTGGAAAGGCTTTTGAAGTGGCATTGCAGGCGGATGCTGCCTGGAGCTGCAGAGCAGGCGGTGTTTACACAGGGGCAGAAGATTTCTCTGCCCGGTGTGGTTCTCCTCAAGTGCCTGTATTCTGCGGCTATGCTGTTTGCCTTTCTAATGAAGTGAACTGTTTGTTTGAAATATGTGGTAGAAGGTGTTTACACAGAGACTAAAGTAAACTTTAGGGCTATTCACATAAGCCGTACATATCTGGTTTGTGAAATGAAGGAAAACAATTTGGCTGCAGCTTACCTCTGGGTAGGGCAGTTAGGATTTGTTTAAACAATGAACTGGGCTGCAGCGGATGTTGCTGCAGCCTCTTACAGGCCTTCAGTGATGACTGCTGCTCATGTAGGCATTCCTCAGGATGCTGCCTCGATGGAGATTTCAAAATTGCTGTCCTTATTTAAAAGGGGGATTTATTCATTAGCTGAGAAAACTTGGGTACATTCATATTTGATTAAAACCATCCCAATTAGACAATGGACTGTTGAGAGCCAACATATGCTATTGCCTTTATAACGTCATTAGTAACCCAGAGTCCCTACTTTGAAATAAGATCGTGCCCGAGTGCACAGACATCTGTTTCTGCCTAGCCAGATGGAGGTCAGCAACATAACTTAAACTGCTAATCCTTATTGTAGAGGGGGGAACAGGAATCTGAGGAAGGTAGGAACAAATGAACTCGGATCCTGCTCCTGGCAAGGCATGAGGTATTGATGGCAATACAATGCCTGGAATATGCTTTGCAGAACTCTGGTAGTAAGTTTCTGCCTAACCGCAAGCAGAAGTTCAGAGAGCAAAGGAGGGCTCGGTGAAGTGAAACTCTCTGTGGTTAAAGCATTTCAATTCCTCTGAGAACCTCACTGCTGCTCGCTGCTCTGCCACAATTGTGCCTAATGGGAGCATTAGTCGGCTGCAGCACAACATTTCTCAACAATGACTGGCAAAACAGATCTTGATGGTGGGGGAGTGCTTTTCACCCCCTGTCATAGCACAGAACAATTAAAACCGGGCACGCGGGGACTTCAGGAGCTGATATTTCCAGCCCTGTCCAATAGAGACCATATGTTTCCATCCATCATTTATATTTTTTTGGCACAGAAAAAAGCACCAAGTTGGTTGGGACTACAATGCCACATCCTCTGGCATTGTTTCTCTGCTCATTCTCCTTGGGAGCAAGGGGAGTCACAACACTTCAGACTCCTTGGGTTCGGCACAGAGATAAAAACAAACAAAAAGTCCTTATGCTCCCGGAGTGCAATAAATATGCTACAATTTCAATAGGATCCAAACAAGTGACAATAGTAGCATTAAGAGCTGGCAGATCCTTTGATGTTATTGACCAGAAAAGGACTGTTGTGGTCTCTGTCATGAGCATTTAAACTTTTGACCTCCAACCTTTGTGTCAAATGGCTTTTCTATATGGAGGGTTACTATACCTCTCTCACTGCCACTGCATTTAGTAGAGCATCAAACACTTCACTGGCGGGAAACTGATGCTTAGTGCGTTGGAAAAGGTCCAAGATTGCCAGAGGGTGGGACTGAAGAAAACTTCTCTTCCCTTTTGCTGAAGTGTAAATGAAGTTCCCTGTCTTCTTATAGCTTGATTGCATCTGAACTCCATACAGAAATGTGGAAAAGAGGATTGTGTCTCAGTGGACAGGAAACAGACCTCTTAAGTTACTTTTACCACCACCTCTTTTATACAGTGTAACATGCAAACATGCAGCTGAAAGATGGGCTTTTACAGGATGGAGATGTCTTCATGATTATGCCAAAGAGCTGAAATCCTGCAGCACTGTCACTACCCTTGGTGAAGTGCTGGCTGAATGTCACACAAAGGGGTTTTCCTTGGGGAGCATGCCAGGAATGTGCAGAGCATGAGGCACCACAGTATTGTCTTGCCTGCCCTCCTTTCCAAACAATGACCAAAAGCAGATGCCATTGGGTTAATGTAAGAACTTCACAGGTGACTCTGCTCTCCTTTTCCTCCTCTGTCAGTTTCACAAAATTTTCAGTTCAGGAGTTCCTTGGTTCTATGGTTTCAGCACTTTCAGATCTTTACTACACTTCTTTTCTGTGACTTC
The DNA here is from genome assembly GCF_963662255.1 of Cinclus cinclus. Lineage (NCBI taxonomy): Eukaryota > Metazoa > Chordata > Aves > Passeriformes > Cinclidae > Cinclus > Cinclus cinclus. Next base: position 52,885,523 of record NC_085046.1, read on the forward strand.
CCCTCCCCTTAAGGCCATTCAAACCACCTGTGTCCATAGCTTCCTGTAGCACTTGACTGTGTGGCAGGGAAAGATGTGCCTTGTCCTCATTTAGCCATCTTTCCTCTTCTCTGGCTCCTTTTGTCTCCTTGTAGCATTCCTGACTTCTCCTGTAAGATGTAGAGAGGAATGAAAAGCACTTCCCCTTTAGTGCCCCCTTACCTGCTTGGGTGGGCAGAAGAACAGTTCTTTCCCTTTTCTCTCATATTTATGGGTTTGTGTTCCACCTAACTCTCTGTTTTCTCCTGTCTTGTCCCTCAGTCACCAAAGCTGAAGAACAACGTGACTGTGCACAGGAAGATTGTGTAACTTTTCTTATGGTCTGCCTGGCCTGGAGGGTGGAGAAAGCTCTACTGTTATACTGTGGAAAGCTGTACTATATACTGTGGCGGTGCCAGAAAGCTCAGTCAGAGACTGGAGCCCTGTTGTGGTAGGCACTGTAGACAGGTGATGTGAAGATAGAAACTGTCCTGAAGACTTTGCTTTTGTGTTGTTGCTATACAGAAAAATCTTTGCTAATGACATGGGCTGCTTTGCCCACTACTGCATTTTAATGTTTCTGCCTGTTTGGGTCTCTGTTCTTGCATTTTTCCTTTTGTCTCATTAGCGGGAGTGTTTTTTCTCACTGGTGATGCTGGACCTGCCCACAAGTCCTGGCAATGATCCTGGTATCAGTAGGACACAGTGCAGTAAGAAGACCTCAGGAGATGGTGCAGCTGGTTCTGCAGCCAGGTGCCCTCTGCAGCTGTGTGCCCCTGCTCTGCACCTCTGGTGTGGACACTGCTGACTTGGGGCTGTTCTCACCAGGTGTAAGGACCATAAGTATTAATTAAGCTGAGATTGTCCATTTTTGATTTGTGCTTTTAAGTAAGCGTGCTCAGACATATGTGCCCTTCTTCCTGTTTTTCAGCGGCAGTGCCAGGTTTAAATGGTTAATGTAAAGGGTTGACCACTTTGGGTAAGCAGCACTTAGTTTCCAAAGCAAGAGAAGTGTACATCAGATCCTGCCACTACATCTGCAGAGAGCAAGAGAGAGGGTGAAAGTGTTCATAAGACTTTATGAGGAGCTTCCATACTTTCCCATAGAGAGAATGCCTGTTGGTGAAGAAGAGGAATTGGGGAAACCTAAATTCTAACAAAAGTCCTAAAAATATAAAAAATGTGTAGTTATATCTAAAGCTGATACTGTCATCCTGTATTAGGGTTGTGGAAAACAGAGTATTTGTCTGTGAAGAAAAATAAACTTAATAAAAGGTCATTAACAAAAGACAAGAGAGATTAGTAAAAGAACAAGCAGTTTCAGGCAATTGAGCCACTATTTTTAGAAGAAATAATGGTGAGTTAAATACTGTCATTTTAGCTCTTTATTGAGACTTTTCACTGAAGAGATTTAGAGTTTCTCAGAAAGGGTAGCTCTCTGTCAACAGTGACCAGGCTGAGTCCCAGGGAAGTGACATAATTTAACTATGGCCCTTTTTGTTAAAAATATTTTCCTCAAATTTTGGCTTGTAAAAGTAACTAAGATTGATTGGAATATTGACAACATGACATCTCAAAAATAGGCTTAGTGAACACTTAGAATAAATGTCAATAGGGCAAATTAAGAGAACTCACTGTGCTTTCCATCTTCAGTAATGATCTGAAACAAAAAGTAACCAGCATAAAAATGAAATACAGAGGAAGAACTCTCTCAGAAGTTGAGGGAAGGTGGGAGAACATGGAGGAGGAGAACAGCTTAAAATCAAGTATTTAGGAAAGTCAAGAAGTAATAACCAATAATCAGTTTGTGTTGACTGTATTTGACTTGAGCAGTGCCTATTTTCACCAGCAGTGCCTGGAAATGGTAGGTAAGGTCACTGCAACATAATAAATGCACTGTCTCATAGTGGAAAAATGAAATATAATGGTTTTTGAGACTATGTGTAAGAAATACATATCCCTGCTGGAAAGGGAAAATTTCAGTAATAGGTTCTTTCTATTATAAATTTCTAAGGCTGCCTCCTCCTAAAGAACATCAGCCTGCATGAAAACCTGATGCCCAAGAGTGGAGGGATGACAACCCATGCTGGAAGAACCACAGAAAGCAGAAACAAGTCACCATGATTAATTTAGAACAGGGACAGATAGATTAAAGGTTGCAATAAATGTATATTATCAAGTAGCCTGACAGCAGGTGCAATAACTATCTGCTCATCTGCAAGAGCTTGAAGAATGTAAATACCTCAGAAGGAGAGTAATTGCTAAGGATTATACAGAGAGAAGCTAAATAATTATGAATATTTGGATGAAATTTTTAAAAATCAGGTTGAACAGCAGGGAAAAGAAATCTCTCAGAGTGTTCATCTGATTGTGCATCCCATAGAATCTGAGGAGTTTTAATATCTAAAAATAGACATAATTGATGTAATTCTACATTTTCCTCTCTAATTCCTATAATGCCATAAAATACTCATCAAAGCTGCTAAGTATAACCTATTTCCAAGTCTTTCACACTGTGGTCCAGACCTTCAGCTGCTGAAAATCTGTTTAGCTACAGTGATTTTCCCTGATCTATACTGATACCCAACTGTTAGAGGTTTGGCCTTTCAAATAGCTTTTAAACTTGATTCTGCTGCACAGACAAGCACACAAGTCTCAAAACCATCATTTAAACAAATAATGTTTACAGACTGACTCACTGATGCTTGCAGACTTCCAAGAATATCACCAAAGTTTGTTGAATTACCTAACTTGTCTTCATTTATTCCCACATCAAATCAGCAGCAATACATGGCTATTTTCAGTCCCCCCCTCCACCAGTTTCTAGATTTCTGTTGCCTTTCCTTAGTCATACTTACCTTTGCATCTTACAGATATTTGTCATTGCTAAGTTAATGTGTCCAGCTGATATCAGGACATTCAGATGCATTCTTTGAGCACTGTTGAGCCTTAGGGAATAACCAAGATGATCTGTGGCAGCACCTTCTTCCTACTGTTCAGGAAGTCCACATTGAACTTCTGTTTAGAAGTTCTTTGAAGTTGAAAACCTTGCTCTGAGATTTCTTCTTTTGTTCTCACCAGTGTGGATCAGGATTTATTTTGTTTGCAGTCTTTTAATTTCCTCAGTTTCCACTTTGTAGCTCACCTTCAACCACTGGAATTTGCAGTGTGCTACAGAAATGGATATGAAGATGTAGATACGTACAAATTATTTTCATATATATTGTCATTATGGATCTAGTTACTGCTTGCAGAGGAGGAAATGCTGAGGATGTGATCCTTCATACACATGTGTAATAAAAGGTGGGAAGCATTCCAGAGCAGCTGGGTAAAACCACTTGTCTGTGGTTCTTGACAGTTAAACATGGTTGTTCATTTTGGTTTTCATAATTTTTAAGGATGGATTTTGCAGTGGTGAAGGCTGCACTGACACATGGTGGCATGAGCAGTTAGGGGCAGGAACAGTAAGACAGCAACTGTGTTGCAAAGCAGAAGCTGAATTATTTTATTCCTTTGGAGGTAGAAGAGGGAGGGATCTCTTTTGTCAGCTTCCTGGCAGAGGGCAATTTGTCATTTTCTTGCAGAAACTACATTATTAAGTTTTTAAAGAAATGCTCCATATGATCCAGAGGTTATGAAAAAGATGAGCTGTGCTGTACCGAGAACCACCTGTGTTAGATGAAATAATTATACCTCTAAGTAATGGGATGATGTAGCTCATCATCCTCTTATCCTGAGACCATGGGCCAATATACAGTGTGTATATATATACTGCTGGGTATATGCAGTTGTGCCCCTCTTCATGCAAGTTTTTTAAGGTTGCTTATAGGATGAACCAGCCAGTGTTTCTTGGGTGGAAGTCAGGATATTCCTGATGCATTCCCACCAATCTGCTGTTTGTTCTTGGGCAAACTGGGCTGATGGAGTGACTTGGTTTTCTTCCTCTAAAAAGTATGTCCCAAGAAGGTTGTGGAGCAGCAGTGCTTTTCCCACCCCGCTCGCCAGGTAAGTTCATGGCTGCTTGATCAAGGCAGCACATGGAGTTCTTCCTTTGCTTACCAGTGCATCCATCACAGTGGAAACAGTCTTGCAAATCACTGGGCTGTGATGAATCACAAATTGTGTTCTGAAAGAAATTGAGGCTTTTCTGTTAGAGGTGTTTTGTACATGCAGTATATTTATTACCCTGGGAGTCTGTCTTTAACTTTTTTTAAATTATTTTTTTTCTGGATGGGCAAATGGCAGTGAGCACTGAGTCTGTTGAATGGACTTGACAAAGTTTAGTTAGTATTCCAGGAGGCAGTCCAGCTCCTTAGACAGCAGAGTTGCATTGACTGGAAAGAATAATAAAGTGTTCAAACTGAAATCAATCCAGCAGTTATTTAGCCAATACCTGCAGCAAATCTGGCATATTAAAACACCTCTCAGTGCCAGCTGATGAAACCAGTTCCAGCAAATTGTATTCCAGCAGAATGATAACTGCTCCTCCCTCAAGTGTTTGGCATAATGATTGTTGTAGAACTGCTGACAATAAAACATGTTCCCACAGGGTGTTTAGATTTACAGACTGAAAGTATTAAAATGAATGACAGGAATCTAAGATGCTCCAAAGTCTTTATTTTTGTTTCTTAAAAATAGAAATTATTTTTGAGCCATAACAAGAGCTGGAGCTTTGCTCTGGTTTGTGAAGCTTGGCCTGGAACTGCTGTGGTTAATTTTAAGATCAGTACATAGGCTCTGTGAGCACCAGCAGAGGGTAGAAATGGGAAGTTTGATCATCATTAATACACACAGACACATGGAAGGGAAGTGAGTCCATGGAAAATTGTCTATTCTCTGAATGTATTACGTCTGCTGTATGTTATCACAATTAACATTTAGTGCTACTGGAATGGCGAGGACTTGCCCCTTAAAAGTTCTTTTCCTCAATTTCCTTCTGTCTGTTTCTTGGCTTTATAGAACTAGTTGACTTTTTTTCACAGCTTGGCCATGGATTTTCCTTTTGGTGAGTTAGATGCATCCATGTCAATGTGACTGCTGCCACATTGGAAGCGTGTGCATGCACGCACACACAGACACACAGAAGAGAATCCTGAGGTAACTGGATGTAGTATGGCAGTGGATCAGCCTGTAAACAAGCAGTGCTTTGGATGGCAACCAGCCATGCTTGAAGAAGCAGCCCCAGTCACCATAGGGAAACTTCAGAGTGCACAGAGTTAAGTGCATGCACTAACGTGTAGCTGTGGCTCAGTCATTTTTCCTGCCTGATTAAAGCCTCTGTATATGCAGACGTAGAAAACATAAATCACTCCTTATTGAAAGAGAACTAAAAACACCCTCAGAGACAACATGTGCTCTTATTTGAGCCCTAATGCAAGCTGTAATTAAACAGAAATCCAAAATAAGATCTTTGCTTGGCAACTAAGAACCTAATTCTTGCCATAAAACCTGGCAATACCATTAAGTTCAGATCACTTGAAGCAAATGTACGTGAAGAAACAGTGGTGCCCTTAGGGACTCTGCAAAGCTGAATATTAGAAAATTCTCATCTGGTGATCAGCTTGTGAACCAAAAGAAGTGTAGAAATTTGTTGGCAAACTCTTCAAAACTGTTCTGCATATTGAAAAGACATTTAACAGGGAGGCTATATTTTGCATCATACTGTATCTGTTACATCTGGTGGGAAATCTTGGTACTGCCGTTCATCATCAAGACTGTAATGGATTTAAGCAGGAAGGAGACTTCACCTCAAGTGAGGTTATATCTGAGACAGAAGTTTGCACCTGGCTCAGCTCAAGTAATTTGGTGAGCTGATTGTCTTAAAGACAAACGTGCTGAAGCATAATGAGGGCTTCCTGTGTTGGGCTTGGGACCTCTGTTTTCATGGCCCTGACCTCATGACACAGGTGCAGACATCGGCGCCACACTGGGTGAGTTCAAGACAGTGCAGGCATCTTCTGTGGTAGCAAATGTTTTCTTGATGTGCTGAAAAATGCAGCCTGTCATTTTAGCAGCCATCTCCCTCCAGTGTTTGGATGGAATCATAAGGTGCCTTGAGCAAGTCAGCTTGCTGAGGGAGGAGTGTTTTACTAGTGTCACCATCACAGCCGATCTTTCCAAATGTAGTGATCCCCTAAGTAAGGCTTTTTTGGGAGACTGCAGAGTGTACAGAAAAGTTATCATGAACTTCAATGACCTTCGTAGCAGTCTAAGCCTTCTGCCGTTGTCTCAGGGTGTTGCACAGCACCTTTGAGCCAGCTGGCGTCATCCCCCTTTCAAGTCTTGCTGTGAATTGCATCTCATCACACTTCAATTCAGGTTTGCTGTTCAGCATCAAGGATCATACATACCTGTCCTTTCTCCCAGTTTCTTTCTCTTGATGCTGTAGCAGAGACTTAGGTTGCGTACTTTTAGAGAACAAATGTAGGTCTCTTCTTTTTTCCTGTATGGGAATGATTGTAATTGGAGAGAGATGATCCTATTCACTTCTTTAAGAAGGTAAGAATGATTCTTGAAGGAGAAATAAGAAGGCAGGTTTTACACAACAGAAAGTCAGCATAAATTGACATATTTTCCAGAAAATCTCACAGTGATAAAATTGATGAGTTTATAGCATTACAGGCAGTTTTGTCTCCCACTTTGTTTTAAGGAGACCATGGTAGCTGTGCAGGACACAGGAGAGGATGTGAAGGGAGCTTACAGTAGTAGGCAGCAGAGAATTCAGAAGGCAGCAACAGCTACCAAACTCAGCAATGTGTGAGCAATGTCTTCAAATATATTTCCAGTGCTTTGGCATATCCTTACAAGTTGTTGAAAACAGTGGAATTTATGCATAGAATCAGGTACTTCTACTGAGTTGAAGCTGAGGGCTGCAAATACACAGCCAGCATCTATGCACTTACATCAGTCTCTGCAAGGATGTCATTGGCCCAGGAATTCACAGTTGCATTTGGATGTCTGTAAGAAAGCTGTCTGGCATACTCTGTGCAAGTTTGCATCATAGCCAGAATTTTTAAGAAGGTAATAAGTAATTTCCTTAGCAGATCAGCAAGTTAGATTTTGTCTGTTTTGGTGAGAGGAGTTTCTACTTGCTGAAGGTAAGAGGATTTTTTCCTCAGTTTAAATGAATTAATGAAAGCATAGTCAGAGCAGCTATCCTGTCTTTGACACTGAGTTTTTCCCCTGGTTTTCTACATAGGTAAAGCATCTCGCACAAACAACCAATTGAATTCTAGTCTGACTAGTCTCACTCAGTTTTTTACTTACTTACAGTATCAATAATCGTGGCAGAATGTGCCATTAATATTCTGATGGTGCCTTTAATGCAATAGTTACTGGGTGGGATATGAAAAGTCAGTGTGAAACTGGCTACAGCCTCAGTTACTGCTTTGTAAACTTATTATCTCATTTCCATGTAAATACACATCAATTGATTACATTTTATGCTGTTTCAAGTGAATTCCGAGTGAAGCCTTGGATGATGGGTGCTTTGGCAGCTCTCTGATCTTAGAGTCTTTCCATATAAATATTCAGTGCTTTTCAAAGTGGAGTGGTCTTGGGCCCCCCAGCATGTAGAATTTACCAGCTACTTTTGTGCTGAGGGCTGACCCAACATGGCAGGATTTGATTTCCATCTGTAAAATTGACTCCACCAGTTTTATAGTTCTGTACATTATTCTCCCTGTCTCCCATTTAGCATGTTAGTCTGCTGACAGTAGAGTACACAGCACTTAGCAGCTGGTTTGTGGAACCATCAGTCAGGAAATTGTATGATAAATAGGAGGTAGCCAGGTTTAGTGGCACTTTATTCTGCTTCAGCAGATTTAGCCTGACTTTGGAAAAGTCATCATGTGGTTTTTCTTAAGGGTTGCAACAAGAGATAGCTACAGTGTAGTAACTTATTACACATATGCTTGAGTTATGGTGTTCACCAGCTGTATTGCCCATGTGTAAATAATAAACTGTGAGATGGATAATTATGTTGGGGTTTGATATGCAGCTCTGCTCCGGACGGCTCAAGGCTGACGGAGACAGCTCCCTGTGCCATGATGGAGTAGGGCTGTTTCCCAGATGGAAACTACAAACAAGATGCAACCAAGATATACAAAGGAGCTTAATGTGGGAGGACTCAAAAAGATGTTCTTTGAGATTTACAGCCCATACATAAATAAAACTTGTTGATGATCTGCACTGCTTAAGTCCCACAGAGAAAAATACCTTTCTTGGGTTGTTTAATACTAAGTTTCCATTTCTCAGCAGAAAGTAAATTAGACATTAAGGGGGGTCAAAGGGTGTTTCACTACATAATTACTGACTGCTTTTAATGGGTAGGCACTCAGGCTAAGTGAGGATGCGACAGTGAGGAGGCTTGGCATCCTGAGTGGAATTTCATGTTTTGGCCAGGTGAACCACATCCCTGACATGAATATGGGTAGCAAAATCTCCATGTAAGACCATGTAAGACCTGTGCTCTCCAAACTCACTCTTTGAAGGAAGTGCATAGGGCAGAGAAGGATTTGCCTGTGTATTTATGAGGGTGTGAGTGACTTCCTTTTTAGCTGAAAAAATGGTGGCAGACTTTGTATTGTAAAATGCTGGACACATGCTTTGAAACCTCCTCCCTTTGGCTTATGCAGCTGCAGTCAAGTACCAGTTTAGCAGGTGGGGAGATGTGCTAGAACACACTTCCCATGTCCCTTTTCCCTTGCCTTGGTGTCTGCTGGGGAATGTGTTTCAGGAGTGACAGCAAGCATCCTTCCACTCAGATAGTGGTAGTGTGTTCTTGATCATCTGTGACCCATTTTTTTACCTCCCTTGAAGACCATGAGTGCTTGGCATGGGGAGTGAAGGTCATAACAGATTGCATGCTAAGGTCCAGTTGGTGCAGCAGAACTAGAATTAAAAATACTGTGAGTTTGAGCTCCCAACTTAAATCGTAAGCCACAGTTATTTTTCATTTATGGTGCCTAAGTCAGTAAATGGATGAAATGTGCTGTGGCTAATCACATGCTGATGTCCTTTCACAAAATCAAGCCATGTAACTGGACAGTCTGTGTCAGATGTTTCCAGGCTTTCTTGAAATGCTTGGAATATTTCCTCAGAAATGATTTCCCCTACATCCACTGTGTATATTCCCTCAGGGCAATGAAGTTTGTTCCTCTCATTCTTCTTGCACTTTAAAATAAAGCAAAAAGCAACCCAACTTTTTAAAACATGATGAAGAGAAATCCTTTTTTGTTTTTGTTTTTTTTTAGCCATCTTTGGTAGTGACCAGGGAACCGCTTTCACAAATAACATACTATAATTTACATTTTGCTGAATAGAAAACGTGGGAAATAGGAAGAAAAGTTAACCTTCAAGAGTTGGTGGGCAAAACTGGAGTAGAATTAATTTTACTGTCAGTGCATGATGACTTTTCCTTTTTTTCTAGAAGCGTTTCAGTAAATCTGTGACATGACCTAATGTCTGTACTTCTCAGCCTTTGGTGACCAATAAACACGTGGCATCACCCAAAGCGGCAGCTGGGTAATGATTGTGCAGGATCAGTTTGTTTCATGCTGCTGGAGGTGCTTAACATCTTGTTGGAATTGTGAGAGTTTGGGAGGCAGTGGTGAGCAGCGTGTAACATTTTGAGGCACACACACAGATCACAGTGGTGTGCTGGTGAGGAGAGCTGTGGTCTGTGTGAACTGTGCCTCTCAAAGCTGGGAGGCAGTCCAGCTGCAGAAGCTGTGCGGAGGGCAGACAGATGCCTGACTACTCAGGGCAGAGCCCATGGGGGTGTCAGGGGTGCATTCCCCCTTTTGTCAGCCTGTCTCCGAGGCTCTCTGGAAACAGTGGGGAGCAGGAGTTCTGACAGCTGCAAAATCCCCCTTCCTGTGAAAGCCTTGGAGGAGATAGAGCAGGGGAGCTTACTGCAGCCATGAGCCCCTGGATCTCCAGTCACGGGGACAAAGAAAGCCTTCCTTTTTAAGAGCTGGGTATGAAATGAGTCCCTCTGTCCTCACACACATTCATCCAGGTTCAGCCATTGCTGTGGTGCAGTTAAACATCTCCAATATGGCCTTTCCTTTGGCATTTGCCTTTGGACATTGTTGTCTGATTTACTCCAGTTTTACTTAACATTTCTCAGCATGTCACTTCAGTTTGGCTTTCTGTTGTAGGACTGTGCATACATCTCTGAGGATAAACTTTTTATTGCATTGTGTCCTCTGCTTAGGCTTTTTGTCCTGCAGTGATTTTTTTTTTTCTTAAGACAAAATAAATAAATCAGGGATGCTTATGAACCCACGATGGTCCTTTTGATCTGATGTTTCGCATATGGGCACATAATTATTTATTAAAGACTTTTTTATGCCCTTTTCCATTTAAGCTCTAAAAAGAGAATATTAAAATTAGTAAATACATATTCATGCAAACACTGTGGGCCAAATTCTCCTCTCAGACAGACCTGACTGACAGGAGCATGGAAGGAGATTGTGACCCCCTAAGTCATAGCATTTTTAACACATACTTTTCAGTAACTGTTCTGTCTTTATGAATGTTGTTTTTAAAGAACCATTGGAGATACTCAGATCTGGGAACCTTGCTTGTTTTTTCAGATCCTCCTCACCTTTTTCCAGCATTCCACCCTCCTGTACCAATTGATGCGAGACATCATGAGGGACGATACCATTATGAACCATCTCCCATTCCTCCTCTGCATGTGTGAGTATTCAGTGTTCCCCCTTGCTTCCTGAAAAAAATGGACAAATACATGAACCTTTGCAATGCTTGAAACCATGTACCTGGAGCTCTTTCCCAGTCTTGCCAGAGTGCAAGATTTACTTTTGGAAAGCACTGAGGCTATCTCTTCATAAAGCAAAACCCATGCTGGTGCTTGAGGAATTCCTGTTGTAATAGGTAGCTGACAAAGGTTACTTAATGTGTTTTGCTGACATTTATTCTGTATTATGTCACTGTATAAAGGCTAAATTAAAAAGTGCTGAGTCCTGTGAAATACAGCCAGATAAACATGTATTTAATCTGTATTAAGCTTGGTATTCTTCATAGCTAAAATCTCCTCTCATGCCAAAGGTTTGTTTACAAAACAACCAAAAGGTTGTTTTTTTTCCCCTAGTAACTGCTATGAAGCATAATGAAATTTTTGGTAAATTTTCTTAGTCCCTGTTGTGTGCCCATATAGGCAATCGGTTGATTGATGGGAATGTCACCCAAACAAAATGGCAAATGTGATACAGCACATGGTTTACACAAAGATAAAAGAAATGAATACCAGTGATAACATGCATTAGAAAAGGGTGGTAGTGGTGAAATCCTGTAGAAATAAATTTTATCTTATTCCTTATGGGGAGACAGGTATCAGCACTGCAGAATAAACCAGTAGATGTGTCCAGAAAACTGCTAAATACCATTTAAAATTGAGCCAAAAAGCCGGGCTTGGTACTTCACTGAAAGGCTTGATGTATACATTTAATCATACCTACTAATCACCTCTCACACTGAGAAAATACAAAAAGAAAAGCGCAAGTAATACTTTGAAGAATAATGCTAGTTGTTTAGGTGGCAGATTGCTTTTCTATGGCTATTAGTTACAGCTGTGTAATTACATATATGCAGAAGAAAAATGAAGTTGTTTTAAAACAAGTCCTCCTCTGTGAGCAGAATTAATTGATATTAACAATCCTAACTACATGCCCAAGTGCACACACAATATTTTACTAACAGGTTTTTTTTGGGTTGGTCTTCTATTACTGAATTGTAATTTCAGAGCAGATTTGCCTGGAGGTAAGTAATAAATCTGTGTTGCAGTCTTCTTGGGCATTAGAGGAAAAGTGGGTATTTATAGAAAGAGAGAGCACAGAAATCTGTGATTTATTCCTCAGGGTTCCTCAGATGCAGCACCGTTTACACCACAATCTACCACATAATAAAGTACACTCCAATACATGCTTAAATTTGCTGCTAAATACTGTTGTAAGCTGAAGGTGGCAGGCTCAGACAGTCATTACAGGGTCATCCTAGATTTTGCAGTGTAGTCAATATTCTACATGGATAGATGTTTTTGGGAGATGCCTGTTTCATATCTTGTTTGGCATTCATGGGTAGTCCCCTCTGACCCCCAAATCATGTTCCTTCTATGGAAAGGTGCCCTGCTGTGTGCTGTGCACCCTTGCTCCCTGATTAAGTGGTGGTTCAGTTGGGCCCTGCAGAGGCAAGGAGGCCTTAGCCAGATGCGATGACTGCAGGCAGCTGCTTTGGAAATATACTCCGATATCAGCCCAAACTTTAAACTCAAAATTGCCTTGATATTGGCCATTTTTTCCCATGAAATTATGTTGATTCTTTTGCTTATTTGGTTTATGTCACCATTGGAATGATGAGCGGCTGTGGACCCTTGGAGCTGTTGTGATTGGTGTAACTAAATATAAATAGGCAATTAAGCAACCTTATAAAATCATCTTTGTAGAGTTTGTCATGCTTTTGCAATTTTCAGGAAAATACATTAATGTACGTACATGTGTGGTAGGCACCCGGTGACTTTCTTGCAAGTGTTACAGAGCCTGGTGTGAGTAGCACCTAGGATCACTTGGGATCATTTGGTGCCATTAATTGAATGGCTGTCCTAGCATCCATTTAAAAAAAAAAAAAGAGAGAGAGAGAAGAAAGAAGTGGATTGAGAAGGTATTTGAGAATTCTGAGAAAAAATGGCAAGAAACCAGTCAGGAAGCAAAGGTGACCTACAGCTTCAACAATGACTTCATTGTACAAGTGGTTTTCTCCTCAGCTTTTCAAGCTCCTTGAAATAAGTTCCAGAACCTGTCAAGCCTTAGTGGAATTAGTTTAGGTATAATACAAGTGCATAAAAAATATGAGGAGGGACTTGTCTGCATGGTACCTACAGTGTCTGTGCATAATTTTGAACACAGGCCAAGCGAAAAAGAAAAAAGAAAGCAGGAATTTTACAAGTCTTACAGGGCTCTTACATACTTTCAGCTTTACAGAAGTATATGTATTCTTATGTATGATTCTTATAGTTTAATTGCTGATGGTCAGAACTGTTGCATCCCAAATTTCAGCCTGGAGCCAAATTTTATAATTTGAGCTATAAACCCTTAAAATAAGGGTTTATGTTTATGATGGAATTGCTGACAGATGCTTATGTATAGTAGGACTAGCAGGCATTGCTGTAATTATGCTATCCTATGCTATCATTAAAGATTTCAATTGAAAGAGGTTTATAAATTGCTCTTCCTCTTAGATAAACCACCCTACATTAAGGCGTCAATGATATGGTGCAGAATTAAATTAAAATCTCATAAAATGAAATATGTTCTGTATTAGCTGTTTGACACTTAATTTGCCTCTGAATGAGTAGAGGAAATCACAAATTAACCTGCCTTTGTTTTTCCAGCTATGGCTTATTAGGTGTTAGAACAACTGCAATTACAGCCCAATAATAACCCCCAACCCTTATGAATATGTACTGAAATGTGTCACTTTTTGTTACCAAAACCTTTTAGGACTGTGTAGTTACCTTGGAATTTCTACAGTGCATCTCTGGTTTATACTTTAGGAAGATGTATGAAACTCGAGTTGTTCTTTAGTGGCAATGGATGAATCGCAGAATTGAGGCTGGAGCTTGTGTTTTCCTTTTATTATTTTGTTTTCTCAGTTCTGTTTAGAAAAACCACTAACCTGTAATTCAATCCTGCTGCTTTTTTTTTTTTTAAGGACGTTAAATTATGTGATAAACACCATATGATTAAAACAAACCAAAAGAACCGTGGCTTTGATTATCACATTTTTTGCTTTGTTTTCCTTAGTTGTTTTTGTTCAGCTCTTTCCTAATTTCCAAAATTGATTTCTAAAATATGGGATTAAAGGAGGAGCTGAAGCTTATCTGTGTTTTGGTCGGGACTACATATAAGGAAGAGCGAGCAGGTAAATCTGAGGGAAGGTGCACTGATGCTACCCATATGCTTACAGTTGGGAGAAGTTTCCTTTGCCAGAAGGAAGTTGCAAGGTGCAGCTGGTGTACTTCAGCTTCCTAAGATCAATGATATTTCAAGCTCCTTTTTTCCCCTTAACTGCTGACTGAGTCTAGCAAGTTTGGCAGCCTTACACCCTGAAATTGTGCACATGCAGATAACCGTGCGCCTAACATGAATGGCTTGAACAGATATTTTGAACTTTATCGATGTTCTGGTACTAAACCGAAGCATGTGTTTTGCTTGCAGTCATCTCCAGGTTGATAAAAAGGCGGTTTAATTCTTAAATACGTTACTTCATTCCTAGTTTTTGCACACATCAGTTACACAAGGGTGGAAAGAAAAGCAAAGTCAGATGCAGACACTCAGCTTTCATCATAGTCTGATTTTGCCACCATGCAGCAAAATAGAGGATGCCCAAATGTAAGAAGATTAAAGCATATCCTCGATTATGAGAGAAAATAATAGCTACACATTTGATAGGATGTTTATGTTTTCCCAGGCTTTTTACTGACATAATTTTTCTTTTCATTTTCATTTCTAAGATCTAATTTATTTTTTAAAATCTGAGTGCTTAAACCTCTTAAATCTTTTACCTGCTGTTTTACCTCAGTGTACCTATAAGCTCAGGGCTTGGCAAGGAGTTTGTCAGCTTGTCAGAGCATTCATTGATCCTTTCACAGTGGAAAGGAGAGCCCCACCCAGCATGCAAAACATCACTTACTGAATTTGCTTTAATTACTTTAAGACGTGGAATGGGTTTTATGGTTTAGCCAGGAGCCATTAAAGAAGAAAGACTGGGAAGCTCTTGGGACATGAAAAGATGACTGTAGTTGCAGCTTTCCAAAATCATCCATGAAAGTATTTTCTTTCAACAGGAAAAAATCTTGTATTAAATGGGAAACACCCCAAGAAACTTATCCCTGGAAGTGAAGTGCAGCATGAAGAATAAGCAGCTGCTAATAGCCTGGAGGATTTTTATAGCAAGTCTCTGAGAAGGAATCAGCATGGTCTGGTGACTTGTTAAGGTTATTCGGAATTTGTTAGGTGCCACAGATAGGCATATTGTAGATTCTGCAAGCAGCGTGTACCCCTCTTTTCTTAGTGGTATTCAGAGAAGTATGTATCTTCTATGTACTGGGCCAGTATAGAGAAGGGACCAGGTCAGATGGCCACACATAAACTTCAGCAGATAGTTTTCATTCAGTGCTGGACCTTTTACGAAGCTTGGGAATAGGAAGCTTCTGTCTAGGCTAAAACTGTGAGATCTCAGTATTTTAAATTTGCCTAATTCAGAAGAGTGAATCAGTGTTTTGTTCAGCTGTTCATTCTTCTTTAGTGGCATTTACCTTAAGATTTGCAGATCATAAATTCTGCTTCATAAGCTTTGTAATGCTTGCCGAATAGCTTCAGAAGCAGAGTGTTTTAAAAAACTATCTGAAACTGTGAAAAGTTTGGGAAGCAAATTAGTAGTGGCATATATTGAATTGCAGAAAAAAAAGGATAAGTGTTTCCTCTTAAATTTTTGATTCTGAGCTATATTTTAAAGGAAAAAAGTAGGTTAAAATGTGGATAAAAATAATTAAATATTTTTGATGTCTGTTTTATGTAAGTTCAGTTATATTCATTTGTTTAGATAAGCTGCAGTCTGAAGTTACTGCACAGTCAGTTCAATTCTTCTATATTTCTCACTGATTTGTTATCTCTCTTCTAGGAAAAAAACAGTATTTAGAAAAAACTATCTTATTTAATTTCTGCTGAAAAATAAATCCTAGTTCAAATAAGGATTCACTGCTAAAATCCATCCCTATTTTAAGCCAGCATATTTACATGAAAGTCAGCAGAATTGCCTCTGAGTTCACCAGATTACATTTGGTTCACATAATTCATCTGTTTCTGTGGTAGATAATACTTTGTGGCATAATAATTTTCTCTGGAGTAGCTAATTGTAATGCCAAGGAACTACAGATTTATAAAGGAGAAACAATAAGAGCAGATAAATATTGCGTTAACAGAGGCTCTTTTTTCTTTTCATACAGCCAACTTGATTTTGGGCTGTCTGGGGAAGTTGCAGCAATTTAAATTCTAGGAAAATTTTGGTGAGATTTTTAATGTAGAAAGAAAAGCTTGTAAAATTTAATGGTTTGTTTTGTTGAAAATCCTTGGTAGAAAGTTCTCCCAAATCTTTGGTTCGTGGGTTGTGGTTTTTTTGTAATGTTGAGAAAAGCACTCGAGTGGCAGCAGCCCCCAGCCCTAATGAGCAAGATGTGCCTCCAGTAGCTGGCGGATGGCTGACCACCTCTCTTCAGCACTCTGGAGTAGCAACAATGCACAGGGCATCCTCCTGGCATGATGCAGGGGTAGAAAAAATTGGGAAAAGCCCTCAGGAACACCCCTCCGTGGTCTAAATGGGATAGGTTGCCTCATCCCCACCCGAGCCATAGAGGCACAGGTTTTCCTGGTGGAGCCCAGTCCAGTGGAAGGGATTCTTTAAGAGGTTTTTATGGATTATGGTGTTGCAGAGGAGCACTTACAGCGTTTATCAGCAGTAAGGTGTCTATCAGCACTCATCAGCATTGCCACTTAGCTGATTTACCCCATCTGGGCAGTTAACAGTCCTTAGATGAATTCTTGGCTGCCAGTGAGAAGTGGTTCCCTAAAGTGGGCTTTCAAACCAGCGTGAATTAAGGGATGATGGAAGCAAAAAGAATGGCCAGCAAAGTTATGCCTCAGGTCACTCTTCTATGTAACACTTTTCTGTAGACTGAGGGATAGCTAGACATGATTTCAAGCTGTTTGGGTGCTTGCTATATGCAGATGTATATAGAAGTGTGCGAATTTGTGTGTGTGTGTGTGTGTGTGTGCGTGCATCTTCTTTACATAATAGAATTAATATCTTTGCTTATGTTTGTCATGGACTGAGTAATTTTAGATCTCTGCAGTTAACACTAATGCAAGGAGTGACTCAGTCTGAGAAAGATGCAAAATTAGAGGAAAAATGTTAGCAAAATGCTTAGAAAAAATGTCCAATGGCAAAACCTTCGAGAACATGTGGATCATTACCTTAATTTAACATTTAAACAAAAATATATAAAATTGCTTCAGTACTTGAGTTCTGCTGCTTAAAATTTCTATTATCTCATTCTGTTATCTGCTGCAAAGAATGCAAGCTCTAAATATAGTGCACATTCAAAGGCTCTGAGCCTGTGGTTTCTTGGACAAAATTCCTGTGTTCTTTGTGCTGTAGTCAGCAGTATTAGTCGAGTGAGCAGATATTGACTGTGGTATTCACGTGCAGTGAACCAGAAGCAAGCCAACTCTATAGAGGCTGCTGTCAAACTTGTTGCAGTAGCCTGTGAGGTACTGGACTGTGACAGACTCCTTTTTTTTTCAGTACAATTCTTCCACTCATGTTAAATCTTGCTTCAAAGAGAGCTGAAATGTTACAGTCTTAGTGGGGATTTTTCTTTTTTTTCTTTCTCTTTTTAAAAGTGTACCTGTGAGATTCCTGTGTTGTGAATTGGAAGTTCCCTAAAGTTAGAGTTGGTATAAACTCCAAGAAATGTGAGTGATGAGTAGGATGTGTTGTAGGAACACAGAGCATCTTCATCAGCTTTCAGTCTCACACAGTCTTTCCCTAATTTAGACTCCATCCTCCCCCAACAAAGACATCAAGTCCTAGAATCTTGGAGTATGGACTGAATGTAGTTGAGACTTTTTCTTTCCCAGAGGATGAATATATGTGTGTGTGTCTGTGTGTATAAGTCTGTATTTGTTTACATATCTGTAGCAAAACATAGGCTGCTGAAGCTGTGCTTCTGAGATGTAGGAGACCAACTGGCTGTCCCTTGCATATTCCGTGTTGCGTGATGCTTGAAAAAACCCAGGGATACCTTAATTTCACTGAAAGGTTTGTGTTTTGTGTTCAATGGGTGTTTCATCACTGAGCCTCAGGCTAGGCTAAGCTATCATTGATAAGTGATGTTATTGATTAATAGAGGAAACAATTCAAAGAAAAATTTTATTCTGTTTGATTTTTGCTTTTAGGATGCATGGCCAAGAAATGGCTCGGGACCTTGTTTCAGAGTAACGTTTACATTGAAGCTATGAAGCTGCTACTAAAGAGCAGGTGCTTAATCCCTTCCAGCAGCAAATGTGGAAGTCTGCATTTACAATAGATTGTGACTGCATTTATAGTCAGCTTTATAAGTGCGTTGGCAATTTTCTGGAGACTCTGCAGAGGTTAGACACAGAGGCAAAATATCCTGCAGCTCATGAGTCAGGAGTACAAAGCTTCTGAGGGAATGAACTAACCTATCATCTTCCTGAAAGCATTATTTATGAGGTGTTGTGACCATTGGTGTTAAGGATCAACAGAAAATTAGGGAGTATTTCACATAAGGGAGAATTTCCAAACATATCAGATTTAAGTAGCTATCTCTTTAAAGATGCACATCTTTCAGTCCTGTATCTCCTGTTGAAATTCAGTCTAGATTTATCATGCCTTTTCCACTGGCCCATGGAAGAAAAGATTGATGGTCTAGTCTAGTTTATAGAGGCCAACAACACAAATAGCCCCATTTAACAGCATTGTAGACAGATTTGGCAGAGAGAGCAGTAGCTGAGTGACCAGGGGCAATCAGGTGTTCTCTGCTTTACCCTGGAAGATCGCTATCGGCGTATATCATCAAGACAGTACCAAGAAAACTTGTGTAGCCTGCCTCTGTCTTCCTTTGCCTTGCTTGTTCCTTGGACATCAGGCTTGCATCCTGACACCTTTTCTGGGAGCTGTGTTTCTACTCCTGTGATGAGTTTGAATTGCAGAGATGCTGTGGGAGCAAATGTGTAGCTTGTGCAGGTGTGTTCCAACCTGGCCAGGTTATTCCCCTCAGGGTTTTCATTTACACACTCAGCTACCTACTCTGTTTAGAGAACTAATAAAGCTTTCAGCATATAGATAATGCATTTACCTCAAAGATTTCAAAACTGAATTTACTACTTTTTAAAAAAGTATGCAGCTAGAATATTATTCCTTTATGCTTGTTTTTCAAAGTCACAGCTTTGCCCAGGAAATGTTTTTTAACTCCAGTTTTTCACACAAATAGAACAAGAATACCAGTGTGAGGATTTTCTCTCTTGCTTCTTTTGATGCCTATAGCATTCCAGCCATTATGTATTTACCATTTGTTACGACTAACTGGACTATGTAGCAGCAAAATGTCTTTCAGTGCTTGCAGGATTCAAAAGCTGGCCTGGCAGAGACAAGACTTCTCAGCCTGGCATGAGAGCTGAGTGTTTTCCTGATCTTGTCTGGTTGCACCTCAGCCAGATCCCATACCTGGACCTGCAGTACTGGCAGAGAAAATACAAGAAGGGGCTGTTAGCAGAATATGTTTCTTCCCCCCTTGTACCTTAGCAGCATTCACCTTCGATGTAAATGGTGCTCCATATACTGTGAATCCTACCATCCTCATGATTGTTGGTGCTGATCTGTGACTTGCACACCTGATGTTTGTGGTTTGTGGTGGTGCTTGGAGGATAGGAGAAGCCTGGAAGTTGTGTTTTTATAAGGTCATTCCTTGAGTCCTGGGTACAGCATGAATGTATACTGGACAGCTGATATTGTCACTCAGGTGCACTCTCGAAGTGGCTTTTCTTTCCCAAATAATGTATTTGTCTAGGGGAAGTGAGGGGGGAGGTTGCATTTCAGAAAATAAGCTGTGTGATTTATACAAAAATGTATATATGTAGAATTTTATTCAGGAGTTTCTGTAGATTTGTATTACCTATTTTTTTTTTCCTGCTGCATGTAGCTTTAGATGAGAAATTCTAGCTGATACTCTGTTCAGTAACAGTCACAAATCCCTGTGAATATCAATTTTGGGCTGTCTATTGATGATAGTACAGAGGTTTTAAGCAAATCCAACCATACCTCGACAGAAATGATTAATGCTGAACCTTCACATCACTTTTTTGTCAGGACTGTAGTCCTGTAAAGTCAGAATTTTAGTAAAATGTTCCCATCACAACCAAATATGGGTAGCAAGTGCAATAGGAGAAATATTCAGTCCTCTGAATTTCTCTGAAAGTTATTGCCAACTTTGTTTTGTTTTAAAAAGTGAAGTTATTATTTTATTATATAAAAGAATTAAAGAAAATATTTTCTTTTTCCCCAAATCCCAGTCTTGTAATATTGTGAATGTGACTTACAGTAGGCATTGGAAATGAAAGGGTTTGTTCTGGTTTGGTTTTGAATTTGGGAAAAGAGTGTTTCTTAGCATCACAGAACAGATTTTGAGGACAGTGTTCACTTTAGGCAATGTGAGAAGCTTTTCACATGCTTTTCCGGGAGAAGGAATACCTGCCTTAGTGGGAGGAAGGAGTTAAGGGAAGAAGGGAAACTAAAATTTGCTGCAGCTGTACTGTGCATAGCATTCCTGATTGTGAGGTAGGGTGGGTTTAGAAAAATAATAAGTGAATGAATGAGATGAGGAGGACGGTGCCAAAGTACTAAACGTGATAAAAGCTTCATTCTCTAAAAACAAATTTAAAAACCCATTAAATTATGATAGTAATAGCACATTAATTAAAAATACTATTTTTCAAGACAACCAACTATTTGTGAAATTCATATATCAGTTGATTTCAAAATTTAATTTTACTATCATGGGTCAAAGCCATCATGAGAAAAACTTCCCATGAATTGCACATGAGGTTTTTTTTTGAGATTTAGGACAAGCCTCAAGCTCTTCTTTCTGGTCAGATAATCCCCCTGGTGGATGCAGTAATCGGGTCCTCACGCTGTGGGAGTGGATCCTAATTAGCAATGCTATTTTTTCCATGGAGAGTATTGCTGCACATAAGCAGGAGCACTCGTTGCATCCAGACTGCATCCTCTTCTCATCTGTGAGTTGTAGAGAGAGAAATGAGGAGTAATTGTAAAACCTTTTCAACTCTCTTAGCTTTGTACCATTTGGTTGCTTTTCTTTTTCTCCCCATCATGCATGCATGTATGTGTCCTGCGTAACGCCGCCAAGGTTATTTTTAAAGACCTACAGGCATTTTCTGAGTGTTTTTGAACCAGTTCACTATTTACCGGTATATTGCTTTTATAGAGGTTGTCTTTGATGAGTTTTTTGTCATATGCGACCACTGAAGTTTCGGTGTACTCAAGCATTAGAAAAGCCACTATTTGAGTGTCTTTGTTTTCTTTGTTGAGCTGTTTATTTTGCTTTCTTCCCACACAGTTCCCTGGCCTCGCTCTGACAACTGCTTTTCTGCATGAATTACATTCCTCGGGGCCGCAAGTCTCCTAATTCTTCCAGTCGATTTGATTCCTGCCTGTGTGATTAGTCCTCTGCTCCAACACACAGTTGGTCTTTGCCAAGAAGGCTGCTTGCTAAGTGCCTTTAACATGAAGACCTAACTACATTTTTTAACCTCATTAGTGTGTAGGGCACTGCTTCATTCTGGTTTAATAACATGGCCACTATTGAATCATCACTTGCTCTAAAACAGGTTACAAAAAGGTTACCTAAGTTGTCTGTTATTCTTTTTGTATGACTGTGCTTTTGCTGGGTAAGTTTCTTTCAGCTCATGTCCATTTTTTTAGCATGTAAGTTGCTTTTTGAAAGGAGACCCATAGATTCTACTGAGGTAGATTTATGACTTTTAAGAAATTTTATATTTGTGTGTTCAAAAAGAAACTCAGCACCTATTTAGAAACAGCAAAACTAAATAATAAAATGAAAATACAGGTTTGGAACAAAATGGGAAGAAGGCTCTGGGGAAAAATTTCCTACTTGTCTCAGCTTTAGAATTTCAAAGGCTTCATCCTCACCAGTTTAAACACAGGCTTTTCACTATAATGCTGGATTTATATCAGTGCAGCCACAGTCTGCATGGCTTCACTTTATCTCATAGGTTCAATTTTTAGCTGAATGTGTTGCCACTAAAATTTAGATTTCAGTTGCAGTTGTGTATAAAGTTGAATGGAAAAGACATTCCCGGGCTTCCAAATGTTGTAAAGGCAACAGAAAAGTTTCCTAAGGAGACAGTATCACCGGGAAGCTGGGGAAAGAAAGGAGGCAGTGGGTCACATGCCACTTGTGATGGTGCATTTGTGCAGTTGCATAGCACAGCCACTCAGAGGGTGAGACTTCATGATTAATGGTGTTTATTCTTGACAGAAGCCTCCTTTATTTATCTGCAATACAGTTTAGTGATTTTATCAGTCACCTGAATGAAAAATATTCAGTCATACCAATATTGCAGTGTAAATTGAGTAGAGTCACTTTTTATTATATCTTTCAGCCTTATCATCTGCACAGTAATTTTCTAGCCGGGGTTTGATATAGAAAGGCTGGATTTAGCTGTACTTGACACAAAGCCTCTTCAATTTCCTCTAAAAGTTCAGGCTACTCTTAGAAATGTGTGTATATATATATATATAAATAAAAATATAACCTTCTTATCCAAGCAATTTCAGTATTTGAAAGAATAAAGATAAAATGTGCAAACCTGGATGTGAGAAATGTTGTTCATATGAAAACATCTAATAGCTCTGAAGCCACTGGTGAAATGCTCTTTAGTGTTTAAGCTTGTGGCTTAGTGCATTCTTTTTGCATGGCTACGTAGTCTGACTTTCTTCTAATCAATCATCATCCAACTCCAATCAGCATACAGGCAGAGCCTATCGTTCATCCTGGGTGTAATTTCAGAGTTGAGGACTATAATGGCCACATACAGCACATTAGTCACTGCGATAACAGCTAGTGGCACTCCTGAGGAAGGGGGAGGATGGGGAAGAAGGGGAATAAAATTCTTCTCATTCTCACAGTGCATTAGTGAAATAGGAGCAAATGTTAAACAAATGTTTATTCAATTAGATGACTTAACAGCATTAAGTGTGAGAAAGCTTCTGACACGCCTTTGACCCACTTTTTCTGAGAGATGAGAGGAGTGGCAAGGGAGGCAAGAAAGGGATACATGAACGGAGTCCAGATTTCTATGTGTCCACATACTCATATGATGGTGCCTCCAGTTAAACACTGGAAGGGACGGCAGGCTCTGCCTGTAGCCTAGAGGAGGCTAAAATTTGAATAGCAAATGGGACCACCTCTAGAGCATCGGAAGAGAATTGCAGAGTAGAAAAGTTTGCTGTAGGAATGAAGTTAGTAATTTCACTGCCCAACCTGTTATTGCTAACAACAGATAATGAGTTGGCTGTAGAGCTTTTAGATTTTCCTGCTACACTTTGTGCTACAGCATAATTTCAAGAGGAAATAGTGTGTGGAGGTCCATAGCAATCTTATTCAAATTAGACTTTCTTCTCCTGTGCATCTGTTTTATATTCATGATGATGATTTCTGCATCAAATGCAACATTGCTACATTATCCTCCATATATTAATGTACAAGCCAGTACATTACATTTACAAGTCAGTAAACTTGGAACCAGCTGAAGACAGGGGAGGAGAAATACACCAGAACTGAGGTTGGGCTGTCCTATGAAGGTATAAGGTCTTACTTATGGTTCAGTGCAAGCTGAGCAAAATAAAAAAAAAAAGTGCCTGGGTAAGGCTTTAGCAGAAGCAAGTGGTGGAAATCACATGTTAGCCTTACTTTTATTTACTGTTTACATAACTTCAGTGTCCAACAGCTCTGTGCAGGATCGGAGCTCTGCTGACTGTTGTGCAAATACAAGGAGCTCTGCCAGGAAGAGCTCGAAGTCAGACCTCTTTGGCTCTTTGGCCGATGAACTCTGGTGAGTCAGCTCTGATGGCCTCAGGGTTTACCAGCCCCAGCTGTTTCCTCACCCTGGGGATTATCCCTTCTCTCTCAGCAGGGGTGTGTGCTTTTGCCCCGTTTATAGTCTCACAGCTTTGCTCTGGCTTCCTGAAACCAGGCAGTGAAGTGGCCAGAGGCAGAGATGTTCTGCCTGGGAGGGGCCCAGCTGGGTACGGAGGCTTACACAGCTGCCACAAAATTTGCTAGATAACCTCTGGTAGAGGCTTAGAATGGGCAAGTGGTATTTGCAGGGAGTAGTTACTGTTGGTTACTTTTCTGTATGTTTGCATCCTTTATAGAAGCAAAGAAATTGCCAAGTAAATCCATATAATCCTCCCCCAGTCACTGATTTCTTCTCAGCATCCTGAGAAGGATTTGAAGAAAGGAGAGGAAAGCTGGGATGCTCTGTATTGCAAAGGCCAAGGGGACAGTGTTTCAAAACAGTGCCACGAAGGCAGCAACAGTGGTGGGTGGATGGAAGGAAGAGGAAAAGGAGAGGCAGGTTGTTCTGGGCAGATTACTAGTGTGTGAAGAAGAGAACAAAAAGACTGGACTTGACTTGAGAAATACTGGGAGACAGTAGATAGTTTTATTTACATTTTTCATAATGAAGAAAATTAAACGGTCAAAGCTGTATCAGCATGCACATTTAAGGAATGCATGTTAAGACTCCAAGTCAAGACTGTATCACCTGAAGCAGCAGTTGCTGTAGTCAGTACAGGTGTTACTGTGGGCTGAAGGTCACCAGTGTTACAGCTGACCTTATGTAAACAGCATCCTGTTAAATAACAGAATAATATTCGTTGCTTTTCATGGCATAAGCTGTTCTTGAGGAAATCCACAAGCTGATGGTTGGGTTATTTATGAAGTCTTATAAGTAGCAGACAGTGTATGTAAAAAACCTGGGTCTGTGTTCAGGCAGTCCGTCAGTTGAAAAATAGGAATACATCACTGACTAAGGATTTAGTGCTTGATTAATGTAGTCAATTTTTAACTGTAACTACATAACGTTAACACTTCCAAAAGAAGGAAAGGGCAACCAGAGTAATATTCTTTTCCTGTCGGTCATTGCCCAATTGTCATGCAGATTTCCTGAACCATGAACATTACTTGTACAGTAATTTTTGTCCTTTTTTTCTCTTTTTTTTCTGCAGTGATGCCTTTTAACTTTATGTGGGAGAAACTTTTTATTCTAAACCCAAGTGAGGTTATTTGTGTATTTTAGGAATTTGCATACCAGAACTGCATGCATTTTGTAAGGCATTGTCCTTGCCTCAGTGAGAAAATATTTGTAACATAGGATCTCTTGATATGACCTTCCCACTGTAGATACTGAACATTTTCCAAGTGCTTTACTACAGTTTTAAAGATGGGGAAAGAATAGATCAGGAAGACAACAAACTCATACAAGGTGGACAGCAGATAAGTGATGGAAACCAAACCAGAGCCTGTCTACCTTAAACCCTGATCTAGCTTCTATGTGAACTACATAGGCATGGGCCCACTCATGATTTATTTGAATATGTATCTACTGAATGAAAGGTTGCTACCAAATCAGATTCTGTGACTTACTTCCCTATGCTGACTACAGTTCCAGTGTGAACTTTGGAGGAAGAGTGAGCAAATACTCACTAGGTGTTGAAACATGGAAAATGATACAGGAATTCAAGAGGGTTTTTTGTATTAGGACTTCAAAAACATGCTCATGTTCTTTTTCTTCATTTCCACCATTAAGAAAATACAGTTAACAGTGCTTACTCTTTTGCAGCACTTGAGCTGTTTTATATGAAGTGTGCTCTGACATTTCTATGTATTCAAATAATTCTTTAAATATCCATAATTACTTGCTTAGTTTTCCTAAGTCCAAGAATGTGATGTAGCAGCTTTGAGGCAGGGAGCAATTCTAGGGGAATAGAGTGACTATTTGAAGCTGGAATTTCAAAACAAAAATAAATAATAAATTAGATAGTAAAAATTGTATTATTGATTTCCCATAGTATGTATTTGTAGGTTTGATTGTTTACCAATTAAATGAGAAGTGAAAAGAGAAGAGGACTGTGGATTGCATTTTAAAAATGCTCAGTGCTGGCCTCAATCTCCTTACATTGAAATCTCAGAGCTCAACTTTATTAATATGAGAACCTTATATTAGCCAGTTGTTGGCTGCTGGTGCTGAAGGGTCAGTCTGTACAACTATGGTATTAAAAAACATTAGAAATTTAACATGGGATATATTACCAAAAGAATTGAGCCACGTGCTTTTGAAAAGGAGTCATCACATACCAAGAAAGTCCATGTTTGTTAATCTCCCAGGTTCTGCTAGAAATAAGAGCTAATGTTTTGTGGGCAGACATCTGAAAATTACTGAAGAAAAAAAAAAGAAAAAGATAAAAGAAAAGTATCATATGCAGTTTAATGAGTTTAATATTTTTCAGTTCTCCAGGCAGGACTGAATTGAACAGGTGTCAGAGAAACAGTGTGGATATCATTGGTATGAGAGTCATGCCATCAATGTTTGCTCCAGCATTGAATAACATACTGTTAAATGATTAAATATCGAGGTTTGAACTTTGACACATTCATAATATAACAAGATGGATGAAAAGGCAATAATAAATTAGGTTATGTTACAATATTTCATCCCACTTCGTTGACAAGCTTTGTTCTGTGAGATAGATTATTGTTCCATCTGTAACCTCAGCTCAGTGTCATATTTACAATGTTATAGTTAAGGATCACTTGCTGTTTTCAATAAAAATGTATTTTTCAACAGATTCATAAAAGAGCCATTTAAAATTTTATCAGGGCAAAACTTGGCATTAAGATTTCCAGTCCTGGAGTTACAGTTTCCTTTAAAATCAGAAAGACCTTAAATCACCATGATTTTCTTTTTAAGATTGATTGTGCTTAGAAGAGGTTTTTGTCCAAGCGCAGCCAAAAGTTATTTGGAAACCATTTATGACAGATCTCTAACACAAAACCAACCTCAAATCTCAAAAACAAATTTTCATGTGGCACAGACCTTTTGGGGCTGTTCTGAATGGCTTTACATCTGCTTCCAGAAAGCAGTGCTATTGAAGAATGCCTGTGACAAGTGTGGAGGTTGCACTATGCCCTGGTGCCTCCTGTAGTTTTTACAGTTTCAAGAAATGGAAGAACAGGGACAATTTGCACTGTATCGGTATTTTGGCATGTATTAAAACAGTTCAAGCACTCCAAAACAAATAAGTACCCTGAGGCCACTAATTGGCTGTAATTGTCTTGAGTGACCTCACCGGAGACCTCTTCTACCAACACCTCATGCGTCCAGGAATTCCTTTTTAGCTGAGCTGCCTGAC
Source organism: Cinclus cinclus (assembly GCF_963662255.1). Lineage (NCBI taxonomy): Eukaryota > Metazoa > Chordata > Aves > Passeriformes > Cinclidae > Cinclus > Cinclus cinclus. Next base: position 52,912,658 of record NC_085046.1, read on the forward strand.
CTGCATTCTAAGTAGCGCCAGTTTCTGGTCCTGCTCTTGGCTGAGCTCAGGATCTGCAAGGTAGGAAGCTGCTCTGGATAGAACCCTCAGAACCTTGGTGTAACTTGTCTCCAGACCTGTCTTTGTCCCTGTCTCCTTCTGCATTTGACTGGCCCAATCCAGACCTGGTTTGTCACTTTGCCTTGTCTCAGACTGCTGATTGACTGTGTTACTAGCACCTGCTCTGGTCACTCAGATCTGGTGGCATGGAGTGCATTGCCCATGAATGGCTCTTGGCTTGCATTTTCTTAGGGAGCAGCTGGCCTTTGCTGCCCCCCAGCACCCTGAATTGGGACTCTTTTCATTCCGTCCCCCCCTCATTTCCTAACTCGGTTACATGCATGAATCCATACACGATAGTTTCATGGACTTTGGGCTGCTCTTCTAATCCCATCAGTAGAACACTTGAGAGGGTGGTTGAAAGGACCCACAGTCAACAAGATCTGTGCTGGCTCACCTACCCAGCTAATAAGTCATAGCCAGACAGCAATATTTCACCTCAAGTTAGCTGTTCCATTAGTACCAAAGAAAGAGATAGGATTTGAATTTGGGCAATCCAGACTTCCTCTTTGTAAAACTGGGTAATGCTTAAATAAAAATAACAGCCTAAAATATGTGGTAGGAGTCCCCATATCTCAGTTTTTTCTGCTGATGGAAAGAATGTGTGATCCTTTCAAGATAATACTAGGCAATGATCTGTTTGTGCAGGTCATTTTGAAATATGTATGACTTGCTCATGCTTGCCTCATGATCTTCCTTCACCAGTTAATAAAGGGCTGTATGGGCTGAAAAGGGAATTGCATTTGCTTCCGTTTTTGTGGTGGTTAAAATCCAAACCTGCTGCTAGTCAGTCTTCTTGTGCAGAGTTAATCTATTGCAGCTGTAAGCAACAAAACAAAATGACACACCATTTTCATGAGTAGTAACTGAAATCCTACAGATAGCTCACCTGTGGTTCAGTGGTGGTCAGAAAAAATCCCATTTTTTAAAAAAAGCAGATTCACACATACTGTGATTTGCCCTACAACCGATGCTGTTCACAACTTCTGAACTGGTGTGACTGTAAGTTTTTAAGACTGTGCAGACACCTCTGCAACAATTCATCAAAATAGCGTCACGACTAATAGGAAAAAATACGCCTGTTTGCCCTTACCCTGACCTCCCTGCTTCAGCACGTGTGTACCATTCACAAGCTGAGTAGTTGAGATTCCCCAGAGCATCAGAGTTGGGACAGGAAGAAGCTGGCAAGCTGGATGTGGCTGGAGAGTGGGAAGCCCTGTGTTACATATGGAAGCTGTGTGGCACATGATATTTCAGCACCTTAGCAGTAAACAGGAAGGCCTTCTAGACAGAAAGGAGGCAATGCTTTCACAGGCCTGTTCTCTGTTCCTTCTCATTTACGTCGGGGTTGTAGATACAATCAAGGTTACTGGGAAAATAATAAAATAATCCTAATGTGGCAGGATAAAAATTAGTGGTGAAACACAGCCACAGGATCTCTTTTACCCACTATGTCTTGAAAGTGTGATCAGCTTTGTATGAAATTGGAATTGAGTTTGCAGGGTCTCTAGAAGTAGACACAGAGGTCCTGATTCAGAAAAGAGCATGCATCTGCTTTGCTTCCTCCCTTAAGTGGTCTGCATGTGTTGTATAACAGAAGAACCCCTGCACAGGAGAAGATGCAGGGCAAGTTCTGCCTTCCTGTGGTTTACAGGTTAGGTATAAATTGTCAAGCAGTGTCACTGAACATCTCCTTGCCTCTTCTCATGCTGAAGCCTGATTGCATCCTATGAAGTAGCCTCAGATGCAAGGCAGAACACCATTCAGGATGCACGGCAAGGTTGCAGGATGCTGGGCTGAGGGGTCCTGAGTTTGAAGGAAGGTCCCCAGCTTCTTTTCCTGCTCATGACAGCAGAGTTGGACTACATGACCTGTAAAGGTACCTTCCAATCCAAACCATTCTATTATTCTATACATGTGAAATAAATATTATGGGGATGGACTGCTACCCACATCTGCAGATTTGATTTGTTGTCACTGAATGAGTATCTGTAGAGCTGCTCCTGGGCTGTACTGTTTGCTGTTTACAGGACAAAAATTATTCTTTATCAGTACACAGTGAGCTTGCAAAGCAACAGTAAGGGTGTTTGGCAGCACCCTTTCTAAAAGCTGCATTTTAGTTTGAAGGAGGGAGTTAATATTTGTGAAAGATGTTCACAGGGATATTTAATCACAAAGGTAAAGGCAGGATATGTGGCATTTATTGGGATAAATCAGGATGACTAAAATTGTGGGACTGACAGCAGATGAAGAAGGCATGGGGGAAAATGGGTCTGTAAGGAAAGGAGGGTCTGGGAGCACAGAGGACTAAGAGAAGTCCAGACTGAAAGTGAGCACAGAAGTTAGAAGCATGTTAAAATTAGATGCTTGATAGAAATTAGGGAACATCAGAGTCCAGAAATGGGAATACTTCATGGAATCTGATGACTCCTTATTTCTGCCTCAGGTAATATTGTTTATATGCCTGCTGTTGATGTTACCCAGGTGAGTGTCCTTTCCCTAGCATCCTAGCAAAACTGAAGAGCTCAGAAGATGAGAGAGAGAAAGAGGCAGGGCTGAGGAGGAGAAGAGCAGCTGAGTCCTGGTGTCCTTGAATGGCTCTTGTTGGATGTGGAGGGAGAAGCTGACAGGCTGGCTCTTAATCTTGCTCCTGCGGCAGCATTTGGCTGTTGGCCAGCTGGAGAGTGAATCATTGAGGCCGAGACCAATACAGGCTTTCAGCCTTCTTGCACAAGCATTTAAAGAGTTTTCTTTTCAATATGCACCAGATAAAGCCAGGGCCCCAGACTGCCTGCATTCTCTTCGTGTTTCTAACTATGAGTTGAGATCACATTTAAAAAGAAACACTTGTAAAATAACATCCAAACTTAGTTTCTTTGTTACTCTTGTATTAAATTTGCTGTACTACTGTATTTTCCTCACTGCCAGGATAGGAAATACACTCTGTAATGTGATACCCAGCTGTAGTACTTTGGCTTCCTACGTCACCATGGTTTTTCAAGTTCTTGCCTACCAAACTTGGCCTCATAGGGAACCAGGAGACAACGAATCTTTCATGTTTGGTGGGTTTCATAGTACCAAGATAAAAGATGCACTTCCACTGTAAAACAAAGATACTTCAGAACCATGCAGACAAGAAGTTCTCTGAGGAAAGGAGATGTGTGGTTTGCACAGTGATGGAAAGCAGCTTCTGGTTTCAGGTTCTCAGTGCTTCTCAAATATGCTGAAGGCATGGCTTAGTGTATGTGGGTGGCTTAGCTTTATGTGGGTCACTTACTCGGGTGCTAGAGGAGTGACTGCACTGTTGGTACCTGCTGCTGGCACAAAATGCTCCTCTCTAACAAACTTTGGAGCTAGGAGGTATTTTCAAACCGGAAAGCTAAACAGGCTTGCCTTGCAGAAAGCTGTTGGAGGGCAAGAAACACAAAAAAGGTCAAATAGGGAAGGGAAAAGATGGAGAAAAACGCATCAGGAGAAATCGTCATTCCTCAGATTTTACAAGCCCGTATAGATTTAATGGCAGGGAAGCTGGCGTCATGTTAGGAACTCATGACTTTGATCACTGTCCCACTCATATGCTAGCATTTCCGAGCTGATGGCAGGGCAGAATTGGCTCCTATGTAAGATTATGTTCTGTTGGCCTTTTAGGTGATGACAACCACCTCCATTGATCATGATATGTGTATGTTAAAGGAAAAAAAATATGTTTCTTGTTTGATTACTCTTTGTAAGCCAACAGCATCAAAGGAACAGGCTTCCCTCACTGCTCTCACAGCTGCTGCCTGTGTCTGTGCTGTATATATATGCTAAATTAATTGGAAAAACAGGGACGAAAAGGCATTTAGTTCGGGTCAGCCAGTTGGACTACAGCAAATGCACAACAGGCTTAATCATTGTCTTTTGCCAAGGAGCAGGTTGGCAAAGGCAGGCACTCCCCTTCTGATAAAATCTGAACTTTTTCCAGTGCCTTTGGAGATGGGATGCTGTGAGAGAAAAGTCTCCAAGCAGAGCCCAGACACTGTCATATCAACAGGGTGGGAAGATGGGGAGGGTTATTTATCTTTTGTCAGCTGTGAACTCAGCTTTCAGCCTTGGTTCATCAAACATAGCATGAGAGGGCACCAAGCAGTCCCTTCACAAAAATGATGTAGTTAATTAATGGGGCTTGTTAAAAAATATTGCTCACTGATGCCATACTAAAAACACACACATGCAGCAATCTTTTTCCTCTGCTACCAAATTTTGTGCATTTTTCATGGGAAGGGACAACAACAACAAAAATATGCTCCAAAGGATCCATCTGTCTTAATGGCTTACACAGTTTGGGACTCCTGAAGCGATTTCTGTATAAATATGCCATCTTACACTTTCAGAAAGAGTAAGCTGGCAAATGAAGGGCATGGGTTCAGTGTTCTCAAAGCTTCTTTTTCAATAGCCACATGATTTTGAAGATGTAAATGATTCTGAATCTCTGTATGTGTTTCATATTGCAGTAAGAATTAACTATGAAATACAGTGTGCATATTTTGCATTAATTTTAAGTGATTTTCTCCTTAACTCCTTGGGGAAAGGCTATTGAGTGGTGTAAAGATTAAAAGAAATATAAAATAGTGTTAAAATTGAAGAGAGAAATGTTGCTAATAATGGGGACAGAGGAGAATTAATTTCCCATCCTTTTTCTTTCCAGGCAGTTGACTTCATTACATGTACAACCTAGTTTTTGCTCATCAGGAAACAAGTGTGTTACCTTTATAGTATTTTTTCTTTATTGTATAGATAACCTGGCTGGTTTTGTTTCTCTTCCTTTTGTTTCTTCCAGGCCTTCTGCCTTATCTAGTAGCCCAACATACTCAGAGCTTCCTTTCCTTAGAATTTCCCCGCACCGAAATCCTGCTGCAACATCAGAGTCTCCCTTCAGCACCCCTCACCCATACATTAACCCCTACATGGACTACATCAGGTCCCTGCACAGCAGCCCGTCCCTCTCCATGATCTCGGCAGCCCGTGGACTCAGCCCAACAGACGGTGGGTTAAGACAGGCTTCCTGTTTTCTGTCATTGTAGCACCTTAACTTATATTAATCTTGTCAACATTTTTCCCCCTTGTTCAAAGCAGCTTCACCAGGTTTGTCAGACATATTCATTATGTCATAAATGTTTCAATACTTCATCAGCCGATGATGGCTCATTTGTACATCTCAGAAATGTTGAAACTTCAGGGAGAAGAAAAAAAAAGCTGCCTCATTCAAAATTTATGCTGGAAGGGTGGTGTATGTCTTGTGACATCTTTTGTTTGTGGGGCTGACCTGGGGTGTAATTCTGATCTCCCAAAAAATCTATTGTAGCTGCACTGAATTGAGTCAGATTCTTTATGAGTGCACACCATTGTATAACCATGGAGTTCTACAGGCACAAAAGGCTTGCTAATTAAAATAGTATTTTTTCAATCATATAAAGCATGCACTAATTACATTTAGTTACTAGTTCTATTAATGTTATGTAGAATTATTTTAGTTTATCCTTGCCAGCAATATGGCCAAATGAAATTATGCTTATGTAGAAGTGGCTGATGATCAAGATAGTCCCTATTAATCTAAATGGTGGGCAGTATACTTGAAATTCAGTGCTCTAGGTTTTGGTGTGACCATGGCTTTTACTTTCCAGGCTATTTGGGTTGAAGTGAAGTCCTGTGATTGCTCTTGTCATTACTCTAGTGCATTTCCTATTAATTTCAGTGGGAATTTTGCCAAAGTGAGCCATCAACAGAGTTGCAAAAAAAGGCTGTCTTGTTAGTAAGGTTTTTCAATATTGGGTAAGCATAAGCAGTCTGACATTTCAAAATTGTAGCATTTGCTGAAGGGAACTAAAATATACTCAGAATCAGCTATGTAGAGAAAGGTAATGAAACTGATACTTTAACTACTGGAAAGATCTTCCCAGTGAATTAAGAAACTTACCAGAGTTAAACTGCCTTTAGCTGAATTTGAAAAATGAGCAGTGCACCCTATCCAAACGGATAACTAATTAATCCTCGTTTATAAGAATATATACCTTTACAGTTAATCCATTAGTTATGGGCACATATTCTTATGAGAATAAATTTTAATGACCTATTGTCAGTCAAGGTATACAGCGTGCACATCCGGCTTTCCTAGCAGCACTTTGGATGTTGCGTGGATTCTTGCTAATTCTACCATTTTTGTTTTAGCAGAAGTATTTTTTAAAAAATACTTTGAAGAAAAACTTTGAATGGTCGGAAAGGCAAATTTTGACTTCAGTATCTTTGGAGCCTTAGATACAGGACTGAAATGGCAGAGCTATAATCTAATGACATATATTGGGAAAACTCCTGTGGTGTACGTTTGGGCTTTTTCACAGAGGCTAATATGCAGAATACCTTGCTATCTTCAATACTCTTCAGGTCCCATTCTTGCAGATGAAATCTTGCAGAATTTCATTTATGCTTAAGGTATGTTGCAGTGGCACACGAAGGTGTGAAGGAAATGAACTATCACCGCCTATGGCTTTAAGCTCTATAGTCTTGGTATCAGATGTACCACGCTGAATTTACTTGCAAAGATGTAGGCACATAATATTCTCTGACCCAGCACCAAACTGATGCTCCAGAAACATCCAGAGGTGTTGCAGAGCAGAATTTGGTTTCAGATTTTGGCACCTAAATGTAGATGTGTTCAGTATAGAAATGTGTGATCTTGCTGTGTTGCTCTGCCATTGTAGTCCAGTGATTTGTAGGTAGTGAACAAGGAACTATTCAGTTCCCCAACAAATGAACACTTGGTATGTTAGCAGTTGAGTCTGGAGCTCTGTCATAATTGTGATGGTGTTAAGGTTCATCTGTCTACAGTGGAGGTGTTCGGTATCAATTCAGATCTGTGAAATACCCTACCTCAACTCCACTTGCCACCTCAGAAAGACAGTTTTCTCTTGCCAGCCTATGTAACTTGGATACTCTCAGGCTTTCAGATGGCATGAGACACTCAGGTGTGGACAGTACAGTCAAGTACACTCTGTCTTAATGCTCATCCCCTGAGCTTTGATTGCAGACTGTATACATAGCCCTAATCTGTCATAAATACATGCTAAATTTACTAGCTAAACCATCTCTCTTCAGGTTTTAAACAAATACATGTTCCTTCACACTTCCTGTAGGCTCACAGCTCATCTTTGATCAGTTACCACAGCCCTGATGTTGCACAGCATCCAATGAAAATACAGTAGCTTGACTGAGGTGTTGAAGGTATCTTAGTCAAACGGCATGCTGTTGAAAACTGCAAGTTTGTTCCCTTGAATCTAAAGTCTGTTGTATGATCAGTCAGCTATACAATGAAATGCCTTCTTTGGATGCAGATTCCTGGGATCAGAGAATCTGAATCATGGCTTGAGCACTTCTGGAATGTAAATTAAACACTCCTGTGGTTTAAAAGGGTACATGCCCTTAATGTACTAATAACACAATGGACACCATGGCTTAAGTGCTACAGCATTCGAACTATGAAAACTTGGAAGTTGTTATTGCTCTTCTGAAATCCATAGCAAGATTTCTCTTGCTGCCCTGATTGCTTTAGAGCAGTTAGATAATTAGATCAGTGTACTATTGGGCTCAGTCTGTCGACTCACAGATCTGGGGATGGCTAGTAGCCAAAACAATCTGGAACATAACTCTTGTCACTCCTCCTTAGCCAGCAGATTTGGTGGGTCAGGGGTGGCTGAGGACTTCTCAGAGGATTTGGAGCAGGGGTAAGGATTGAGTTGTTGGTGTGTGTAGAGGAAAGTGCTCAAATGAAGCTCAGCTGTGCCTGCAGTGCAGAAGCAAATGCCTCTGCTTATAGAAAAAGGGGAACAAAGCTGAATCTACCTGGGAACAAGCAGAAAAAAATTCAGGGCTGGGGGTCTTCCCGTTTACCCTTCATTTACCCTTCATGCAATACAACATTTAGTAGGCTAATTTCTTATGTTTGAAGGAGGTAGTAAGGAATAGTATTTTAAGAGTACCAGAGCATTTCTTGGTATGTGGAACATTTAGTAATGCAATTTATGTGTTCACTATGTTTTCTGTAGCAGTTAATTTTAAAGTTTGCAGCCAATGTTATTGTTAGTTAACCCAGACACTTATGTCAGAAAGCTCAGGAAGTATTTTCAGTCTGTCTGGAAGTATACCATGGTTGCCTACTACTGTAAAACTCTAAAACTTTCAGTTACCCATCTTTTAAAATTTGGTCTGAATAATTTGGAAAAAATAGCAGCAACTTTTCATTTATCTCAGCTCATTTTTATGCCTATTCCTGTTCGACATACTTCTGTTTTTCACAGCTCTTCCTTATATGTTATATTGAACATTTTATCAAAAGCACATCCTTTCATTTTATTTGGTAGTAATAAAGGCAGGTTGTACACTTCAGCAATTTGTTGCTGAATAAACTTTTCTCCAAATTCCAATGTCTTGTTTATGTGCAAAAGAACATTAAAAGTGCAAATCTTAATTCTTTGTTCCTAAGGTTTGCATTTAGAATCTGATTTTATGGTGAAAATATAAATTATCTCTTTAGTAGTTCTGTGTAGGTAACAATATGCAAATAATTTCAATCTAAAATTTTGTCTTCATTCAAGATTCAGCTGCTGAGATTAAAGAAAAAAATTCATAAAAAGATTTGAAAGAATATAAAAATAATCTGGTGTATCAACTTGGGGTGCAGCCCATCTAAGGAACTCTAAATGTTTTAAGCAAACTTGTATACCATCTTGTGGTAACCAGAGTATAAACTGTTTTGCAAATGGGACAGAGACTGACCAGAGACAAGGGCTGTTCACCTCAGGTTTCATGGCAGGTCAGCGTCAGGATCAAGGAGAAGGAACCCAGCTTATTTTATGAGTACGTCTTACACAAGTTCATGAAATGACCCTCTACCATCAGTAGCATCTGAAGCCTGCTGAGAGGAGATGATCTTAAAGATGCCAATTTTTGTGTTTGTCCAGGGTTTCCCATTAGTTGAAGTCCTGCTTGAAAATTGGAGGGGGGAACAGGAAGCTCTCATGTTACTTTTACATGATAGAACAGCTAATACAAATCATTATCAGAGGACTGCATCATGATAACCTCACTGATGGGATGCAGAGTCTATTCCATCTGTGGTTTTGACTCTGAAAACAGGTTTGTGTGTCAAGCCTGTTTATACATGAACTTTGAATGATGCGATGGTCACATTTATTGACTTCAGTCTGTCGTCCTAAAAAAGTGACCCTATGTTGTTCATGGACAGCTAATATTTATCCTGGAATCATGCTTTGCTCCAAAGCATAGACACAGAGGGACAAGGTGAGAGAGAATCTTCTAGACTCTAAGTAGAGACTCCAGATACCTGAATGCTTAATGGAAGTTCAGCTGCACTGTTACCTTAGAGATGGATTCCTTTGGGCCAGGGATGAGGTAAATGTGAATAAAATGCTAGGAAGGTTTTCCTGCTTTTTTATGTCACTAAATAAATCATACTTGTTTCCATTGCTGTCAGCCTGTCACTTTTTGAGTCACTCAATAATAAATATAAAGATATGAGATCACCAAGCTCATTAATATTTTATGTCTTGGTGTTTCTTTGAATGGTGTCTTTACAGTGCCATTGGTTGAAATATATTGACCTGTGGTGGCATACTGCAGACGTTGCATTGCATTAAAAAATAAACAAGCTGTTTTAATAACCAGAGAAACCAGCAATGTGATAAAACTTTCCTTCTTGTTTATCTTGCGTCATTAACAGTACTTTTATGTTGCTTTTTTTAGCTCCACATGCTGGCGTCAGTCCAGCTGAATATTATCATCAGATGGCTCTGTTGGCAGGCCAGCGCAGCCCGTATGCAGACATCATTCCTTCAGCTGCCACTGCAGGAGCCGGGGCTCTTCATATGGAATATCTTCATGCCATGGATAGTGAGTGATATTTTCTAGAAATATAGATGGTCCTACAAAGGGAACCACGTGGGTTGTTCGTGGTCTGACCCAAAAGGCCTCCGTGCTGATATAGAAGTGGGAGTCGACATAAACCTCCTCATGAAGCTGGAGGGACAGAGAATTGATTGCCAAATGCACAAGGGTTATGTCAAGCCTAAAAGTAAACTTTGAAAGAAAGTAGGGAGAGGAGCAGGACTGCTCCTGAAAACAGGTTATAAATTTCATTTCTAGCAGGGCTTGAGTGCTTTCGAAAATGTCCTTTTTTATTTGCAATCAGTAACTCACTTTCATAGTTAGGCTGAGTATTTCCCTGATGAGCTCTCTGTTAACAGAAAGTTGACATCTGTTTTTCTGTTAGGAGAGCATGCCCTGCACCTTTCAGAGAGTGCTAGTTGCACTTACAAGTTGTGTATCATAGACCAATAGACCAGCGACCACTTGTAAAGTGGAGCAATTTGCTGAAATCTCAAGGATCCTGACTTAGTTTTCCATAATATTTCTATAAAATTAAGAGCCTTCTTTATCCACTCAGCATCTCTCGGTCCTCTAATCTGTCTCTGTTTGTTGAAGGAAGAAAAGAGAGGACCACTGCTTGCCACTGCTTTTTTTGATCAACCAGAAGGGATTATGCAGAGCATTCCCCTAGAGTCATGGATGCTCACATGCTTTTCAGGATGTACTCTGTTCCTTCTGAAGAGGGCAATAAAAAATGGTGGCAAGAAAAAGTGGTGATGTTAACTTTTGCTTGGTAGCACAGACCAATGCAATAGTGTTAGACAACACTTGTTTTCCTGCAGAATTTTAAAATTTTTGTTTACATGTGATTTCTTATTCCTGCTGTTGGCTGCACACCACAGTTGGTGATCTCAAGGAGCATGGGTGTTGGGAGGTTTACCTCTGGAACACATGGGAGTACAGGAATATATATAGATAGCCCTGCAGAACACATGACTTGGAGTGTAAAGTACTTGATTCACCAGTAATTTTTATAAGAATCAGGCAAGACAAATAGTTGTGAAACTGTGCAGGAAAGCTTTTTTCATTTTGTTTCCTTGCTAATGAAGGATTCTTAAAATTTATTTTCTGTTATGTGTCTCACTGCACCGGTAGCATGCATAAAGAATTTACAGTAACATACCTTGAGCTCATTGCAGAAACACAGTAAACTCACACACGTAGTCTGGACTTAAACCAGAAATTAATGTGCTGACTTCAGTACTTGAAAGCTTAACAATATGATACTTCCTGATTTAGATTTTGAGAGGAGTAGGGAGAGATGAGGCACACTGCTAAAGCACTGAATGCCTGTTAATAATACCTTGCAGAATGGAAATGCTGTTACACATGGTTCAGGTAATGTAAATTTGCTGCTGTGTTCCAAATCCCCAACTTGCATGAATGGGCATGGCTTCCTTGAAAAGAATCATACAATCCTAGAGTAGTTGGGGTTGGAAGGGAACTTTAAAGGTCATCTAGTCAAACTTTACTTGTGAGCAGGGATATTTTAAATATTCCAGGGTTTTGGTTCCTACTGTGAGAGAATGTCTGAATGCACATAAGTAGCAGTACCAAACCATATTCTTGGATGCAGATTTGATCTAACGGGTTTATTCAGCCTTTAGAAAGGTAGATACCTATATATATATGTGTGTGCCAGAAAACTTGAGAAAAATAGAAGACATTGCAGTACTCATAATGGCATTTGCAGAAGCATCTTCATGTGTTAGTAGAGACTGTATGCTGTAATGTACACAGAATTGCATATTCTGCATCCCAAGAATATTATCACTTCTTACTTAACAGGAAATATTTTGACTTTTGCCCATAATTTCAACCCATTCATAAAAGGTACCTAAACACCATCTTTAATAAGGATATTTGCGTTCACCAGCTCTAGCTAGGATACATTTGAAATCTAAACTTTAATTTGTTTTGTGTTTGTTTTTAAAAATTATGATCACACATTTGAGATTAATTATACCAGCAACTTTTCAATTAGGCATTTTTTCAGAGTTAGAGACAAAAACTGCACTATTATGCAAATGGGTTATTTTTAAACAGTAAGTAGAGAATTAAAATAAGAGTGAATCCTAGTAAGGTCACTCAGCTCACCTTCTGTATTTGATGAGAATGTGTTTAGTCAGGCAATAGCTGCTTTTATCTAAATGGAGTATGAAGTTACCCTTTTACTTCATAAAAACTAATTAAAACTATCTTAACTTGCATGGGTATACAGTAAATTAATTGTCATTAGGTAGGAATCTGAATGTCCTATCATTCATCATGCTAAAGAAAACCCCTTTCTTCTTTGTCAGATTTTTAGATTAGAAACAAGAACAAAACAATTAGCAGGAAGCTGATATTAAGACTTTAAAAAAATCCCCAATAAGAATGCCCATGTATGAATTTAATAACAAAGTACAGTGATCAATGCGAAGCAATGCCATTTGTTTGGATCTTTCTTCTTAAGGTGATCTTAAAAGTAGTCTTTCGCCTTTGCCCAGTCTTGTCAAAGGAAGCAGAAGACACATGAATAGTTTTCCCTCATTAACTGCTATGAAATTCTGAGCGAGTTGACTCAACTGACTGAAAGCCTGCTGCTCATTTATCCCACACAACAACCAAATAGATACAAGCAAGACATTGTTCTTCTTTTGTGAAGCAAGTCTGTCTCCTAATTGTGTGCTTATGCAGCATTTAGCACAGTAATTTAGAATCCCTACCCCCTTCTGTACTGCAAATAAAAATTCCAACACCAGCATGCACTGAGTTCCAAAGTGTATTACATACAGTATGTGCAGTTTGGGGGTCTTCTGTTTTACTCTGTGGTGCTGGAAAACAGATTTCAGATGGGGATTATGAGTGGGAAAATTTTAATCAGATGTTACATTTTACCCAAAGAGCAGTAGACTTCTTGAAGCTCTGAACTTTGCTGTCCATGAGCTGTCTAATACATTGCAGAAGAATAAAGCCAAGATTACGAGTGCTCAATTGCAATTCTTCATCCTGTAATTCTTCTTCATCTTGGCCTGAGTGGCATGAAAACTGGACCAAAATTTTCTCTGCTGCTATAAAGCTTTTCTACAGTTTTGGTGGCCAAAGACTCTGAGCAAGCTGTGCCATCTTCTTGCTAATTTTAAAAAAGTCAGATTTGTTACCTTTAAGTATATAATCCAAATAGGAGCAGAATGGATGTGAAGGGTTTTGACAGCACCACAGCAGCAACAACTGAAATTGCTTGTTGTGGCTGGAAAGACATTGAATGCCAAAACTGTCTTTAAGCACTGTAACAATTTTAAAAATCACTGTCTCTTGGGTTGATTGGTGCATTTTTCACTTGGGGAATATGTTCTGCTCTCTTAAATGAGGTTCAGTGGAACACAAGCATGTTCCCTGGGGTTTCAAGATTCCAAATTATTAATATCCTCACTTTGATTAACTTTTGTCTGTCCTCATTCAGAAGAGGAAGTTGCTCTTTTTCAAAGGTATTTGGTACTGACCTACCCCTTTTAGCACTAGAGACTCTGATAGTAACCCAGCTGACCTAAAGAGTTTGGGCAGCTGTGGTGCATTGACCTTGGCTGGATGCCAGATGCTCACCAAACTGCTCTATCACTTCCTCTTCTCAGATGGATGTGGGAGAGAAACTAGATGGAAAATAACATGTAGGTTGTGATAAGACAGTTTACGCAGGCAAAAGTGAAAGATTGCATGTGCAGAAGCAAAGAGAAAACAAAAATTTTTATTCTCTACTTCCCACCAGCAAGCAATGTCTATCCACTTCCTGGGAAGCCCTGGAAGCAGGGCTCCAGCATGTGGAGGGGTTCTCCAGAAGGCAAATGTTGTAAATAAAGAATGTTCCCTAACCTCCTCCTTTTCATAGCCTTTATGTCTGTGCTGGCATCATATGGTGTGGAATATCCCTTTGGTCAGTTTGGGTCAGCTGGCCTGGTTGTGTCCCCTCCCAGGATCTTGCCCACTTCTGGCCTGCTCATGGGGGGTAATGTTGGAAGACAGTGCTGTGCCAGCACTGCTCAGCATCAGCCAAAACTCCTTTCCAGCTACCAGTACAAGGCACAGTACTGTGAGGGCTGCAGTGGGAAAAAAAAATGAACATCATCTCAGCCAGACCCAAACATGAGCCCCAAGAGTTAAACCAGAGTGAGGAGCTTTGGGCTGGGTTTGGTTTCTGTTTGTCAAGCAAAGTTGGAGAATGAGGGTGGAGTATCAAAGCCATATTTCTTCTCTCATACTGATGACAGATTTATCATTTTGAAGACTAAGACAACATTTATTATAAACTTTCATAAAGGGAAAACAAAGCTTTTACACATCTGTAAACACAAGGCAGAAGGAAAAGAAAGAAAGAATAAAAGTTTGACTTTAAACCCACTCTCCCAAATGTCCCATGTTCACAGCCTTCAATAAAAACTAGTGCCTGAGACATGTTCAAAGAAGTTTGATTTAAAGGAAGGGAATAAAAAAGGTTTGATGAAGTTTGATTTAAAGGGATGGAATAAATGATATATGTCTGAAGATTGCCTTATAAATGATTAAACAATGCTAAAAACTTTAACTCAGAAATCAAATTCATGGGCAAATTTGCTAGATGGCATATTCCATTTTTGAAATTTATGATGGAGATAGATATCTGTTATTTTAGAACTGATCTCCACCTCACAATAAGATCTTTTCTTCTGACACCTGCTGGATTTTTTGTTGGCACACTCAAGTCTTTACTGTCTACTACTGACTTTTTATTTCTATAATGTCTTCTCCAAAAGGGTGACATTTCTAAGCAAATCTTCACTGTCAGCTTCCATTTGCATGCTTTACCAAAGCTGATGGCTTTTTATCAGCACTTCCACAGAGGTAAATGGATTTTTAGTGAATCAGTGCTACTTCATTTTCTGATTTTAAAGCATTGTTGGGTAGGGAATATAATACTTATGTGGGAGAGCACTGTGAGCAGATGAACATCTCAAATTGCTAAATAAATATTGAAGTGTTTGTTTTTAAAATAAATGCTGGGCAAGGCTGGAAAGTTTGGTTTAGTATTCAGAAGCACTGACAAATGGTGGCATCTTCCTTTTCATAATAGCATACTAACTGAAACTCATGTTATGCTAAATGAATGGTTAAGCAAATGTCCTGTAAGAAGTGACCAGCTCATGCTTAAGACATTTTAGGCATGTGAGACCTAAATAAACCATGAAGATATGGCAAAATAGTAATTCCATGCAATTGTATTTTCAATTTTAAAACTCCTGCCCCCCCTTGAATTGAATCCCTGTCTCCTGTGGTCAGGCTCCGTAGAACACTTGCCTGGCTGAAGCAGAAATGTTCCCTTTTTGCAGGATACTGCAAAATCTTCCAGTCCCAGGTACATGGAGGGGACTGCTGAATTCCCAGAGCTAGTCAGGCTTGGAACAGGTGCTGCCTGGAGGATCAGAGGCAGCCCGAGACTATTGTATGCATGGCTCAAGCCCTAGCTCTGCCCCTGACAGCTGTAAAGGAGAGTCTTTCTCCATCCCTGGCCACAGATCTGGTGCTTCCAGAATGGACACTGGGATGCCCTGATAGCAGCTAGCAGGCAAGGCAAAGGGAGGAGGAGGAGGTGGAGGAGGAGGAGGAGGAGGAAAGTCTGCAGTTTTTGAGAATGTGCAGGGCACTGCAGGGAGTATAATGTCTGTACTTAGCTATGCCCTTGTAAAATCATGATAAAGCACTTGAATTGTATCCTCATCTGGGGTAAATTACATTGCAAGCACTAACTTCAGACGCATTGTTTTAATTCATTCCATCTGAACAGTCAGCAGAGAAGAGTTGTGGATGAAAGATGCAAGTGCAAATTACAACTATTTTTGTTTTACCATAACATGGATATTGTATTTCCTTGTTAGATATATTGCAGTTTCTTATAACTGCTGATCTTTGTTGTTTCTTACTTTAGCACAAGTAAAAGATGCCTTTGAAAGACATGAAGCACAGCACTAAAAAAATACCGGACACAGTACAACAGCAAACTCCTAAAAAGGAGATAAAACAGATTACATAAAATAGTGTGTGGTAGGTTTTACAAATAAATAAATGGCTATACCTAAATTTTAAATGATGAATCAAGAGTCTGAATATTCATTTAAAGATTGGAGCTGTATGGGCTAAGGCTTATTCTGGAGACAGAGCAGGAAGGAACAAAGCTCTGTATTACCCAGATGCCAAAGAGAAGGATTATAAATGGAGATTGGATCACACAGTCACAACACCAATAAAATGGCAGCCCTTAATACTGTATTAAAATCTTGGCTAGCATGCATGGAAAGAAGAGAAACCCACTCAGATGCGTAAGAAAGCAAACTAACAGGTTGTAATCTAGCTCTGATCTTGAGATGAGTCTAATTAGAGCCATTTGGGCTCTTCTCCTGGTTATTGTTAGACATGTAAACTTAAATACCCTGCAAAAAAATGATCTTGAACACAAAGATATTAGGAAAGGCAGACCTATACTGGATGCTTCTGTCCAGCTGTGAATTATTAGCAAGTTACAGAGAATGTCAGAGACTCTAGGAGAAGTAGGCGTAAAGTAGGCATCAAACCCAAGACCTGCTTGACCTTGGCTGTCAGGATCATCAGGATTCAGTCCTTCACTGCAGGTTAAAGGGATTAAAAAGGTGGAAGCAGCAGTACTGTTAAAGGAAATTGTTCAGTACGCAGTGGGGAAGCTAATTCTCTCCTTGCTTTCAACCAAGAAAATAATTTAATAAAAGGAATAAATATAAGGTGATACGTCTTCTATCAGGACTGCAGAGAGTTGGGATGATGTGGTAAAATAGAAGAGATTTTCAGAACCGGACAAAAAATTTAGAAATGTAATATGTGTTTATTTAAGTGGTATCTTTCTGTTTGTCTTCATTTTGCTGCTTTGAAAAGTCTAATCTCCAGTTTTAAAGAAATTTAGCAGTTGTAGGCCCCTATACACCCCAACAAAAGAATATCATGGGATCTTGGACAAATTCAAATAAAGCCTACTGTTTCTCATTTTAATGCTCTGAATGTCAGTCTGAGTTCTGCTGATAGAGCTGGCCCTTTAGTGTTTTAGTCCTGATTTTTAGTTTTGCATCAAATATCCACCTGGCAGAATTACAGTCAACAAAGGAATGGCTGCCTCATCATTTCTATACTGTATTTGACATGTGTAAATTTGGCTGTATGTGTTAAAGTGTTGTGGGTTTGGGCTTCCTGGTATCCCAGATCTGAACTACTATCTTATTGCTCATGGTTGAATTAATGATGTGAATGTCTGAGGAGCCATCAGATTCATAAATCACCAGAAATGAGAGGAATAACTCATAAAAGTCTTTTCCTTTTGTTTAGCCATTTATCATTTTGCTTGCACATTAATAAACAGAGCTCCCCTGAGGTAAGCCATAAGAAGAAAGATTTTTCTTCCTAATTTTCCTCAATCGTAGCCAGTAGATCACAAATGAAGAGAGTGGGCTTGTCACAGTGTACTGGTGTCTCCCTCTACCCATCACTGATAACAAATCCAGTGAAGTACCCTGGTGGATAATTACTTGTCTTTACATAACAGGCGCCAGGTTTCCAAGTCCGAGGTTGTCAGCTAGACCAAGCCGAAAGCGCACGTTGTCCATATCCCCCCTCTCTGATCACAGCTTTGACCTTCAGACCATGATACGGACATCTCCAAATTCCTTGGTCACAATTCTCAATAATTCTCGTAGCAGTTCATCAGCCAGTGGTTCTTACGGTCACTTATCTGCAAGTGCAATAAGGTAAGATTTGTATTTTCTACCTGAATTGTATATTCCCATTTATGCGTCACACAGACATAAATGTGAACATATACTCACATCTTTAAATAACTTGTGGGGTTTTTTTGTGAATATGTGCATTTTGCATTTTCTATAATGTATGTTCATCGGTGCTTAATTGAAAGTATTTTTTTTTCTTGCTCAGAAATTTAACCACAAGGAACTTTTTGGCCTAATATGGTCCAGTGCAGGTAATAGTTCTTCTGACCAGCAGGAGCAGTGTTTTTTTGTATGTCCAGGAATCCATTTTTAAGTCACTTGGGTTCTTCTGCCCATAGATATGATGGACAGTGAAATGTTCCTACATTACGATAATCAGAAAGTAAAGAAGAGAAACATAATACTGTTAAATTCAAATGTTTGGCTTTAACTTTTGGGTATTCAATTAATCTCCTTTTTTTTCCCCACATGTTGAAAGATTTGTCGTACTCTGGCCTTATTTTCGATTTGAAATGCTGTGATTTTCACTTGGCTGCTTCACTAGTGTGTGCAAGAAAACAGTTAGAAATGGTTGTTCTGGAGGCAGAAGAGCAGAATAGCAACTGAAGAGATGGACAGAAGTTGTACAGAAAAAGGAAGCAAAAGGGCACAAAGGAGAGGGAACTAAAGGAATAATGTAAAAAGAAAAAAGGGAGTGGAAGAAAATTAGGAGCTGCAGCAAGAAGAATGCAGATACAACTGCAGAACATTTTTGTATTTGTGGCATGGATATATGTTAACTGAGAAAAGCTCCTTTGGTATTCTAAAAAAAAATCCCTCACCTCTCCAAAGTGTCAGAAAATGCTGAGTTTGCATTTATAACCCTCAAAGAATGCTTCTGGGCCCTGGCTTAACAGCAGTTTCCACTTTCAATTTGCAAGTGGAGCAAGTCCCTACAACAGTTCCTTGAGATGGGGCACCCGTTTTAGGCAAGGTTTCAAAACACTACCAAGGTCATGGATTTGACCCCTTGTATGGGCCATTCACTTAAAAAGTCAGGTTTGATGAGTCTTCCGAGTCACATCCAACTCAGATTATTCCATGAAATCTGTGAAATGCTAGGTGGCAAAAATGACACATTTACAGCTTCAAAAACAAGCTATGGGGGTTTTCACTCCTGGAGAAGATGGGGCACGCCACTGGTGTATTAGAAACCATAAGCCTCACAAACTCTGAGAGTGGCAGCTCTGTAAATACTGGTATTCATGTGAGTGCTGTGTTGTCCATTTTAAGCACTTTTAAATAGCCATGCTTCATAGCTCTGATGTATTTGAGTAGCTGTGTAGTATTTCACAGGTACAGTGTCATAGCTCTGCAACAGAACTTTGCAGTCAATGGAATCATGGTCCCAATTATGAAGCTCCTTAATGAGGAATGTGATTTATGTAAATGGCTGGCAGCAGTTAGACCACATCTGTCAAATACATGTCATTGTGTGGAGGTGCACTATCTGCACTTTTGTTAAGATGGGATGGCACTTAATAACTAAACTCCTTTCCCATAGCTTGTAACTTTGGTAAAGCAAATACAGCATGAAATTTGGCACAGTCTCTACAGTGGAGTAAGTCTTCTCTCCTTTTGCTCTTCCAAAGCAAAGCTGGAGTCAGATGAATAGTTTTGTTGAAGACGGTTGTGGAACTACAGGGAGCTGTGGGCAAAGACTGAGTAAGGATGCTAGGGAGTCTTCGAAGTAGGTCTTGTGAACTGGTGTCATTGAAGAAAGCAGTGCTTGTGTGAGCCTGTGGTTAACCAAAGTTTTCAGCCTTTCCTGGTCATACTTCCCAGGAATGCATAATACAAAATTTCATATGATTTTGAATCAAGACTTTTTAAAAATTTTGATAAGTGTGTCTATTTAGCATGCAAAGTTGGAAATGTACAGCTCCATTCTTCTCAGTTGAAAGAAAGGAAAGGGAGAGTTCTTCTTCCTGCTTTGTAACTCACCTCTGTTGGTGCCCTTTAACTTCTCCTGTGTGAACCTGTCTCTATAAACTAAAATAAACAGTGGTGTAAAGTATTAAACCCAAACCACATTTCACTGCCTTAATAAATTCCAAGACTAAATGCAAACAGGACTGTCAGTAAAACCTAATTTATTATCCACTGTCTTGCAAATAATGCATTCAGCACAAGAACTATTGTATTGAATGAAGCCATAGGTTCATCCCATTTAATAACCTGTCAGCAACTGTGATCAAAGTCTAGAAAAAAAACATTTCCTGGTGTAAAATTCCAGCTTCTGGAAACTTGCAGGTTAATGTCATCAGAGTTGCTGCAAGAAAACGGTACAATTCAGCAAACCACTAGATGGAATTTCAAGACATGAAGGATTTATACTTTCAATAGTATCAGTAGAATTAACTATACTTAACATTATACGATCCTTCTACTTCTTGATATTGTTTCCTGTCTTTTTCAACTTAGTCCAAATAGTTTATATTTAGCAGCATTTTTCATGGTAAACACCTACCTAATGCTGAATATTTAAAAAAAAAAACCATCAGCAAGGTTATTAATTTATCCAAATGAAGTTAGGGAAGAAGAGAATTTTCTGTACAAACTAGAAGAACTTTTGCTTACCTTTTTATTGGGAAGCTGAACTTTGCCAGGAACATTGCTTAGATGATGTAAATGTGATCTTTGCTGCTCTTGAGATATTGTCCCATTCAGCCAAATGATAAGCCCTTAAGAAGTTTCTGTTAGCATGTGTTAAAATAAACTAAGCACTCAGCATGTTCCAGTCCATGGTCCACAGAGAAAAAGGAGGACTTTTCCCTGCAGCTGCAGCTTTGTACCTCCTTGGGAAACTTCTGGAGACTGAGCTGTCTGTCCAGCCATAAGAGTTTTGTGAAACAGAAAGCAGTCTTTAGAGGAGACAGGAGTCAGCTCAGAAACTGTACAGGCTAAGCAAGGTGGCACAAAATGCCTTTCTATAACGCAACATAGACTTGCAGCAGAGGGGAGAAAAGGCTGCAAAATAAAGCACGTGGGAGCTGGTCATTCGGAGAATGAAGGTACTGCCCCCTTGTGATTGTGCTCTGATACCATCTTTAACTTCAGGGTTACACAGTATTTGTAGGGCCCCTGTCTTCTTCAGTGCACAGCCTGAACATCCTGAGCAGACTCTGTGGATCAGTGAGAGCCACAGGACACTGCTTCACCTTTTCCAGGCAGGCTTAAAGAGGAGGGAACCTGGTTGTTTGCTGCCTGGAGTGAAGACTGTGCTCTTGCAACACAATTTCTGATGCTAGGCAAACTGAACTAGTCAGAAGTGACCATCAGGCTCAGTTTGTCTTCCCAGCCTACCACTCTTAATTCTGCAGAGGAGTCAAATTGCTCACAGCCATGACTTGAAGATATAAACAGCTGTTTTGAATATTTTGTATGCTGTGTCATGTTAACTAGTCCAGATCTTCTTGCCTGAAATTGAGCAACTGCAATGAGTGGCACTTTTTGCCTCCATCTTTCTTTGATTCATGTTCCTGTGCAAAATGAATCCTTCCCCTTCACCTCAGAGGGAGGTTGAAAGCATTAATGTTTTGTGAAGCGATTAGATTGTACAGTGATGAGCACAGTGGAGAAGCTCAGGAGGGTGTCAGTAATTATTTATTCACTGATGGTTTAAATATAAGGGAAGGAAGGCCTATGGGCATTACTCTGGGCACAGAGAAGAAAAATAGCAGAGGGCCTCTCACTGAAGGCTGCTGTGTGTCTTGTGGACTGAATGAGTTAGGAATCATGCAGAGGGGAAAAGGGGTGTGATGTCACATAACTAAAAGCTGATGAGTCAGCACATGAAGATACGGTCAGGTTTATTTCTGGTATGTTTAATTTTGTTGGTTCAATGCTCTTTTGCACCCATTTTTGTAAAGGGGCTGCTTGTGTTAAGAAAGTGTCTCCAGGACCTCACTGGTCTTGGCATTCACTGAAAAAAGAGGCTGAAAGATTACATCCTGTGCTTCACACAGCTTTTCAGCGCTGGCTCCTCTATATGAGCACTGTGGGTGCTGAGGATGAAATCAGGTGAAGAGAGCCACATTTTGGTCTCTGTAACAAAGTGAAGCGCAGAAGGGCTCTGGCCTATGACGTGGATACTACTCTAGTTTGAACAATAAATACTAGCAGTTTAGCACAATCCAGAGGGAGCTCAGCTTGTCGGGTGCCTTGCCATTGCCAGCTGGCAGTGTGGTGCTGTATCCTGACTACTGGCTGAGTACTTGAAAAGGAGATGACACTCCTGCTGATAGCTAATAGTGGATATCCTTTAGCACACCAGGTAGAGCTTCTACTTTGTGCATTTGAAAACACCTGGTTTAGGTCTCAGCTGGGAGAGATTATGCAGAAAGGAGATGTGTGAAATAGCATCAAATGAGGATAATCCTTCATTTGACATTTACTCATTTGGTTACCTGCCTTAGTCCTGCAGTGCAGCACCCCTGCTATTAATCCTTTGTCAAGACGTACTTAATGTTATGTCTGCTCCCTGTGACAATTATTAGACTTTGCACTTCAGTAGCACTTCTTTTTGAGAGACAGCATGGTTTAGAGTGAGTATAGAGGGGGTAATCACTTCCCATGATATTAAGAGTACTGATTCAAAACCATTACAAAAGATTAACTGGTCTTTAATAAACATAGGAGGCTGGGACTTCACATTATATAAGATCTGAAACTTAGAATCTCTAGTCCCTTGAAATTTAGTCCCTTGGCAATGCTGTGATACAAAAACTACAAAGTCAGTTTTCAGAAAATATCTGAATTCCCTGTCAGATCCAAGGTGTTTAAGTCAGTAGTTCCACCTACAACAAGAGACTTCCTTTTTGGTCTAGGCAGATATAACTGTGAATATAACTTAGCCATCTCATAACCTGTGAAAATTCAGTTTCATGTGAGCCCTTTGGGATCTCCCTGAAGGTTTGAGAGAAACTGAGAAAACTCAGTAGCACTTTCTTTTTTCTTCATGCACTGCCCTGCTTCTCTGATAGTATCAGAACAATTAACATAGTGTGGATAATTACAGCCAAACCCTGACTGCTCTGGCTCCTGTCACTTTGCTCTGGGTTGATCTGAAGCATCAGGGAATGGTGGCAAAGATACCGTCACAAAGAGCACTAGAAAAGGATAGTCAGGTTTGTAGAGTGATCTTAGACAGCAGTGGATTAACATCAGTGAGGAAGACAAGGGTTGTGTTTCTGCAAGCAGGTATTGGATTCTCAGTTATTTCCTCATCTCATATAAGCTCCTTGTATAGAATGTTTGTTATATAATGAGCGTCAGTGCATTGTATCTAGAGATGAGTGACTAAGTAATATTTTCTCCAGTTTTCCTTTGCAAACACCCAACCATCTAATTATATACTCTATTAAAAAAAAAAAGAAAGAGGAAAGAGTATTGTTTTATAAGACAGGAAATCCTCATGTTCTCAGTCCTTCTTCTTTATTCAATATTTTATGTATTCTTATTATATCTCCTCTTCTTCATCTCCTTTCTGATGTTGTTTTCAGTCTGCTCTTTAGAGTTCTCGCATTGTCTTTTCTGCTGATACTGTCCGAAAGTCTCCTTCTATTACATGCAATAATATTCCAGGGGAGTACCAGCAATGAACCATGATTTTTTCTGCTTTTTTTCCCAGCCAATTGTTTTAACATGTTTTTGCCATAGCATCATGTTGATCAAATTTTCATTTCTTCATTGAATTCTGCATTGAGACAAGCAAGTGCTTCTTGTCATTTGTCTCAGTTAATTTAGAACGAGTGTATGAGTAGCTCTGACTCCATTTCAGTATCGATATGCATCTTGCTATCTGTATTGCTCATTCATCTAGCACACTGGGCTCTAAAGATAACCACTTAGCTTTCACCATGCTGCTCAAAATAATTTTGTCACATATGCAGATACAATTTTTTCATTTCTCAACTGCATGCCCAGATTGCTGACAGTTGCACTATGAAACAGAAGACCCTATCTGAGAATTTGTATCTAACCTTTACTTAAATCCAACTACTTAATTTTTACCTTTGATTTGTGTTTTAGACTGTAAAGTTGTAAGTTTGTATATTTCTGTAGTTATGTCTGTGTAAAAGGACACAATTGAAAGCTGGTTAATGAAATTAAAAAGGACATGTTTAGCATAGCACAGGTAGAACAAAATACAACAGTATTTTGCAAGAAGCTCGTTATGATGTGTAGGACAGTTTGTTAATTATGTCAGCATTATAGGTGTTTAGTTGTTTTACAATCACTCTTATTGGGATCTACCTAAGTTAGATACTGGCTTTAACTGAAAGCCTTTCGTACATTAAAAGCTTTCTAATTAATTGCATGCAATATGTTGTAAATGAAGGCTTTGTTTCAGTTCAGACTGAGTCAAATTCAGTCCAAGTGTAACCCCACTGAAACAGGTCCTACTAGATCTTCACATATGTGCAATATAAGGCTTTGTTCTCCATGGTCTTGTACTGTGATTAACCTAAAGAAGGGAATATAATACTCTACCCTGCAATAATATCTTCATTTCATACCTTCTTTCAAGAAGTGTGAATAACAGACAAGTACTACAAAGTGAATAGAAGTGAAATTCACCAGTATTAAAGAAAGTTGCCTCTATATCAGGCTCTGTGGAAGTATAACCCTGCAGCTAGTCTCCTGCACAAAGCTTATGTAGATTATAGGAGGGTGACATTTAGGGAGATTGTTTTGGAGTTCACCTACGTCTTGCATTAGAAAGTGGTGGATGTTTCTCACCAGAAACATGAATGGCAAGATTTCTGCCTTAGGAAAGTGTAAAATCTAAGGAGCTGGGCAACATAAAGAATGCAGACTACGCAGGCATGTATTGCATGCACATTTACACGTGCAGGTGCACCTATATACAAGTGACATTATGTATACATGCCTGTAAATCTTTATGTCACAGATCTTGTAATTAAAAGTCCATTTGAAGAAACTTGCTCCACAGTGGTTCTGTGTTACTTAAAGTGTTTAAAGTCGTTGAACCCAGAGCAATATTAGTTCCAGGAAAGTTTTCAAGCTAAGACAAGTGTGCTGGAGTTTAGCATGTCATTACTTCATTTTCAGACCCCAAAAGCAAGTATTAATTAGCATTTTGAATGTAATAAATTTTACTGGTTTTAGAAGCTCAGAAGTTAGCCATGAATTTAATTTGAAATTATGTTTGCTAGAAGTGGCATGAGCTTGCATGGAGGGAGGGAGGGAGATAAATTATGCAAGGTACCATTAATACAAAGTCCAGCTAGGATACTAAGGATTCCTTCACAGGAATAATCCAGTGAGAAGGACAAAGCTGACAGTGCTGTCTGAGCACATAAGGTTAATCAGTGTGGCCCTGTTACTCTCATTGAAACTGTACCATTTTACTCTGGATATGGCAATGTATCAATGAAGAAGAATTTCACCTAGCCTAGCAGATAAAACAGAATATATAATAAGGTAAGCTGAAGAGAAAGTATAAACCACAGACTCTGTTAATTTTAAACTGGTAATACAAAATTTAAAAAAAAAGGAGGCAGTGATGTATGTGAATGGAATACGATTGTACAATGATGGTTATTATCTGTTGAAAACTAGAAAACCTAGTAAAATACATACTCTGTTAGATGCAGGATATGTCTTTTTACCATTCATTTAGATGACTTGTCTCTAAGTTAGTGATTTTTAATGCAACATGTCGACATTACAAATGCAGAGCGATATTTGAAACCTAGTCATTTTTTAAATATTTTTTCAGAAATATTTTCAGTTTTCAAAAAATGATTTCAAGTCTCATGCCTGCATTCAAGATCACATTATGTCTGGTTTCATTGTCAACGTTTGGTGTTATTTTCCCCTGTACTTGAGTAACAATCCATAAAAACTACTGATGACTTTTCTGCCTTGCTTACTCAAAACACAGTGTTGTCAGTTAAAAAAATTCAGGGAGAGGAACAGAATTTAAAGCACAGTTTTTTATTAATAAAAGTATTACATACACTGTGGGTAAACTACTCCAAACAGAAGTGCATTTTAAAGTCTCTCTTCCTGTAGAGCTATTTGTTTGGGTTTTTTTGTGTCTAAGACGCTTGAAACTGTAAGAGTGTCACAAATCTCTTCAGGGCTGCAAGGCTGCCAAGTGATTTGTCACTCCTGTGTCCTGAGCAATTTGTCAACATTCACTCTGGCAGGTTGTTGCCATGAGGAAAAGTAGAGGGCAGAGTTGGAAACTTCTTCTTTTTACTCACTCCCGTGTGTTTACCAGGAACACACATAATTCCTGTTTCTGCCAACTCAAACACCAGGAGATGGTTTTCTTACATGTTGCTACTGTATTCTGCATCCCTGTCTAAGGAGAACTCACTGGCTTGTTTTCTTCTACACCTCTGCTGGGGTTTGTCCTGCTGACTGTCCACAGCTTTTCATATCTTGAGTGTGTGCAGGGTTCCTGGCTGCATCTTATACGTACACATTGTTCCATCAAAAGATCTATATAAATTTCTATGCATGAAGTCAGCTTATCCCCTCAGCACCCATGGCTCAGCTCCCAGCCACGCTTACATATGTCCTGTATTTTGAAATACATGGCAATTTATCATGGGATGAATGAAGCTGCTTCTTTTATTAGGTTTTATTTTTTTAAAATGAAGCATCTGAGCATATGAAAAGCAGTATTTGATCACTGTTAGCTTATGACTTGTATTATGACTTACTTCAGTTGAGATTACTGTGTCTGTAAGACCCAGGCTTTAGGACAGCACTTAAGGACTTGGTGAAGTCAGTCCCTCTTCAGAAGCATTTAAGAGTTATTAGGGTGCTTTCCTGAACAGTAGCTGGGTCCATTTGTGAAACAGTAAAGGTGCTCATTTGCCTCTTAACAACTTTCATAAACAATTTATAAGGACTTTAAAAATCAAAATTAAAAACTAAGGGTGAAAAGCTGGCCTGGTCTAAGCAAAAGATAAATACCTTTTAATTCAGTTAATTCAATGAGTCCAGATATTCGTCCAACATTAGTAGTTTCCTACTAACCCTGATTTCTCCGTTTCTCTTGTCCACAGGCTTCATGCAACTCTTAAAGGTTAATAAGATAAAGTGGTGACATCTGTACCTACTTGAGCATGAGTATTACATATATTGTGGGTAAATTGCTCCAAACAGAAGTGCATTTTAAAGTTAACTAGGTGTTATCCTAGTTTGTGATGATCAGCTTTATTGAACATTAAGGCAATCCACCTACAAATTATTTAGCTCTTTCTTGACCTGGGGTCCTTTTTGGAGGGATTTGTATATTTTAATCTGTCTAGTCTAAGTCCCTGATGGCAAAAACACCTGATGGAGGCTGTAGAGCAAACGGGGAGTGCCAAGGCTTTTCCACAAGTTGGGAAGGGGCCTGCATGTCCCCTTGCAGTGCTGGTTGCACCGTCCCTCTTGAAGTGGGTGTTACGATTGGGAAGGCACCACCCAGACATCAAAAACCCTTCAAAGGCCTAAAGACCTGAAGCCCTCTCCTGCCCCATGATCTAGATGGAGACAGTGTGTCTCATTATGCCCCATGTTCCTGTCTGGTGACTTGTTCTGCACTGTTTTATTTCAAAAGATGTTGGACGATTGGGGTGCTACAAGGACAAGCAAAGAAAAAGATAAGAGATCTGAAAAATGATATGGATAAGTTTAAATAGAGTTTATCTGTTTTTTCCAGACTGGACAGGAAGAAGGTATAGAAATAATTTCAAACATTTAAAAAAGAGAGGAAGGGAAAGGCAGATGAGTGCTGTGTAGAGTAACAAAGTGCTGGATCTTCAGTGGACACAGGAAATAATTAAGATCAAGGATAGGAAAGAAGCTTTTAATATGGTAAACATAATGTTCTATATGAATCAAGATACACCAAAGAAACCAATTTCTCTTTCTGAAGTTTAAAAATAAAGAAAAAATAATTGAACACATCAGAAACAACCCACTGGGTCAAACTAGAGGCGTTACTCTAGTTGGTATGTCTCTGATGGTGCAAACAGGGGATGCTATTTAGGAAGCACATGAACCCCCCTGCTTGCTAATTTTTGTTCTCTTAGTGCTCTCCCAGCATCAATGTTCTTTAGGTTAGCAACCCCAAAGTATGCATTCTTTCTTGTTCCCTTCAGTATTTCTTTGCAGACCTGTTGTCTTTGGATTTGTCTAGTCCTATAGGAACCTGCTGGTTATGTCTGCAGCTGTTCCAGAAGTCCACAAATGCTTTTTCTTTCACTCTCTTTCAAGTTGTTCCACTATGTCTTTCATTAAATGCTCACTCATTGACAGGCTTGGGAAGTTCTTGTCCTAAAACCTTGCAAAGCAGAACCAGAAAAGGGAAAGCACTCAGATACTTGAGCAAGACCTCCATGTATCTGATCTTGCAGAACTTTGTATTTTGTAACACAAAGAGGGTGCCTTCAGAGTTTTTGGGAAGAAAATGACTGTGATAATAAGACAATCCTTGCAGTATTCACAAAATTGCAATCTCCTCAGCACTTTTGCCTGCTTAGGCACACCTATGCAATGTATAGGAAAGAAGGATTTTTTTTTCCTGACTTTAATTCACAGATGTTTTGTGGTAAATTCCGCAGCTGTGACCAGAAACTGGACAACCTTGTTACCAGGACAGCCACAAAGTAGCTACAAAGTTTGGTTTTGATTATAATGTCTTGTTTTTCTTCTTCTTGAAGTCTGTTCTTTAAAATTTAATGTGTTCATGTAATTGCAAGTGGTTCACTGCCCTGCATTACCTCCAGTGAAGGGAGTTTGAGATTTTGCAGATGAGGAGAAGAGAGACAGACAGACAGACTGACAGACCCTGAAGCCCACAGTATGATAAAATAAATGATATCACTGATGGGCTTTTCTGTCAGTGTATATGAGTTATTGAATCCTTAAGCAGAAATATTACATGTTTCTTCTAACCCTTATTCCTCATAAAACTCAACAACTAAAAAGATAACAGGCATGTAATTTTTAGTGGCTATATATGCTTTCATCTAATTTCCTTTTCTACTTTGTTTAAAAGTCTGTAACAGAAATACAAATGAAATTTCATTCCAGTGGTGTTCATTTTCATATCTCGGTAGGTAGATGGAAGGAAAAGGTTCATAGTTCATTTACATTTCTGTGAATCCAAGATATTTTGGAAGTGGCTGGTGTTTTGGAAAATATGAACAGTTGGGGCAGGAATCTCATGTTCTTCTGGCATCTGGATTTTGGAACTCTTGAGCTCTCCTTGTCTGAAATGCAGCCTCTTTAAAACTGTCTTAAAAGAAACATGACTCAAAATGAGGCCTCTGGAACTACTCGTTGCTTTTGAAAAACTTTGTTGTTGGTTTTGGTAGTTCCAAAGTCTCAAAATTACTACTTTCATGTCTTCACTTCTTTTGCAAATGAATTTTATGTAGTTCCTGAGTGACACTGCTGCACATGTATAAGCATGGTTGGAACAACTGGACAAGGGCAGCTGGTGCCACTGTCCACCATTCCTGCTGATGCTGGCCACCTGGCTAGGAAGCAGTGTGAGCTTGGTAGGGCCAGCAGGAGGACATATGGCTTCTGGTCAAGGCAGAGGGATCACATGGGGCTCTGGGTTACAGAGATTCCCCATCCATCCTGTGTTCAAGACTTGCTGAACAAAGTGCAGTGAAAAACTTTGGGAAGGAGGGCAGGAATCCAGGCCTTCCCTTCCCAACAGAGCACACCCTGCCAGCAATGTTGAGAGCTTTGATTTATTTTTCTTCTTTTTGGCCCTCAACATTATTGTACAGTTTCTGAAAGGCAGAGAAAAACCTGCCACCTTCTGTTCTCTTCAGAACCTTCTGGTCTGTTCAAATCAGAAAAATCCTCCAGGCTGCCCAGTGACAACATCTTGCATGTGAGTGACATTAAACCCAGCCAGGTCAACTTGCCTTATGAGGAGCTCTCCAGAAACAGCTGGAGAGAATTACTATTTGAAGGCAGCTATCTGAGCTATTTAAGAAGTCGCCCTGATGGTTGAACCATTGTCTCCATTCCTGAGTTACTCCCCTTAGCTGTGCTGGCTATTCCTCTGCTCCCTCACAATCACCTTTTCATTTAATTCCGAGATGTTTGAACTTTGGAGGGAGAGGGAATGAAATGCAGATTTTCAGCGTCCATAGGAAATTCCTAGTCCCTCAGACTCAGCACTGAGTAAAAAAAGATACTAGAGAAAAAAGGATATTTCCTTCCCCTAGCACATCTGTCCAGCTGTGTCTTAATGTATCTGCTGCTGGCGTCACTGTTTTTCCAGTAAGAACCTCTAGCTAAGATGATGTCTGTCTTCTCTATTGTGCTCTACAATTTTGTCAATGCCTAGCTTAGCATCCTCTCTCTGGGTACTGTTGTACAGTGTGAAGACAGATGTAGATAACAAGGTCTTCTCTAGGAGGTAAAATCTATCCTTTTGGTGGAGGCCATTTTATTTTATATAGGGAGGGGAATAGCAGGTATACTTACTTAATGTTTAAGCACTGCACTGCTTGAGTCATACAGTTATCTTTTTACCATGTAGAGTCTGAAGGACATTATTGAAGTTTTGAACCTGGACTTGTAAAGCTAGGTATTGCTGTGTGTGGTCAAATGGAAAAAAAAGTCAAAAACACCCCAAAACTCAACCTGTATTTCCAAAGGCTGCTATGTGCTTGGACCTGCCAATGAAATCAGTCCACTTATTTTTTTCCTTTTGAACTGACTCATGTGAAGGGTAAAAGTGTCCTGGGCTTTAATCACTCACGGAGAAATAAAATACCTCCTCCAAACTGATTGTGTGTCCTGTTTTGTTGATCTTGGTGAATTTGCCAGCATCTTCAGGATGGTGCCGTCTAGTGTTTTGAGTGCATGAGGTGAACTCACAGTGTATGTGTGGAAGCAAAAACGACCAGGGATATAGTAAGAGGCTGTTTTTTCAGCCTCATGTATGGCAGTGTAATTGTATGTTTTTTAATGAACAGACCAGAGTAGTTACACTTGGTAATGTTTGTTCACTAAAAAGGAAAAGGGGTGTTAAATCATTATGTTCTTTGATGAATGGCTAGTACACTGAGGAATAAATTGAACAAACTGGCATAGAGCTCAGTGAACATGAAATCAGCTATTAGAAGAAAGCTTGTGAACAAATTCTGAGCCTGATATGCATCTTTTGATTAATGTCCTATTAATCATCCATAGTGGCTACCTTAGCTAAGCCGTGCTGTAATCATTCATGGTTGCTTACAGGAACACTAGCAGGGACTATAGAGCTTCAATAACTGAATATTATTACTGATTTCTCCCTAACTCTTGCTGTGAACAATTACTGTTTTCACTACGTTTCTGCCTCCTTTTATTAGAAAGAATACAATGCAGAATGAAAAGAGAGTTCCTCAAAGGCCAGTAAAATTCTCCCAGGGTATTCTTAATGATATTCTGTCCTAAATGGGGAAACTATTGTAATGCAGAGTTCTCACCAGGAGTAATAGTAATGTAATCACATTGAAGCTGTCTTTTTATGAACTGTAGTCAAACAGACAAAATGTATAGTCATATTAATGAACACAGAATTTCTGTAGAATTATTACTTAAAATCGTTGAAATTATTTTGGCTTTTTGTATCACAGTATTTTCAGTTAATGCACTTAACAGCAGCAGCAATTAAGACTCCAGACTGTTAATTTGGATTAATTTGACATTAGAAGAAGCCTTAATTCTTGGAAGGAATGATGCCAGCACCCCTTTCCTTTGAAACCAAATGTTTTATATTCCTGAGGCTTTTTTGACCTCTAGTAGTTCAGTGTATTTTCTTTTAAATCCATGAATATTCTTTTTTTTTTTTTTCTCCTTTATGATTGGAAGTCATTGGCAAATATTTACAGGAGGATCTCTTGCTCTCTGTGTGTGAAGATTTAGTTCCACACCATTTATTTCTCAAGTGTGACACAAAGAATGCTTTTGCACTACCCACAAAATAGGTCCTTAGATGGCAGTGTAATTTCCTCCTAAGTCACTGTGGTCTGGGAAATGCGGTGAAGTAATGAAGTGATGACAGGTATTAACATGCATAATGGGCTTTAATAGACATTTAATGTTGTTTAACTGGAAGAAGGAGAAGTGCTTTCCCATTGGAATATTTCTACATTGGAAGTCATTGATCACCAATTTCAGAGGGGAAAGGTTAATCCATCAGTTTCTGTAACCAAACAGCACTGATGGAAATTCTTTAGGTGACATTCTGGATGAACTGAGCTTTCCATCTTTGCAAACAAATGAGTGATATGACAAGCATGGTGTTCAGAACACATTTAACCAATTGATTTTCTCTCCTCTTGTAATAAGATCTAGAGACATATGAAAGAGTGTAGCATGAGCCAAGATTAAAGGAACTGCTTCATACACGTGAACATAGGGGAACTGCATTATCAATAAAAGTACTATAAAGCATGTAGACACCCATTCTTTTTCTTTATATAAAGTTTGTTATTGCAATAAATAGCTGTTATTGAACTGCCTGCCTTTTATTTCAGTTTTTCTGAATTCTATTTCGGTCAGCTTTCTGTGGTTTCTGGTAGAGGTTAGGAAAAAATGTTTGTTTTGTTATGGTATCATTTTTGTACTCACTAGTAAATCCAGGCCAACTCTGGATTTAAAATCAGGATTTATCACCCTTTGGGGCACAAAGAAGGATATGAGGGGGAGGGGGAAATCTGGCTTCAAGTAGTTTAAATATATCAAATATATTTTAAAGTTTTAATCTCTATAATTCCTTACCATAATGATCCTCATCTTTTTTCCTCCCTCTTCCCTCCTTTTTCTCCCAAATTCAGCCCTGCTCTGAGTTTCACATACCCTCCTACACCAGTATCCCTCCAGCAAATGCATCAGCAAATTATAAGTCGTCAGCAAACCCTAGGTTCAGCCTTTGGACACAGCCCTCCACTCATCCATCCTGCTCCAACTTTTCCTACCCAGAGACCTATCCCTGGCATCCCCAGTGTCCTGAACCCTGTCCAGGTCAGCTCTGGACCTTCTGAGTCCACACAGGTGAGAGACAACAAAAGAAACCTTTACACCCCATTAATTTAAAAATTAAATAAACAACATTGTCTTGATGGCAATTAATCTCCACTGTCACTGAGACCCTTCGATGACAGTTTTCTTGCAGCTCTAGTGTTTGCAGTCACTTTATTTTGAATCACAGGAGTGTTGGTGCAGTTCCTGATTGGCAGTGTGCTTTTTAGTCCTCGTAAATGTTCCAGTGTACTGCAGCAGCTTCTTGTTCCATACTGCCTCTCCTTGATTTATACAGGAACCTAGTAGAGGTGGGGGATAAGAAAAGGGGCAAAAAAACTATCAAAACCACAGTGTTTTAAAGATCAGAAGGTTCACCTTCAAATCAGGCTGACCCTAGGATATACAAATATTCTGCCCTCCTTGGACAGCTGGGGGTAACTGAAGCAAATAGTTCTGTGAGCAACAGAATAACTAAATAACAGTGAAGAGGACTGAAGAGTTTTTCTCTGATTTTTGCAAAATTTGACTTACTGACTTTGAATTAATCATTTCAGTAAGGTGTATTCTTGAAAGCTGGGAATGAGCAGCAGTGAATCAGGCCCCTAATGTGGAGTTTATCACGGTTTGTGATTTGCCTGTTATTAACTAGTGCTGTTTGTTTCTAGATGACCTGGGATAGGTTATTTATCAGTCTGGAAGCTGTTTCTCCTGAATAGCTTTTACAAATGTAGAGGAAGAACATACTACTGTAGAAAACATATTGATTTTTTGTGGGGTCCCTGCAAGTTCAGATATCTGTAAAAGATCTCTGGATTCCTACAAGATCCATTTGCAGGTGTAGATAATGGTGTTCAGTCAAGCACAACAAGAGAAAAACAAGATTCTGGCCTGTTTATGTCGGCTATTTTGCTATTAACTTGTGAGAATCCAGGACTTCATCTAGGATTTTTTGGCTGAGTCTCACACTAGCATTTGGTTCTTCTTCCTATCCACCTATTATAATGGGAAACGTAGTGAAGAAGCCGAGATCTTGCGTGCAGATATTAAATGCAAAACCTTTCCTTAAGTGTGAAAAAAATAATTTCTCTTGTGTTTATTTGAGCATGCAGTGATTTTCCCTCTCAAAATTGCCTTTCCAAAGTTGTCATTATGTGGAAAACCAAGTTCTTCCTACCTCTCACTGCTCTGACAAAACCAGCGTTGGTTTGTAGCAAGCAATTACATGAAATGCTCCCCTTTCCACTCCCTCCCTGTTCTGCTACAAGGTTGACCAATGTAGCTCTTCCATGAGATTATGCTATGCAATTGAAGAACAATGTAATTGCATATCCAGTATAATCAACAGTGCAGCTTCTCCATAGAGTTGGTTCTCCAACAAAGTTGCTGAGCAAATGCTGCATATTTTTGTTTAGAGCCACATATTTATTGCAGTCTAATTTTGTCTTCTTCTGGGGGAAAATGAAAACCCCACCTGCCTGTAGCAGAATAAACCCACAAGTGAATCTGCAGTGAGCAGCACAGGAGACCCCATGCACAACAAGCGCTCCAAGATAAAGCCTGACGAGGACCTCCCCAGCCCAGGAGCAGGAAGCATGCAGGTATGGCAGCCAGGTTCCAGTCGCGAGCCTTCCCTCTTGCTGCTGGAGGGAAAATACACCTTTCCTGTGATACCCACGTTTTCAGGCTCCTTGTGCTTTATGTGCTGTACGCACGGGCAGCCCGCAGGAGCCAGGGTTAAATGGGAGCAGCTCCTGGGATGCAGGGTCTGTGGCAGGATGAGGGCAGAGAGGAAGGAGGCTGATGGAGAGGCACTTCTGACCAGTCAGAGCATGCTCAATTCTCTGTTTGCCATGGAAAAGTGAACAAGAGATTTTATTCAGGTCTTTATTAATGACATGTTTGGTGTTCAGCAAAATACTTAAGGCCACCTGTACTTTTACTGTGTCTTTAGCACTGTATGCACTGAGGCCCCAGTGTCAGGCTCCAGTCTCGTTTGCTGTACCCTCTATACCAGTTAATGCCACTGGTTTTAGTATAGTGACTCTTGATTTACAGTGACTCATTGAAGATGAGAATCAGAGCCTCAGTCTTGTGAGTGAACCCATGAAAACAAAGCAGAGGTCTGCCTAAATCTTTCAGGTTTGAAATGGAAAAATAGCAGGAGTGCATAATCTGAACCAAATGTTTACACTAACATCTGACTCTTGCCCTCAGCAAATAACAAGCTGGGGAGAATGTGGCACCTGATGAACTGGAGGGGGGAAATCTAACCCCAAAATTAAATACTTTCTTCCCCTGCTCACCCCTTTTATGCACATGTTAAGGACAAGAACAGACTAACAAGTTACTCAAAAATTACCAGTCTGCTTTTGAAAAGGTTTTAGCAGGCAAACCTGTTACTGTTTTAATAATGAAACACACTGGATTACGGGTGATCCAATTTCTGTCCAGCCCAAGTACTAAAATCAAATTCCAATTAATTCAACTATATTGAATAGTGCCTTTCACACTAGTGGTGCCACTGAATCATGAAAGCCAGGTGTACAAATAACAAGCTGCTTAAATAAAGTGTGAGGGGAGCCAAGCCATTATGATTTATTTTTAATTGAAATGTAATGGGAACAAAGAATTTATTTTACATGTATAGTTTGCAAATGCCTTTTGGCTTATCACACCTGTTTTTGGCTTCTGTATTTTGTAGAATGGAGTAGCATAGTAAAGTGAGAGTAAAAATAATCCTCCCTCCCCCACCTTCTCCACGCACACACACACACACACACACACACACACACACTCCACACACACACACACACACACACCCACACACCTCCCCATCATCTTTCTTTTAATGCTGAAGTAATTCACTTTTCTTCCTCCTCAGTTTCAGAATTTCCTCTTCTTCTCACCCCTGTTTTTTTCCTCTCTCCAGGAACAGCCAGAAGGAATGACCTTGGTAAAAGAGGAAGGGGACAAAGATGAAAGCAAACAGGAGCCTGAAGTGGTCTATGAGACAAACTGCCACTGGGAAGGCTGTTCCCGGGAGTTTGACACGCAGGAACAGCTAGTGCATGTAAGTTAATGGTATTCAGGAACTAGGTTTTAAAACTATGTGACCTTTTTCATGGGGGTCAGGTTCTCTGACCCTATGCTGAGTCAAGTTTCTTAGCTAACAGAGCTGCAAACTGGAGAGGGGTTTATGAGTTTCTGAGAATAAAGAAAACTCGAAGCCACAGTGCTTGACCTGTTCAGTCAGCTAAAGCTTAGTGTAAAATTCAATAAAGTCTTCCACAGAGATTGTAATGGCTCTGATCCTGTAAGCCAGCAAACGCTATTTTGAGTTAGAGACTTTGATAGTTATTGAGTAATAGTAAGCTGGACATGAATGATTATTAACCTTTAGTCAAGTTTGATTTTTTTCTACCCAAAGGGGTTGTAACAGTAGAAATGGGTGAGGGGAATTTTTTCCCTTCCCTAAGAGAGGTTTTGCTATCAATTTACTGTTGTGTGTAAACTGAAAGGGATTATTTGGCTAAATACATGGGAACTGAGTTACTTCAGTCATTTTAGCAAAAGCAAACTGTATAATCTTTTCTGTGGTATGCCAAATATTAAATCTATCTCCCTTGTTTTTTATTCCTCTCTGCCACCTCTCCCAAATAAACAATTTGGTACTGTTTGGTAATATTGGAAGATAGAAAGTGACCAATCAAAATTCAGAATAAAACCTGACAAGAACAATCCCCTGCAATTCTAACCAGCAGCACCTTTCTTATTTACTGGCATCATACAACATATTGAATATGCTGAAAAAAAATGGAATTCCTAGTACAGAATAGAGAATATCTTCAGCAAATGAGCAGTGTGACAGAATTGTATTTGGTTTAGAAAACTTAAATACTTTACTGGAGATAATGCAGAATCTATTGCAGAATATGGCTAGTACGTCTGAAATAGCTAATTGAAAAATCCACTTTTTCACCCCAAATAAATTAAAACAAACCCACCATATATTTCCAAACACTATGCCGAATGCTAAACTTATCCTTCAAAGCTTACTTTAGTAAAGCAGTTTCAGCTTTCACTTGCTGGAATGTGAGAACCTCTTGGTGTTGCAGTTATTCATCAAGATGTATTTTCAGGTTCTTGTTATTATTAAGTAGTAGCAGTAGTAACAACAATAATGATAAATGAAAGACTATCAACAACTAAAATAATATCCAAAATGTGACATTTTTCCAAGAATTCTTTGAGACATCTTGCACATGTAATTCCCTAGCAATGAAACTGAGGAATTCACAGTTCCTCAAATTGAAATGTGAGGAGAAACTGCTTTGGTGTCACAGTATGTTTTGGGGAAGAAATGCCATATGAATGGCTTCTGCAAGTAGTTTGACACATTTCAAACTACTGCATAGGCACAGTCTATATAACAGATATAATATCTGCTTGCAATTGCAAGACTGAAGCTTTAGGACACCTGGTAAATCTTTCAGTATTCAGAAATTATCCCAGTGATGATGACAAATAATATGCACAAAAATATGTGAAATAAAAGAGAAATTCAGAATAAAGGTACCTTTGGCAATAAAAAAAGTAAAAGGATTTTTTGATGTTCAGGTGTAAAATTTAATGGAAGCCCACTGAACATGCTAACTAATACCTTTTTTTTTGTATTTTAAAGTGAATTAAATTTACAGGGTGGTAGTTTAGTTCTTCTGGCGCTTAATGTTAATTTGTTGGTTTTGGTAGGATTTTCAAATATGCCTGCATTGTAATGGTCAACAGCAAGTCTGAAAAAAGTGTGTTTCTTATGCTTCTGAACAATGACAACATCTGAAACTAGTATCTCTGGACATAAAAAAGGAATATAAAAAGTTTTTCTATGACAGGGAGTTCTTTTTGGCAGGGCTCAGGATTCAGGTATGTTATGATGGTGTTTAGGATTACAAGGTACAAGACTTGACTCCATACCCTGAAGACAATAAATTCATCATGGCAACCATCATATTTAAGTAGCACAAATCACGCTGTAAGAGTCAGCGGGATTCAGTGATGGGGCCATGGTTTGTGATTTCTTTTGCTTCTCCGGCAGAGCCCTGCTGTGGGGACTCGAACAAGTTATTTCTGCCCAGAATTGCAAAGGGCTTTAGGCATCTAACCCTGTTTGAGAGCCTGGCAACTCACCCCAGTCTGCTTTTTGCACATTTTGTCTGCCCTTGATTGCCACAGCCCTCTGATGTACATCTGCAGCAGCAAGGGAAATGAGGTCTGGTCTCAGTAGGGCTTCATGTGAGGGCAGCCTTAGTTTCACTTAGGTGTGTTGCTCTGGCAGAAAGTGTTCCATCCCTGAGCATTAGGTCCTTGAAAATCTCAGCTGAAAAATGGGTGTGCCTTATGTATGCCTCCTATCCAAATACTCTAGGTAAATCCAAGTAGGTAAGCTGCAGTGCTAAAGCCAGTGTCAGCACAGTTCTGAGCGCTGTGTGTGTGGCATGTGACACATGTGCCCGAACCAGGCACAGGCATGGTGTGTGTCTCAGGGCTTGTGCACACACTTGGCTCCACAGCCCTGACCCTGTGGAGGCCTGGAGGCCTCCCCAGGCTCAACGATGCCAGATGCTGCTCAAACACGGGACAAAGAGTGCATCTGACGTGGGCACGGGGTCTTTCAGCCTGAAGCTCTGGGGTCACGTACATCAGGCTGCTTGTGCTGTCAGGAGCTACCTGATCTGGCAGCAGAGTTTGCCACCATGCCTCTCCTGGCTGCACATGCTCCTGCTCTCCTGGTGATCCCCAACCCACTGGCATACTCAGCAGAGCCTGAGCTGCTCTAGCTAAGCTGGAAGAGCTTAAATGTTTGGAAGTAAGATGCTAGACAGGATGTTAAAAACATAGATGACTATCAGGTTTTGTTGATTCTGCTGTGGGGTAGTAATTACCTAGACAGGGGCAACTGGCTTAAATAAAGGTTTAAATTGTCCTAGCAAGACTCATCCAGATAACATCTGCCATCTTTCTGTATGGTTGTAACCATGCGTAATAGTGAGAGATCAGACCCAGAATGTCCAATGGCACAGGACAGACTGTTGTCCAAGCCTTGCTTCCCAACGCACTGAAATTTTAGAGAAATTGCATTGTTAAGGGAAGAGATAGAAGTAAATTTCTAGCTGTTTGTTTCATTTTGTTTCCTGAAGGGTTAGGTAACTCTACATGAATTCTAGTCATTCCAGGTTGAGTAGAATTTCGGGAAGCTTTTCCACAATACATGGTGTGCAGATTTTGTGGTATATATGTCACTACTCCCACTATGTATAGGGTGTATGCACAAGCACATATGCATGTGTTTTGAAAAAGGTAAATATGAATTCGTGTATATTCGGGTCTTTTTGTCATATACACATAGCTTTGTTATTTCTTGTGGAATTTTGAGATCTGATTTACTTTGAAATCAACTGTAGTTGAATCAGCATTACAACGTGATGTGTGACATAGCACATATGAAATGGTAAATGCAAACAATCTGTGTCTAAATATGTGCTACAGCTTTACAGCAGAAACTGAAATGTTGTACACAGTAGTCAGCATTTGATCTAATTTTATGCATTACTGTAGCAAAGTCCTTCAATAATTAGTATAAAATGTGGGTGCCACTGAAAGTGTTCTTCATTCCAAATATTTTCTGACTGAATTTATGAACTGAGCTGCTATGAATAAATAACTGAAAAGCTACCTAAAAGAATCATTATTGACCCACCCAGAAGGGTCTGACACTGAAATGATTTTGGCATGGCTGCTCTTATTTTCAAGTGATATGTGTCACTTAGAATTCAGCATGGTTAAATTTTCATGATGCATGCACCAAAAGGCAAGGTGTTAAACCATCAGATGCTTTGCCTTATTTATAACACCTATCCATCCTTTCTCTGCCCCCCTCCTTCTCTTACAGTTAATAGAAAGATTCATGATTCTTCATGGTTGTCTATCTAGTGTCTGACAGTACCGACTGCACTGCTAAAGCAAGTCACTATCTATAATTGATATCCTTCTATGGAATAGGGCACCGGCTGCAATTGAAGGGTTTTGCTGAAAGCTCTTAAATCCTGACAAGTTCTGCCCTTGTTCTGGTCGTTGCTGAGCTGCAGTGCATAGATCCCAGGGTTATTTGAAGTTGATGCAAAAGGGGTGCATGTGTTGCACATTAGCCAGACACAAAGTTGGTGAGCCACGTTAGGGCTGCCACTGCATTCTCCTGCCAGGTAGTCTTATTTACAGTGCATTGCACTCCTGAAAAGGCTGGTTACATTGATGTTTGAAAATGCCTATTACAGGTTTCTTTCTTTCCCTTTTTTCTTCTCCTCAAAAAATTTAAAAAAGGATCTTATTTATTTTAAAGCCTCAGTTTGCTGCTGGGGTCTTTATCATTCAGCTGTTTAATTAATTTCTCTGCCCAGCGAGATATTATAATTGGGCTTAGCTGAGCTCAAGTTTGTTTTAAATATGTGAACGCCTAGAAGCTAATAAGATATTGTATATATTTATAAATCTGCTTTTTGTTGCAGTTTGTCCCTTTTTCCCCCCCTGAAATCAGTTAAGAATAAAATACTGCAAAAGGGTTAGATGCTAAAGATAAAAGTTTATTTAAGAAAATTATCCTTCGAGGAAATGACTAAATTTATTGTTAAATATTAATACAATGGCAATCATAAAAATGCAGTGCTGCCTATTTCTCATCCCCCTTGCTGCGTAGCCTTGATGATAATTATTTTTTATTCAAAAACATGCTTGAAGAACTGTAGAGCTATTTTTTTGTTAGTGCTTTCTCCTCAACTTTACAGCAATAAATTTTTTTCATTGTTGTTACATTTGATTAGATGAGATCAAAAAGCCCTAAACTATCAGCAATGGCTTACATTTAGAATTCCATTTGCTGAGGTCTTCCTGCCTATTTGCAAAGCCCTGGTGACTGGAGCACTCCCCCGGCAATCCCTGGGGATTGTACTGCTCCACACGGTTCCCTTCTTGCACCAGAGGACGCCTTCTTGTGTTTTTCAGATACCCACACGTTCCCAAGGCATCACAGTGTGCTGAAGGTTCCCAAAAGAACCATTACATGCAGTTCTGAGACTGGAGTTTCTTAATATTCTTGCTCTCTGTTCCTACAGAAAACAGTGGGCTCAACTCTGACCAACAGAATTTGGCCAGCAATCCATGGAGGCCTACATAAACCCCAAACTATACCTACATCCAAGGCACAGGATGCTTAGGTTTTACAGCATCTGTGAGGTGCCTTAGTCAATCCTGTGTCCCGCAAAACATTTAAGAACATCAGGAGATGGGGAACACACCACTCAGAAGATTTAGCCCTCTTTACAGTAGATGATTTTGGATGCTCAGAAGTATGGACACTAAAAGTCAATAGATTTGAAAGTCTCACTTTCTCTGTTACTGTGCTGGCCTTGGCCTGTGGCTTCTGCCTTAGCTCTTCTCCTGTAGGAGAGTTGTAGGTAAGGACTGGAGAGTCAAGATTAAAGAAAGCCAGATTAAAGCAGTTCCCCTGAGTATCAGCTACAGTGCAGCAGACCTGTTAGTGAAGCTGAGAGTTGCACATTACCCACCCTTGCAAGAGGAGGAACTGCACTGTAAGCAAAGGGCCCCAAAGATGCCAAAGCCAAGCACGTGCTGGGTGCAGCTGTGTGAGTAGGCATTTGCACCTAAACAGAGGGAATTGCACACATCTGGCCCAACAAACAGATTATCCTTCATGTATTTGTAGTTTCTTTTTTTTGGGTCCTGGAGGTATGCTTGCAAACTGGTCATGGGGCAGATGGGGTCCCAGCTTTGTGAAGCAAGTCCCTTACAGTCCCAGAGGGGTGTAATTACACATCCGAGTTTGCATGCTTCTCAAAGTATGTTCAGGTAATTACTTAATATTTAATTCTTCTTTGCAGAGGCAGTTTTCGGTGCATTTTCATTATAGTTTTATTTGGCTCTAGCACAGAGAAGCCTCAGCCCATTCACAGGCTCATTGTGCGTGGCAGTGACAGCTACTGCCCTGAAAGGTTCAGGAATGTTTCCTTTAAATTGAAAAGAGTAAGGATTAGATAAGAACATGAAATCCATTATAGTAATAATTTTTTTCGTGACAAAAGGAGAATGTTTTACGTACAAGAGCAAAGGGGGTTTTGTTGGTGGTTTTATTTTGTTTCATCTTGTTTTATTTTCTACTCACTGGGGTCTGGATCCTAACTCATACTTGGAGAAGGAGTGCTGTGGACAAAAGAAATCAGTTCTTCAAGTGAGACAAGCCCAAGGCTTGGGCTGAAAGCTGGGACAACTTGGAGAAGGCAGGGAGTTGTTTCAGTTGCAAGCAAGTGCCATGGGAAAGGGTTTTTTTAAAGTTTGTTCATCCCCTCAGTATATTTGATCTTTGTAACTGTGAGGGTACGAAGGAAAGGAAGAAGAGATTATAGCAGATAATCATAAGAGACATCTGTACAGAATTTTTTAGATTTAGAAATCTCTTCCTGATTACCTGTTTAAAGGCCGATTTCTAATTAAGACACCACCTTACTATGCTGGATTATAAGGTGGTGAGCCCATCCTTTTGAACTGTGACGGAATTGTTGGATCGTTTATAGGCCAGCAGTTTATTAGATGGCACATCAAATCTGGTAAGCAGATCTGTGCCCTTGAGAGCATGTTCATTCTCTCTCAGTTTCTGCCTGGGTACGCAACACAGTCTTGTTTAAATTAAACAAGTGTTTAACCCCCCCATCAGAGGTGTCCATGTAAGTGCTGTTGGGTTTTAAGGTTAAGTAACCACAGATGGACCTCACTGCTGTTTTCTGGAGCCTCAGTAGCCCCCAGGCTCTGGCATGGCCCCTGCTTGTGCTTCTGAGCACATCCTTGTTCTGAATCAGTCACTGTGATGCCCTTTGCCTCTCAGCAGTGTTAAAAGTCATTGGTGCTGCCTTGTGAAGAGATCTTA
The DNA here is from genome assembly GCF_963662255.1 of Cinclus cinclus. Lineage (NCBI taxonomy): Eukaryota > Metazoa > Chordata > Aves > Passeriformes > Cinclidae > Cinclus > Cinclus cinclus. Next base: position 52,955,534 of record NC_085046.1, read on the forward strand.
TTCACTCTGGGCTTGACCCAAAGGCCAGCTGTGCTTTGGCTCAGGTCCTCTTAAGCACTCCACTACACAAGTGCATCAGCAGTCTCCCTGCCTAGAGTCTGGCTTTTGATGAATCACAGAGAAGGGGAGGAAAAAATAACATGGGGATTTCTTTTTTGATAGAGAAAGGTTTACAACAAAATAAATCCACCCTAATCTGTGAAGTATTAAGAGGGGATTTAGAGAGAGAAATGTAATCATTTTTTAATTTTAATTCCTCTGTAATTAGCATTTCTTTTCACAGTATTAAGAAAACTTGTTGTTAGTCTGCTGCTGTTATGGCTTCTGTTCATGTGAGTTGCCAAAGTCATTGTTTTTGAATTGGTATCCCTGAAAGAGGTTGCTAAACTATGACATGTCCTTTAAATAACACTTCTTTTTCACTGTTGTAGGTAGGGATGAACAGTGCTCCCCCTGTGCCCTGGGAAGAAACTCTAACTCTACCCATAGTGAGTGGGCACTTGGGTGGAAAGGGTTGTGCAGGGCTTGACTTTGGTCCATGCTTTAATCACACAGCTCTGTTTAGGTGGATATACATACTTACTTGAAGTGTTTGCCTGAGAGCTCAGCTGGTGAACTTTGCCAGGTTACTGCTATTTTATTGGTGACCTCCAGTTTTGGAGAGAAATGTAGGATAAGAAACTGCCAGTCAAGTCCGAGGGGAGCCCATGCTGACTGAGTGACGAACACATAGGCAAGAGTAAAGCAGCAAACTCAGTTGACACTTCGCCTCCTGACTCTTGTTAGCATATCATGGAGAAGAGAGAAAAGGAAAGTCCCTCCCTGCCTGAATTTTGCTGCCTCAACGCTGCAGGGAGGGCTGGGCTTGCTTATACATGGACTTCAGGTACCTTTCAGTCCTGACCAATGGGCCAGGACAAAACATATTCACCTGGACAGAGCTGTTCTTTCTGTTCAACTTTTTCATGCCTTTCTTATTTTAAGTGTCTTGATGCTACATAGCCTGTGTTATTAGGGTAAAGCAGTGGGAGATCTACTTTGATGTGTTTGGTGTGGTGTGTCTCTGCACTGCTTTTGTCACCCATATTCTACCAAAAAATCGACCCAAAGTAAATCAGTCCTGGGAATAAGAGAAATCTGTGAGTGCTGGCTCAGCTGCATGTGGAAGTGCCTTTTCTGAGACAGAAGTGGCAGATCAGCATGTACAAATGGAGTCAAAGACAGGCAACTTAAATACAGGCATGAGGGAAGTTTCTGCATTTGGTTTTGAAAAGTCTGGGCTGAATGAATTAATTTTTGCAGTCTCTATTGTTTGTGTAACCTCTTAATAGAAATAAAAAGAAAAATGAAAAGCAGATGAGCTTTTTATCACGGGGAAACAAGTCTAGTATTTTCCCGTGCTTAAACTTTAGTGTGAGCATGAATTTTCTTTTAGATGTTGAGTACCTAATCTATAAAATGAATGGGTGGTTGTTTTGTCAGGAGTGGGTCCTCTGGTGGCTTGCACTGTAGGTATGAGGTCTGCATATACCATTCTTATGTGTATCGCAGGGCTGAGATGCTGCAGTTCTCTGTGAGATAAAGTAGTCAAGCTGAAAATGAAACAAAGCTCCAACTGTATCCCTCCTTGTGTTTAGCAGAGATAAACTACAGTGGAGTCTCAGTGCTGCTCCGTTTGGCTTCTGGCAGCAGCTTTAATTGGTAAAATGCAGATTTTTTTTTTGATCAAGAGAGGATTATTCTTGTTATCAGTCTGGAGCATCTTATTTCAAGATGAAAAAGCTTCGCTGAATTACAGATGCCAACATTTTTACAAAGCACTTTGGCGATTGACATCTCAAAGAGAAAGTATGATTTATTAGCCTATAATGGCTAACACTCAGCACTGGGCTAGGTCCCACTGATTTGTGAAATTGCTTAATATGAATTGCCTTTTTGTGCAATTCAAGCCCCAGGTTTTTCAAATAAACTTCGAATATAAAGTGTATGAAACATTACATACCTGAAAAGGGGGAAGGTTAATGGGACTGTGTAGCTAAAAAGAAAAGAGGAGCAAAAGGAAGAAAGAGATAAAGAAAGAGAGGGAGGGAGAGAGAAAGAAAAAGAGTAAAAAGAGACAGAAAAAAAACCCAAAACAAAGACCTACTTCTAAATCCATCTTGGTGGTGCTTTTTTACAGTAGTTTGGTTGAAATGTTGGCAGGGTAAAGATTAATAACAAGCCTTGTCGCTATCAGTACTTGCTTGTCGATTCTCTGTAACAGGGCTGTCTGTTCAGCATGGAAATTATTGATTAAATAAAAATTGCTATTAGATTGTGATGTGATCCATAATCACAAACAATAGTGGACATTCTTCTTTCAGATCCCAAGCCATGCATCAAGCTTTTTCTTGCAGCAATTTATATTGTGCTGACACTCACACCCATTAGGCTTTTATCCTCTCTTACACGTGCCGAGAAAGAACGAAAAGACAGAACAGCAGCAGCACAGCAGCGGGTAGGCACTCACTAAATTTTCAGAGAGAAGCACAGTACAGATAAGTCCATCCTTTGCTTCTGGTTAGCACCTTACCTCTGAAGTGATTCCTGCCAGATAAGGTCAACACTCCTTGAATACGTCCAGGGAGGTCTAGTATGGTTTGCAGGAGGGGAGGGTAGTGGTGTATTATTTTGGGTTTCTGTAGTGTGAAGGACAAGTGTCTTTCCTGTATTTGTTTAGCTCTGATGCTTCCTAATTTGAGGAATTCATGATTGGAGCACATTACTTAAAACTGCATTACTTTAGGCTGAATTAATTAAAAATATCTCGCTCTTCACAGCACATGTGAGCATGGTACCAACTTTCTTTCTCCTGTGAAAGCCTTTGTCTAAAACTAAAGGAAACTTAGTGAATTTTTTTTTTTTTGAGAGTCTGGCTACTTATAGGAGCTTCTGTGTCCCTTTGTTTCTGAATACCTTACACAACAGATGTATGTCAGAACTGATCAAGCCCACCTGGCTTGGCTGCTAGGGAGAAGTTTCCTGTAGCTCTGGTCTGTTCATTGTAGAGTGTTTTGCCAGTTACCAGCATCAGGCAGGATTGCCACAGGAGTTCTGCATCTCTGTACAAGAGCTGATAGCAGAGAATATTAATACACTGTGGATGTGATTTTGTTGTTGTTGCTAGTGTAAGTTTTCTTAAAGTGAAGTGAAAGCTGTATCCATTAAATTGTTATCAGTGCTAATTATTGAACAATGTGTTGTACAATTCCTCCATCTCACTACCACTGGGGTAGTGTTTACATTTCTTTATTGTGCCTGTATTATGTGTAATATTGCCTCAGATGACCAAGAAAACCCTGCCTGCAGTATTTGAGCATTTGCCACATTATACTCGGCTTTAAAGAGCGTGTAACTGCGAGCTGAGCTTACTGCATTATGCAGGGCAAGTAAAGAGTCTTCATGCTTGGCCACTGTCATTTAAATCAAGAAACCACTTCATTTTGCAAAGTCAGAGCATGTGCCTTGCACTCCCTCCCTCCAGTGCAGCCACTCTCTGCATGGATCAGAGCCAAGGGATTACCAGCCAGGAAATTAATTGCCAAGGGGATTCCGACGCTTACGGTTAGTAAAAAAAGCATGAACAAAGAAGTGTGTTTTATATGACATTCTGGAGGCGCCAGGCTGCACTTCTGAAAAGTTTCTGGATGAGGAGGAGTTACAGAGATACAGGACTGCCCTCTGGTTTGCTGCTGCAAATTTCTGAGGTTGACTGCCAGCACAAGTCTGTCCTATTCACATGGTGCCACAGTGAGAATAGTCTGGTAAACCAGACTATTTGGGATTGATTTTTAGCTACCAAAAGCCCTTTTAAGTTCACTGGAAGTCAGTTAAAGTCTGTGTGTGGAATGCAGGGGCAGAAAAAAAATTCATGTTGACTCTTTTCTAAGTGTTTAGGTGATACTCCCATGTTTTACTGAGATCCTGCACATTTTTTATTGCAGCAGCTCAAACATACATGTTTAGATGCAGCGCAGGACTGTAAAGGACTGCAAGCCTAGTATGGATGCAAAAAGGAAATTCTAAGTGGATGTCTGGTAAAAAAAACAAACAAGGGAAATCTTAGAGCACCAATAAATTGCTGCATGTGGTGAAGCTTGTTAAACACTTTTCTTGGAGGTGTTAGGAGGAAGAGCCCCGATTACTTCCTCCAGTCTAGTTGTGATGTTGTGACTTTAACACACTGCTGCTGCTGTCAGCTACTGAGACTGGATTAGCTCTACCGGGATCTCCTCTGTGATTAAATATATGTTAAAACATACATTGCTAAATATTTTGGTGTTGCTTATCACTGCCAGGGTTTTTCTTTCTAGTTTCTGTGAAAAGTATTCCATGTTTTTAAGTTACTATATTTTGAGTTTTTATAGAGGTTTTTAGTGCCTTTCACTGAAAAATGTGGATCAGGTATTATCTCTAACCTGAACTGCAGCTTTCATAGTTTATGTATAAGGAGTCACTAAGTGCATTTATTGAAAAAAAGCTGTTATTCAGTAATCTCTTTCTGCAGACAAGGCATTGCTATTTTACTCATACAAACAATTGCTATGTGTCCATGTGGTAAGTACAAGGGCTCTCTTTACAAAACATTAGAAAGATTTACTGATTGATTTACACAGGAAGATCCTGCTGAGGAATATATTTTCTTTTAATTTTAAGTGGGTCAGTATTAGCTTGCTGTAATTATTAATAAAGTACTAAAAGTAGAAGAAAGTGCATGTTTTTACAAAATCTGGTCCAATGTTAAACCAAAGGAGGTGCATGTTTTTCAGCAAGTCCTATGTACATGCTTAGTGCTAGTGCCCATATGCTTAACGTACCTTGAAAAGCAGATCCCATTGAAATATCTGACATTTACCTTGCTATTTATCCCCTTTTAGAACAAAGGATTTTCAGTAAAAGAGGCAGAGGTTTAACATTTTTGTAAAGGATCAAATATTTTGCTAATCTTTCTGCATAGATAGATGACACATTGTACCACTCCTGGAGTTTGGAAAAATTCAAAATCATGTTAAAATGGTACTTTTTATCTTTTCCTTGTTTTGTCTTGCTATAGCCTTTCATAGATTTCTAAGTTGGTTCATGGGATTAAGCAGTTTGTCTCTGCCAATACGAAATTTTATAAAGCGGCTGTAATATACAGTTACATTTTAATGCAAAGAGCCTCTTGATTCTAAACTGGTTCCAGTGTATTTCCAAACATGTGAACTGAAAGGCAGTATAAATTTTAACAGATTTTTGTCATTACAGCCTTACCATTTTTATAAAATACCTCTGTCTTTATACATTTGTTTGCTGCACCAGTTGTTGGGGTATTTTGCTGGGTACTTTCTTCCATTTTTTTTTTCTCTAGGCATCTTTACTCTTAAGCTTTTATTTCTTGGCTCCACTACTCTGGTCTGTGCTGTAGAATGTAAAGATTAGGAGCCTCATCCAGTTTTATTTTCTTGTGAACATGCCCTGTGTTAAAGGAGAATATTATTACTTCTAGCATGGTTTGAACCCACAGCTCAATAACTAACTAGAAGAGTTGCTAAAACCCCACTCCTGCAGAGAGCTCAGTGTGTTTGGACCAATCAAATTTAATGGGCTCCAGGCTGTCATAAGAGCTCATGTTAGCAGAGCAGCTCACTGAACCAGGATCTGTGCATCTTGGCCAGGAGCAATGGCTGGAATTTGTCAAAGCCAAACAATATGGGGGAAGAATAGTTAATTTCAGGTTTAATATATACAGCAGGTCTGATTTCCATTGAAGTCAGATGAGTTATGGTGGCAGGAAAGAGGCCTACAGTTTTTGTCTTCTGCAGAAATGTGGGAAAACGTCCAAACTATTTAGGTCTGCCTTGTGTGTGCTGGTGTGCTTCTGTCAAAACCAGGAACGGTATTTTCATTCTTCATACTATTTGCAAATAAGATGAAATACCTTATTGTAATGCCTCTTTATGATTACTTCCTTCTCATGTGTGCTGGCAGGAGTCCTCTGTGGTCTGTCTTTGCCAGAGAGAAAAATCCAGAAATAGAATATATGCTTTTAAGTGTGTTGTACTAACATCTGCAGGAGTGCTAAGTGTTGAGCTGTTCAAATTTTCCAGGATATTTTTTTTTAAGGTAAGTCTCGTATGTTTTTGTTAAAGATTGTACACAGCTATAGGTGACTTCAGATTTGTAAAGAAGAGTAAGCCATTGGTCGCCTGTGAGGGAGATTTTTAACATGGTTTTCCTGGAAATTCTCTAGCAGTTGCACATAAAATAGATTTTTATCCTTAAATGCAAAGATCATGAAGCAGAAAATTTTGAAGTTGAGCCTCAGGTGGTTTTCTCTCCTTCCATATTCAGCCACTCCTAGAAGGTACCAGAAATACATTTTCTAGGCAACATTCAGTGGCAGTCTTAGAACCAGTGAAAGAAGGGCAGATGTTTGGCCAGTCTTTAGCTTCTTCCCCATCCAACTGTAGGGAAACCTGTCCTTTATTTGTACACTACTACTTTGGCTATTTTGAGAGAGGAACGTGTAATGGATTTGAGGGGGATGTGGAGCTCTTTGCAATGTGAATTTCTGAGCTTATGACTTGAACAGGCACTGTACCTCTTTGCAATCATGCTGAAAAGTTGTTTCCTGAAAAGCTGAAGGCAGTCCTTCCTGCAGCTCAAGCTGTAGAATTCCTGCCTGTAGCCACCTCTCGGAAAGCCTGTGGGGAGAGCTTGGATGCATGTGTGATGGAGAAAAATGAGAAAAGCAAGCAGAACAGGCTGAAGATCATCAGTGCAGGGCTAGCCTATAGGATCTGGGAGAAGATCACCTTCATTTGCTATTGCACTGTAAAGATCAACATCACAGTTTGATCATATAGTCAGCAATGGGTCTTAAATCCTTCAGCAAATGGCCTTTGTCAACTTTCTTCTTCCAGCCCTGGTCCTTCAAGCCAAGTTTGAATTCTCTATCACTGGTACACACTTCACCTGTCTTTTTCCTCCCTCTGCTTTTCTCCTTTGTAGTCTGTTTTGGGGCTCTTGTTTTGCTGCAGGAACCAAATTACCCTATATTTTTCTTATATGACCTTTACATAGAAGACAGGTGAAATGTAGGTGTAATTGGGGAACCTGAATGTGAAGAGCGTTAATAAAACTAGAAGTGAGGCAAATTATCACACACATATAAGCACTAATTTTTGTAAAAGTGAATCTGTGCATTGCTGAAGTCTTGGTGAAGTTGAAAGTTATAATGGAGTTCTACCTGAGATGTTGCCTTTTAAAAAGGAAAAACCCTACAGCAAAGGCTTTTGTGAAGTTAGCACAGCAGCTCAGGTGCTCAGAGCAGCTCTCAGCCTGTGTGTTCAATTGCAGTCTGCACCAAGAAAGATCCTGAAGCAAGTGGATGTTGGAGGAGAGTTTGCCAGCACCCATGTAGTGGTGTGGACTGTGTAACACAACCTGCAGGAGCTGTACAGGGAGCACTGTGGCAGAGGCAGCTGGGAGGGAGAGCAGCCAGAAGAGCTGGGAAGCACTGCAGACAGCAGGCAGGAAGGAAAAGGTGTTGAGAGAAAAACCAGGAGCACTCATCTTGTGGTTGGCCCCTTGTACTCTTCCGAGAGCGCTGCAGGGGCACTTCTGATCTGCAGGCTCCTTCATCCCAGTGTGCCAAGAATTTGTCATCCTCATCTAACCCTTTTGCATCTTTCCCTGCTTCAGCAGTTCTCAGGAGAGTAGGTCTCCACCTTGGAGAGCAGAGATTTAACCAAAACATCCCTGTTGCTTGAGCATTTGGCTTGTGTTATCCACTATCAGTTCCTTCTGCAACACTTCTGCAACCTCCTCACAAAAATGTAATTAGTCTGTCCTTGGGCAGGTCACATATTGGGCAGGTGGTTGAAGAGAGAAGTTGAGGTGATTGTTTTGTTTTTTTTTTTTTTTTTTTAATAGCATTGCTAAAATAGGGAAGCTGTGATACCTTGCTTGAGCTAAGGTACATGTGTTACAAAGCATCATTGCTGGAGGAGATAGTAAAACCCCGTTATCATGACAGCATGCATTGAAAAATTACTTCTCTACAGTTGGAACAAAAAAAGGAGTAAAGAAAGCTGGAATTCTTGTACCATACCAGCTTCACCTATTAGTGTCCCAGCTAGTAATACAAGAATGCACATTCCAAGAAAAACAAGGCACTTGATTTTTGACAGAGTTATGGAAGAGAACATTAGAGAAGAAACAAACCTGAGAGTCATCAAAACACCTTTCCTACCACTGTAAAACTGGAATGGTTAATGTCCACAACATTTATGCTGATATCTTTGCAGAATCTCATTTATTAGACTTTCAGGTTTAGCAGATAAAGATGCAGTTTCTGCCCATTGCTTTAGAGCTGCATGCTCTGAACACAGGAATTCAAGGGAGAACTGTAAAACGTTGCCCTTGATGGAGTGCATTTTGCTGCTAACAGACTTAACTGTACTGCATACGTGAATATATGTATATTAAATGAAACAAGAACAAGATGTGATCATATTGGGAAAGAATCCCTGCAATATCCCTTAAGTTCCACTCACTCCACAGAATATACCAGAGTCTACCAAAAGGCTGTCCAAAACCTGGAAACAGATACAGGCTGAGGGAGTTGGTTCCCAGCCTGGCAAGAAAGCTGTGTGTGCCCTGTTGGTATTGCCATATCACATCCATACTGGATAACTGCTATATCAGAGACTAAAAGAAGGTCATGCTGTATTATGAACGACTGTCTTTATTTTTAGGATTAGATAACTTTTCTCTTTTTTTCCCCCCACTGATTCTCTTTATATCCTAAGGGCAGATCCTTTCTCTTGGGTCAGGAATGTAATAAGGCAGGTTTTCCTCTCTCCAGGATATTGTGTCTGTCTCACTGTGTTTAAATTGCCACAGAAAGCTCTTCTGAGCAAAATACAGTATTTTCTTTGTACAAGAGCCAATGACTGACGTATCCATGGGGACTTTTCTGTCTTTAGCATTTAAACATACAAGTTGGATATGTTTAACCTATTGATAGGCAACGAAGACAACTACAGGATTTACTGCAAGAGAACAAAAGAAGCAGAAAGAAAATAATTTTTAACTGGTGGATTTAGAAATTGAATTGCTGTTATTAGGGCAGAGAGATTAAAAAAAAATAATCAGACCTATATTTTCAGCTGAAAGAGGGAGGTGAAAAACAAACAGTCCTGGTGAGCTGTGTCCTTTGAATTAGCATATTTCTTTTTTTTTTAGTAATACAGTTTCATATTCAGAGAACAAGACTTACCCAATCCCATATGTAAAAAGTCATTTGATTCACCATGGCTTGCTTAAACACCATTTGAGGCAACAAGATGCTTCCGGCTCAGGTGTACAGTAAACTCTACAAAATGCAAGAGTTCAGTAGTTATTATTAGTTTGATTGTTCTTGGCCTTCGTGCATTCCTTGCTTCTGAACTTGTATGCCCCATGAAACAGCGACAGTCTCTGTCCATGTGTTGCACTGAACCCCAGATCTTTACTAAATTTTTACATATGACTGTAAACCGAGTCTTCTCCTAGTGGCAGCTGTGCTGGTCCAAGAAAGCTGTTGACTCTAATTGTTTGTTGCAACATCTGAGGTTCCCTTCAGTCTACCATTGATTTGGGAATACTCCTTCAGACACTGGAGTCCTACTTCCTTACTGCTTCCATCCTCTCTTCCAGCCTTTGGTTTCTATGCTGCCCTTCTCCTATGCCTGTCATCCCATCCTTCTACTTATATGGGTTATCTCAACTTATAAATCATCATAATTTTCAGTTTACTTGGGCTTCTAATTTTGATTTCCTCCTTTTCTTCGTTGACTGCTGTTGCCAGTTCTCAATGGACAGAAATGGGTATCCAGAAGAGCACAGTAATAAATGAGCTTCAAGCATTAATTCAGCAGAAGTGCTGACTGGAGTCTCTTTTTATTCTTATAATTGAGTATTAACAGTCACAGACACAGAGTTCAAATGTTACGTTTGTAAAATAGGTAAGTTACATTACCCATTTTCCACATGCTTCACTCCTTTCAGAAATAACCATTTTTTAACTGAAACTTTCTTTATGTAGTAATTTTTTTTTTCTTAATGGGTATGAGTATTTTTTAATGAGTTTTAGGACATTTCTAAAATGTTCTAAAAATGTTCATTTTTAGTCACACTGGTGTTATGAATATTTGCTGTATATATATAATTTTGCATGCTTTTATCCTGGTTTTGGCTGGGATAGAGTTAATTTTCTTCCTAGTAGCTGGTACATTCCATATTTTGGATTTAGTATGAGAATAAGGTTGATAACATACAGATGTTTTAGTTGCTGCTGAGCAGTTCCTACCCTAAGTGAAGGACTTTTCAGTTTCCCATGCTCTGCCAGGGAGCAGGTGCACAAGAAGCTGAGAGGGTGCACAGGCAGGAACAGCTGATCTAGACTGACCAAAGGGATATCCCATACCACAGGACATTATGCTTAGGATATAAACCAGGGGAGTTTGGCTGGGATGACGATTTGCTGCTCAGGGACGTGCTGGGCATCAGTGAGCAGATGGTGACCAAGGGTATTGTGTATCACTTGTTTCTATTGGCTATTATTCATGTCCCTGTTCTTATCTCCCTTTTCATCATTATCATTATTAGTGCTATTATAGTTTTTATTTTGGATTTTAAACTACTCTTATCTCAACCTATTTTACCTTTTCCCAATTCACCCCATCCTGCTGGCAGGGAATGGTGGGAATGAAGCTGGTAGGTAGTTGTTGGCTAGTGTTAAACCATTACAGCTCTTTAAAAAGCCACACACCTCTCACATATAACCCAAAAATACATGATTATGGAATGTGGCATGCACTAGTCTTCATTTAGGTTTACAGTCATGACCATATGTAGGGTGAGCATGGGGCTTCATTTGTTGATAGCGGAAAATGTTGAAATTTAAGTATAGAGATTGAGTGACAAGATCAAACACTGTGACATGAGGAATGCAGTGCACAGACTATTCAGTGTATTTATTACACACTGAGGAAATTGCTGTGCAGTGTTTCTAAGATCCAGATGATCTTAAGTGTGTGTATTCCCTTTTAGTAAAGGTGTGAAGACTGTGGAGGCACTGACCTGCTTTGGGCCAGATCAGCAAATTGTATGAATTGTCATGCTGCTAATCAGAGTTAACAGAGGTCTGTCACAACAGTATTTCTTAAATCTTCCATAAAGTATGAAAGACAGCATCGAGAACTCTAATGGAATAAGTGCATCCAAAGGAAAGGAAGCAGGATTGGAGAGATAGTTATCTGAGCTTCTTCACAAGCATGTGCCTGTGTGGAAGTGCAGAGTTCTTCATGTGTAGCTGTAGCGTCCACTTGGCTTTGGGAACTGCAACCAGCTCAATTGTTTATGCCACCATAAGGGCTTAAAGCAGTTTAAGTGCTTCTTCCATCTCAGGAACTAAAAATGGCTTAAGTACTTGTGCCACCCTAAAGACATGGGGTCAAAAGTATACTCTCAACTTGAGCAGCAGGGAGGAGACATTGATCTCTTGGGTCTGTTTAGCCTGGTTGTGGCTGCAAAATCTTTAGTAAGGAAAGGACAGACAGGATCTGTACCTATTTTCCATCAGGTAAGAGGAAATTAAAATGCATGCATTGTTCTAACAGAGAGTCACAGAGGTTAGAGAGAGACTCGATTGCAGTGATTGGAATGTGTCCGAGAAGTCTGCTGGGGATTTCATGGAGATGCATTTTTTTCCTCCTCACAATGAGATTTCTATTGTCATGGGAGATTTCCTGGCTCACCAGGACCTCCTTTATATCCTGACTTTTTTACAATGCCTTTGTCTGTTCATCTTGCTTTGGACCATGGAGTCAACCTTTATCAAGATATTAATGAGATGGTAGGGAAGCCTGACTGATGTCATCTCTCAGTTGCCTGACTACCTAAAATGGTAACAAGGAGCAGTGATGAGTCGCTTATTGCATCCCTGGGGAGCAGACAGGCCTGGGGACTTGCTTAAGGGCTGCCTTGTTGCTGTTCTGAATATTGATATTCTTTTTGCAGTCACTTGGGTATCTCAGGAAACTGTGTAGGTCAAGAACCTCAGAAGTATGCACACCACTTGTGAACATGTGGCTACTTTTAGTGGGAATCAGAGATCTAAATACATCTATGAATGTGGCCTTTAGATTTCCCGGGCCTTAAGTTTCTGCCTCAACTGTGGCCACAGTAGAAGATACTATTTTCTGAAGTGTGTTGTTAGGAGAGGTACATCTACAAGCTACCAGGTACTCAGAGGCTTTCGTAATAGTCTCAAATCTAAAAGTGAATGCGAGATCTACACTTACACCTAAGAGGTGACAGGGAAGTTTAAATTCTGTTACACCAAGTCTGGTGAGCCCTGGTGTACTTCACACTATTCTGTTCAAGAAGGTTGAAGTTGTACTGGAGTAGATGAAGAGGCTGAGAGAGCCACTGATGGACTAGTGCAGTCCTCAAAGTGGCAATTGGGAATCTGGGAACCAAATGACAAATGGGACTCAGACTTTCCCACCTCAAGCCAAAGCAGGTTAAGGGGGAAATAAGGACTTGGTCATTGAAGAGGAGAAGGAACTAATTTATTTAATCCAGCAAATGAAGACAGAGAGGAGAGTGTTGTCTGCCAGTTAGTTAGGGTGGGGAAGGGAGAGAACTGAACACTCTGCAGGGAAGCAGAGCTGTTTGAGCTGAAGGATAGTGTTGGCATGAGAACAAATGAATATAAATTGGCTGTGAATAAATCGAAGCTAGAAATTAGTTGCTAACCAGCAGAAGAGTGAGTTCCTAGAAGCACGTTCCACTGGGAGCAGAGGGAGCTGATCACCAAGGTACTTAGAAGCTGAAGCTCTGTTCATGACCAGGATTATGTGCAGTGGGACTTGCTATAGTGAGAGGATGGGCCTGATGACCAAGAACATGTTTCTAACTGTATGTGGGCTTAAGGACAAATGAACATTCTGTACACAAAACAGAGAAATAAGTGTTCCCTCCAGGACTTGCAGGTCAGGGACAGCTGATCCCCTTCCAAACCAGCCTTCAGAGCTATCCAGTCAGGTACTGCCAGACACAGCCTCTGCACATGTCCTCTCTGTGGGCTCCACAGCTCTCCTGTGCAGCTGCTGGTGAGCTGTGTTTAGCAGCCATTCTACTGTGATGCCTCTTCACCTTTAGCACTTTGTCCCCTATGCATCAAATGCAGCAGCTGTTTGAGGGGCTTTTTGTGACAGTCCAGTACAGGGGGAGATTTGTGCTAGAAGATGGTTTACATGCTGCCTTTGCTTAATGTCAGTGGTGAGATCTAGTGAAAAGTTATTTAGCACCTCCTTTTTAACTTTTTTAAATACAGGGAAATAACTTCAGAAGATAAAAATCTGAAATTGTTGTTGTATAACTGAAATTAACCTAATTTTGGCAATGGTGACATGTCTTTCACTCTGCCATTAACTTAGCACATTATACCAATACAGCATGGTCTTTTCCCAGTGTTCTCCCACACTCTAGGGCAGCGTGTCCAGGTTAGAAAACAGAAATGTGAGATTCTCTCAGAGTATTCTTCTCTTGCCACCAAATAGCACTTTGCTTTCAGATGCAATCTCAGTTGCAGTGACATTCTTTTTCTGATGTTCCTAAGCTTTTCCACTGGTATAGAGAAGCTTTTCCTCCTGCTGTTTGACTACTGTCAGAGCACATTTGGCCTTTGTTTATGTACTGAATAGCTGACAGGTGCCATGCAGTCAGCTAGGATGTGTGCAGATTCTTCTTCCTTCTAAAAACCCTCTTGGAGTAGGGAAATGGAACACTAAGATTATTGCAGATCCTACCTTCAGCGTCACCTCATTTCATCTATTACAATATCAAGTAATGTACAGTTGGCATGGATTATATGAAAACATGCATGATTTAGGGTGGTCCCTTTTTAATAGTATTTCTTACCATGTAATCATTTATGCTTCCGGGATACTGTGGATTGAGTTTTCCGTTACACCTGGATTTTGAGATAGCCCAGTAGAGATGACAGGTGAACTTCAGCCTTGATTTAAATTAATCTGGTGGGGTTTTATGCTCCAGAATTGAAATCCATCTTAGAGCATCCTCCTTCAAAGGCAGGTCATTCTGAGACCAAAATCAGTATTTAGATCAGCACCCTCTGTTCTAGGGTATTTTGGAACTGGATGATAATAACATTTTTTGAAGAAAAGAAAATGAGCTAGGACAAACAGAGGTTTGGTAATAAGCATTGAAGTAGCATGAAAGTGACTGGTATTCTGCAAATGACCCTTGTTTAGCAGCTTTTTGAGCTGTGTGCAATGGGAGATAGCTTGTAGAATTCCAGCATTTAATGGGGCTTTTTTTTTTTCAGGTCAGAAATTCTTAATAATACAGAGCAAGTGCTTCAGAGCCTTATGCAAGCAAACCTGACACTAGGGAGTAATATCATTGGCTTTCATGCGCCTATTTACTGTAATAAGGATTACAGACATAAGTAAAACTTGCAGGTTTGGGCCCACAAAATTAAAAGAAAAGCCTTTTCACACCCTGAAACTGCATCAAAATTCAATTTCACCAGGAAAAAAAAAAATCCTTCTGATCTAGTCCCTGGAATGTGACATTTCATGGGTGTAATAAGGTTACAAACAGATTATAAATTGAAACCCCATAAATCCTTATTGTACTGTACTAAAGCTTCTGCTTTGCATAATACTCTTATTCCTGACTGTTCTTTGTTTTACAAGCTCAAAACTGTTCATTTCCTCTCATAATAGAGACCAGGGAGCCAAAAACACTGTGTAAAATCCAAAGGTAATTATCTGAGTCAAAGAACCTGAATTCCAGAGTTCACAAACTTCTGAACTTTTCTAAATGGTGTTGTTAGCACAGCGAGACTTCCCTCCTCTTTTTAAACATGTTGCAAAAATTGCACATTCTTTCTGCCAAATCAGAATGGTAAAAAATCCCAGTGTAGATTTAGTTCATGATTTGCATTTGTGTAGTTCTGCCTGTATGTCCATAGCAGATGACTAACAAGTTTTCTCATCATAACTTGAGCAAGTGAGGGTGTTTGAATCTCAGGATGACAAATCCTGTGAATCTCCTTACCTGAGAGCACTGCTGGTGTTGATTTTGTGTCTAGCAAGTGTCTTCCTCCAGACCCGCCTTTCAGTATTTGGATTTGTTTGTAGGTCTCTTAAAATATCACCCCTCAGCACAAAGCAATTAAGCAGCTCACCTGTGAACCAAATGAATTACCCAGATTAGCAGATCACGGGCTCATTTATTACAGGCTTTCCCTAAAGGTGAGGATCCTCAGAGTAAGTGTATGAGAATGAGATGGATTTGCAAGTGAGCTCTCAGGGCCACTCTGAGCATCAGAGCAATGAGGGAAAACAGCACAAAGAGGGATTTGATTGTAGGAAGATCAGAGAGTCTAGGAAAGGACTGACTGAATAGGAAAGCAGGGGAAATGTGTATGGAAGGCTGCAGTTGTGAGAGACCAGAGGATGATCGCAAGATATTTGACAGGTAAGCCAGTAATGAAGAGAGGCAAATGCTCATCACTACTCTCAGCAAGCTTTGTCAGCTGCTGCAGTGAGCCTGGGCTGCGGAGGGAATGAGGAAAGGACTTTTAGGCCCATGAGAAAGGTCAGTTTTAGAGGATTCCCATGCTGTTAAAGGCTAGAGGTCTGGAGTGCAGGGAGCGAGTTGATTTGCAGGGACAAAGAGAAAAAACTGTCCTATGGAGATTTTCTCTGAATGAGCCTTCCTGGTGCCAGAGTGTCCGCACAGCAGGAGGTAGAAGGAGGTGCTGTGGTGGAGTGATTGATCCAGCCTTGAGGTTTTTGTATCAAATGGAAAGCCTGTGTCACACACTCAAGTTCCATCCCCCTCGTGGCTGTGCAGGTTTAACCACATAACACACAGTCTGTAATGATTACAGAGAGATTTGGCCATGAATTACTTGAATGGATTTCATTTTGTCCAGTTACTTCTTTCTCTTTCAAGAAAGAGCACACATCACCCTCACTGAACTCCTTTGATGCCATTTCATAGCACAGGGCATGTGTGTGCTTCTTGCACAGGTGTGTGTATTATGAACAGCTACAGATCTGCAGAGGAACATTTACTCTGGCAGATTACAAGTTGCATGTTGCCCTGCACCTCTGCTTTGTTCATGCATCCTGTGCCCCAAAACATCTTTAAGGAAATGGCAGTAAAGTTTCAGGAAAAAATTTGTCGTCTTTTACAGGCAGTGGATGTCTGATTTCCATGGTGATGGCGCATAATTTTGAACATATGTGATTTTATGTGACTTTCTGACTGATTTCAATACTTCAGAAAAGATAGGGATTGTTTTCTTTGTGTTCCAGTATGAGCTACTGAGTTTCTGTACGGCTGGCATTTTCTGTGGGCCCATTATGGAGCAGATACAGATTTCATCCCTGTGCAGTGATAAAATAAAAACTGGAAAGATTTTTTTGGCGGTACATTTGTGGGAATAATGTCATTCCCTGAGTAATACAGCCATCTAGTGGCACAGTGACAGAAGTACAGCAGTGTGGAATGATTTCTCCAAGAGAGTCTGGGAGATTAGTTGGGTAGCTTCTATTGGAAAAAAAGATTCTGAAAGTCCAGGTGTAGTTTTCATTCCTTTTATTTTCCAAAGCTATGCAAAAAAAAAAATAATTCAAACAGTTAAACTTTAAAAAACAAACAAACCTATTTTGATGCTGGCCCTGCTTCACCTGCCTGTTTCCATTCGAACAGAGAGAATTAAATCCATTTTTAAATGCTTTTCTGAACTAGATCTTAGTGAAAGAAACAGAGCAAGCTAATTTTGTGGAATAGTAAAAGGTACACAGACTTGTCCTGCTTCTGGATGCACTACATGGATGACACTGACCACAGAAAGATGTGCCTACTAGTCAACAGGGCCAGGGCCACTCTCAATCCCACAAACATTCAGACAGAGCCAGACTTGGCAATGGCAAAACCTGACTTGATGTATGCTTCAGTACTTACAGTTTATGTTCACAGTGTACACCATATTCTGTACATTTACTGAACTAAATACATTTACCGGAAGAAAATATGACTAACAGGAAGTGAGTTAAAATTGGGGTTGGAAACTTGGTTTAGCAGTTCTGTTGACTTTTGAGGTTGGAGGATATGTTTCTAAAGGCCTAATTTTGTAAACCTTGTTTATGTTGAGCAGCACTTAAGTAATGCTTCCCTGCTCTGCAAAAGCAGTACCCAATGTGAATTACAGAAGTGGAACCGTGCATGAGATTATTCAGGATCCATTTATCAGCTTGTATGCCTGAGGCCTGATCCAAAGCCTGTTGATCTCAGTAGAAAAAATTCTTGGGCCTTAGTGGACCTCCAGTAGGATCTATAATTTGAAACCTGTGGTCACTTGGAAGTGCAGATGATCTTTCGGCACTACAAGAACCTGGTTCATACCTGAATCTCTGGTGCTCTTCCAATGCGAAATTACAATTAGGCTGCACCTGACGTTGTATTTCTGTTAAGATGTGACCTCTGTTCTACCTGAACAGCATATCAACAATGACCACATACATGGTGAGAAGAAAGAGTTTGTGTGCCGATGGCTGGACTGTTCCCGAGAGCAGAAACCTTTCAAAGCCCAATATATGCTGGTGGTCCACATGAGGAGACATACAGGGGAGAAGCCACACAAATGCACTGTAAGTAAAGGGGTCTTTACTCCAGGATTGTACAGTGAAGTTGGGGCTGTGCAGAGAACAAACAGAGCAGGACAAGTGCTGCATTCCCTGAGCCGTTACCTGTCAGACTCTTGTGGAGAAGAGACTGCCATGTCTGCTGTGTTATCCAGGACAACCAGATGACAAAAGCTTTAGTAGAGGGGATTCCCCAGATGACTTGGCCTGCTTTCTCAAGTTTAAAGTACAAAGAAAATGCCCCAAAAGGCATTTTTAAACAGGGTTTAGTTTGCTTAATTATTTAAAGGCACTTTCTCTTACAGAGCTTGATACTGATGCTAGCCACCAATCTCCTGATGGCTTTGCAATGGATTTCAGTCTTAGTCAAAGTACGCACAAATACTGTGCTCTCCTGTGAGAGAAGATTTACATAATGCTGAAAGCATTCTAACTTGAGCTGTGGTGGAGTTTGCTTGGGTAAAATTAAAACCCTTCAAATCCAAACTACCTCGGATAAGGTTATGAAGGCTTGGAAAATTTTGCAACTTTTGTAAGTCCACTTTTACTGTTTCCTGCAAGTCCAAAGATTAAAACTAAACCAGACTTATTTCTTGTTTGCAGTTTGAAGGTTGTACAAAGGCCTACTCCAGACTAGAAAACTTGAAAACGCACTTGAGATCTCACACTGGAGAGAAACCATATGTGTGTGAACATGAAGGCTGCAACAAAGCTTTCTCCAATGCCTCTGACAGGGCCAAGCACCAAAACAGGACTCATTCCAATGAAGTAAGTAAGCACAGCTTCAAAAGATTAATATAATTCATTGTTGAACAGACTTACAGTGTGGACATAGCATTGTATTACAGAGGACAGGCATAGCAACTCTCAGCAACCTGAAAGCATTGTAAGTTCTGGACAGCTCTTACCAGCACAGTATGTCATACAGACCTGGCGTTTTATTATGTGTAGGAGAGTTTTGAATGAGGTATTCTAATGGAAACACGTGCATTAACCAGGGACAGATCCTGTTTTCTCTGTAAAGCTGGGATCATTTTTCCCTCTGGAGCTGGAAGGGTTTGTTGAGTGCCTGGACCCATCCCCACGCCTGTGTTGGCACCAGGCATCTTCTGGGAGGCAGCTTCCCCAGCATACTTTGGGGTGCTGCAGACAGCCACAGTCTCCACATTTGAAAGCATGGGTTGCCTTTTAAGTTCTGAGTTACGCCTTTTCCTTTTTGTCTGGCCTTTTTCACTCTTGCTTTCCATCCTGAACAGACCTCACGGACTAGGGATGAAGCAGAGGAAATATGACCTTTCTCAAGGAAACAAGCTATGGCAGTCACAGCTGTTTCCCAAACTCTGAGTGTAATACCTCATTACTACCGTGTTTCCTGTTACTGCTGTCTCCATTTCCAGGAATCCATGTTTTACTGGCCCATTTCAGGTTGCACAGAGTCACATCATTTGAATCTCCCATCTCAGAGTCTACTCTCTTCCTCCTTCACCTCTAGCCTAAACCAGGAAGTCCTGGAAGGGAGGAACATACTATAGCAGCTATATCCATTTCCACACAGGTTGTATCTTTCTCTAGCTGGCTGTCGGGTCTGTGGCAGGCACACACTAGGGCCAGCAGATCTCCAGGGAGAATTCATCTTCTTCCAGTCCCTTCCCTGCAGCATCTCTTCAGTCACAAGGGAAGCAGAGGGCACTGCACATCTCTGAGTTTTCTGATCCCTGCCACGTGTGTTTTCAGCAGCCCACTTAATAATGACACTTGAAGCCTTGCAGTGATCTCCTGAATGGTCACCAAGGTAGAAGCAAGTTTGCCAAGCCTTGCCAATAGCTGCCTGAGCTTTCTTTTTTCATTCACTTTCTGAACCAGTCTGTGCTGCCTAGTTGGTGAGTTAGACCTTCTCATACTTAGTGATGTGACCTGCCCCTGTGTTAAGATCAGAATTTTGTGTCTAACAGTAAGTCAACCAGAGAAACTTTATGCTACACATGATTTCTGATAGGTGCAGCCACAGGGGCAAATGAAACATTTCCTTCACCATTACTTCACACCAAAACAGGCTAATCTTCTAGGGCAACATATACTGGTGGAGTGATATGAATACAGTGAAAAGCTCTGACCAAATTCAGCACTTGCTTGAAGTGCCATTTTGGCTTTAGGGGGGTAACCTACAGAGAGTTTTAAAAGCAGCTGGCATATCTTGATGATGATATGCCTTACTCATGCAGAGGAGAGCTCTGTGACTTGGACTTCTATAGCAACTTGAGAAAACCTGCCTCGGTAGCTCAACATAATCTCTAAATTGCTCATTTTTCCTCTTATTCAAGTAAATGGGAGGGTTTTTTCCAGTGATGTTAGTGGAAGCAGTCTCAGGCCTTAGATAGCTATGACGAAGCTGTATTTGTCAAAGGCTCCACAGTGCCATGTGTAAGCAGAGAGAGAAGCCCTTGGAGAAACTCTGCATGAGGGTCTCTTTCTATTCTTTGAAAAAAACCCTTTAAAATAGTAGTTTCTTGGAAACAATTCAGTAATAAAAGTGAGTGAACAATACTTTGTTTCCCAAGGCAATTAAAGGATTTAGTAAGTGCTCAGCTCTTCCTTTTAATCCCCTCATAATACAAGAACAAAGGCTTTGTTAATTTATAAGACAATAAATTTACTTTATTCTACATTGCTCAGTGAGCTATAGAAATTCACAGATAAAGAAAGTGGTTTCTGAAAAAATGAGTGATGAGTTACACTAGTAGCAGTAATAATGGTGCTAGTGCATATATTGCTGCAATGTGAAAATGTTCATGGCACTGTATCTTAATGCTTTGACCTCATACTGGTGATCTGAAGGAGCCAGAAAAAAATGTTTCCTCAGTTAATTCTGCCTGAACAAATGGCCCAGCATCTTTTGAAGGGAGTTGTTCCTTTCAGTGTCAAGTAGTAGGTACTAGGCATACTGAGAATGTTATCAAACTGCTGAGAGCAAGGGACAGGGTTGAAAATTAGACCAGTCTTCATAAAATGCCATAGCTGAGTTGACTTTTCTGCTAAGATTAATGAAAGCTGTGCCAGTTGTGCTCACCCTTGAGAGACTCTGCCCTCAATTGCAGCACTATTTGCTGCCTTCTGAACCAAGGGGAACTAATGGTTTTAACTAGGTGCAGTGACAATTGGATTGGACATGGGGTGATTGCTTTAAATTGGAAGAGGGTAGATTTTGATTTGTTATAAGGAAGAAATTGGTTACTGTGAGGCTAGTGAGACACTGGTAGAGGTTTCCCAGAGAAGCTGTGAATGCCTTATGCCAGAATTGATCAAGGCTGGGTTTGAATGTGGCTTTGACCAAGGGGTCCCTGCCCATGTTGGGAGGGGAATGGATAATTAGATAATCTCTAAGGTCCCTTCCAACCCAAACGACTCTATGATTCAGTTGTTGTAGAGGCCATATATTAGGTAACAAATTCGCTGTGAAAGTGTTTAGCTGTGATACCAGCTGTGCTCCAAGGAGTTCTTCAGGCATCCCACATGGAATTAAATCTCAGTGGGTTTTGTGTCTTGTCAGAAACCATATGTTTGCAAGATACCGGGCTGCACGAAGCGCTACACAGACCCCAGCTCTCTCCGGAAGCACGTGAAGACCGTGCATGGCCCGGAGGCACACGTCACCAAGAAGCAGCGGGGAGATATCCACCCACGGCCTCCGCCACCGAGGGACCCAGGCAGCCACTCTCAGACCCGGTCACCAGGCCATCAGACTCAGGGTGCAATTGGTGAGCAGAAGGACCTCAGCAACACTACCTCAAAGCGTGAAGAATGCCTCCAAGTGAAAGCAGTCAAGTCAGAAAAACCAATGGTATGCAATACACCGTGCCACTCCCTTTGTCCTTTTTTTCCTGCAACTAATTAATAATCCCTTTATGAAATGCTCAAGTCTGTAAACTCTGGCTCACAAATTTTGGTTTTGTGAGGTCTTCTTCTGTGTTTACATTGTAAAATGTTTTTAAAGCCTAAGAAATAAAAAATAAAAAGATTACATCTAATCTGTGTAATATGGAATAAGTGCAGTGCTGGCAACTGCCACAATAATTGTTTCTCTTAAAAACTCCATCTTCTGGAATCTGCATAGTATGAGAAAATCAGAGTTTTCATTCAAAACAAAACAAAATAAAAAAAATTTCCCTTCCTTCTGTTTCCAGAAGAAAGATGGTGAATCTGAATCTTGCAGGCTGAAAGCCAGAATAAGAAAGAACCAAACTAAACCAAGCCACAAGTCCAAATTACTAAAATGATGATATTGATGATGATAATTTTTGAAGAACGTGGGGAAGCAATCAGATTTTAGGGGCTGGAGGCTTTTGGGTGATGGATCAAACTGAAGAAGGATTAATTGACTTTCTTACGCAGCAGAAGGGCATCTTTTAATAACATATCTGTTGTGATGTGACCTCTTATGTTTATCTGATACTTAATCAACTTAACCTAATCCAAATTTAACTAAATCAACTTGAATTGACAGTCTGCAGATCTTCTCTCTGGTTTACCTTGATGTATCACATTAAACTGTTGAAAGGACTGTATTCCATTTTTTGAGATACTATCTTAAATACACAAGTTCTTTTATTTGCCTGAATTTCATGTGCCATCTGCCCTCTTCACAAGGGTTAATTCAAAGGGAGCCACTCCATCCTCTTCCCCATCTGGGTCTGTGATTCATCTGTATCCAGCCCTTGGGGACTACAAATACAAGCCCTCCAAATTCTGTTCATACTGTTAATCATGCTGCAATTCAAAGTGATTACTCACTGAAATATGAGTTACTGTTATGTTGTGCCTAAGACTTAATGCTCATACTGTTCAGTATTAATACTGAATTCAACAACTTAGAAGGGCTGAGAGTAAGCTCCTTCTGAAGTCTAAAGGAGGTCCTCTGCCATCTTTGGTGATAACTACCTTAGTACAAAGGAACAAAATCTCTTTTGCTTTGCTAGGTAAACCTGTAACAGTATTGAGGTATGTTGAACACAGTTTTAGCAGGAAAAATTGTAGAAGAGGGGTACTAATGCCTGTAGCTTACATAGTATTAAATATTTCTCACTGAAAACTATATTTTAAAAATAATTCTGTGATTCTTGTTTTTCATTGCATGTACAAACTAGGGTATATTTTCTGGTTTTCAACTAATCCAATGTCTTTTCTGTCTAATGCTCTTAAATGTCTTATTCTAACTTCCTAAGGACAGTGGGTAATAAGGTGAGGGCATTTTAACTTTTCTGCTGTTTTTCTTATTGCAACATTATTTATGTTTTTATTTTAGTCTTCTGCCTGTTGTTCAGTCATTCCTTTATTTAGTAATGTGCAATCCATCAAGCACATTCCCAGTTGTAATTTGTTGTGAGCATTTTGCAACACTTGACATGTGAAAAATTTGGCTTATATTGGTGAAATATCTTCAGAAATGTCTTTGTATTTTCCCTCTAGATTGGACATCCCTTTTTTTTTTTTTTTTTTTTTTTTTTGTATTGCACATCTAGAAGTATATGTCCTGCATAATACAGTTCTTATTTCTGTACCCTACCTCACTGTGATCTTGACATGTGCTACAAGAACAGCCTTCTGATCACTATTGCTCTCCTTCCATACAGCATGAAGCTATTGTCCAGAAACACAAACTTTCTTCCGTATAATAACTGTTATTTCTATTCTTGTCACCAAATCTGCTATGGCCGGGATTTGGAAATGAGCTTGCTCAGTGTGGCCTCATAAATTTTAAGTATCATCATTCAAGTCAGAAATAATAAAATAGTTACTGAATTTCAAATGGACTCCTTAGGGGCATATGAAACTACAGTAGTGCCATGAATCTGTGTCTTCATTCATTGATGTTTAAAGTGAGAGTTGGCCCTGCCACTTCAGAAATTCTAGACCTCATTTTTCAGTAAAATGTACATAAAGATCACAGAGTGGCAGAAAAAAAAAATAAAACCAAAAAACAAAACCACATCAGAAACTCCAGAAGTTAAATACTTACATGAAACTGTTCTTGTGAGCAAAATGATACTGCATGCCCCACTGATTTGTGATCACACTGATAGAACCTTACAGTGAGATGTTAAGTCCAGAGACTTGTGTCTGTCTTCCTCTGTTTTGTCTGTCAGTTTGTCAGTTTTCCCATTCTTTTGCGAGAACTTTATAAAAAGTCTGAGAAGTAAATCAAGACTGTGTTTCCCCACAGCAGGAATTCTGCTAGAGCAGCAGGGAACACTCCCTGTTAAGAAAGATGTTATTGTGGCATGTTTATATCCCTGTAGATTAGCAGCCTGTATGGTCTACTTAAATTATTGCACTTAAAATCTTAAATTCTGATGAAACAGAGGATTTGGTTTAGTGGATCATTACCTTCTTGATTCAGGGCAGAGGTGGTAGAAGTTAGGTATAAGAGGAGGTATAAGTTAGACCTGATGCTGCCAGAGTCATGGGATGTTGATAATATGATACAGTATTTTTTTGCACTGATGCTTTGTCCCTGTTTTATTACATGCCAACATTTCAGGCCAACCACTGCTTGTAACAATGAGCCTTAAGCCTGGAAAATGCTTACATTCTTTAGCCACAAGTCTAATTAAAAAAACCCAAATTCCAATGTTGTTGGAGTCTTGTTTGTTTGTTTGTTTGTTTGCAAGCCTAGCAGTGTAAACTAATACCTTGTAACATGGCTGAATTCTGGTTTGGTTTTTCTGAGCTGCAGCTTCAGCTGGGAACAACACATAAGCAAAGTAGGGTATCCATCCGTACCTGCTCACAAATGGCTTGAAGTGACAGAAGTAACTCTGGGAATAACTTGGATAAATGTCTTATGGAAATATATTGTATACCACCAGCAACGTGTGAAAGCGGATTTTAGTCTTGTGTTTTACAATGCCATTCACTGCAGTTAAAGGCAGTATCTAGAAAGTCTCTGTATGAATGAACACTCATCATTCAACGCTGAACTTTTCTATACCTGTATCTTTGGCTTCATTTAGACCTTCTTTTAGCACAAATGCTCTGGTTAACATTGCTTAATCCTCACACTCTTTTGTCTCTTACTTCCCTCCAACAGACATCTCAGCCAAGCCCTGGTGGTCAGTCTACATGCAGCAGCGAACAGTCCCCCATCAGCAACTATTCCAACAATGGGATCGAGCTTACTCTGACCGGTGGTGGTAGTGTAGGAGACCTCAGTGTCATCGATGAAACCCCAATCATGGACTCTACCATTTCCACAGCCACCACAGCACTTGGCTTACAGGCCAGGAGGAATATGACAGGGACCAAATGGATGGAGCAAGTGAAATTAGAAAGGTTGAAACAAGTTAATGGAATGCTTCCAAGACTGAACCCCGTTCCACCTTCCAAAGCCCCGACTTTGCTGCCTCTCATAGGAAACGGTGAGATACACATAATAGGAGTGATAACTCTTTTTGTCCTTGATCTTGCTGCTTGTTTGCTCAATCTTGAAACTCTTGCAGGAGGACATCTTAGGAAACTCAGCAACTCTGAAATGATTTGTAAAATGATGACTTTCTGTTTATTCCCTAACTGCAAGTCCTTCTACCCACCCTCTGAGAAGTCTGATAGCCCTGGGTTTTATAGAACAGAAGCTAGTGAGGGAGCCAATAATCACATTTTAAATATTCCCTACAGTTAAGGGTTTTGATCCAAGATTATCATAATTCTGTCTTGTTTTGAGGCAAGGCAGAAGAAATACCTGTGAGTATGTTGTTTGGCAGGCCTTCTGTTAAGGCTTTTGCAAGGCAGCCTTTGCAGAGATGTGATGGGCTTGCTTCCCTTTAAATAGCCTGTTCCCACTAATAGAAGAAATCATATGTACAGATGCTACTGCTGAAAAGGGCAGATATCCATGAATGGGAGCAAGGCAAGGTTGAACTCTGAAGATCCCTAGTTGTTTTCCTCCAAGGAGCTGCTCATGACTAAAATAAATGTTGCTGCTGCCCCTACTTTGCCTACAGCATGCCTGTAGGTTTCTGGGCTCCACCCAGCATGTGGCAGCCCAGGTTTTCTGAGATACATTCAATCAAAAGAAACTATGTAAAATTAAGAAATTGATGCTGTTTACTTAAAACCAAAACAAGGGAACCAGCAAAGATGTTTTGCAGTTGTTAGGAGTTATTTCAAGAATATTTCAAGAAGTCTTAGAAATGACCTTGAATAGCCTCCAATTTGTATATTTTGCCATTCCATGCAAATGCCTGTTCAATTATATTTTGCCTGTAAAAAGCTGCCTTACGAATGTGTCCTGGCACATCAGCCAGCATAGCTGCACTGCACCAGCTGATGACAGTTTGTGGCTATGGGCTATAAATTTTCTGCTGGTATTCACACTGAAATGTTACCCTTGAGTCTCTGAATTTACTTTTAACCTGAGGACACAGTTTTTATCCCTACTTCTTTCAAGAAGGAGCACAGCTATGATTGACTGTGATGATGTTCTTCATTTATACTCCACTTACTTATTTACTGTGTGTTTTTCACACAAGTTTCTGGATAGTACCTCTTTGTTCAACTGTGAATTTTACCCGCAGGTACCCAGTCAAACAGCAGCTGCAGTGTTGGAGGATCCATGACTATTCTGCCAAACAGGAATGAACTCTCAAGTACAGACATCACTGTGTTGAACATGCTGAACAGGAGGGACAGCAATACTAGCACAATCAGTTCAGCCTACCTGAGCAGCAGGAGGTCCTCTGGAATCTCACCTTGTTTCTCCAGCCGGAGGTCCAGCGATGCCTCCCAGGCAGAGGGAAGACCGCAGAATGTGAGCGTTGCAGACTCCTACGACCCCATCTCAACGGATGCTTCCCGGCGCTCCAGTGAAGCGAGCCAGTGTGATGACCTGCCAAGTCTTCTCAGCCTCACCCCAGCCCAGCAATACAGGCTGAAAGCTAAATATGCAGCAGCTACTGGTGGACCCCCACCAACTCCACTGCCTAACATGGAGAGGATGAGCCTCAAGACAAGGATGGCACTCTTGGGTGATTGCAGGGAGTCTGGAGTATCTCCACTGCCTCCAGTGAATGTCCCTCGAAGATGTAGTGATGGTGGGGCAAATGGTTACAGCAGGAGGCATTTTCTGTCTCACGAAGCTTTAGGAAATGGGACAAGGAGAGCCAGTGATCCAGTCAGAATGGCCTCTGACAACCTCTCTGTCCCAAGGGTCCAGCGTTTCAACAGTCTTAATAGCTTTAACCCTCCTGCTTTGCTTCCATCCATGGAAAAGCGCAGCCTTGTTCTTCAGAACTACACCCGTTCTGAGGGTGGCGTCTTCCGTGGCTTCAGCTCCCCCTGTCCTCCAAGCATCAGTGAGAATGTCACCCTGGAGGCTGCTACAATGGAAGCAGGTAGCAGTCTGAATGATGAGGATCTCCTGCCAGATGACGTGGTCCAGTATCTGAATTCCCAGAACCAGGGCATGTATGACCATTTGTTGAACAATGTCCTAGACAGCAACAAAATGCATCACAGTTCAGTTTCAGGAAACAACAACCCCAGCAACTTTGACCAAGCCCCTGCACCAAGCAGTCAGCAGGCAGGTCCCGAGGCAAATAAGAGCGACTTGCCCATTCAGTGGAATGAAGTAAGCTCAGGGAGTTCTGACTTATCTCCTTCAAAGCTGAAATGTGGTCAGCGGTCAGCAGTGCAGCAGGCTAGGACCTTCAGACTGTATAACAATATGATGGTTCAGCAGCAGAACCTGGAGAGAAGCAACATGAGCCAGCAGAATGGCTATCAGAACCTGGTGGAGAACAACGCTTCCTACAGTTTACAGCAAAACATGACTCTTGGCACCGGAGCTGGGAATTCTTTCAGCATGCAGTCCAACAAGCCTTACAGTGAAAGCATGGGCAGGCAAGCAATGATGTCTGGGGTGACAGACAATTCCTGTGGCATGGCAGTGCAAGGGCAGAAGCTGAGAATCAGCAACATGCCAGTGAATGGGAACCAACAAAATTTCAGCCATCCCCTGGCATCCAGTGACCAGACCACCAGTATGGCAGACGGGATGCAGGACAGGAATATGATGGAACAAGAATATTTGCAAAGCCAGCCAGTCGGAGATGGCGTTCATTACCAGGGAGTCAGTCAATCTGGTCAAATGATGCTAGGGCAGGTTAGTCCTACCTCACAAGGCAGCCTGTATCAAGGGCTGCAGAGTTGTCCACTGGCGTCTCACACCATTGGTAGCCAGCCTTCAGGTTTGTCAGTGGCCAAAAGTTACCAGTCATGCTCTAATTACAGCAGCAACAGACGGCAAAATGTGTTGAGAAACAACCTGTCCCAACAGCAAAGACACACAAGTGATGGCAACCAGATGTACAGGGTAAACACCATTAAGATGGAAATGCAAGGTCAATCACAGCAGTTCTGCTCTAACATGCAGAATTACTCTGGTCAGTTATATGACCAAACCATGGGCTTTAGCCACCAAGCTATGAAAACAGGTTCTTTCTTTGGTTCAGAAGCCAGCTGCCTGCTGCAGGGGACTGCAACTGAAAACTCCTCTGAGCTTCTTTCCCCAGGGGCTAACCAAGTGTCAAGCACAGTTGACAGCATTGACAACAACAGTCTAGAGAGTGTGCAGATAGATTTTGATGCTATCATAGATGATGGGGACCATGTCAGCTTAATTTCGGGAGCTCTGAGCCCAAGTATCATTCAAAATGTCTCCCGCAATTCCTCACGCCTCACCACTCCCCGACCATCTCTTACATTCCCAGGTATGCCTGTAAGCACAACCAACATGGCTATTGGGGACATGAGTTCTTTGTTGACCTCACTTGCAGAAGAAAGCAAGTTTCTTGCTGTTATGCAATAGACATAAAAAAAAAAATACTTAGGAGATAACAGATGGGAAAAAAAAGACTCATATTTTTTAGTTGTGTATGTATTTTAGCAATCTCATCTCACCTAAATGGGATGTGTTTCAAGTATATTCCTTTTATGGAATAAGGACTCTGAAAACCCTAAAGTGTTCTAGGGAGAAACTGTCTTCCATTTCAGTTTTGAATCAGTATTGCTACCCCATTCCCTCCTTTTCTCTCTTCTCTCTCTCTCTCTTACTCTTTTTGAATGTCTATGCTTCTTTTTTTCTCCCTTTGTTTTTTAATTGTAAGCCAATGTAAACGTGTGAAGTGCATATTGTTTCTTTTTTGTTGTTGTTGTTGGTTTGGGGTTTTTTGTTTTGTTTTGTTTTTGGGGTTTTTTTTGTTTTGTTTTGTTTTGTTTTGGGGTATTTTTGTAAAGAAAGGCCTGATGAAATGACTTGACAATTTTTTGTTACTCAAATGAGGCTAGATCTTATAAAACTGTTGCAACTTTTCCCATTGAACCTTAAACGAGGCACAATGTGAAGTGAGCATACAATGATGAAGTCCTCTCTGGATGCACTGGACACATCACACTGAGGTGGAAAACCAGTTTAGAAATGCACTGCCATGGTACCCCTGGGCTGCAGTTTCAGAAACATGGAGTACAAAAAGTTCAGACGTTCAAGCAAATAAGAAATGTAAAAACCATCAGCCCTTTGATCCCGAGTGAAAGCTTAAGGATTTTGTAAACACACACAGAGATAGCTGTCACTGCCATGAATAACGGTACTGAGATTGTGTCATGTTCAACCTATTTCAGAGGGAGGAGAGGACCAGAAAGCTGTTCATAGTCCAACTCTCATCTTTTGCAATATTTGGTATTCTGGTTTTCAGCCTTCTTTTTATAAAAAAATTCTGGGCGTGTGTAGTGACTTGGGGAGTCTATAGTCTTCTCAATGCATACCACATTTGTGGAGGTACAGTCAGGGTCTTATGAAGTATTTCAGACAATGAAATAACTAAATAGCAGTATTTCATACTGGGACATTGTTTTATTTTTAATGCAAATTGTTGAGGTGTAACTTGCTGAGCTACTGATTCTTATTTGTTGGAAGAATTGTGTGTTCATCCCCTTTAGCCCAGACAGCTCCATGGATACGTACAGCTTCAAAAACATCATGGGCATGTCATGTAAAAGAAGAAGAAAATGAATGGCTGGCCCAGTTCTCAGACTAGCCAAATAAATCAAAGCAGTTCCAAGCAATCTGATAATCTTAAATGTTTTTCCACTGTGTCCAGGCTTTACAAAATTAAGAAATTTAAACTGCCATTAAAAATAGCAAAGAAACAAGGGGAACAGCAAGTCTTCACAAATCACAGACTATTCTGATCTGGAATTATTATCAGATCCAACTCTTCAGTGAATGGCCTGTATGAGGATCAAACCCACAACTTTGATGCTATTAGCACCATGCTCTAACCAACTGAGTTGTCTGGCAACTAATCAAAGCTCAGAAAGACCAAGCCAGCTTCTTTCTCTCTCTCTTGGTGACACCATGTGCATTTAATTTCAAAGCAAACCAGTGGGTCAATGCCCAGGGTCAGTTACACTGGCAAAAAATTGAAACCAACGCACTGTGAGCATGAAGCTGCTCAGTGGTAGAGGTGAATGGCATTTGCTCTGTAAGCATTGGTTTGTTTTTGGCACTGCTGGGCTAGGTATCTGCACCCGTTAACACACAGTGCTTCTGGGTGAACAGGCTGCTGAGGCGAACAATCAAAAGACCACGGTTTAAGTTCACCCACTCCTAGAAGCTGCATGGAGTTCCAGCCCTTCCAGTTAAATCCTAATACTGAAGTTCTACTATGGGATGTAAAGTGTGCGGTCACTTAGAGTTATGGATATGATGTCTGTAAGGAGCAGATGTTATAGTAGACATACAGGGAGAAGAGGGAGCATAGTCAGTTTTGAAATACAGATAAACTTTAGCCCAGTTGAAATCAGAAGGTGACTTCTGTAGTCTAGAAAACCACAGCATTTTTTCAATTGTAAAAGAAAAGGTGAAATAACAGCTGATTCAGGACATGGCATTTGAGGAAATGTGTAGGAATGAAATCTCAGTGAAGCTGTCAGATAATGCTGATCTGTTAACAGCTGTTAGAGTCAGAAGATGAATCTATAAATCAGTAGGAAAGCATCATAGGAATCTGGTGCAGAGGCTATATTTGAATTTATCACAGCATGTACCAAGAGATTTGTACTGTGAGCTGGAATGTCAGAAATCAAGACAAATGTAAATATCCTACACCTTTTATCATGATCTAGCTCCTGTCTTTCTTTGTATCTTTAGCCAGCATTTCTTTCTTACCTTGTCCCATGCACACATATTCACTCATCCTATACTTTTCCCTTTGCCAGTTCCCCTTCCAGCCTCCCTACCCCTGACCACCTATCACAGCCCACCTGCAGTGGTCCTTGGGCTGCATGGGCAGCTGGGCACAGCTCACCATGGCAAATGACTGGATTGCTATGGCAGCAGGAGGAAGCCGCTCCCTGTTGCCCTCTTATTGCCCAAAGACCTTGCAGAGACCTGTAGCCTATACACAGCCATTATTCCTGCCCTGCTGCTGGAGCAAGAAGGGATGCATCCCATTGGGCAGGTCCCCAGGGGCAAGGATATTCCAAGGGCTGTGTTGTGCATTGCAGCACTAGGATACAGCTCACAGCCCTGCAGAGAAGCACTGTAGGCATGAGGAGAGGCTGTGCTGGACATGTTTCAGACAGTTCTCAGTAACCAATCCTGGCTCTTTATTAAAGCCATCAATTACATGTTTATAAACAATTTCAACAGGGAGACTTATGACCAGCCTGGGAGTAGGTGGCTGGGGAGAGAAGGCTTTTATTGTTAGGAGCCAATACATTAAAAAACCCCCAAACATCCCCAACTATTTTTTAAATGCAATTTTCCAGTTCATAATTGTATCTGTTGGTGCAATTGATGCTGGGAAGCTATTAACAGATGTGATCCATCAGAGCTTAGAAGGAGCCATTCATACTGCTCCAGGCTGAAAGGGACTGTTTGAGTAGCCAATTTGCCTTCCTGGATTTGACAAACCTTTGTCACTCACTTAGCCTTGCCTTGGGCCAACAGTGTGTCTTGGTAGAAACCACATGTTCAAGAAAGGCATCCCATTTGATTTGGCAAAGCTGAAGAATCAGACTCCACTGTGTCCTTGGGGAGTTTGTGCAAATGTTTTATCATTTACACCATTAAGTGTATGTGCCACTTAATGTTCATTTGTCACTTTTCAGTTTTTAGTGTTTTCTCACGCTTTTCTGTTTTATACTAAAGAGCCTGGTTTTGATACCTTTGAGGGTAGCAATACATCATAGCCCATCTGTCTTGGGTTTTGGCTCTGTTTTGATAAGGTAGGCTCGTCTCTCTGAGCATAGGACTGTTACACTGGACACCAGCCACCAGCCTTCACCTGTCAACCTCTTTCTCAACATGTGGCAGTCTGGGGAAAGTCCCATCAACTCTGTTGGGATGAGTTTACTAGCACCCCTCTACTCTTCCAGTTGCAGAATCAAAGCTTGCTTTTTTGTACGTGCCACATCAGTTGATTTTTGCATAGCTGTTGGAAACTCACAAAATGAAAATGCACAAAACATTATGAATGTTCTATTTTTAAAGCATTGCAGCATCAAGTATAAATCACCATTTCTTGTAATGGCTCCGCGTCTTCCATATTTGTTACTGTTGGCCTTGGGCACATCAGTAACACTCAGCCTGCCTGAAGCATGTGTGTTTCTCCAGACAGTTTTACTTTCCACGAAGTAGAAGTTGCCAGGGAAGAGTTTATCTGTCAGTTACACATAGGTGAAGGAAAGGTGTGTTAGCAGGAAAGTCAATGGGCTCCCACATGGGCTTTGCTGGGCAGTACAATGTTCCCACATGTCCACATGGCAAATGATGTTATTCTCTCCTTGGAGAATGGCCCCAATTGGTACGTGCATTAAGATGCTGGCTGGCTGCTGACCCCCCCGTCACTGCTTCCCCCACCCCTCAGTGAGATGGCAGGTCGGCTTGCCCACGCCTGTCCTGCCATGGCTTGTCTGCCTGGACAGCAGTGTTTATATTCTCGCAATGTATGTGCCTTATTTTGCATTGACCCTGTAAAAGAGAGGGAACCAGGATGTGTTTTCCAAATTTTCCTGATGAGGCTGTACTTGCCATTGAGCTAATAGCATATACCACTGTTAATAGTGTCCTAAACGTCTTGTAAACCTCTGGTATTCATGTGTTATTGTCCTTGGATTGGTGGAATGTCTCCTATGGAACAGTTACTGTTGTTGGTCCTGCAGATGTGTAAGATAAAAAAGTGTTGCTTTTTTTCCCCAATTTTAAATTTTTTTTTATAAAGCTTGTAATCCTGTTTTTTTTTTTTTTTTTTTTTTTTTTAAAAGAACATGTAAATACATTTATGTATGGTAGGAGTAGTGTTCAGCTGTAACAGACCTTAGTGGTCTTCATTTGATAAACCTGCAGTTATGATCTGATGTTTCTCAAGCCTTAGGTTGATCTGAAGGGTCTGTAGCACTGTGTACATATGAACTGTACTTCTGCTTTCAGAACCACTTAGCTTTTTTGTAACAAAGAAAAAAAATGTTTCTTACAATGTCAATAAAAACAAAAGCCTTTGTACTTAAGTTCTTAGCTTTCAGCTTCCAAAGTATCTCCTTGGGGGAGGGAGTTATTTTTTCATACATCTGAAAAGCCTGGTTGCAATCAGTGCTTGTATCGCTTCCACTCAGAGCTGCTTTCCTCTTTCTGCTTCCCAGCCTGTTGCTTCACTCCATTCACAGTTTAAATACAGATGGGAAAACAAAACAGGGTGTTTACCTTCTCGCTAAAGGAAAATGGCTGATGGGTGTTTGGTGGAAAAATAAACTAAAATGCTGTGTCACACAGATGAAGTATTTGAAGGGAGGAGAGAGACTGACCTGGTTAACTCTGCTGCAGGAACAGTCAGTTCAGAGGCCAAAGCCAAGTTGTGCTAAACTTTGGGCTGTTCTATGGGGGCTGTGTTTTAATTCATTGCTTGCCAAGAGTGTCTTACAAAGGCTTGCCCCACCCATGAAGAAGCATGAGAAGGAGGAAGAGAAGTTCCTCTGTCTAGATTAATGTTAGATCCACTCAGGTGGGTTACTGTGTGATCTGCAAAGAACTAGACACAGTTATCTTCAAAGCTGGACATAATTAATGAGTGCTCCTGTTGAGTACTGTTGTTATGGATGATGTCAAGTCAGTGGTGGCAAACAGTATAGAAAATGTTGTAGCGCTGCTTGGTCTTAAGGTGTCTGAACTGTTCTCATTTCAAGGCCTTTTGTTTTCATTACTGGTACCTTGGCAAGACCCAGAGCACTCTGTTGAGCTGTAGGTGCTCAGCTTCTGCCTTAGTCCTTCCTCAGCCAAAATAGCTGAGCCGTTTCCCAGGTGGTGGGAGGTAATTTTGCATTGTTACTTGCTCATGTTAACTTCTTTTGTGTGTGTGTGTGTCCTATTTTGTTGTGTTTTGTTGTTCACCATTATTACGTTTTTGTCATTCGGCACAGGCTTTAAGGTTTAGGAAGGACAAAGGGTACAATGGAGAGCTAAAGCCTAAAGTGTGCCCAGCTGAGAAGCCAGTGAAGCAGGAGAACCCTGGGAGTGGCCTGGTAAGGGTAAAGGAGACCCTGCAGTTTGAAAAGGGAATTGATGATGGTCATGATGCCTTAGCTTATATGCTGCTATCCAAAATTCTCCCAGAGTTTGGAAGTGCTTTGGCATCAGCTCACTTTGGGGGTTGGGTGTCTGTGTCAGTGGCTTCCCCACAACTTTGGCCAACAGGAGGTCAGCAGCAGGGGTAGAACAACACTCAGACAAAGACATGATGAACCAGCAGAGAAACAAGCAGGCCTGTGGGGACTGGAGAGTCAGTAGCAGGATCCATGCTGACCACAGATCGTGGCTGTCCAGGCTTAGAACTCATCAAGCCATTTCTGAGGGTTACCAGTCACCTGCAGGTAGTGGGAGATGAGGAGCTCCCACTTCTTACATGCTAATACAGTAAAGTCCTGCACACAAGCACATGTGCAGAGCATCATGCTAAACAAGCATCATCAGCATTGCACACCTGCTGCCATAACCTGGACTACCACACCTGGAGTGACAGCCCCTCTCTGCTCTGTTCACCAAATTGCACTACTACCTCTACCTTTAACCAAGTCCTGCATGCTCATCTTCCAGCTGTATCTTCTCCACCAGCTGGATCTACTTCAGGACAAATGTCAAGAGGGCAGGAGTTGCCAAGGGGCCTGCTGTC
The DNA here is from genome assembly GCF_963662255.1 of Cinclus cinclus. NCBI lineage: Eukaryota > Metazoa > Chordata > Aves > Passeriformes > Cinclidae > Cinclus > Cinclus cinclus. The sequence goes on from NC_085046.1 coordinate 52,990,509, forward strand.
CTGTTCAGCATGTTGGTTGTGTGCTATGTTGAGGCTGCAGATGAAGGTGCTGCCAGGCAGTGCGAGGTCAGGCACCAAGGTTACAGCATTTTGAGAGCTGAGTGCTGCTAGGTGAAAAGCTGGGGCTCTGTGACATATTTCTGGTCCTCCAGCCTAACCTGGGATTGGGCTGATGAATAGCTACATTTTCAAAGCTGCAGCCGGAGATGGGAGACAGGAGGACCTGTGTTGCCATGTGGTATAGCTCAGTATAATGCCAAGTTCTCAAGAAAACAAAAATAGCAGGGCAGTCATGGTTTGTACCCTCCAAAATCAGCAGATGCTGTTGACCTTTAGTCTGTGCTTTGGTGCCAAGGCTGTAAACGAATTAATTTAATTCATTAAATTGGTTTTTTACTTCAGAAGGGCACATACCCAAGAGAGAATTGCAGTTTGCAAAGCCTGAAAAAAATACAACAGAAATATACAGCATCAATAAGCAAGGGAGGAGAAAACTCCCCACAGGCCCCCAATACCCTCAACAGGTGGCATGACATTACTACACTCAAACCCAAAGATGGGCAACACAAAAACCACCAATAATGTTGAGACCTGGCCTGGCATGGTCGGGATAGACAGAGCAGGGGAAGAGCAGGCAGTGTGGTCCACAGTGCTGATGGAGTTACTGGGCTGGCTGGGTGTAGGCAATGGCACTGTAGGGCAGCCCAGTGTAATTTCTTTCCTTTCCCAGCTTTTGCGGGCTTGACTATGTAATCGTCGAGCTGCTTTTTCAAAGAGAGGGTAATGGGAAGGAGACGACTTGTTCTCTTCAGACTGAAACACAAGCTATTTGTGTTAGGAACACGGCTTTGTTACATGATTAGTGCAATGGGAGCCCCTAGGCACCACTTCCCAGTACAAACAACTAGTATTAATAACTCATGTTAAAATTGCCTGCTATTTAATAACCTGGGCCTCTTTCCACCCTGAGAAGCACATAACTGCTTTGTGTTCCCACCATCTCTGCCTGTCTTCCTTCACTGGCTTTGGGCTCTCCCTGCTCGTTTCCCAGGAAAAAAAAAGGAGCAGGTTTGGGCAAGGAAGAAGGAATAACTGCTAGTTAACAGATCCCCACAGCCCATGTCTGTGTACCTCCTTGCCTGTCCTCCCCCCCCCCCCCCGCATCACAGGGTACTGCTCCTGTGTCTCATGTGAGGCTGCTCCTTGCAATCTTGGTCCCATTTTCACCCGTGTTCTGGGGATGGAGTGACCTATTTCATGCCTCGCCAAGGAAGCAGCCGCCCTCCCTCCGAGCTGTCCCAGCTGGCTGAGACGTGATAGACCAACACAGTTACTCATGGGTGGGAGGCCCATGTGAGTCATGCTTCCCTTCGCCCCACATGCAGGGCGGCTGCAGCAGGATAGCGGGGAGCAGACAGAGAGCGGGACTGCACCCCGCGCACGGCCACGCATGGCAGCCGCACAGTTGGGCCCAGGCGGGAGCAAGAAGCGGTGGGTAGATCAGATGGCGATGAACCGTAAACAGGATTGTTTCCCATCGGCTGCCTGAGCTGCTCCAGCCTTTGCCAGCAGCACTAGGATGGCTGTCAGGTCTGCAAGGCGGTCTCTAAGCCACCCTGCTCTGCAGAAAAACATTACTAATGTTCCCACGACCGGAGCAAGAGAGAAGAGACAAATAACTTGGACAGCAACATGAAACAGTGGCAAAAATCTGGAAGACAGAGGAGGAGAGAGGAAAAAAACAAGAGGGTGGAAAGCTCTATAATGACTGAAAGAGCCCCAGATGGATACAAACTGAGAAAAGGCCAGAGACAGAAATAGTAGCACTAATTAGCTGAGCTGAACGACCCCACTCCTGCTGTACCTGAGCATCCTCCGCTGTCCTCAGAGCCCTGACGCTGCCAGCCCTGGGAGAGGAGGAGTGGGAACAGGGAGCTGCTCAGACCTGGATGAACAGAAGCAATGAAGTTCCTATAGCAACACTTAGTGAAAAATCCCAAAGCAGAGACACCTATGGAGCTGGGTAGAAAAAGGAATGTGGCTCCAGGCAGTATCCCCTGAGGGAGAATCATGAGATTCTCCTGCTGCACCTTTGCTGCTTGAAGACTTCCCATTTCCGTTATATGAAGTCTCCCAAGACACGGGAAATGTTCACTTTGCCTATTTTTCCTTGAGGCAGTTTTGTTTTGAAGTCCTACAGCATATCCCACAGTGCCAAGGAATTGTGGCAATGTTTTCACTGGCAATTTTTTTTTTATCTGGAAGGCTTTTGCTGGGAAAGGGCAGATATATCTCATCACTGTTACTGCTGACCACTTCAGCCTCCAGTCAACTGTTTTCAGTGAGCTCCTTCAACTTTGTCTGTGGGACCCCATGGCATGGCATTGCTTAAATATGGTTTTTTTGGATGGAGCTTCAAAGAAGAAAAAATGGTCTGCATCATCCTGCTTCAGCAGCTGAACTTGAGCTCTCATCAGAAATTTACAGATGTAAAAGAGGGATAAAAACCCCCAAGTCATACGTTTTGTGAAAGCAGCCATCAGGCACTGAACCCTCAAGAGTTGTGTAGTTCAGTGGCAAAGGCCCCAGTTACCATGATGAGGCTGGGGGCTGGGGGCTTGTGCAGCAGAAGCCAAGGGCTGCAGGGCTGCCATAAGTGGCAAAGTGTGTTGCAGCACATGTGGGCACTGGGCTTTGTTCCCTTCCAGCAACAGTAAATCCAGCTGCCCTTTGCAGCCATCCAGAGAGGAGCAGTGTGGTTTGTCCCTCAGGGCTGCTGTCTCCACATCACCTTTGGAGTAGGCAAGATCCTGCTGCTGATCCAGCTGGCAAGAACTCTCCTTTGGACACCATTAGTAGGACACACCATGCCATGCTTGTTTTTTTGTTGTAGGGAATTAAAGGAATTCGTGTCACTTCGAAGTTTGCGGTGCAGTGTCCCAGTCCAGGCCCACAAGGACAGTGGGCTGGCACAGAGTGAGCAAGCCCAGTGGCACAGAGTGAGCAAGCCCAGTGGCACAGCTCCTACACCTGCCCTGTGTCCAGTCCTTCCCTTGCCTTGGATGCCTCTCCCTGCCCTTTCCTCCTCTTCTCAAGGCTGGGCTGTAGCATAGGGGAAAACCAAAAATGCTGCATGCTATTTTTTTTCTCTCTTGGCTAGTCTCTTGGAGATTGCTGCTGTTTTCTCCCAATTATAGAAAATGCTTGAAGCTGTGCAGAGGCTTAGCCACACAAGGAGGCAGTCAGGGAGGCAGCAATGCCTTTCTTAGCTCTGTGGAGTGCAGTCTTGAACCACTGTAGCACTTCTTGCTTACCCTTATACCCTGAGACCTCTTAGGTTTCAATATTAGGTTTCAATTGCTCTTCACCTGAGCTCTGCTTGGCATGGGCAGCTGGAAAGTGCCGGGCTCCAGTTTAGCTGGAGCATTAGCAGAGAAAGGGGAAGCTGGAGCATCAGCCAGCAAAATATAACAGGGAATCCTCTTGCCCCCATCTCTGCTGATGCTAAAGCCAGGGCCTGGCTTTCCTGTTTGAAACTGGACTGGGGACTGGGGTTGCCTGCTCCAGGGTTGGCTCTGCCTTTAGCAGCTCCCATAGTTTCAGAGGCCTGTGGGCCAAGCTTTGCTTAGAAGCTCTGGTGCAAAGAGCCCCATTCTGTAGAAAGCCCAGGAGAATACAAAATCCCCTTGGACTTTTTATTGTGGAGGAGGAGCTGGTCAAAACCAAAATCAACAGTCCTGAAGCAAATAGTGCAGGCTTTGATCTACCCAGTTAAATATGAGCCCTGGTGAACTAGATCCCCCTCTCTTTGTGCATGTTCTCAAACAAAGTATTTTGCTTCAAGAGAACAGGCTGCAGACTGGCAGGCTTTCTCTTCTCCTGTCCTACACCAGATGATGAATTTTATGACAACATTGTCCTTACTTAAGTCATCCATGCTTGGCTGGCCTTGTGCTAAACTTAAAAATGGAGAGCTTCAAAATCCCAAATGTTGTTCCCAGTGTGCCCTAGATAGTGGCATTGCTTAGATTTTCTGGTGCCACTGTGTTTGCTGAGCGTAAGTATTTGGTCAGTCTTTGAGCTGGTAAGTGCTGGTCCACTGCAATGAAAACATCAGATTTAGAGGAAGAAAAACAAAGGAAACAGACAGAATTTAGTAATTTTAGAGACAAAACTCAGCAAAAATGGAGCCAGCCCATTTTCAAACTGGGGGTGTCCTTGAAAGCTGTAGCCACATATGACCATCTCAGGGCTGGCTCCAAGGCCAGATCTTCCTCCTCTGCCTGGGGACCATTTCATGATTTTTGCCATACAGGAGGGCTCTAGAAAGCACATCTGAAGCCCTCAGGACTTGAGCATCACCACTGGTACAAGGAAAGCTGGACCTTGGTGCCTGGCTTTCAGGTCCTTCCCAAGGCAGCACAGCTGGGACAGGAAGCTGACCTGTACCACCTTGACCCTGGGTCTGGAAAACCCCAAATCCAGCTTAGGTCAGGGGGAATAAAAGAAAAACCTGCCCAAAAGGCAAGCAAATGACAAAAGTGAAACAACGATCCACTTGCTTACCAGGAAAATCCCCCAGCTGCTGCGTGGGCCGTGTGGGAGCACAGCTCCATGACTGCTGGGAAGTTGGGGCCCTTTGGGACAGCTGTGGGAGCCAGGGGCATGGCAGTGATGGTGTCCAAGGAGCACATGTCCTGCACAGCCCAGCCTACCCAACCAGCTGCCATCCCTATGAGTTAAAGTAAGTGAAGTTCTGGGGTACCTGTGCAGAACCCCTGTGTGGGAATCAGCCACAGGGTTTGAGAGCAGGAGGGAAGGAGTTTGCCTTGGCCCCATCCTTCCACCCAGAAGTGGGGCTGGGTGCCTGGTCTACACTGCAGTACTGCTCACTGTGCTGTCACATCTTGCTCAGTCTCACATGCCTCCTTGGTTCCATCACACTTTGGCTTTCTAGGTTTTAATAATCCTCTTCCAGTATTTGGTGCTCACCTTCAAGAACTCAACAGTGACCCTGTCTGCCCTGGATGTGTGCTTTTTCCTGGGCTGCAGCTCACATGGTTGGAAGCAGTGGGGCAAGAACCATCGTTGTGCCCGAGTCCCGAGGCTGTAGCAGCAGTCCAGTGTCGCCAGGCTGTGGGAATCATGGCTCCTGATGCTGACCTGCTCTGTAGCCAGACTGTTATGCCAGCCTGGCTGCAGAGACATCCCACTGTGGGTATGCCATTCCCATCCATGGGCTCTGCTGGGACTGCTGTCCCCCTGTGAAGGGAGAACCTTAATGGACTGGCTGGGGCTGAATTCAGGGTAGGGATGAACTTCTCGCCCCTACCCTGGACTGGCTTCTGGCCTGCAGCCAAGACATGGAGCTATCACTGTCAAGGCTTCAGCTGCATGCTCCTCTCCAGGTTCCATCACCACTTTCCTGCCTTTGTTTTTAGATGGTCCAACACCAGGCAGAGTAAATCCCACTGGAGCATGGAAAAAGGTGGTGCAGAAATCTGTCTGGGGAACACGTGAGATTTTGCCCTGTCATCACCCTTCCTCCCTGGAAGCATCCAAACAAGTGAATGAGGCATCCCAATCAAGCCCCCTGCTGCCTTTCAGTAGCAGGAACAGCAGTGACTCTGCCGCCAAGATTAATTTGGCAGCCATGTAGCAGATTTTTGCATATGCTCTAAACAGTATTTGGATGGCAAGTAAGGACAAATGCAGCTTTGCCCTTGAAAGCAAACTACCTAAGCTGGCTGCTGGCACAGGTAATTAATAGCAGCTGCTTTACATAAAGCAGCAGGAGGAGCAGTCAATTTTCCACAGCTCCTGAACTAGCCCAGTGGTGGCACTGGCATTGGGACAGAGGGCCCACGGCTGGAGGACCAGCACTACTCAGAGCAGTGCCCACAGCACAATTTGCAGCCTCTTGCTGAGCTGCACAGTGCTGCCCTCAAAGACAAACCACCAGCCATGGCCAGCTCAGCTTGGGAAGGCTGATGGGCTGGCAGCCCAAAGCACTGTGGAGTTTTCCATGGTCAGTAATTGTGTTGGCATGGCCAGAAGCTGCTATTATTAGATGGCATATGAATCACTGGCACGACTGGAATTAGCAGCCTCAGCCTGAGCCGAGCTGGACACTTATTGGAAAAGCCTCATTGAAGCCCAGCCAAGAAACAAAAGTGGCTCAGAGAAATCGCTTGCCCAATGCCCACTTCAGCCCTGGCTGCCGCCTCTTCCAGCTGAGAGGGAAGTACCAGCTCTGGGGGTTTCCCATGGCCCTGATGGTGTGACAGAGGAAAGGAAGGATCAGGAAAACTACATCCCTGTTCATGCACTACCAACCCCATGCAAAATATATCAAGGGAAGAAAATCTTTGGGGGATACAATCTTAAATCATGATCTGATGGGGTTGGTTAAAAGGTCACAGCCTGACAAAAGGTACAGGGGAAGGGCTTACAGCTGCCATCCCTGGCCTGGTCTGCTGCAAAGCAACATCAGCCTGCAAAACAACCAGCTGCTGAGCACAGTAATAGGGCTCTGTGGCTGTAGGGCCCAAACTGGCAGATTACTGGGAACTCACTGGGTGCAGAGTAAAGGAAAGAAAAGAGGGAGCTGGAAACACATTTGCTTTTCTGGATTCGAAAACACTGACGCCCTTTGATTCCTGTTTTGACTCATTTAAGCCTGGAACTGCAATAAGACAGCCCAGTAAGTAACAAAACTTGTAGGAATTGCAGCTGCTAAAGTTTTCCTTCAGGTCTTGTCACTAGTCATTCTGCCCATGTTGTTCCTCATTTACTTTTTTGCCAACAAGATAAAGTCCAGTCCCTGTGTTCTCTTGTATGGTTGTGAATCAAATGCATCGGCAATTAAGTTCAGTCACCAGAGCTGCGTGGTGATATTTGCTTCACCCTGAGCTTCTCCTACCAAAATTAAAATTACACATGATTATGTCATCTTTTCACAGAACATGAAATAGAATTTCATATGCATTGCAAAGTCACACCAAGGCACACTGTGAAGAGTGGCAGAATACACACCATTTCTTATAGCCTAACAAAGGAGCTTTTATTTAATAATGAACTATTACAGCACAGCACAAAGATTTGCTTTGTTCAGTGCCTAGAAATTGTTTGCAGATTTTTCCAGCCACCGGGAGTTGACAGTTCACTTAGGAAATCAATTCTTAAAGCTAGAGAGTCTACATGCCTGTTTGGCTCTTGGAGTACTGCAAGCCCAGAGCTCCACAGGTTCCAGCTCTCTTTTTCCATGGACTGAAACAGTGAAACATGTTTGGATATATTTCTTGGTGGAGGAGGCAAATCCCTGGTTTCAGCTGTTTCTCCCTCATCACCTTCAGGAAAGCTTAAAGCTTTTTATCCCTACTGCTGAAAACAAGGGATGAGAAGATGAATCTCGCAGCAAAATTGTAGAAGCTTCAGTGTGAGGCAAACAGATCGCATGGGTGCCACAGAGGCTGTGTGGGGTGGATTCTTAGATCTTGAAGCAAAAACTAAAGATATCCATATCCATATGAGTAGAGTTGATAGATAGAAAATATGGTGCACTAGGACTGCACTAGGTGTACTAGGATCCACTGCAGTGAGGAAAGGTTTCCTGCAGAGCTCGGCACTGCCAGGAAAGAACTGGGATTTTTCTCCTCTTCCAATCTCTTCCTCTACTTCTATTAAGGCATTAGTACCAATGCAATCATAGGATGTAGGCACACAGGATCCCTGGTAAACCCATCACATACATTAGCATCCTTGGTGAGGGAGGTGATCTGGGGCAGCTTGTTTCAATCCTACAGAGCAACAAGCACACAAAACACACACCCAGTGTGTTAATGAATGAGAAGCAAAGATGACTCTTTGTCCCAGAGAGGGATTGTGGTTGGTGGGAGGGAACAGGAACTGGCACACACCCAGGCTGTACAGGCAGCCACTCTACCATGGGAGTAATGCAACTACCAGGCTATTTTCTCATCCTGCACCTTTAACCATTTTATTTATACCCAGTGAGCTTCTTGTAGAATGGTGAAGGAGCAGGAGCTTGTGTGCTTGGCCCTTTAATTCCACGTGAGGGCACTTAATGAACCTATCTCTCCTTACTTACCAGTCAGCTTTCCCAGAAATATCAAACCACAGAGCAAGGAGCTGCCTTGATACTAAATCCTTTCTCAGGTTTAATGGCACCAGAATCACAGTTCTGCCTGTCAGCTAAAGAAAGGCAACCTCTGAAAAGTCCCAGCACAAATTGTCCTTGAGGATCTTGCTGAGACTGAGAAGCCTAAGTCCTGAGTTCTGGAGAGGTACCAAATTCTCTAACGTCAGCTTCTGAAGACTTCCTCTTTTTTGGTCTTTCCAAAGTACATCATGTGCAGGTGCAAATATATACATATGCACACATGTTTATTTGTTCGTCTATTTTTAAGCAAATTAACTCACTTTTCTGATTTTTTTTCTGGGAGGGAAACTATAATCTCCTAAAGCACCAGGCCCCCTCTGTCAGCCAACAACCTACAGCAGGGAGTTGGAAACTTGGCATTTGGCCCATGCATGAGCTGCAGGTTAGCACTAAGCAGAACCAGTTACAGCAGATCTGAAAAGCCTCATGTCTCATCTGCACTCTGCTTTGTTCTTCCAGGTGCTGCCATAACTCCTGCACGTCACCTCTGGTGAATGTAAAAACAGTGTTAGTAAATAGCCTTGTTGCATATTGGGATGCAGTGGCAAGGAACTTCACAAATGCATTGTCCTGTGACATCACTTAAACTTTTGTTTGTCTTTCAATGGTGAGAAAGGAAAAGAAAAGAGTGGGAGGGGAAATTGACTTGAAGCAGCTCTGTCTAACCATTTATTTACCTTGTGTGCATGCCTCACACTCTTACTCATGGGTTACAACCATGGATGCACATAAGGTCTTGAAGGTCCTCAGCACAAATCCCTCAAGAGAGGAGCTGGTTCATGACATGTTCAAAAGCATTACAGTTTCATCACTTTTCTCATCAGATAACATAACTTCATTGCTGCTTCTGGCAAGCTCTGCACTTCCTTTCCCTATGCATCCCTGAAGCACACGTTGCATGGGAAATGCTCCTCTGTTTTGACACACTGCTCAGCACAAAAGCAGGCATCCGGGAAAAGGACACAGCAAGCTGAGCCAGCACCCCCTGATGCTTCACAGGGATCTGAAGATAGGCCTGCGGTACTGAAGTTGGGAAAGGAGAAGTGGGAAGAAAAGAGGGGCTGGGAGTAGAGAAGTAACTGGTCACAAAGCAAGTTGAAGTGGTGTCAGGAGTGCAGTAACTTTTGCCCGCAAACAGAAAAGCAGAGGTACCTGATCTGGTTCAAAATAAACAGTCTTGGCACTAGGGTGACATGCCATGGTGATTTTTATAGTCATTTTTCTTAGGCCATTTCCTCTCCAGTACTGCACTCCTTGCATCCTCTCCCACAGTGAAATAAGCTGTGGGTGAGACAATTTACCCCACTCTGCTGTGGTTACTCAGCATTTGCTGGCAATGCCCTCATCACAGCTTGGCCCTTTGGTCCCAGATCAAATCATCTGGTTTGGACACCAGATAAAGGATGAGCTTTGTCTGACTTTACAGACCTACACATGGACCCTTCATTGCAGTTCCTTTGAAAAGCAAAGATGAGAAATAGGCATGATTCTCCTGACCTGTTCTAGACACCGAAATGAGGAGGGCTGACTCGTAGCTGTGCCTATGCTTCCCCATATTGTCCTTCATAAAGGGAGCCTAATGTGACTAGCTCAGATGGAGGCCTCTGTGTTTAGTCAGATGAATCCCACCCCAAGTGATGGCAGCTGCTGGAGGAATGTGAGCTTTCCCATAATTGCTTTCCTTCCTTCCCCATAGTTTTGGGGCAGAGAGAATTATTTGAGCTGATAAGTCCTTGAAGGATTCCTTGAAATTTACGCCAAATCTACTCAGAGGGATGTGTGTCTTCTTCCACCAGGCCTGAACACAGTTCTGTGGGGGTTCCAGGCAATAGGGCATTCAGAGGGCAACACAACAGTGGCGTTATCACACACTCTGCTAGCAGGCAGCCTTAAAATGGAAAAAGCAAAGACAGTAACAGAAGGAGCATCCAAGACATCTCCTGGGTTTGGACAGCTACTAAATTGGCCACATCCCAAGAGAAACAACTTCCACTTTCTCCCCTGGCTCCTACCCTTACCTCTGCCTTCCTCTTTTCCTTCTGCTTTCTTCAGTCATCTCCCTCGTGAACAGAAACTTTTGGGAGGAACTTATTTCCTTGCACCTGTTTCTGCTGTGATGTAACTGTGGTAATAACCACTGTCAGACACATTTCTTGGGATTTTTTGGGGTTTTTTTGTGCATCTTATTGCACTTTGGTTATATTTAGAGATGGGCTCAAATCAGAGCTGTGCAAGAGGCACAGTCCCATGGTTTGGGAAAATCTAAAGCAAGAGTCAGACCCCTTCATCTCAGCTGGTCTTCCTCTTACTAAAGTGCAGATCCAAAGCCCAAGATCAAGCTGGAGAAGTTCAAATGCAGGTTGCAGTGCAAACTGTAGGTGATGCCAGTCTGTGGTTGTGGTGGGATGAAGCAATGTGCAAAGACTTAAATTCTGCCTTAGCATGTGCTTTCTGCACTCCTTGACGGAAAAAGAGCAATTAAGGAAGGCTGAGAAAGCCAACTGCTGCCTTGCCTTCCAGAAGCAGGAAATGACACAACAGAGATCAAAGACAGTATCAATAATAATAATTATGGTGATGATGATGACAGTTAAGATGATGATAATAATATAATCTCTCTCCATGTATTTTAAGATCTCATGGCCTTTATTTGCAGAGGAAACTGTGTATTTGAACCTGTTTGATATGACCTGGTGCTTTCTACAAAATCGTATTTTGACCCCCAGCTCTCACAGTTCAAATTGAACCTGTTGTGAACAACTCGAAAGAGCTCCTGTGCTGCTCAGGGCAGTCAGCAACACCTGCACTGAGCCTGAAGGCTTCAGACAGACCAAGACACCACAGTTCTCTGGAAGCAAAGCTGCTTGGTGCCACATATAAAGACTAGAAATCTCTAGAAGGGGAGCTGGCTCATGCAGTGTTACCAAGTGAAATTGTCAGTTTATTCTGAGGCAGGGCAATGCTCAGCAAATCCTCACAGAAGTGGCAGCCACAGGCAGAGCCATAGGCAGAACCATAGGCAGGTCCCAAGGGGAGAGAAATGTACTGCATCATGTCACAGCTCCAAAGCATTTGCCCCATCTATGTCCACTGCTTCCAGAGATACCAAACAACACAGTACCTGTGGCCCAAACCCTTAAAGCTGAAGGGTGGGCACCATCATTGTCTTAGTGCAGAGCTGCACCAATGAGAAAACTGAGGGAAATGTAGGTTTATTTTTCACCACCCTGAGAGAAAGCAACTGGAATAGGAACTGAGAGATGATAATTCCAATCAAATTGGAATAATTATTATTGGAACACTAATGCTGAAGAATTTCTGAGTTTCTGTCCTGCAGCGGATTCAGACATGTCTGTAAAGGTAAACTCCCTTACAGGTTATTTTACCATCTGTAAAGGCAACCTCCTGAGGTGATTTTACCATCTCTTGCCTGTCCAGCATTACCCACCAGCAGGAAGGAGGGTTTCATGTCAAAGATGAATTAGAGTAAGTTCAATGGTCCCTCACTTCACTGCTGTGATCCAGCATTACAAAGTCATAACAAACCTTGTCATAGAAGAGTTGACTCTATGGCACACTTTAACCCTTATAAAAGCTTATATATTCCCAGCCTATTCCCACAGCATTCCAGTGACCTTGCAGGAATTCCCACCCACTGTATCAGTAGTCCTCCACAGTGTTTCCTCTTTCTCACTGAGGTGTGGACATGATGAGATCACCACCTGGTGCTGCAGCCCAGGGATGCTCCTGCCAATGCTTCCACCATCCCCAAGTCCTATTATTTGCTTCCAGGTTCCCAGAATCAGCTGAGCTCTCTTAGCTCCATTGAACCAGCAGCTATTGTGGAGGAAGTTACCACAATGACCCCATAATCCTGTTTTCGAAGGTAGAGTCTCCTTTCCTGTAGGTACAGCCTGAACTTTTTTTCCCAGATGTATTACTTTTCGTTTAGCTAAATTAAAACACATTTTCTTGGATTGTGACCATTCAGCCAGCAATTCCGATCCCTCTGTAACTGTAAACTATCCTTGCCATTATTTTACTGGGCTGCAGGTGGACAGACTGAAACACTAGCTCTGCACAGGATGCCCACATTCAGCTCAGTGGGCTGTTGACGCTGTACAAAAGTGACAACTATTTTGGTGTCCAGGGAGAAGATTATTTCATGACTGACTCTTTCAGCTGAAATATTCAGCTCTTCTGAGATTTGGGAGCACATTTAGGAACTGCTGAAGGAGTAACATCTTTTTCTCCACAGCCTGTCTCATCATTGAATGATAACCACTCACTGCCTCCCTCTCTTTATTTCCTTTGTATATGGAAAATCACAGATAAGAAAGAGAGAGAGAAGGAAAACAGACTTACTTCATTAATTTATGCTCCGAGTCATACAATGACAGAGCCACTGAACTGACATCAACCCCTTTCCTGTCCACCCCACCACAGCTGAATCCTACCCCAAGCCATATAATGTGGCCAAATAAAGAAACTGAAGCACAGGAAAGATGAAAAATCTAATTGTCACCTTCCATACTAATGCAGCAAAACTGCTGCAATGAGGTTTCCTTTACAGTAGAACAGCTCCTGGTACAATGTAGGAAGGTAGAAGTCTGGAAGACCTCTCCATAGCAATTCTAATACTCTAAAGAAATTACAGAGAAATTACTTACATAAATTACGTACTGGATAAATATTTTTTTAATGCTCTTTATGCCCACAGCATATCTGACAACAGGATAAGCATTCTTGCCATACAATTCCAGTAAGGTCAGTAAACTTATCCTAGGATTGAGTTTAATGATATTTAGGTCAGAAATTCCATTTGCATTTCTGCAAACCATTACTGTTAACAGCTCTGGGTGAGTGGGCAGGCACACTAGCTCCTTCACTGTCCCAGTGCTGCACAGCCTGAACATCAGACATCTGAAGAGATGGCCTTTCAGCTCTTCTTCTGGGCTATGGTACAGAGGAGCCATATAGATCAGGACAAACAAGCCTCTCTGTGAGAGGTCAGATTCTGCTCCTGTAGGATGAGCCACCAGGTCAGGGAGCTCACCCTCTGTTTGTGAAAGAACATTAAGCAACTTCCCAGGAAAATCAGTCTCCTATGACCACATCTCAACCACAGTGTTATTAGGAAATGGGCAGCCTTACAGAGCAGGCTTTAAACAGCCCGCCCTGCTCTTGCTCGGCCACAGAGATACAGCCCAGCCGTGGCGTGTGTGGCTCACCACCTAGGCTCTTATCCCTCCTCTTACTGAATCAGAGGCTGATGTTGTCACAGAACATGCTGCAGAGGCCACCGGGGCACATACATACCTTTCTTGTGCACGTTGCCTAAATCCCACTGATCAATGACTTCCTGCATGGTCACTGGAATGCTGTGGGAAGAGGCACATAAAATTCCCTGCTCTCATTTAGCCCTCCTGTCAAAGCTGGAGAAGTCCTGGCCCAGCTTCAGCTACAAAAACATATGAAATATATCAGCTGAGGCTGAACAGAATAGAAACCGATGGCCAGTCCGGATATTGCTGCTATTTCACTGGGAAGGTTTACTTCCGAAGGCAGTGTGGATGATTCATACAAGAGCCCAGGTGCTTAGGCCCTTGCCAGGTACTATGGTAAAGGGGGCCAAAGAAATCACTGTAAATCCACTGCCTATGGGGTTACTTTCCAGTGGTTAAAGCACCACAAGAACAATGAGAAGCACAATCCATTTCGTAGCATTTGTACTTTTGTCTTCTTTTCATGGCTACATCTTGGGCACTCGTGATGAAGTAGCCAGAGAATTGCATGAAGAGGGAAGCCCCATCTTGGCAAAGGACTTCCAGATTTTGATATCTGGCTTGATTTTAAAAAAGAATGGAAAACAAAAACATTCTCATGCTTCTAATGGAAGCCTGATTAAAAACAACAATAGAATAAACTTGAAACACTTTAAAACAAGACAAACCCAAGACAAGATGGTGGATGGCTAATGCCTTCAGAAAATCAGGTTCTGTATAAGACACAAGTCTGAGTGAACAAAACGGGCACAAAACACATTACTTACAAAAAAATCAACCCGCACTAGAAATGTACAATTTTGAGAGATGGCTGGTGAAACTTTCACAGACACAGCCTCCACAAGAAACACACAGTTTCTTGTTTCCCTTTCTAGACAGTTTTGAATTAGGGTTTTCCTATTCATATCAAGCACTGTTTGCATGGAAACAACTGCAGGGAACTGCTAACTAGTAAAAGAAAAGAACAGTAATTTCTGTTGTGATTTTAAAATACAAATAATGAGAGACATGCCCATGTAGGTCTAAAAATCAGTAAAATACTTGATTATGCCATTCTTAAAGCATGTATTTGTTTTTTTTTTCACTTAAAAGCTTATGCAATTAACTAATAAATTTATTTGACTAGAAATATTTGTTGAAAGATAAATGCAAGACAAACTCTTATTCTCAGCTGTATTAAATTCATTGTATGACTCTCAAATTGGGCATAACAAAAATTAACCAAACTGATCTGATAATTAATTCAAATAATGAACAATGTCTTTCAAATGCCTACACATAAATTCCGAAAGTTGGTATAGCTGGTAAGAGGAAATGAGATAAAAAATGACATTAGGCTGGCTAAAAAACCTCCAAAACCAGGATGTTGTAATCTCATCAGGAATGGCAGAAGCAATTAGATGAATATGCTCTGGGTGCCACCACCCTCTAGGGACTCAGACCAAAAAATCCTGAACTTGGGTGACTTGGTAGAGAAAACCCAAGAAGAAATAAAGGGAGCTCTCAGGATCACTTGGCCAAGGAAAAGGAAGGGTTGATTTACTCCTTCAGCAGTTTTTTTTTGTTCGTTTTGGTTTGTTTTGGTTTTTTTTGTTTTGTTTTTTATGTGGGAAAGAAAGTATTTGGCTGTAACAGGTGATTTGAGTTTGAAATATTTTTGAGGTTCCATCGATACCACTGAGAAACAGTCTAGAGTTTCTAAAACTAGAAGATAATACTTACTCAGCAATTACACACAGACTTTACTATGGACCTCATTTAGGCTGGAAGTTGTTGGCTGTATCAGGACCATTAACTGCGATGTGATTATAGTCTCTGTGGGCAAAGAGAAATTTGCATGTAATGATTAAAATACCCAACTGTTGCATCAAAAAGATTTCTCAAAGTTCCTGTAAACAGCATTCAAATTAGTTAGGATGAAAAATCTAATAGAAAAAAATATGAATGAAAATTGTGCAGGCATAATAAAAATAAAAGAGAAATAATTAATCTGCCTTCCTCCACAATCAAGCTTAAGCTAAAAACTCATTCAAATTCATCAGCAACTGGAAACTACTAACTATATCAGTAACAATAAAGGAGGAAAAAAGTAAAGAATATTGATGACATTGTGAGATGCAGAAATGAAGTAAGGGAAGCTGTGGAATCCTGAGCAAAATGGTGCTTCAATAATCAGGCTTTCTATATTTAGGTAGAACAAAAAGTCTAAAAATATGTTACGAATAAAAATAATCCTAGCAAAACTGGCAAAGTTTATGCAGAAAAAGCTGAAATAGTTACCTATTCAATATTGGAAATGAGAGGCAATGAAATTATTTTATATGCAAAGGCAAATTATCTACTAGTCCATTAAGAAATAAACAACTACTAGAATTCAGCAGCATCTTCTTCTGCCTGAGAGCTGTGCCATAGGGGTCTCAAGAGGCATCCTGCAGAGTGCTCTGCTTCAGAAACTCCATGTAATACCCAGCTGGGGTGTAGGTAAGTAGAAAGGTCAATATGCTTCTCCACTGGGCTTGGAGTGGGAGGTGGAATGGAGCAGAAGATGGGGGCCGGGGGCAAACAGGGCACTGCAGACTTGCTCTGTGGCCCTGGAGCGCTGGCTTCGGCTGCAAGTCACGACTGCCAAAGGAGTGTTAAAAACCTGCCAAAAGCCACACAATAAATGGCAAAACTGCATCTAAGTGAGACTCTTTGGGAGGGGGGTTTATCCATGCAACCACAAAGAAGATTTCAGGGGCATGTCAATTTCTGCATGAAGAACGGAAACAGTCCCCACTAAATCGTTCTCCATCAAGCAGAGAAAGCCATCACAACAGTTCAAGCAAGAGAACTCAAACCTGATCAGATGAGAGAGCTGGCACCAAGTGTTAAGAATGAATTACTTAAAGAGGTTGTGGATGGCTCTGTCTCTTGATGTTTTCCTTGGCTTCAGCGAGGAGAGATTTCACACCACCAGCTGCAGTCAGCCAAGTCACTCAGCCAGTGTCTGTAGCCTCTCCCTGGTCCATGGAGAAAGATGAAATCCTCTACAAGGGATGATTCAGCGTGCCTAAATTCAGCATTGGCTTTGAAATGCATTCTGGAGGAAAACACCTCACCCTTGCCCCCATCCTACCCCCGATTATCAAAGGGTCTTAGGGGGACCAGGTGTATGACAGGTAAGCAATTGGGTAGCATCAAACTTTTTCAGCAAATGACCTGTAAAATTCAGACCCTGAATAAAACATCCCAAACACATCACAATTCCCGTCCCCCCCCACCCCAACTTGGCTCTATCTATGAAGTATTTGTTCAGTACTGCAGATAGCAACTGACTTTCATGGGTTACTTCCAGTTCACAAATGGCTCATATCACAGAGAAGGTGGAAAGTCATAAAATAATTATTACCTTCAGTAAACAGGCAAACCCACTCTTGCAAGCACTGAGGCAGGAACAACTTTAGCAACAAAAAGTCTTGAGTTAGACAGAACTAGTTCAAACTGCATTTCTTTATATCCAACTGATATAACCTCCCCTTGGCAAGGAGGTTGGACTAGATGATCTCCAGACAACCTTCCAACCCTGAAATATCTGTGATTCTGTGAGAAAATATGTACCGTAGATTGGTCTGTGTTTTGCTTTGCTTTTAGGAGGGACATGAAGACTCTTTGTTTTCCTCTCTTATTTGCTTTCTATGAGTAGTGGTCATTTTTCTCCATCCCTGCAAACATCTATATTTCTTCCTTTACAGCAGGTTTGCCAGATGCCTTTTAATTTATTACATCTGTCACCTGCTAAAGTGCCATTTATCAGCTGACATCTTCAAAACTGCATGCTAACAGATGGGCTGTCATCCATCACTGAATCTGGTAAAAAAGTCACAACTGTGCAGCTTTCCAGCTACTGGCTGCCCAGGTAAAATCATAAAACCTCAGTGGAGCCACATGCAGCATGAGCCACACTGAGGAACTTGTGGGGGGCACTGTGGGCTGTGAGTCTCTGTGGCTCACAGTGCATGGAAGTGAGCCCAGACACACTCACAGATAGTCCCTAATGAACTGCATGTCACAGGCAGGACCTGCCCATTTTTCATATGGTGCTTTCATATGGAAAGGAGGGCCCACACTCTTACTTTTCCTCCAGTCTACAGTCACTGCTTGCAGATCTCTTTTTCTTGAATTGCAGTTTAGTACTATGAAGCTAGTCAGGGCTAACAGCTTTGTCTCCATGCTAAAAATCTCAGTGATTTCGCTTCTATCCATTTCCAAACTGATGCAGTTAAACCACTGAAATTCCAGTGGGAACACTTTGGCTGATTTTTGATTAGCCTGTCCAGATTCTCAGCCAATTAAAGCTACACTAAATTAAGCAAAGTGCAAAACCATGCTAAGAGAATGCACTTGGAGATTGCTCTTCTTCAACTGAAGTGGCTTACTAGACTAAAGTTGTTCATTCATGGAGAAAAAAAGGCCAACATATTCCTAAGTACATTCACAGTGCAGAGCTGCAAAAACATTTTATCGCTCATTCTTAGTCTGTCATTAAGGGTCACAAAATTGATTATTTATTTATTTCTAATTTAGCAACAGCAGTAACACAAATTGCCTCCTTGACCCAAGGTAGTTGCCAAATGTTTAGTTCAGAACCAATCTCAGTGCTACTGTAATCCCCTGAACTGGAGAGCTGGAGCAGAAGTAAAGCTGAGCCAACCTGAAACTGTAGCTGCGCAAATGGCGCCAATCTAATTAAGTTATGAAAAACTGTCCCTCTGGAGATGACTTTCCTGCAGCTCACAAGCAAAAGGTGGAGAACATGTGAATCTGGCCACAAGCCCCAACTGTTGACAACCCAACTTACTAAGCATCTGTACACATGCCCTTCGGGAAGAAAGATAAGTGGTACTCTGGGGAACCACATATTTGTTTAACTCTTTGTTCTGTACTTGTCCAGGCAAAGAGAAAATGTTTCATATTAGGCTGAATACCATCTCAGATTCTGGCAGGATTAGTTGTCAATATTATTACAGCCTCTTCAGTTACAGTGCTTCAGCAATAAAGTAGTTAGACCGGCTTTGAAATACAGAAATTCAGGCAATACAATCACACTATGAAAGAGTGCTCATTAGCCTTTGGCTGACCTTGAAAAATTGCGTTTCTCTCCAATTCTTCCACAAATTGCCTTTAAGGAGACCTCAATATTTCTACCAAGTCACAAGGTTCGACTGTGTGACTCATGTTTTTTAGCCACTCTCTCACGATCAGAAGGCATGCTTGCCTTTTACACATAGCCACAATTGCTACAAGGAGGATACATAAAAATGCTCCGACAGTCTTTTAATAGGGACATGTTCTTATTTGTTTAGGATTTTTTTTTCCAACCTCAAAAGTTTCATAATGAAACAGTTGGTCTTATAAAAAGTGTCACTCATCAACTCAAATTTTATGTCTAGGTCACTGTAAGGACTTTGTCAGATTGTGACCGTGCATGGTCATAGCTGAGGAAGCTGAATTAAGTGTAATCAGATATGTCTGGGGGCATGAGTGGGCTCTCAGAGGGATGTGTTCTCCTGTTTGAGACAAATAGCATGGCCCCAAGATCTGACTGTTGCTGGACATAGGTCACCAAAAGTGTTGAACCATTAGGTCGACCCATAATCCTGAATCTATGCCTCTGCTAACAACAGCCCTTGCAGCTTAATGAGAGATTCTCCAGCAAAACACTTGGACAAAGGAGGGGGAGCTTGGTTCAAGGTGCACCTCGCCCCAACTGAACAGGTTTTAATGCCTTCACAGTGAAGGTCTCAGACCTAGCATTTCCATCAGAACTTGGCACTTGCATGCAACAACTGACATAATTACCTTACCATAGCAAGGCTGGAGCCAAATCTGCTCAGCCATTCTTCTGTTCCTGTTGCACAGCAGGTGATGGAATGGAACAATGCCAGGGGTGGGGAAAAGCACCTGAAAGGAAATGCAGCTTGGACGTCATGGTTCACCCAAACAACTGGAGCCTGTCTGAGGGGCTGGATTAGAGCGTGGTAACAGGCTGATGGGCTACACTTGTAATGCCATGGCCACGCTACTCTCAGACAGCATCCTTGCTGAGCAGAGCCTTTGCACATCGGCATCCCGCTGCTCAGCTCTCCTCACGGGAGCACCGCTGCCAGCATTGCCACAGGAGCGGTCCCCCTTCCCTGCATCCGGGCGATGTGGCAGCGTGTGCTGGTGGATGAAACAGCCGCACAGGTCTAATTCCACCCAAAAGAGGGCAGTAGTGCTTACGGACGCACAGTCAAGGCTGTCGTTCACACTGTCTGGTCGACTTTCCTGACCAAGCTGACAGAAACTCCCCAGTTCTTGGCATAGGCAGAGCAGTCCACAGAGCTCTGTCTTACACACACTTAGTTAGCCTCTGCTCTCATTTCCTCCCTTTGACTGACTCATTAGTTGTTTTACCATTATTTATCTGGAAATATAATGAAAAAAAAATCACATGGATTCATCCATGCCAGTGCTGAGAACCAGGTGCCTCTGTGTTACCCCCATCTATCAGTTATTCAGCTGCCAGCCAGGACGTGCCTTCTGCAGACAAGCTTCTCAGACAAACTGTGGCTTGGGTGTAGTCGGGAATGGAAAATTGGATACACCACAGTTTGTGGCAATCAAGCAATGTTCAAAAGCTTGATGTCACAGGAAACCACTGATATTGTGAATAATTCAAAGCAATTAAAAAAATATAACCAACTGGTTTTCTCCTATTGTAGCTGCTATATTTTCAAGTAGCCTGTTTGTCCAGTGCTTTCACTCTTACCTTTGACAGGTGTAGTTTACAAAACAGTATAATTAAACCCAAGCACTTGCCATTAGCTTTCATACTTACCATGCTCATCACTCAGCCACAGGGCTGTGTGGGTTTCCATGGCTGTATGTGATTGCAGGTCACAGACTTGAAGTGGGGAGAGACCGTCGCTTTGCTTCCCAGCACCAGAGGGTTTCTCAACCTGGCAACTTCTGCTGTGTTGAGGTTGTTCACTTAATGCTGTTTTCTTGGCTCCAATGCTAAAAACACCAGACATACTAGCAGCAGCCAAGTTATTAACAACAAAAACAGCAGTAAAGACAATAGCTACACAAGTATAACTCATGAGCTTAGCTTTGTTTAATAGTACAGGATCTGCACAGCCTCTGGGAGCTGGACTCAGGGCAAAAACCACAGCCAACTTTCCCTCCTCTACTGCTCTTGACAGTTGGGAATGACCCTGCTCCAGATCAGCACAGCCCTTTACTCCTGGGTGAAATGAAACACAGCCCCAGCATGCTGTGGTGAACACAGGCCCGGAGGTGTGATTTCTTACACAAAATATGTTTGGACAGAATGTGGAGTGGTAGTTGCAATGTAGCCTTTACACAGCTGGGCTGATAGCACTGCACAGCAGTCCTGCAGATGATGCATCTCCACGTGACACTGTGTCCCCTCCTTAGGGCTCCAAACAAGCCATCGAGTCTGTCACTGTCCTCTGTGACAGATCACTGTGCAGGGCCTCTGTACCATCAAAGTTCTCCTTCAGGTTACATCCTAAAACTGGCTTTCCTGGGTGTGATAAGCCTGGTTAGAGGATGGGCCAAGCTAGAATGTAGGGGGATGGGTAACACCTGAGCAGCTTCATGTCTCTGTCTAGTGAGACAGCCCTTTCAAAAGGGGTAGGAATATCACCCTTTCACAGGTGACTGTCAGAGGGTGTCCTTTAAGACTGTATCTTGCACTGACAGAAATCAATAGAGCAGGGTCAGGTCGTTAAATCACAGATGTACCCACTTTCAAATTATCTGATTGTATCACATGCACAGATATAGCTGCCTTAGCATGGGCATGAAGCACTTCTGGGGTGCCTGGCTGGACCTCAGGCTTCAGGGCCTGGGACATGCCCTCTGCTAGCACTCGAAGGGCATTTAGGTGACTAGAGCATTTAAACTGGGACTGTATTCTTGCATTTGAGCTAGACTCTTATCCAGACAAAGTGTAAAGTCTATGTCTTTTTCCGGACATAACCTCCTTTCCTGAGGCTGCCTGGACATACAGTCATCTAAGTAAAACCCCAAAAAGCTTATTATGTCTCTTCAAGGAAAAAACTCTATTTGAACCATCAGAGCAAGACCTACCACTCTTAGTGCTGCATGGTGCAGACAACTGAGTGAGTTCAACTGCTCACTAATCCATGGGGAAAGATTAGTGTGACTCCTGAATGAAGAGTCAGGTTATTAGTACTGCACCTGAGACAAGAAGAATGGGTCCCCAATGGCTCTGTAGTACTCCCAGATTTGGAGCTGATGTTGGAGCCATCAGCTGACACAAGCACTGCAAGATCTTGATCTGCTCTCCGATGCCTGTATTAATTTTTGGCACTTACCAGATATCTGCAGGCTGAACTTGTTCTGCAGCCTTAAAAGTGGCATAGGTAAACACTTGTGTTTGCTTCAATTTCTGATTTTTAAGCATGCGTGGTTAGATCTGTTTCTAACATCTCCACTTCACTGCAGAGGTGATCGAATCAGGACAAGGGCCCTCATAGGCAGTATGATGCAAGATGGAAAATCTGTGCCTTTTTCTCCAGAGACAAAAATTATTGCTATTGAGTGTTAGGAGAAGATGAGCAATGTCAGTATTACCACACTTGAAAAAATGCAAATATGAAATTCTTTCCCAGTGAATAGTGACAGTAACGTGCTATGCAGAAATGCAGGGAATTAGGCAGTGTCATCCCATGTGATTTGTACATACTTAAGAGGGAATTAATTCCTTGTGAACCTATCCAGTTTTGCAGATGTTGAGGTCTGATTTGGCTTGTTGATGTTCCAGTTTTACATGAAGGCAACTCCACTGAGACCTGTGGAGTCACTAAACACTGACAGAAGAAAGAGGAGACTCAGATGCTGCCACCCTACTTGCCATGCCAAGAAACAGCAGGCATTTCCCAAACACTTCATCCATTGAGCAATAGCAACAGCACTAGCAAGGTCTTCTGTGATTGGCTTTGCCCATTTCCTTACCCTTAAGTCCATGGGGGACCACCTCCAGGAGTAAGAGGTCAGTGGTTTATCTAGACCTATTCTCCTTGCAGTACCACAAGGAGATCAGCATCTGTGTTCTGCCATTTGCACATCATCCCAGCTCACAGGCTTTTTAAGGGTCCTTTGCTGTATCATTTGGTGCCCAGATTTCTCTTACCTCTTAAATTACTGTCACATACTGCAACCACTTTAATGCTGGAGCTAATGCAGCACCTTCTCAGCTGAAAGGCTCTGTTTCTGGTATCCTAATTGCAATTTATCCCAACATAATCATTATCACCCCCATTGAGCAATTGCCTTTTCACTAGTAGCAGGCCATGTGTTCTGGTTTACAGTGATGCTACACCCCTGACCTTCCTCCTCATTTTTGCTGTCAAGAGAAAAGTCAAAGCAAGGTTCTTTACACAGGCCCTTCTGAATGTGTAGGGACAGGAGACAGGAGGGCTGTGAGCATCCCTCCTGTCTGTGTGCAAGGATTGTACTGCTACACCATGCACGAGAAGTCGGGCATATTGCTTGCTGCAAACCACATTCAATGCCAAGGGCAGCCTATGAGCAAATGGAAGTCTGAGCATCTACTTTGTGCCCCACACATAGAGGAAGGGTGGAGCAGGCTATACAGAGATGGGAAAGCAGTCTGTGTCATGATGCTGTGGGTTTTACATGCTGACTGATTTTATTTATGCAACTGCATTGGCTTTCCCCATGTCCTTGCAGTCGATTAACTTTTAGAAAAAGAGTAGGTGTAAGGATGCATGAAAAGCTAAGTGTGTGCACCCTGTGAGGAGGACCCAGGCTTCACTCATGATTTATGCTGTTCCCAAGGAGCAATTTGGCAGCCTTGCAGCCATGCAGCCTGGTGTCCATGTTAGCCCTTGTGAATGCAGCCTTGCAGTCTTTTCTTTTCTTGGCCTTGGAATCAAGCTGTGGGAGCTGGGAGAAAAGATTAGGTTTCCTCTTTGTTGTTTTGATATTTTCCTATGAACCCACCCAACTTTGCAACATTGCAAAATGAAGGCATTGCCGATTTTTATTTTTTGTGTCCTGCTGAGGGAAGGGATAGAAAGAGCCGGGTGAGATTAAACAATGGAAATTAGAGTGGAATGGAGGAGTGTGTAAAACAAGAAGGTTGAATTTATGAAAAGCAGGACCAGGCTTGGGAGAGAAAAGCCCTTGTAAGTGTTTAGATACTGTCTAAGAGCTGTGCTACGAATGCACCAAGTATCAACAGAGTAGATAGACAGGTATAGAGCTTCTAACAGACCTTTTGTAAATCACTGTTCAGCCTGAGGCACAAACCAGGTGACTTCACCTTTACCTAAACGCACTAAATATAAGTGGGCATATGTGTAAATTGAATTGAAGAAAAAAAATAAAAAAGAAAACTTTGGATTAAAAATGACAGCACTTTCACACCAGGTAGTCCTAGGGAGTCTGGCTTACTCTGCAACTGCTTTGAGTTACTCTTATCCCCAGCAGTTCAGTGTGTTGTCCTTGGCTGGGACAGCTGTGCCACTGATCTCAGGGCTGCCAGGCCTCTGGCTCACTTGCCTGTTCTCCCCCATTGTGCTCTGTTTCATTATAGTGGAGTAATAGGGAGCAGTGGTTGAAGTTCAGCTAGAAAGAAAATCAGAGGCATCAGTGTTTGACAGCCCTGCCCAGCATAGACCAGCAGGGCCTGATTTCTGGGAGATGATCAGTACCTTGTCTTTATGAATATGAAGGGCCTGATTTCTGGGAGATGATCGGTACCTTGTCTTTATGAATATGAAGGGTGTCTGGGAATACCCTAAGATGGCTATGTCTTTCTTCACCACGGAAATCCATTTTAAAACACAGCACTCATTTCCATGTTTTCCTAACGCCTCATTTATAGGCATGTGATTAGACCTAATTAATGCTTGTAATCAATGAATGCTTAATTGCTTTGGGTGAAAAACACTGGAGAAATGCAGAGCACTGCTTGATTGAGCGTTCCTTCATTGGCTAATGGATGACTCTGTTACTCTTTTATATTCTGCTTAAGCAGGCAAAATATCAGTGTTGGTGTAAAAAACCCTGCATTGATGTCTCCAGCTGAGAGGGGTCTTTCTAGTAATTAGAAGGGTGGAGACAGGAACAGATTTGGATGCCTGGAGGACAAGGGGGACTGGAAAGAGTTTGGGAGTTTTTTGTTGTTGTTTTTGTTTTCTAGGGTTTGAGATTTTTGGTCTTTTTTTTTGTTTATGGTTGTTGAATTGGTTTTGTGTGTGTGTTTTTTGTTTTGTTTTCTGTTTTTATTTTTTTTAATTGGAAAGATTTGCAGCAAATAGCAAGGAGAAGACTGGTTATATCTTTTGACTTTTAGCTGTAAAAAATCATTTAACATTCTCTGATAAGCCTCTTGATTTAAACAGAGAGGCAATTTCTTCTCCCTGGGAGTTCCATTTGAGTGAGTCTGGCCCCAAAACTTCACAGGCTCAAATCTCTGGAACCAAATTCCAGGAAACATTCGTATGTGGATGATGCATCTGTAACAGATACAAAGGGAAGAGTGGAAACATTTGGATACTAGGAGCCAGAATAATTTATAACTCCAGCTGGTACTCCTCTTTTTTCAGGTGAAATGTCTTAAGGGGAGGAGAACCTGTCATGTTTTGCCCCATGTCTTGCCTTTTCTACATATTTAGGCTTTCCCCCCATGAACTATTCAAACGAAGCCAGTTTCATGAGTGCAGAGAGCCAGCACTAGTTTGGTCTTCTGCTCTCCAACATCCTGCACAAAGACTTCCAAGGATCATTCTCACTGTATTTTTCTGGATTCACACTAGTGTGTATGTGACAGCAGACTGCAAGTCTCTCTGTGAGCTCAAGCAGCCACACACAAGGTGTGGATCCTAATGCCTGACCTGACTGTGTCTTTCTGGATACTGCCAGAGCAGAGCCATTTATCCAAAATAAGCATCCAGAGGGCATAGATCAGGGTAGATTTTGGGAGGGAGCAGAGGAATACAGGGATTCCCCTGTATCCTGCAACCCCATTTCTACTGTGATGATGTTGCTGACCTTCCATATATAGATCAGTAGTGAAACTTTTCCATGGAAAGAAAAGGGCATTTAAAAAATCAACAGACATGGAAGTTATGAGAAACTGATTTCCAGTTGCCTTACATTTCCAAATGAGATTTGTGGCACATCAGAGATCACCCAGCACTTATTTGCAAGGCTGAGTATCTACAGGAGGCAACAGAATCAGTACATATAAATTTTGGATTGCAAGTGAGGTTTCCACAATCCAGCCCATTGTCTCTTTAACTTTATGGTCTGTTCAAATGCTCAGGGCTTGTGCTCCAACATAAATACATTGCCTGAATTTCCCTCCCCCTACATTACTCCTCTTGAGCTCTAGAAGATTATAGGAAATAGATAAAAAGCTGCTTGTTTCTTTGACAAATGCAAGGCTTAAAGACCACCCTCTGCTCTTGAGCAAAATTAGCTTATCTTTACCCCAAAAAATGTTTTTGCTAAATACGAGCAATCATTTGTGTGTGGCCTGCATGAGACGCTCAATTCATCTTATTAGAGGTTATCCTTTGAGGAGCTTTAAAAGGAAATGCATTGTTCTTAATTATTCTTATCTCAACAGCTGTATACTTCCTGGGTTTGATTAAAAAAAAAAAGGAAAGAATATGCAAAGAAAGATTATACTGAAAGCTGGAGATGGGTCTGAACCCAGATTGCAGAGTTGAACCTCAGCTCTTAGTGTGTGCTAAACTATCTTCCTCTTTTACTTCAAGGTATGTGTCCTTTCTCTTCTTTCGAAATTAAAGCATGAAACTGAAAACAACAGAAAATCTTAGAAGAACAGGTTTAACCTCTCTGTTTTTAAACTTGCGCTAATGATCTTGTATCAGAAAATGGTAAACAAGATTGGTGAGGAAATACTCCTGTGTCATTCTTGCACCCCAAGCAACCCTGAAAAATTTTGTAAATACTTCCATCAGAAAGGCCCAAACTCAGTAATTATTTTCCATTCAGTGAAAATTTAAAAAAAAAAAAAAATCAAAGCAAATTGAGATTTGGGTGAAATTTACTACCATGCTAAAAAGCCGCTTTATGTTGGTTAAATGTTTGCACAAAAAGTGACATTTGCTGTGATGCTGTACGGTTGTCACAAGCTGCTAACCACTTTGAAGTGGAGCAGCACATAATGGATCGAATTCTCTGCAGAGTCCAGTGCCAGAGTTTCAAGTGCCTGGCATCCCACATTTGGTCCAGATTCTCTGAAGTGGTCAGCATCCAGCAGCTTCTATTGTGACAATAAGTGGAAGATGTTTTGCAAAAGGGCTTAGCTACCAAGCTGCTGAATTCTTCTGAAAAATCTGGTCCAGGATGGTATTGAAGGCAGTTTCATCTGGTTTTTTGAACCAGCTGTTGAATGCGAGTGGATTCCTTGAACTGCTGATTATGACATACCTCCTCTGTAAAATGCTGCCCCCTCCCCAGCAACCAGGTATTTGGTGCATCCTCCTTCAAACTGGTACCATTTTATCATCTCAAAAATGCTTATTTTCCGTCCATTCCATCTTCTTAGGCTCAGCCCCAACCCCTATGTTTACATACAGAAGGCTTTCTTCCCATAGTTCAAGGCTGAACCCAGCAATATTGAGAGGACAATATGTTTCTCTCTTGGTCTCTTACTAACTGATACGCTGAACAATGAGCACTGTTTCAAGCTGTGAGAGTTGGACTGTGCTAGAAGCATTAGTCCTCGTACACACTTCATATTGAGGTATATATGTGTGCTGTGAAAAGGCATATGAAATCAAAAGGAATTATACACCACTAACAGTATTAGCTGCAGAAGCCTTATTTTATCCAACTTTGTAAACTTTGGCCTCACCTTCCTTACACTCTAAATTACCAATTTAAAGGTAATTCAGGTAATTTAAAGGTAATGGTAGTTACATTAATATACTAATTTAAAGGTGCAAATATAAGTTAAGCAACTGCCACAACTGCTAAGCACACTGCTTTGTCTCTTAGCCATGAAGGAGGAAGTTGGAGGATAAGCTCCCGTGTTTGAGTCATTTCCCAAGCTTATCCAGGTTCCTCTGGGTTGCATCCCATCTCTCAAGCAATGCTACTACTCAGCTTGGTGTCATCTGCAAGCTTGCTGAGAGTGGACTCCACCTCTTTGTTTGTAATTGATGAAGTTCGAAGAAACAGCACTGGGTCCCAGTATTACCCTGAGGAACACCACTTGTCACTAATCTCCATCCAGAAGAGTCTACCACTGTGCCGATGCAACTGTCCAACCGCATTTGATGGATGGACCATATAGTCAAATCCGTCTATCTCCAGTTTGGAGAGAAGGATGCTCTGGGGAATGATGTCAAAGGCATTACAAAAGTCCAGATAAATGACATCTGTAGCTCTTCTCTTGTCCATTGATAAAGCCACACCATCATAGAAGGGTCAGTGTGTGCTTCACACAGCACACTGAGGAGTTCACAGGTGTGCTGAGAAAGGCATGTGCAAAAACGGCTCCTTCTGAAGTGGAACTGTCAAGTGGCCACATAGGATGGCTGGAGCCCTATGGATGTTGCATAACATGTGACATGGTCCACTACGTAGAACTTTCCTTAACTAGTTTCCCCTGTGGACTTCAGAGTGAAGAAGCTGCCCAGTCTTTATGGTGTTATCACCACTGCACAAACAAGAGGCTTGTTAGCCATCCAAGGCACTCACTTTCCTCCCAGAAAGCACATGGTAAACCACTAGAATATACTGGCCGCTTGTTGCCTTTTTCTTTTTTTTTGGTGGCATTTCTAAAAGAGTTAATCTTGAACATGGTATAAAGAACTTCAGTAGGTGTCCCTGCAGATATAGTGCCAGGTTAATCTTTAGCAGAAAGGAACAAGCAGCTACTACCCAAAGAGGACAGCATACTACATGTAACTCATGTTTCTCCTATATTTTTGACTTTGGAAGAGATATTTTGATTTCCAATAATTCTTAAATTTCAAGCAAGTACAAAACATGCTGGTTTCAAATATCAAAATCTAAGTGATTTTTTCATTACAATCATTCCTTGGTGCACTAGCTGCACGGTGATAATGGGTAATGAATCAGTTTGTGATGGGAGCTCTCTACTGGTGTTCACACAGTTGTGAAGAGGTTCTGGCTGTTGGTGGGTTCAGTGAGGACTGGTATACTTTTTGTACAGACCATGACCCAGTTAATATGAGCCTGCATGTAAAGGTTGCCTCCTCTCCACACAGCAACTACTGAAAGCACCTAGACACTATTTTACTGTAAGAAACACTCCTAGTTAAGCAGCGTTATCTCAGAAGTCCGAGCTGCATTTGAAGAAAAATGCCCAGCTACATCATTAGAGGGTTTGGGTGTTCCTTCCCAAATGATACAGCCTCCATTTCTAATCCCCAAACAGTGATGGTTTTGCTCTGATTTCTCATTAGTGAAAGGCTACAGCAGCAGTACAAGATTAATGACTGCAGCACAGCCTCACTCAATACCTACAGCAACAGCAGCTGTTACCTCATGCAAAACAATATTTTTCTCTGGAGAACTCATTCTACCCACACCAGCAGTAGAGATAAGGACATTTACAGTTTCCTAAATGTCTTATCTTTATCTCTGGACTCAGTGAATGTATAAGGCACCACTGCTAGGCATGAAACAAAGAGAAAAAAAAAAAACAAAACAAAACCAAACCTCCACAAAGCTTAAAGGTGCACTACAGCCAGATTTAAAGGAAACACCAAGGGGGTATGGCAACAGGCCATCCCTTCCAAAATAAGCCCTGACTCCTATCCAGACATATGTTTCTCAAAGAGCAAAACTGCCAAGCAGTTATTGATAAGAGAGGAATTGTTTTTAAATGCTTGTTTTTATATTAAAAATTAACATCTGCTGCTGAAGAGAACCTGACTGTTAACGGGAACTTTAGTGCACTGTTCATGCAGAAATAACTATTCACCAACACCACAGAGATCCAACAGGACAAAAAAATAGCTTGACTCATCCAGACAGTAATTCAAAGCAGCAAAATATACCCAATCCTACCCAAAACCCCATCATGCATTTTCCACGTGGAAAGTAGATGTCTCCCACAGAGAATATCTTGTTGTCCTAAGGGCTTCTGAAGTTGCACTAGAAAAAACTATCTCCCAACAAGTCATGCAATATTAAAGGATGCATTGCTACTTAATCACACATGTACATAATTTTGTACAGCTTTGTACACTTACATTGTTGTTAGTGATACAATTTAGCTAGTACTTGACCAGAGGAATGATTGAGAAGTCTCTGCACATACAATGATCCTAGCAAAGGGCTGGGGTTGTCCAGTATCAATTATGAAAAAGCCCATGTTGTACCAGTTGTCCTACATAATGCAAAACACTTACCTGCTTTACAGCAACAGCTTGAGCACAAACTGATTTGGATAAGGCTTATTCTCTTGATGGAGTCCTAGAAGTGTCCATCTGGTTCATATTTTGGTGAAGATGTAAACATGCTCCAGTAAAACTGGTCTCATTTTACGACCTTGGGTGAAGCATCAGGCTGATTCTAAACGTGTGCATGGGATTATGACTATCATTCATCACACAGCAACCAGAAGAGATGAGAACAAGCCACCCACTCTTAGTTGCCCCAATGTTTCCAGCAGCTAATGGACTCTGTTGAGTAGAAAGGAAGGACTGCACATTTCTGAACCAAGAGGATTTCTCACATCATAAACAAGAAGGATGAATGCAATTTTAGCAGAAGATATCGATCCCTTTTCTTTAAATTTAGAAATGGGTGAAACAGCTCAGACAACATAAAGTCTGATTTCCTCTAGAGCCTTGAGATGGCCTTAGCAGAAAATTAGATATAATAGACATGTTAAAATAACTAGATCCCATTTGAAAACATCAAAGAAACAGAAACACCACAGGCCACATTTTAAAAAACTGGCTGCCTGAACAGTGAAAGGAGGACTGTGTAAGCACCACCTCATATACCAAATATGCACTGATGTGTGCGAAAAAAGGATACTCACATATCCCACCACCATTTCTCCTCAGGCAGTTGTCCATTCCCTTACAAAAATCTGGTCTTGTACAGACAGAAAATAATCAAAGCCATTTGTAAGAACATTTGGGCTATCTAATTTTGAAAACATACCCCTAAATGATACACTCTGCTTTATGAGGACTGGTATGCTCTACCAACATGCAGAGCTGTTGCCAATATTAGTATTTGGGCTGGTTCAAATTTCCGTACAAAGCTTGATTTTAAGTACATTCATTTTTGAGCACTCAAATGGAAACACTGACTTTTGGAAGGCAGATTTTCAGTACGCTTGTTTTCAAATAAGCTCTTTAGGATGTTTCCTGCTAGACCTCTCTCAAGAGTCTGTAGGCAATTTTTGAAAGACAACCTCAATCAAATATTTTCTCTCTACTATGTTCCTTTTTACCATGCTTCCTGGGAAGACTAGTGTCATGGTGTAGTTTCCACGTATTGCAGAGAATGGAAAAAAACCCCAGTTTGACAGCACCAGACTCGAAGCTATTCTGTCAAACTGCAAGAAGAGGTGAGAAAAGCAAAAATCATTTTAGTGCATCTAAATGCTTCAGAATGAGGATTAAATTAACAAACTCTAGGGAGCTTGAGGTGAGCTGGCTGAGGCCCAGTCACTCCAGCCCACAGCCCTTGCAGGGCCCCTGGGGAGCTACTCCCTGCCCTGGGCACGCATCAAGGGAAAATGGATCAGGAGGATGGGCGTGAAGCTGGCTGAGCAGCCCAGAGGCTCTGGCCCAAGATTTTGCCAAGTTTTATAACAAACATTTGTGGGTCCCAATGAGAAACACTTCAAAACACTAGAGTTCACACTGCAGGCAGCAACTGCAGAGCACATGGCTTATTTATTTATTTATTGTCATGTATTAACTGAAAATGAAATTGTTTCTACACTTTTTAAACGGAGCATGGGCTGGAAGCATGGAGGGGGAGGGTGCATGGTGTAAAAAACTATTACTTGCCCAGTGCAGTGGAAGGTCTATTTTTCCACCAGGGAAAGAAAGAAGCATCCTGAATTGATGCACTGCAAAGCCACAGCAGCTCCTGCAGGCTGGGTCCATCACAAGCCGACCCTTTTTAAAACTTGTGAGTCAGATTTAGCACTCAAAAATTGAGGACCAAACAGCACATATGTTTTGTTCAAGCTTCCCTGCACAGCTCTGCCTGCACAGAGCATCTTCACCATGTCCTGCAATAACCTTGTTCTCCCAGGCCCTGGGAAGAGACTTGTGTAATTTTCTCATAATTTGATTTCTTGCATGGATTTTTCTATAGCCCGCCTCACCAAAACACAGTCAGGGTCTCTAATCATGGAGCCTTTACATCTCTCAATCGTGTCTGTCAAATTGAGCAGTGGTATTATTCCACTTATTTCTGTTTTTCAGATGCAGAGATGCTCTCCTCCAGAGCCAGCCCAGGAGAAGTGGGGAGAGGTGAGCTCTGAGTGCAGTTGGCAGTGCAGGTGAGAGGATCACGCCTTTCTGTCAGGGTCTGTGAAAGCTGACTGGGAATTACCATTGCCACAGCCTCATAAAAAAACATGTGGGTGCAAGCTAGCACATTCCAAACCCTGACACGTAGAAGTAGAGGCAGCTCCCTTGATTGGTCCATTTATAAATCCTGTGGACTTGAAAGGTCCAAAAGGTCAGTGCCCTGTAGGGGGAATATCTGGCAATATCAGCTTTCAGCTGCCATGACACCTGTCTGAACAATGATCTCCCAAAAGTACTAAACATCTGCAAAATTCTGAGGTTCTCATTCAGATTTACAAATTTCTGTTCTCTTTGTATTATTGCAGTATTATTTAAATGCAGCAGTATCATCCATGAATATTCAGAAAAAAAGCTAAAAAGTTTAAGAAAATAACCAAACTACTGGGGGCGTGTATGTGCCTCTAAAAACTAAGACTCCAACACTGATCTAAACCAGACTGTTTCTTTCCTTCCCCCCATCTGCCTCAGAGAACTGGAAGGGAAAAGACTCCTTCAGTCTTGGAGTCTGTAAACCTTTCCCCTCCCTAATATCCGAGACAAGACTTAAAGAAGAACCAGTCTGGAACAGGACATGAAAAATCCTCTGAAAAATGACTAGAGGCCTAATGCTGTCACTGTCCCATGTTTATTTTTCTTTCTTTGATGTCTGATGTCAAAGAAAAAATAATGTCATCTGCTGGAAATTCAAACATGTTTGCATTTTGAGGTAATTAGAATTAATGTCGGAGGGCAAAACTAACACTGGGCCACTCCAGTCTTTCCCATGTGGGGAAAACATTCCGTAATGACTTACATTAAATCTGGGAGCTGGCAGACAGTCAGGAGCAGTACGGATTCAGGCAACAGGGTAATATTTCAAAAGAAATTTCCTAAAAAACCAAAAAGTAAAGTAAAATAAAATAAAATAAAATAAATAAAACAAAACTAAATAAAATAAAATAAATATCTATATGTGAATTAATTCATAAATTATGGCTGTCTGACTGTGTTGCTCCAATTCCAGAAGGGTGTAACTCTGTTGAAAATCGATGGCTGACAAGGGTGTAAATCAGTAATGGCAGCCCTGGTTCAAGACCACCACTGCTTCCTAAGTACTCTGTACCCACAATTGCAGCCAGATTTTTTAAAGAGCTCAAGCCCCCATTCACATTCAAACAAGGGCCAGATTTTTGTAAGTGCTTAGCACGCAGTTTCTCCCCATTGTGGCACTAATGGCAACACGCAGAGCACTTTTGGAAAATTGATCATACATGTTTGTTTTGGAAGAGAGCTTGCCACCCCTATACATGTTGAGTAGCACCTCACTCAGTGAAGAATCCTACTAAGCAGTACTTCTCTGTGTGAGTATTGCTGCAAAAGGACTCTCAAAAGGAAATTGCAAGCCATGTTGCTCAATGCCATACTGGATGAATATCAGAGATTCTGGTTATTACTAATCTATAAAAAACCTGGCCTGAATATAATAAAACAGAACTGAACAACTATGGGTTAAACCTTGGCTCATGAGAAACAACTTGATCCACATAGGACAAAAAGAAAAAAAAAAGGTTATTTCTGGACTGAGGACTTTCAGTTGAATTACTCAGCTGTCTTCAGGGGTTAAAAATAGAAAAGCAACCTTTTCCAGTTCAAAGAAAATAAATGGCTACACTTATCTGTGTGGGTAATTAAAACCAGCTGAGCTCCAAGAGCTGAAATCCTCCACACAGCTAGTCCTTACTGAGGAGTAGCTTCCTATGAGCATTTGACATATTAGAAAAAATTACATTAATAAAGATTGCTATGAGTTAAGTATAATGCAGATTGTGCCAACATTCAAAGGCAGGTTATCGGCGATAGAAGTATGGAACAGATTAAAACATTCAAACACCAAAAGAGAAAACTTTTCACATGAGTTGATTATGACATCTGCTGAGTTAAAAGCAGAACAAATGCTGTATTTTCCCTTCTGTAACTTTGCAGAAGTGCATACCCTGGCTCTTGGCATTGCACAGCTGTTGTGGCAACTCAAATGAGTGCAAGGATGGCTAATGGACTCACATGGTGCGTCTTGTGCTGCATTTCCACCTCATCACTTCCCCAAGAATCATGGGAACGTCAATAATTATTTTCCCCTTTTCAAGGACTATAAATGAGTTTCTCTTTGTCTGCTTTTTCTAACAGGTCATGTGGTCCAAGAGATAAATATGAAAGAAATTATGGAGGGCCATTTCTGCCGGCTGAGCCAACTCTCACTCAGTGAGCTTGGGCAGAGTGACTGTGTGTGAAAAGAAGAGACAGAGTTATAAAGGGGCCGCTTTCATGATACGTCTTGCTCATCTGTTCGTGGTCACATCGGAACTCTCCTCTAACTCCTTGTGTGTGCAGCTGAAGCCCTGGTCTTACATAAGCGTAGTTCAGTGGGGTTACCCTTGTTCTGTATCCTGGCATGGACAGTTGTAGAGGAGGTAGGTGGGTATCACACGCTGTCAGCCTGTGGGATGCCTTTCCAGCCTCTTCACCATGCTGTTGCAGCACATTCTTCTATTGACTTGACAGCCAGATAGCAATTGCAAATGCAACAGATCAGCTAGAACAATTGGCAATATCTTTCTGCACAGAGGATAACATTTTAAAAGCCAATTTTTCTTCATGTTTCATCAAAGCAGCCTATAGGAAAATGAAATCCCAAACTTTGATTATAATCCAGATCATCAGTCTTTTTAAGCCTGCAAAGCTGAAAGTACATACGTCTTATATTTACAACATATTTTCTTTATTTAGTTGTGGCCAAAAAAAGTAAAGCAATAGCATACTGTCCTTTTCAAATTTACATTGGCCCATACAAACAACTCCAAAGACAAT
This sequence comes from Cinclus cinclus, assembly GCF_963662255.1. Classification (NCBI taxonomy): domain Eukaryota; kingdom Metazoa; phylum Chordata; class Aves; order Passeriformes; family Cinclidae; genus Cinclus; species Cinclus cinclus. The sequence continues at coordinate 53,025,437 of NC_085046.1, forward strand.
TTCCGTAATCTGCAACTGCCTCCCAGGCCTGGACTTAACCAGGCTGTTTGCCATGTTGACAAGACAAAAGCATTTCTAACAACTGTAGAAGCCTATTCCTGTGAATGTCAAGGCCATACAAATTCCTGGGCCCTGAGTACTGCCTACACATCAGATGTGCTCTAGCCACAGCCAAGGAGGAGGCTAGAAGATGAGGAAGAGGGCCATGGAATTAATTTCTTGCTGCTTTCTTCAGCCCTGACCTCTGCTGCTTCTCATCTCCCTACCCTGTTAACCTTCCCCCATTTTCCTTCCAAATGCAGGATTGCCTGCTAGGGGCAATATCCATTTATGCAGCTATTTGCATATAGATGCTAAACCATCAGGGAGTTCTTCTTTTAGAAGAGCATTTGCCCCTTGTCTCCAGCCACCTATTCTCAGGAAAGGCTGATGAGTAGTGATGCAAAATGGATTGTCAGGAGGCAAGTTCTGACAAAGAAAGGCAGCACAGCCTCAAATCTCTAGGTCTTTTTTTTATCTGCAAAAAATATTTCTCTCTGTGTGCTTCTTTTCCAAGAACAGCACTACTATCACAGCCTGCCTTCTGCTCAATGCTCTCTCCCTATCTTATTACCTTCTCATGTTCTTCACTGCTCCTCTCCTTTGTTTTCTCTCTTTTAGTCCTTGTGCTTTCGCTTCCTCCAGCTCCATTTAATTTAGAGCAGCCGAGGTTTGCACAGCATGGGTACAGTGAGATTAACCAGGTTTGAAAAGTTTGCCTTTGCTGTGCACACATGCTCTGTTTCCTTCCCTCCACTCCCAAATGTAGAAAAATATGTCCAGAACTGCTGTGAAGTTCCTCAGTGAAGAGCTGGCACAAAGCTTCCTAACCAGAGTAGTGCCATGCCTTTGTCTTGCACAGAAACCCACACACAGCTTACAACAAACAGAATGCCAACTGTTAATAAGAATAAAAAAAGCCTCCCCACACAACATGCTAGCACTTCAGTTAAAAAAAAAAAAAAGAGAGAAATTAAAAAAGATATCACACAAATCACCAGTCTTTCATTGCTTAATGTAGATGTATTGTACCCAAAACTCGTTTCACTTCATTTGGTGTGAAGCTGTGGTAAGTCCATTAAAGCTGAAGGAGTTGCATCTGCCTAGAACTGGCGCAAGCCAGATCAAAATCAGATCTGTTACATCTATTGCTATAATATCGTCACCTTCCATATGGTGCTGCAACTAGTCCGTATGCTGAGCTGAATGTTGCCTAAAATCTGTTAATTCCAAAAGCTGCATCCATCTTAGGCTCTCTTAGATGAAGTAAAGCATTTCTGTGCATCCCACAAAGACATTGACATTGTCATACGCCTTCTGAAGAGTTACAGTGGGGTAACAGAGTATTCACCACCCATCTCCACCTACTTCTGAACATAGATGCTCAGATCAGGCTCATTGGAAAAGACCAGAGCTGAATTTCCTTAGTAGAGTCTATGTGGCCTTGGTCCTTTATAAGTTGTACACTGCAAATAAGGTCTTTCACTTTTGCTAACTCACTCCTCACTTTCTCAAGGATGCACATGAAGCTTAACCCTTTTAAGTAAAAGGCTTCCAGTTTCTTCCTCTCATCTATTACAAATAGTGTGTGGACTTTCTAATCCTGGTTAACAACAGCTATATCTAATTACTTAGAGTATATACCTGTGCCAGTATCCCACCTATTTTTTCTTACTTTACTGCCTTTGGATGAGTAGTCTGGTGTCCCATTCCTTTAGAGAATACCATTTTCTTCCAAGTTCCTCCAATCCAAGAGCTTCAACCCTGATCATAAGATTACATTCCTGAAAGGAGAGCGTTGGAAACAGGAAATTTTGAATGACCAACATGCAAATGTATTTATTTTCCCAATAAGATTGTCACACCCGATCTTCAGTTTACAGGTCTGATCCTAATGGGCAGAACGATTTACTACTGTTTTTCTTGCACTTTTTTTGCCTCACTGAAATGTCCTCATATGTACTGTAATCAATTTCCCCACTTTTAAAATATCAAATCTCAATTGGCAGTGATCAATACCATCCATTGGAGCACAAACACTCACTGTCTGTATTAACTCCTGCTTTTTCCTTAGGGGTAAACTGAACCTCCCCCAGACTATGCATCAAAATGAATGGCTTTAAATAGCAGTCATCTGTGGTATTAATCAAGTTTCTTCTTAAAACCATCCCAGATGTGCCACTCAAACCAGCTTATACTGGTTTCTGTAAGAACACCCACTGTTATTATTGTACCAACAGATTTTGCAACTTCCTTAATTTCTTTTAACGCATGAAGCTCTCAAGCTGAGATCTTTTACAGCAATGAGGGTGTGCTAACAGCAGAGGGTTGCATAAATCTGTGCAGTCTTTCCAGCAGACCATGAAGGCTGTAGGTACAGTGTGGACGAGGGTGGGGTTACTTGAAATATCTTGCAAGCCCTGTAATGGAGCAGACCATTTTCTTTAACCTGGTAGCTTCTGGAAACAGGACAGAGGAGCAGGAGATGTAAACTTGGCCTTACACAGCTACATAGGCACATTAACACAGATTGTAGGAGTCCAACTGCACTTGCCCAAGTCCTTTTTATCCATAGTTAGAGGGACAGAGTGTGTCAGCAAACCTGTTAGTAAATGCAAGCGGGTGGGCAGGGATCCACAGCCACTCTGCACCAAAGCCGTGAGGAAAAATGGTGTTTGGCTGGAGATGAGGATCCTATAAAAGTGTTCTCCATCTGGGATGCTTGGGATATTCTGAGAACTTTTCTTTCCACCACCCTCAGGCAGTGGGAAATTACTACTTCTTGTGTGAGTAGAGAGGAAAAGAGCTAGGCAGTCTCTGTTTCAGCATGCAGGAGGCAGGTGGGTCCCACTGCCAGGTATGTCCATCTTGGCAATTCTTTGGGCTTGCCCTGTAGTATGCATGGTCCAAGGAACGCTATGACAGTACTCCCCTCTGTTGCAAGCCCCCACAGCTATCCTCTGGATTCTTTGATCAGAGCAGTCCCCAAACTGCTCCCTATAAGATGACCCAATACTCTCTGGATGCAAAAGTTGATTGATGCATTATCTATCATACATTCTTGATCTGGTCTTTTATTGGCTTTGTCACACTTTAAAATTTGAGATTAACACACTAAAATTAAAATGGTAAAAGCGAAGTCTAAGGAAGGCCCTGTGAAATGACACTCTAGATAGCTGAAAGTCTTTGTACTGCTGGTGTTTTTCAGTCATATCCCTAATATAAATATCAAGCAGCTCTATCACTTTACAGAAATCCAATAAGTGTTTTTTATGCAATGGAAACATTTTTCTAAAGACTTACATTTTATTTGGGAACTGGCTATCTGTTACAACCAGAAATTCAAGTCAAAGCAATGGAGTAATATTTCAAAAATGATGAGAGCAAAACAAATAATCACATGAATGGTATTATTTTGCAAAACATGTGATCCTCAGTAATTTGTGGTTTATGGTCTCTGGTGCTAAAACTGTGCTGTGTCTTTAATCAAGCTAATTATGCAAAACTCTCTGAAGGTCACAAAAGGTTCAGGCAGAGGCTTTTTGATGCTGAAATGCAGACCAAACAGCTATAGTACATTGTTCTGATTAGAAACGAAGCACTGCTTTCTTCAGACTATGACTGTGTTTGAAATTCCACTGTGAAATACCAACATTTATACCTTATATACCCTCAGATTGCTTTGCACAGCATTGCAAAAAATCAAATTACTCTCTCCCTCCCTTTAATGTGGATATGGAAATGAGCTTTCTCTTTCCATCACTGTGTTCTCTAAAAACATTACATTATACTTACAGCATTTATTTATTTTTGGCAGCCAGCCAGAGAAAAAAAAATAATCCTCCTTCAAAAATACCCCTCCCTGCGAATTGGATTATGTTGTAATCAGTTCTGGATCTACCCCAGGCCTACTTGCCTTCCTGGGTAAAATGACAACGTTTTGGATGGTCTGCAGAGCTGGGTGGAGGGAGCGGACCACCAGGAGACTATGAGACAGCCCAGGTTTCTCTCCCACTCCTTAATTTTACAGCCACAAGGCAAAAAACCTGCGCACAGAGTGGGCTTTGTCCATCTGTGAAACCCGCGCTCACCCAGGTCGATGCCGCTCATGAGGTCATGGCATGGGGCAGTGTGGAGTGGTTTGTAATGCTGGCAAAGTGGTGACACCAGTCCTGGCTGCCACAACTGGCATGGGGCAGGCATGGAGTGATCTGGGGGCATTTCTACCCCACCAGCACTCCTCAGGGCTGCCAGCCAGGGTGTAAGCCATGGTGCCATGCCTCACTGTGATGGTGTAGCTCCCAGGACTTCTGCAAAGCTTTCCTGTGGCACTTTTCCCTGCAGGGCCACTGCTTCTGCTTCTTGGTTGCTATTTTACTTTGCTCTTTCCCTGCAAACTGCTACTCTCCTTTATTTTCTTCTCCCTGAGTGGTCTCTGTGGCCACTCCATCTGACTTTGTGGTAAGTTGGGGATCGCTGGTGTTCTGGAAACCTGATCACCACATCTCTCTCTGCAGTGTAGGGACCAGAACTCTCTTCCACTTACATCGAGGGCAACTTGATGACAAATTGAAGGGACTTCAGAGAGAGGAAAAATTGATCCAGGGCTTAGATGTGGGCTGAAGGAAAATGAAGGAAATGGGCTCTGCCCATATCTTGGCTGAATGATATCTAATTGGGCTATGATAATTCCCCATAAGTCTTAGGAGGATATAAACACTTAAGAGGCAAAGGGATTGATTAGGACCAGAGAAGGGAGTATAAGTGGAATTAATGAGATTAAATGGAGAGCAGGAAGATTCATGCTTTAGAGTAACATTTCCTATTAATGAGATCTACTACAGTGTGGGGTAGGATTCCAAGGAGAAGCAATGAAAACTCTGTTGCTTAAGTTATTTCAGAGAAGACTGGACAAAACACTCAAGAACACTGTAAGGAACAATTCCACAGTGACAGAGAATGGAAAAGAAGATTTAATAGTAGCTCTTTCCATTTTAATTTATATGATGACCTTATACTAGAGAGCTTTTTTTTGAGCTGCCAACCAGTCATCAGTAAAAGAAACATGCTAAAAGTCTTTTGGCATTCCACAACAGTCTTATTTTCCCCTACTTCCCAAGTCCTGTCTGTTACACATATACACTACAGATCTGATGATTTATAGCAGAAACGTCATCCTCCAGTCATCCCATTTTGCTGAGTTACTGCACAGTCTCTGAACAGTGGTTATCCTGTGTGCTGTATGAGCTAAAACATCACAGCACAGTCAGATTATTCAATATTAATTTCCTGGCTTTGAAGAACTGAAAAGTCAAATTTTCAGTATCATTTTAAAACCATTTCTTTTTCCTATTTCCTTTTCTTCATGTACTCAAGGAGCTGTGTAGAATCAGGAGAAAGACAGTACTCAGCATTATTCAGTAAAAAGAGGAGGTGGGGGAAAGCTCTCTGTACTGCAAAGTGTAGAATAAGAGAAAAGAAAACCTCACTGAGGACACTTCTGTACTGTTGACTTTGTGATACACACCATTGTATGCTGCATTCTATATTTTTATTGCTTTACATCACATACATAAATGACACATTCATTTCAATAAGGGAAGGCAATAAATGTTCCCTAAATGTTTAAACTAATCATTTGAGTTGTGAAGTGACAGCATAGATTGCCTGGAAAAGCAGGGGGTATCAGTTGATTCAGCTGCTAGAAGTAATGTAGACAAAGCCAATCTTGCTTTAGATGAGGAGAGATTAGATGCCTACTCAAGCTCCTTTTCAGCCATATTTTCTTTGTACAGTATTTTCCATCAGCCTCTCTACAAAGTTTCCAGGCATCTATCTGCCAAAATATGTGCAGATGCATATAGGTCAGCTAAAACAAACATCGGTAGACTCTAAGGTCAAAATAGATTGTTGAGTTTATCTTTTCCAGTGTTTCTGAACATTTTCCAAACCATGATCTCATATGACTACAGTGCAGACTAACAGGCCTTTTCCCCTCTTATTGCCTGCAAAGAAAGGGCAGCTGAACTGAGGATTGAAAGCTGAGTTGTAGTTCAGCCACTGACCAGGACCATACACACCAGCTCCCGGCGCAGACGAGAGCACAGCTGCATGGCTTGAGTGTGCGAGCAGTGAAATGCCTGTGCACTTCAGGACACAAGGCGTGCACAGAGAGGGACACAAGGTCTGCTGTCTGCTGCATGCCCTATGAATTGCTGGTAGAAGATGACTGACTTAGACTCATACGAATGTATGCTAAAACTGTTCAGGGACTCATGCTAGCACATACCACAGCTAATGTTGACTTCATTAAAGCTCTCAGGTCAATATAACAAATTGTGTGTTGTCTAGTGGTTGGACTGGAAGACAGGAAAGGATTTGATTCAGTGCTAGCTGTGCTACTGACTCATGATTTACCCTTCAAGTAAGTCATTTGACCTTTTTGTAGTTCAGTCAATCTGGCTGAAAATTGTGCAGGAAGAGGGAAAAGGACTGTTCTTACTGAAAACCACAGACAGAATCTCAGATGAGTTTTCTTAGGGCAGAAAAGTAAGAAACAATATCAGAATGAGAGTCAGGATCAGAACCTCCCTGGCCTTTTCCACTCAGGATGTCTGGTACTATCATCATTATCACAGCAGAAAATAATTTACTTCAAGTATTATTTCTAGCTCAGAAACCAAAGGAAATATTCAGTGCCTGTGCCAGGTACATTCAGCTCCTGAATAGACTGAAGAACTATCTGAATGGATTTAATAACATTTGAGTTCTCTACATGGATCACATTTAAAGAGTATAAATAACCAGAGCAAAAACTGGAACAGAGATGGATTTATATTACTAATATTTTTAATTTTTTTTTCTGATGGGAAAATGGAAAAAAAGTAGGGACTTAAAAATACCTTTTTTTTCCTTGTGTTATGCTTTCTGTCAGATTTTGTACTATAGAGACCTAAAGAACATTTTTTGGCAAAGTACCAAGCTAAATATGAAGTGGTGTAAGTTCCTAATAATGGAAAGAAAGTTGTGGTGGGAAAGTGTCTAGAGCAGATTTTGTAGACAGAAGGTCCCCAAATTGGCTGCAGAAACAATTCCTTTTTCAGAATGTCTTCCTTATTTCAAAAATATAAATAGCTCTAATTAAAAGCCCCAACCTTTTTCTTTTACTATGAGTAGGAAGTGGAGTTGTAAAAGATTCATTTTGGCCAGTACCACTATAAAGTGGGGAAACAATAATGACCCGTAAGGGAAACTGAAATTCACTGGGGGCTGAATTTGTGGTTCTGAGTATCTTGAAAATACCTCTGGTTTTGTGAGAAACCTCTACTAGACCTATGAAATCAGAGCCCTTCTGGATTTCAGGAACATTTGAACTGGAGTGAAAGGCCCTGACTGACAAACTGCGCATGTTGAGAACCACGCTCCACATATACAGCACCATGATGTACTTTTGTGCATGGGGTCTTAGGGGGATAATTGAATCAAAACCCACAAGTACTCCCTAATGAGGGAATCGTACGCAAAATGCCAAAGATGAGTGGGGCCATTGGATTCAGATACTGTGAATTTTCAGTGGAAACTGAGTCTGCTTCAAGTTTGATATCAAGTGAAATACTGGTACCTGATGGTAGAAATATCAGTAGAAGTGTGACTTTAGTATTGTAGCTTCCACATTTCTGACTTGTCAGTCATTTATCAAGTGGCGTAAAAGAGACCTGCCTTATGAAGAAATGGTTATATATTTTCACAGATCCAAACTTTTTATGTAGGTCTTCTGAACCTCTATTCAGAAATCTCAGGAAGTATCTTGCTCTTTGTTGGTCTAGATACAACGATTATCAGAGCTTTTACGTTAGTAAGACCCAGTAACTATGACAGCATTACACAATAGGCGTTATTAGTGGGGAGAAGCTGGAACGCTGAGATGGATTTTATCCGTCAGAAGTTTTATTGTTGTAAAATGTGATACAGATAGGAATATTTTTATGAGTCCCAAGGATACCACTTCTCCATCAGCATCATGAAAAGAAAAGAAGACTCTCAATTTTATTTTGAATTAGGTGGTAAAACATGACCAAAAATCTCTTTGTGGGCTCCTGTGTATTAATCACCATCACTGAACTGCTATGTTAAAAGACACAGAGGACATAATGGACAGTAGAGGTCTGGAAAGATTTCAGAGTAAACAAATCTGAACTGAAACCTTAGACTTCTTTGAACTCAGAACTGACCTTGTCCTAAGCTGCATTTACACAAAAAAAATTATTCTCTTGGCTTATACACAGGAAGTCAAAGCTGTACTTCTAGACACAGAACACTGTGATGCTCTGAAACAGTGACACACATCTGTAGCACCTGGGAAGTTAAAATATTTTCATGTAGAGTTTGATAGTTGTTAGCATTGTAAGCATATCTCATCTGTTAAGAGTTCTGAATACTTTCATAAGTTTTGCATTCAATCTGTGCAGACACTTCATTTTTAAAATTCCCCTCTGTTACTTCTTGTGTGTAGGGGACAATAATTTCCCATTTGTCTTTTTTTTTTTTTCTTCTCATATGATGCAATCTGGAGGGGAATATTGTCTCTTTCTCACATGCTTTTACTTCATTAATAAATAATTTTGTACATTCAGATCACAGTGATATAGTAAATTCTAGAATTAAAAATTTGGTCATAAAGTACAAGTGAAACATGACCACAGTACAGGAAAAGCATTCCTGAAGCAACTCCAAGTTTCTTATTTCTTTCAAGCTCGCTTTTACAACAATATTGCATAAAATATGTTACATTGCAACAAACAAAAGCAACTGAGCCAAGTCCAAAGGAGAGATGCAACAAACAACTTTTTGCCGTGTGTTGAGCTGGTCAAATGCAAGCCAGCTGCATGCTAGAAGCAATGGATGTATGGCAATTATGTTTGAGGTAAGTATGCCCTGAATTCTTCAGGCCAAACCCGCTTTAGAATTTAGACATCTTCTTTCTTCTTCCTTCTTTCTTTTCAGGCAGGCAAAGGTTTAATAAGCAGTTGAAACTCTGACACAAAATAAGTTTATACTGCTGTCCGTATCTTTGTAAAAAACCCCCTCCTTCATGTCAAATGTCACTATCCTGGGCTACAAGTTATTATTCTGATTTCCATATAATCAGAGATTAGTATTTTGTCATAAATTGCATCAATAAAAAAGTACCCAACCTTTAAACTTGTGCCCTGTCTCTACTCCTAAGTATCTTCTACCATTCCACCATTCTCAGTCTTTCCTCAAACTGGAGAAACATTCCCCAGATATATCACCCTAGCCAAAAGAGTAATCAGATTATATCATGCTATTGGACAGAAGTAATTTTCTGTGTGACCTTGAGGACAAGACATGACCTGAATAGAAAGGGGAGATTCCTGATTTTCTACACAACCCGTTAAGTATACTTGGAAGGTCCCAAGAAATTAGACCAAGAAATTAGAAATTAGGGAAGTTGGGTTGCTTCTAGTCACAATATAACTACAGTGGTATTTTTAGTGTCTTATTTATTTCTCCAAAATCCCCCTAAAGAATAAATACCAGAAAACACTACTGGACCACCACAGGTAAACAGAGAAGAGACAATTTCTAGTAAGGTTCAAGAAAATTTGCCTGAAACAGCTGTTCAGCTGGCATATTCAGCTGGCAGAATGGTACAGCATAAGCTGTTGGTACTGATGTGGGTTAGTCTCACTTATGAATAATCTCAGATCTGTGCCAGTAAAAGATTTATCACACAGTGCTATGTCTTTTTCCCCTTCCAATCTGACCAAACAAAGTGAAATCAAATCTAATCAGTAAGTAACTTTAACCTTGGTAGTGTTTCTCATTAATTTGTGGTTTCTCATTTCCCACAACTCCATCACTGCATAAAACTTCCCTTTTTACAGACGATTCACTGTTTACATGATAAACATACTCCCTGCATTACCCTTCTGGACTTGAATAGCTCAAGCGTGAGAGCTTCAGTACATCCCACTTCCTTACCAGCCCCTTGAAACTTCCTTGATGACAGTGCTTGGTGACCACAACAGGCAGTGAGTACTAATATTGCAGTACAGAGAATTTCCCCCCACCAATGAAGCATAACATTCAGTTTCTCCAGCTGTTCTTCTCATTCCTGGAAACCTGCTGGAAAAAGCCACTGTGGAGGTAAATGACTATCTTGGCACAGAGGTATCACCCACATCTCAAAAGAACTGACTAAAGAGGATGGGTCTCTTGCCCAGTGACTGGCACTGCTGGGATAGAAAAATGCTTTAAAGTGTGTGTGTGTGTGTGTGTTATCTGGAATCTCACCAAAGGGAAGGACATTCCTCTGAGGGTTTAACTAGGACAATTGACTCCCTTTGAGCTGCTGGCATGGAGGGTGTGCCTGCAAGAAAAGGCTTCATGCCAATACTCACCCTTGCCTTGCTGTCTCTGATTTCCTGTGCCATTCTGGATACACAAAATGATGGTTTGCCTCTGATAGGCACAACCCTTCTCCAAGTGGCAGCCTGCACCCCAAAGCACAGCAAGGAACCCAATCTATTCAGTCCTCTACTGGCACAGGGATGTCAGCCAGTGTCAACAGAAGGTGGCTATTTCTGTCTCTTTTTCTTTCCTTCTTAAATAAGTAAAACATTTCAGGCAATAGTCTCAGAAATCAGACCTCAACATTTACCTGCTGTAAGATAAATCGCTTAGGCAATTTTGTTAGCTGTGGAAAATACACTCCACCGAGTCAGTTTTTCACTGAGAACTTGCTAAAGATAAATGCTACTGAAGTACACATGAGCACCAGGAATGGCTGTATCCCATCCATCCTCCCTATCCAATAAACCTTGTCAGAAACTAGGTCTTTTAGTAATGTCCTTCCAAATTTACTTCTGGGAATGAATTGACAAGAGCCATGAGGAAAACATCAAAATCTACCAGCAACTTTGATCATACTTGTAATTTTTCTCCAGCACAGGATTTGCTGTCTACAAAATCAGGGGGTTTATACTGTATACACAATTTACCAAGTTAATTTTTATGTTCCTCCCAATTAATTAACTAAACAGTAAGAGCCAGGACCCAGTCCCAGATCCAGGGACACCATCTGTCACAACCTGGCTCAGTCCCATTGTGTAAGGTCATCAGTCTGCTGTGAGTGGGCTCAATCCATGGGGTCCCACCTGCTTCAAACCCAGACATTTCTGAGGCAATGCCCTTCTCTTGCATTCCCTGGGGCCCCAGAGCTCCTACAACTCCTTTCCAGGGAGGTGAAACCCTGCAGGACGGCCAGTCCCACCCTGTGCTGCCCCAGGCTCATGCACACTTCTTGGAAACTGATCTGGGGCTTCAGAGGAGCATTTCCACACTTCAAGTTTAACCTTCCCACCAGGACAACATGATGTGAAAGCAACAATCAAAGTTAAAGCAGATGAATGTCTGAACCACAGACATGGCACTCTTAAAAATATTTGAAAATCACAGACTTCTGAAAAAGGGCAAAGTCCTGGCTTAGTCACCCTTTCTTGTGAGTGTGAGGGCTGGGATGAGCCCATCCTTGTTTTCCATACACTCTCACACAAGACTCACCCATGTTCAGCTGCTCTCAGCTGCAGTGTCCCTACCAGGAACCCTTGGCCTCTTTGTGTCCACTCTCCTGTGTTAAAATAGAAAACATCCCTTGCAAATGCCAGTACCTAGAATACTTAGCCCCAGCTTCATGTCATTACAGCTACTGCCAAGAAAGGCCACTGAGAATATTTCTGAGGCAGAGATAACCCAGCAAGCTGCTAATATGGTGTTTAGATATGTGTCCAGGAAGACACAAAAGAAAGTCATTCTACCTGACCCAAATACACAGTGCTGTAGGAGAAGGACTGCTGTGAGGCAGTGTCATTAGGAGCAGTGTCACGGTGCTGGGGGTCACTGAATATAAGGATCCCTCTTCCAAGCTGTATGACAGCGTGCTCACAGCCTGGTGATTAAAGATTGGCAGGGCAGAGCCACAGCATTATGGAACTGAAAGACCTCACTTTGATTTGGCTGTATTTAAAGTTTCAGTCATGGACTACAAATACTACAAGGAAGTGCCTATAGATAAATGTATTTTCTGGATTGCATTCTGGGTACTTACTATTTCGTAAGATCAGCGTGCGGATCTTCATGCTGGTTTTGACATCCTCTGAATTCTTGTATTTATTTCTGAAACCAGTTAACTGCCTGGAAGTGTTCTAGGCAAAAAACAATGAAATTATCAAGAGACTTGAAAGAATGTTCTGTGATGAGAAATTAAAAGAAAGTGTCTCACCTACCTAGAGAAAAATAAATTCTTCATAGAAAACCAATTGCACATATTACATAAATGAGAATGATGGACATTATGCACACTGCAAAATAAAAACTATATTTTAGTGATGTTTTTACTATATAATGAAAAATGCACAACCTTTTTGTGTAATCACCTAAACAGTAATTATGGATGCATATGTGTGTGTACTGGCACATATGTGTGTATTTTTAGTAACAAATTTGAAAAGTGAGAATAATAAATATGAAAAGGGACATTTATGATGGATCAAAGAATAGCAAGGAATAGTGGAGAAAAACCTTCCTCAAAGTTAAGAGAAGAAACATACTTTCAATGTATGTTAAATGGACAGATTTCACAGAATATTCTGAGGTGGAACTGACCCACAAGGTTCATTGAGTCCAACATTTAAAGTGAATGCCAGGTATAGGGATTGAACCCATGACCTCGGTGTTAATGTGAAATTAAAGATGGAAGACACAAATACAGCTACAGAAGCAATATATACAAAAGCTGTATATTGTTTTACCTGCCTTTACATAAAAGCAAATAAAGTATAAAATAGATTAAAAGTATTAGGGACTTTAGGTGTCTCCACTTTGGAATGCCAAGTTTTACTCATTCTAACAGTACCTAGAATGCTGAAAGTGACTTTCTTAGCATTAAAAATAGGCCCTTTTCAGTGTCTCAAGTTCAGCACCCCAAGGACACAGTTGGGAAAGTTAGACGAAGGACCAGATGTGTGAATTATCTAATTTCCATTGATATAAATGGGAGTAAAGTGCCTAAAGAAGGAATTATGTGCTTCTCTGCTACAACCTAGTGTTTTAATGGATTCAACAGAGACTTAAAACTTGCGCCAAAGATTAAGAGCTTACAGAAATTTTCAATCAAAATCTCCAACAGCCAATGAATAAATAAAAGCCTCTACTGTCATTCAGCATGACACTTCTTTCTACATCACTATAACACTTTTAGACTTTCCAAAGGTGGCTTAAGCTATGCAACATTTCTCTCATCTGCTATTTAGGGGAGAGCTGTGTGTGCAGTGTCATGTTTTAATTTAGGCAAGATTTGGGAGTATGCTGACAGTTACAGTATGGGGGGGGAAGGAGCTGAAGAGAAAATGTCCATGTGGATCATTGCTTGATTTAGACAGGATTTGCTTTCAAGGCCAGAATGAACTTGGATGAAAACATAGACTATTCTTCAGCAGCCCACTGTGGATTTGTATATATGACTTGTAGGGATTTCTCCCCTCAGCTGTCATTCCAGAGGGCCACTTGGACCATTTCTTTCTATGCTCAGGAATACCATTTTTTTGCATTGCCTTCAAGTATGTAGGAAAAAAAATCCCATGGGTTTTGAAGGCTGAAATGAAACAGAAACCTATTGCTGCTGGCTGCAATGCAAGTACATAGAGATGGCCCAAACAAAGCACAAGCTATACTTTTATTTTCCTTTGTGACCTTACAATTTGAGAAACCTGAACAGCCTTTCAGGTCATTATTTTGGCAATCTCTCTGATTCAACAACAGAAGCAGAGGGAGATGTGACTCATTTCCCAACCACCACTACTTCTGACAGTTGAAGACAAATTACTGACCAATTTCTGGGCCAGCAAGATACTTGTCTATAAACACTGATATCCCAGACTTGTGGAGAAAAGATGAAGCCACCTCAGTCTCTGCAACACCCATGCTCTTTCACCTCAAGATATTCCATCATAAAGTAAGGTGGAAGAAATATCCAATTCTAAATTTATCAACAATCTACAGTTTTCTAGCAGCTAGGGGGAAAGAAGGGAGAGCCTTTATGCATATAAACAGACATAGCATTTGAATTTCCTCTTATTTTTCCTTTTTTTTCTTATTTTTTTCTTTTTTTTTCTTTTTTTTTCTTTTTTTTTTCCAAGGCAGAAGCATGTTTCTTATTTATTTGAAAACATCCTGTTCAGATTTAAGATTTTCTGTGGTTAGTTGCTGTCCATTATTATCTGTTCTCAAAACAGACAGGATGGGAACCATTTCTGATGGGTGACCAACAGAGAAAATAAAACAAATGAGGAGCGAAGATGTATGGGGAATCCTTGCATGGTGCGGTTGATGTTATGATCTGTATTTTGAAATAGGATAGGGTATGGAAGGTCTACCAGCACTTTTGAGAAAGTCAGCGAAATAGCAGAACGTCTGCTGGGCAAATACAACCACGTGTCCTTTTTCAGACTGTTACTCATTAGGCACAGTTTAAAATGTGTGCATCCTGAAATAATCTGGGTAACCTTATGGTCTAGCTGTTATACACGATGTTCCTTGTGCCTTTCCTTGAATCAATCATAAAGATTTTTAATCATACATACCTCATAGCAGCAATTATTTTGCTCCTCCTTTGGAAAGTATTTCTACATATGCATTTCAAGTGATCTTCAACATTTAGTTTAGCAAATGTTCTTAATCTAACATCTAAAGTTCAATTTTCTTAAAGTTTGCAAAAAAGCTCTTTGTAAATACTACCTAGAAACCTTTCCTAAGTTAGTGGAAGCAACAAGATATGCATAATATTCTGGTTTCTGCTTCAGTAATGGTCACTTTTTGGTCTCCAGCACATGTAGAGCCTCTTTAGCTTGGTGAGGCTCAGTGTGCATTGTAGAGCATTACCAAAGGAGAACACTGAAGTAGTTACACTGCATTGCCTTTTGGTTTTTGTACATATAAATCAACATTAGATCATAAAATACAACCTGTAATAACAATCACAAATATTTAATAAATTTCTAACTAGTTTTAAAACCTGTTCAAATACTTTGTACCACCCACAAAAACATTTGTAATAAATTTCAAAGCAATAAAAATCACATAACACATAATTACTGGCATTATTGTATATTCCACTATTTTTTTTAGAAGTAGCTGCATAAAGAGAGGAAGAGACTGGGTTTAAGGGAAAAAAGGAAACTTTTCAATTGTATTTCCTGAGCTAATTCATAATATGAATTTAAAAAAAAATTAAATTTCAAGCAGTGCTAAATACAGAAAAGGGCTTTTTCAAACTGCTCACCAGATCTGCTTCTGAATGAGTCATTACTGATCAGTAGGATTCTCTTAAAAGGGAATTTAAAGTAAAAGAACCAAAACCTATTTCCACTGAAATTAGTGGCAAACTCTCACTGACTTCAACAGAGGATTGACCTGGCAGACTTTCTAGAGCCAGGGATGGAAACATTAGGAAAAGTGGTAGGGTTATTTTTCTAACAAATCTGCAAGGATTCTTTCAATTCTATTTCCACAGCTTTCAGCACATTCTATCATTCTCCTAGTTTGCACAAAGGAATGAGGCATAAATGGGTAAATGGCTTAAATACATGCAAATACTAAATACATATTTGCATTTGCTCTAATGTAAGCTCCACTTTCTTTTCTATAGTAGCTAGTGGTGAATTTACAAGAGCTATGTGCTAGTTTGTTTCAAAACTGTAGTTTACTGTCCACTAAAAGTTAATCTGTTGTGTTTCAAAAACAGAAGACAGAGCAAGGAAGAGACCAGCAAGAGAACAGAACACCTGCTTTCAGGTGAAAATATCAGCTTTTCTGTTTAAAGTAAGGACTGAGCAGATTGGAATGTAAAGTTTGCAAAACACCAGAAGTGACTTAGAAGCATGAATCTTTTTTTTTTTTTTTTTTTTTTTTTTTTAGTTATTAATACCCAGCAAGCTTATTTCCCACTGAAAGTTACAGGAACTTAGGAGCTTGCACATCTCTTGGAAAAAGACTCAAAGTCTTCTGAATACATTACATGTGAACATTTATACATTTGAAAGAAATTACCTATTCAGTTTTGTTTTTTTTTTTAAATTCAGCTATAAGCTTTACTTATGATCCTGGTTAACTCCTTGTCAAAACCAGATTTATTTTTTAATAAATTCCCTGATGGTTATTAGTTACCAAACATACTACAAAATACTAATTTCTTTACAATAATCTCAATTAATCTGATAAAAGGCACAATATAGGAGTGGTTCAAAACACTGTAAGGATTTATGCATACTCTGTTAGAGATGGTGCCTCTGGAACTGTACACAGTGGAATGGGAGCTGCAAGACAGGGCTCAGTGCTTCTGGAAATGTTCTCACTGTCTCTAACCTCGGCTCTGTTCTGCCTAGGGTTTTCTGGGATTTAAGCAAACCAGAGTAGACCATACTTAATTTTGTAAGTGCTTTATGTATCTATATATCTATATAGATATAAAAAAAGTGATTACAAAAACTGGTCTACACACACACACACACACACACACACACACACACACACTCAATTTTAAAGTCTAAAGTACTGTCTTGCAAGGTCTTGTTGCTGGGCTGGTTCTCTTACAAATGGCATCTGAGAAGGAACTGCTAGTACTGTGAGGGTAAAAACAATTTACAGGCCCAGTCCTGGATATGTTTCTTGGCTCTGAATTCACAAAATGGCATTCAGCCCTTGGGGTGTGGTGATATTACTGAGTGGAAGAGAAGAAGGCAGGAAGTAAGACCAGGTACTGAACCTTGTCATGAATGTCCCTGTACCTGGCAGATACCAGAGTATCTCTCTGCCTGTCAGAAAGACTTCCACTTGCTTTGGAGAATAAACTGACAGCTCATTTGAGGGCAAGCAAACTGTCTTTACTCCCCTAAAAATAGGATTAAAAAGAACTCAGCATGTGGAACTTTGCAGTTTCCTTCCTTCTTTATCCCAATTTGGGTTTTTCGTCTTTAAATCAATGCTTTGAAAAATTCAGTAAATAAAACAGTAAAGCATACAATTAGAAAAACATTTCAATACTGCTGAAATGCTTGTCCGGTCTCTAAATTAAAGTCCTGCAGGTGAAAAATGCAAGAGAAACAATTTGGGGCATTTCCTCAGGCAGTCACAAGATCAAGTAAGACAAACTGTGGATGAAGGGAGGAACTGCCTGTGCCAACTGCAGCAGCTGAGTTTGAAAGTTACATTCTTCCACCAAGTACTTTTCCCATTGTTAACACGTGTACCAAGGCATTTGGGGATGATATGCATGCGCTGCACACAGACAGTCACGGGATCAAGCAGAGCCACTCACAGAATAAATTAGCCTCAGTGTTAATCACACAAACCTGTCATGCAAAGAAATTCTAAGTACTGGCCTCAGCATAAGGACTACATTAATCTTCTAACAATAAAAATTATATACATACATGGGACATTACTTGTAGATCATTCTGGGATTACCAATGAGCAAGCAGTGGGTTGACAGTGGTGAAACAAAGAAAAAACCCTCTGCTGAATGGTATTAATAAAAACATGGAACCAAATTTTTAACAGACAGAGGAAGCAAACTGGAATTTAGTGTACACTTGAGATGCAAGATTAATGCTCCCAAGAGCAAAAACATTGAGTGCAAATGTCTAAGCTAGTGAAGGCATATTTATACACCTAAACAAAAATGGCTGGATCTGCTGTGTCACTGACCACCTGCTCTTCCCAGTGAAATCAGTGGTTTTAATGGTATAGCATTAGTAACATAGGTTTGAAATTTGTGATATGAAATGGAACAAAAAATGGGGAGAACAAAACCTGCATCAGCAGATGCACTAATGTTCGCCATAATAGTGTCCTGCAGATGTTACAGAGACGACAGCAATTTTCCACAATAGATGATATATTCAATATACATGCAATTAAAGTAATGGGAAACAAAATGAAAAATGGGGTCATGCTCATCTGCTCTTTTGAAGATATTTTTTTCCATAGAAAGAAGCAGCTGAATGCAACTGTCGTTTAGTTACATCAAAACAACATAACATGTGCGAGCGAGGGAATCCTGGCACATTAATTGGCAGGGTAACTGGTAATGTGCTGCGTGCTGGACACTGATGCCTGTCTTTCTCTCCACCTTCCACCTTTCCCCCCACAATACTTTTCACTTCTTAATAAGAAAAGTGAGCTCAAGAGAAGGCTTCCAGAACACAAATAAGAATGGTTCCCCAGATGGTAGACAGGTGAGATGAATACAACAGATTTTATATCACTGGGTATGGGAAGATGAACAAGTCACTGCAGAGTAAGCCAGTATGTTGGACTGACAGCACACAAGCTGCTCTGTAGTAATAGTCCTTATGCACCCTGCAGGACACTGCAATAAATGCAAAATACTTCACCTCTCAAAGGACTTGGATGTCTAAACATACTCTATCTTCAGGGTCTAACCTATACTGAAATCCATGGGAATCTGGCACCTGAGTGCTTTTGTAAACATTACTAGCTATCCACCTGCAATTTTATGTACCTGAATTCCTTTGAAAAACCTCACCTTGGAATGCAGGAAGGTAATGAACCATTTTCATACTTGTTTCATTTGATGCCTGGAGCGCATGTAGGCCATTAGAACTATTAACTCACTTGCCACCGCGGGAGTTTCTGGTCCTTATGGCCTCTGCTCCTGGGGGAAAAGCAGGCAGGTCCTGGGGCAGGTGAAAAGGATCAGCCTCCTATTTCATTTGGCAGTACAGCTCTTCTACATCCACCTGCATTAAGTCTTTCTGCCAAACTATGAGCCTTATTTTTTTCCTGGTCCAGTTACATCTCTCAAAGTGCAGGTGGACGGGTAATATAGTAAACTTGAATTTCCTCAAGTTCAGCCCTGAAATCAATATGCTCCAGTTGTACCTAAAGGGGCTGGATTTCCCAAGTTGAGCAACTCTGGCTGAGGTCAGGAGACTGCAAGTCCATCCAACAGAAACTTTGGGATGTGAATCTCTGAGAGAGCTTCACGGGTTCAACTCTCCTCCTTTTGCAGTAACACCACTGCTATGGGAACTGGAGATCCCTGATTCTCTATGGAGTCAGCTCTTTGCTAATGTTTCCTCTTGCTCTTTTTCCCATACAACAGCACTGGTGCTTGCCTTTTTAAGCCTTCCCTTTTGAGCAGTGGCGAATACCTGGTGAAACTACAGACACACCAGAACAGATGAGATGAATGGCCCACACAGTTATAAGGTAGTATCTAAGGGAACTCTCATGAACAAAATTACAAGCTTTTGGGTCCTTGTTGAGGAATGACAAATTAGGAGAGCAGCTGGCACAGGAGGATTCAGAAGTCTGAAATTAGTGTATTTCCTACTGCAAATAGACTTTGCCATGATATTGTGCCTCCTCAACCAGCTCTGACATTGCCCTCTCAGATTAAAACCCTGTGCTATGTATTATTAATATAATAAAAATAGTGAAAGTTGCATCAATTAGAGATTTCATAGGTATCAAAACAACTAACAATTTCCAGTCTGACACAGAACCACAAGACATTGAAATATGTGAACTTAAAATTTATTCACTGCTTTATATTTTTGGAGCATTATTAAATTTGTATTGGCTCTTATGCATTAACTCAATTATTTACAGCTCTAGTTTAAACCTTTAGATCAAATATGTAGAAACAACAAAAACAACAAAAACAACAAAAACCAGCTGTTGAGATGGTACTAAACTCACTGAAATACTCAGGTTTGCAATGAGGATCCTTTAATTTCTTGTCTAAAAATATGAACTAAGCCTGTACTGTACCTCATATACCAAAAAAAGATGATGCAAAAAAGCACTGCATAGATTATTTAAGCCTGAACCTTACTGCTAAATGCACCTGTGGTCACAAAATGCTTAAATTAATTTGATGGTTTCAAAAGTCTAAGTACAAGGAGATAGTAGCTGGTTGAGGGCATTTTAGCTTTTCTAGTTACCAGAGGATTTTTTTCTCTAAGCATTTTGGCACAGATAAGGAAAAAACACTCCTGGCTCCCATCTCTTAAGCCTGCCCTTTAGCCACACATCCACTCCCTCCCTATCTATGTGAAAGCTGGAAGACCACAGTGTCTGGCAAAATATTTAATGATAATAGTACTAAAACATTTCCCACTGACTGAAGGAACTACAGAAGTAACATATAGTGTGTGTAGGCCTCCGTCCAGGAATAATAAACTATAGGTTTCAGTCTGATGGTGAAAAAGATCTCAGATAGCAGTGAAACAAATACATTTATCCTTATAAGACTGGAAGATAGCTGTGCTGGGCCAAATATTAAGTGATAATTACTAAGGATAAGCAAACCCTGGAGCCAGGGGTTTTGTAAGCAGCTCAGGCTTTTATTGTGTTTTGGAGTTAGAGTTTTATAAAATCCTTGGCTTAGGAAAAAAATTGGAGAGGCTTGGAAAACTCATAACTTTCCTTTTTCTGTTCCTACTCTGCTTCAGTTGGAATAACAGTAATGATCACATAGGAGAGGACAAGGAAAGTAAAAATACAGGAGTTCACCTCTAGCTTTGAAATCCTGGGCACCTTGCAGGACACTGAGGCCAATACATTGCCTCTTGCCCACCCAAGCAGATCAGAGGGAGTACTCTTCCCTCAATTGAGAGTGGAGAATAACCAGAAAACAAGCCTCTCAGTTTTTATTGCATCCATTATGATGGTATTTCTTTCTCAAGGTCTCACCTTCTTCAACTGGCTTATTACCTGGGAATCTTTTTTACTCTTTTACAAAAAAGAAAGATAAGATAAAGAAATGAAACAAAAATCTAGACATCACATCTTCTGAAAGGAGCTGTCCTGAATCATGTTGTCTCCACTGAAGAGACTTGCAGTGGTGACTGTACCACAAACCTGCATAAAATTGTGATGCTACCTAGAAGCACATCAGAAAAACAGTCTCTGAGCCCTTGCTTGGCTTTTTGAGTCCCACGCAGAAAAAGAAAAAAAAAAAAAAAGAGCCGAAACACAGTTGTGCTGGCAGCAGCAGCAGCAGCTGGGAGCAGGGAGTTACTGCTGTAGAGAGATATCCAGCTGTCTAAGCAGACAGCTCCACCATGCCAGCTGGTTTGCCCTCACCCACTGTTACCTTGCTTCACCTCTCCTCATTTGAGGCCACACCTGCAAACCTCACTGCTGTTACTGAAGCTTCAATGCACAGTGGAAAGACCTTAAATGAGGGGGGAAATGGTGAGTAGAGCTACTGTAAAAATGCACGTTTTTAAGAGGTAATTTGGACAGCTGCAAAAAATAAGTCATGTAAATCATCACATGGGGACATACACAGGCCTTTATCCTTCCAAAATCTCATTTTCATTTGCAGTGGAAAAAAATACCAGCCTAGTTCTGCAAGTGGATGCTTTTTTATTTGTCTGTTCAGAGAGAAAAAAATTGAAAGAAACCCAGGTTTGCTGTGCCACATAGAAGACTGCCACCCAGACTGAAATTCAGCTGCAGCAAAGACACAAAGGCTAAGTGTCAGAAGAAAGTAAAACTCAAGGTGTATATACCACCATAAAAAAATGTAGATTGGCTTTGCTCTGAAGCAACCAAGCCCCTATTTCTGAAGGAGACTGCTTTCTCAAAGAGCGCAACGAGAAAGTCTCATACCATTGGCATGGCCAGAAACACTTTGCTCAGAGCTGCAGCTGACTATTTTGGCATTTGTACTCCTTTCATCTGTAAACATCCTCCATTACACTGGATGCAGTATTCCTGGGCAGCAGTGGCCACAGTGGCAGCAGGAACAGCAGCCAGGACTTGGGCATAATACTTTTACTCCACTTCCCTCATTTTCACTGGCTGTGCTCAGCTCCACTATCCAAAAATAAAACAGGAGTCAGTGACTCCTGAAAACAGACTCTCAAAGCAGATGAATGTAGCAGTTTTCTTGTTATGGAGAGGACAAGCTGCCATTACTTCTTCCATTCAGAAATGAAGAAACATCAGGAATATGCTTTATGTCCACAGAAGAATTGGTTCCTGAGAGAATGAGAAGAATGGGAGAGCTCTGCAGAAGTTGTAGGGTGCAATTAAAAGAAGTGGGATCCACCAATATTGTGGCATTTTATATCTCTTCATAACTCAGCCAGAGAGGAGTGTTTGGCCACTGCTAGGAATTCATACATTGTTAATTCAGGACTTCCTTCTCTTCACAGCAGCCCAAATTGGCATTTTGCCTCCTTTTAAAGGGAAAACAAATCTCATCCTTTTGGAGTTCTGTTCCTCATTTCAAAAGTGTGTGAGTGGGTTTGAAATGAAACAAAATATGTCCACCTCTTCTTAGTAATGCCGCATTACTGGATCTGATTGAAGGAAGGAGTGATTGGAGGGCACATTACATGAACTCTGCACAGATTGCATGAAACAAACCTCTCTCTGTAAAAAAAAAACAAAAAAAACCAAACAGCTCAGGGACCAATGAATTGAGCATAGTACCCTGAAACACCAGGCAAAGTACATCACTATTAGTATTGCTGTTTTCGAAAGAACTGAAAGATGCATTTATCAGAGAGTATATGTTGGGGTCTGCCAGTCTGAATTCTACTTGAATTTGTACAAATTGAGTCAATGACCTCATGTCAGCAGAAATGAAATACGAGTCAAAATTAGATTCTAGAAATACACCCTCCACCATTCTGTTTTGTTTTCTTTTTCCCTTGCCCTTCTCCGCTGTCTTGGGATGAATCAGAGAACTCAGATAAATGGTATCTTGTCACTGAAAAAAATAGCTGAAAGTGGCTTCTGCTGAGCTGGATTAATCATGGGAACATAGCCATGAAAACCAAGTAAGAACCAGGGAATCTGGAAGCAAAATTCTCCTATCTGAGGTCTTCACATAATCTGAAAAGGGTGCATATCAGACCAATAATTGTGTAAATTGCTAGAATCTTTCTTTAGTTATGCAGCAATGTAGATGGAGTATGAGCTAGAGAGGAAAGTCTGGAGGAGGCACCAGTCTGTTTTTATTATGTAGTCATAGCTGGAGTTGACTTGTAGCATCTGTGAAAAGGCTTCTCCTAATAAAGAGCCTCTCTAATACAAGGATAATGAAGTCCTGCCATTTTATTAGCTAGGATAGAAGTGATGGGGGAGTGATGCTCACACTGGAGAAAGGTGCATGTTTCAGAAGAGAACAAGACAGCATTTCTGAAGAGAAGTAATATGACTCACTCCACAGGAAAGCTGAACTTCTAGGCAAATAGAATTGCATAATCATTAAAGCAGTACAAAGGAAAAATGGATCCAGAATACTGAAATGATTGTAAGAATTAATAAGGCAAAGATTTGTCTCTTTCTCATATCCCATGCTTTGGCTGGGAAATAGAGGAATAATAATTGTCATGATTTTAGGCAGAAGGATACTGTGGATAGGTATTGAGTTTGGGATGAAGGCTGGGAAAGTATTTTACCTGGAATTAAGAAGAGTGGAAGTTAGATACATGAGTTACACAATGGAGAGTTCTGGTATCCACATGTAACTCTGGAGACAAAAAAGATTCTCTAATCAGAAACAGCATTATTGGTGAGACATGTGATTTCAGTTTGCAGGAGAAAATATCAAGAGAATCATCTTTAACCCTGGGGAAACACATGCAAATGTCAATAGCACAGGAGCTGTCCAAGGGAAAAATCAGAGCAGTGACAGCCATTAGTGTGCAGAACAAGTATGTAAATACAAGATAAAGAAGCCAATGACTCAGGACATAGCCAGACTCAAAATCATGGCTCAGTGTAGATACTGTGGGAAGAATATGAAAGGCAGAAATTAACATTCTCAGCCACTGAATACAAGTGTAGGGTGTAGTGAATCTTTCCCAGCATAAAGACAGTTGAGAAGGAAGAACAGTTTTCAGCAGATGAAGAGATTGTAAGGACACTGGCAGTGGTGGTATTTAAGGAAAGATTGGGAAAACTAGCATTAAGGTTGGTGACAGCATTAGGATTTGTAAGAGAGCTCAATTTCATTGCTAGATCCTGCAAGACTCACAGAGCTAGTGGAAAGCTTGGGAGATAATGGGTCAAAAAGCTACAGTACAGCTTCAAGAGAGTGTTAGAGATGTGAAAAGTAGAAATGCAAAAGAGTGTCATTATTGATACATCCTTCAAGACTTGTAGGAACAGAGCAAGGAGGGGTGAAATACAAAGATTATTTCTGAGGCACTTTAGTTTTGGCTACAACTACAGTATCAGTTTATACTTCAAAATGACATTGTCTGAGAAGCTGTGCTCAATCCCTTATTGCATGTCTTTCAAAGAAAAGTGAATCATAATTAGTGTCCCATGTTCAAGGAACACATTAAGCTCAGGATTAGGATCTGGGACTGGCCAGTTTGATTTGCTCCTTGACTGTGAGCTCAACTTGTAAGGAAATTGATTTAATACAAGTGAAAGAGACTTGTGGCTATGGCTGGATCTTTTGCTGTTTGAGATCAGCGACCACAGCTGATAAAAACATGTAGTGCTTGGACTTAGGAACATGAGTTGGCCTCAGAAAATCTAATAGTCCTCATGGCTCTGAGAATGGTCATAGGGAGATGCCTAGAGTATAAAACAGAGTAAACCTAATAAAACACCTTCAATATTCAGCCATGAATTTCATTTTGACGATCTCACCTCATCCTGAGCACAAGTAAACAGTATCCACAGGTCATCCAGGAAAGGATTTTGTGCCTTAGTTATCCAGTGTGAAAAGAACCAACTCCCTCAGCATTCTGAAACATGCCTCTTTCTGAATGCATTTGATTACCCTAGGTTTGTATTGAATGAGACAGTGAACAGATGATCCCTATTGATCCTTTCCATTCTGCCAAAGATCGTTATCATACTGTCCCTATACTTTCTCCTTTCCAAAACAGAAATGCCTAACTTACTTATGACTGAGCCTTGTATGGCCCAGTTCTTTTACATTTTTATTCATAAGCCAATACTCAGTATCCAATTAGGTAAGAGCTCTTCAGTTTTCTAAAAAGAAAGGAAGAGTCAGATTGAGTCTGCTTTAGTATAAGAGTGTAATGTATTATTATAAAGTATAATGTGTTATTGCAGCCTCTGGGGACATCTCATGCCACCCTGAGACCTGAGATACAGACACAAAGAAAACCCTTGGCCATGACAACCTCTATTCCTGTGAATTTCATGGACCTAAATCTCAAAGCCAGACCTCCAGGAACTGCCCAATGAGTTTCCACACTTCCTGCTGCCAGGGGACAGGGGAAATAGAGATGTATTTGGGCATTTAATAGCAAAGAACAATAACAAGAATAAGATTGTGTGCTCTGGAGAAGGACTTAATTTGTTACTGCCTGAAAAAATGGTCTCCCATGACAACAGATCAAACTAGGAACTAGCTAGGAAGGATATCTTTACTCCCTACTGTACACTCTTGGAGCAGCTGCAGCAGCCAGTTACATGTTTCTCTTTATAAAAATCAGCCCTGGCAGGAATTTCTACTTAGCTAGACATGTGCCTATGGGTTGCTTTAGTAAACTTTATCTCCTTCTCCCAGCTGCTCTCCTGCTGCTTTGTCCAAGCACTTGTGGGGATGCCTGGGGACAAGACACAGAGTAACAGCATAGCCAGTGTGTTTCTGGCAAGAGTTGAGATTAGGAAGCAAAGATCTGCTTTCCTTCTTGAATCTTGGATTTTCAAAAAAGCAGATGATGGATACAGCTTAAAAAGGTGAGTTTGCCACGTAAAATACAATACAATTGCATTGTAAACTGTCTTGGATTACTGCCTTCAGGCTAGGGTTTGGATCAGCTCAAGGGTTGCAATTCAGTATAAGGAAAACTAGAATGAAACACAAGCCTCAATCTTGCAGGTGCTGGTAAAGAAAGATAAAGAAAGCAGTCATTATTGTAGAGAAAGAATATGCGACTGAGTTTTTCTGCCTAGCTTCTGACTGAGCTCAGCATGAATACTATAGTTAAGAACATGCTTAAAGAAAAGAAATGCCATAGAGCTAGTTCCTAATATAAAACCTTGGATTTTCAAATAACTTCTTTTGAGTTGTAAGCATCTCTTTCAGGTGCTTAGTATTTGTAGGACAAGAAAAGAAGAAATATAAATTGAAATTTGTTTCTCAGTCTTGCAAGTCTTGTTATGATAAAGATGGAGTGATGTAGTTAGTAGGAAGAATTAGTTCACAACTAACTCCTTTTTCCTCTAACGGTTTGTGATTTCTGTTTCAGGACATATGGTTAGATATATTGACAGAATTTCTTTCCAAAAAGACGGCAAAATATTACTCCAGAATCTTACAGGTTATTCCAGAGTGATGTGTTCATTTGACAGAAATTACCTAAGTTTTCTTTCTGCAAGGAGGCAAACCTCCATTTTGAGGTTGAAGCTGAGAAGAAAGTCTATAAACAGTTTTATGCTCCTGCCCTGAAAATCATAACAAGTAAGATGAAGGACACAACCAGCATGAAAAAGTAAGTAATGAGTAATTCCAGTACTTCAATAACCTATCTTTTGGAGCAGAAGTAAGGTGGGGAAGAGAAAGCCTAGAATTTCAGGGACTTTCTTCTGGGAACTAGCCAACAGGACCAACATGAGGTAAGCAGCCTCCAGGTCAAACAGTTTATGATTAATTTTATTGTCCACATGAGTTGCAGATTGTCTGTTTTAATCTAGTCCCATCTGATGAGGCATAAGAAATTTGTCGTAACTTCTTTCCCCTACTAACTTCATGCAACATCTTAGTGGCTGTAAGATTCATGAACAAATCTAACTTCACAGTTTTCATTGCCTAAGCCCCACCCTAAACCTGAAGCCCATGAAAAGAATTTCACTCAAAGAATCACAGAATCACAAGGTAAGGTTGGAAGGAACCACAGTGGATCATCTAGTCCAAACTTCCTGCTCAAGTAGGGTCATCATACTACTGCACATAGCACAAGATTGTGTCCAGATGGTTCTTGAATATCTCCAGTGAGGAGGACTCCACAATCTCTCTGGGCAATCTGTTCCAGTGCATGCTCACTGCACAGTAAAGAAGTTCTCCCTCATGTTCGGGTGGAATTTCCTGTGCATCTGTTTCTACCCACTGCCTCTTGTCCTATTGCTTGACACTACCAAGAAGATCCTGAATCCATCCTCTTCACATTCCCACTTCAGATACTGACAGACATTGATGAATTCCTCTCTCAGTCATCTTTTCTTGAGTCTGAGCAGGCCCAGCTCACTCAGACTTTCCTTGTAAGACAGGTGCTCCAGTCCCTTAATATTCATACCCCTCTGCTGGATTCACTCCAGGAGCTCCACATCGCCCTTGTCCTGAGGAGCCCAGAACTGGACACAGCACTCCAGATGTGGCCTCACCTGGGCTGAGGAAAGGGTCAGCATCACCTCCCTCTACCTGCTGGCAATGCTCTTCCCAATGCTCCCAAGGAGACCATTGGCTGCCTTGGCCACAAGGGCTCACTGCTGGCTCATGGACAGCTTGTTGTCCACCAGGACCCGCAGGTCCTTCTCCGCAGAGCTGATTTCCAACAGTTTGGTCCCCAGCCTGTGCTGGTGCAGGGGTTATTCTTCCCCAGGCACAGGACCCTGTACTGTCCTTTGCTGAACTTCATTAGATTTCTCTGCCCAGCTCTCCAGCCTATCCACATCTTGATGAATGTTAGCACAGCCCTCTGTGGTATCAGCCACTTGTCCCAGTTTTGGGTCGTCATTGAAGCTGCTGAGGAAGCATCTGCCCCTTCATCCAAGTCACTGATGAACAAGCTAAACAATAGTAGACAAAATGGGAGTTGGTACTGAAGAGGACACAGATGATGGCAATTTTTTTTTAAGTGAACCCAATATATAAAATATCTGGTTTTCTCTGGAGCTGTTCCCAGCATAGTAGGTGGGATTCAATTAAAAGCGGGCTTCCAGTGACTGAGAACAAGTCGCACCTTCAGTGTCGTCCATGATCACCCAAGGCCAGCACTGTGGCAGACCAGTAAGTGCCCATTCCTCTGCTGCCAGCTGTAGTCACCTGATCTGCTTGATCAGAGCTGTCACTGATACATAAATTCATTTTTAGGCTAGGACTCACTGGAGCTATGCTTCACCTCAGGAGAGAGAGAGAGGCTCAAAACATCCCAAAACCATAGGCTTTTCCTCCAAAAAAAATTCAACACTGCATTCACCTTCCTGTTACTGTCTCAGTTCCCAGATTCCAAGATACAAGTTCTCAGCTAAGCTGAAGTATGCTTGGTTGGCAAAAACCCAAAGTTCTTCTTTGGTTGCTATTCTTCAAACAGGAGGGGATATAAAGAGTGATAATGAGAACCTGAACATAGCTGAAGAGCTTTTACTACCTCCTCAGTGCCAGAAGCCTGCCTGAAAGCCTTCCAGCACATGAGGCTTTAACCTCTCCCGTATGGAGACTGGTATTTATCTTCATGTTTTATAAGGAGGGAAAAAAAGTAATATTATGGAACTTACTATTTTTTGTTTATTTTATATTGAACCTGTCAGGTAGCAAAGCATTCTGTTAATTTTGGGCAAGTAGAATTTCTCCGTAAAGTTTAGCCACAGATTTTCTCACTTTCTGCAGTTCTGCAATTTGTAAGCCTAAACTGAATTCTACCATTCAGTTATATATTCAAACTTATATTCAAACCCTAATGAGAAGGTGCCCTTTCCCCCTGTCAGCATAGGGAAACTGCTGGGTTAGATTTTGCATTAAGAGTAGCACAGATGAAGTATTTTAGGTTGCTATTATCTAGCAGGTTCTATTCTAGCATGGAAAGTTTGCCATGCTCAAAAATCAAATACTAGGGAAAGTACCAGAAGTGTCTTTACCTGTTCTTGGCCTCTATACTAATACTAAGACAACAGTAGCATTGGAATAGGGAAAGTTTCCAAGCAGGAGACACCATGAGAGAATATTTTTATTATTATTTTGCAAGTCCTCCAGACAAAAGATGGTGGAAGATCTTAGCAAGGGTGTGTAGTTCAGCATTCTCAGTCACTTGGAAATAGTGTAGATTAGGCTAGGGTTTTGAAGACAAATTGTTTTTCTGTACACTGCAAGGCTGAAAAAGATTGTTTCTATGTAGGTACTAGAATAAGAACAATGTCAACATTAGGTATTTAAGATTTTTTCAGGGCAGTACTTTCAGATCTAAAAAATAAGGCAGCATTTGCCCAGGCTGCTCTACATCTTTTCTTTGTTTCCAGACTAGGATGATTCTTGCTCCAGATTTTTTCTTCTCCTGATTGAAGAGGAAATGATTCAGTTATAAAGCAAATTCATAAGTTCCTCTTTTTCTATACCCAGTTCTACTCCTAACAGTAACCTGACAACTTATCACAGCCACTAAGCATTCCTACCAGCTAGTTTCAGTTGCACTTCTAACTTTAATAACAGCAGATATCATCCTTACCTATTCAGACTTGCTATCTATGGGCTAGCATGAAAATTTACAGCAGGTAACTGTAAGTCATTGTTTTTCACTTTCTGATGTCATCTACATCGAGTCTAACCAATGATATCTCTTAATTGTACCACAAACAAAGGAACTTTGTTAACTCAGGACTGGATATTGGGGTTTGGGCTACATTAAAAGTTGGGCTTCAGATTACTTTTGGGATGGCAAGAACTAGAGAGGCAGTTTTATTGTTGGATACAGCATGACCTGTAGGACTAGCAGCTAGACTAACAGAGACAAATGGCTTGTGATTAATTCTCTTGCTTTTAGGGGTCTCTGGACTATTAACTCTAATTTTAAGGTTAAGGTTCAGAAGATCTGGGTCATCAGAGCTAGATTTATTGCTGGATTCTGCAAAGCCCAGAGGGCTAGACTGATGGCTTGAACAAGAATGAGCAAATGATTTGTGGTTTAGGGCAGTTAGGCATGAGTAGGCCATGGGAATAATGTAGCAAACGGTTCGCACAGATGCCATTTTTGGCCTCAGCAAAGATTTGGACTGGTAGCAAGCAAATGGTAAGTTAAAGTGTATTTTACATTTATTCAACCTATCACCAAAAGGTTTCTATGAATGCATTAGATTAACAAACTTGTCAGGCTTACTTCCAGTCCATTGGAAATACAACACTGTTAAGTAATATAAGACAATTTACCAGTTCACTAATTCTTATCCAGTGCAAATTATCAGGAAGAAAAAACACAGCCATATAAACAAGAGCATTTTAGAATGCAAAGCTTGGTGTCACTGACAGGCCAACCCACTAACAACAGGTAGGCACAAATCATGCAACTAAATCACACTTTTTTTCTTAGTTTGAGACAAGAACAATTACCTTGTTCAATATTCTCCATCATAGAAAGCCACATTTCAAGAAGACACAAAACCTGCTGAAGCCAGGTTTTGAGTTCAGCTCAAAATCTAACCATGATAAAGTCACTAACATTAGTTCTATGGATGACATTAACCATTATAGGCAAAACTGAGTACAAAATGAATCAGTGCTCTAGTAACCAAGAAAAACCTTCAAAGGAAGGTGTAAGGGTGCTATCCAGTTGAATCCTGAAAAGATTTTCACTACCTCAGTAAAGCAGGGGGTTACTAGCAAAATTGCTTTGGGCAAAAGGTCTCAGTGTCCCTGATGTCACTGTTGCCTCGATCTGCTGAACATACTGCCCATCACCTGGCTATCTGCCATCACATTTGGCATTTATCTTTAGTCTCAATTTTTGTTGTCACAAATGTAGCTACTCAAGCTTTCTGATAAGAACAAAACCTGTCACTAACTAGAGAGACTGAGGAACACCAAGCATGTAGGTCACCAGAATCTTGTTGCAGTATCCAAAGGTAACAATAACAGGATATTCAGTGAATTACACAATAAGTCACAACCAATTCACAAGGAAGTACCAAGAGTTTAATGTATATGAATGCAGACAAGAGGAAACCAGACTCCTTCTGATCTCTGAGAGATACTGGTCAGACCTGAGAAAGAGAGAGACAAAAGCCCTGTCTAGACCAGGAGATGAAAGGGAGAATCCACTGATTACATTCATGCCACTTCGGTTTTCTGGCTCTTGCTTCCTCCAGGCTCTGCCTTAGACAACATACAAAGATACCAGGTCCCACATGGATCTGGAAAAACAGTAAGAATATCCTGAAGTTCGTTAGTCTGTGGGGCAGAGAAGGCAGAATCTTTGAGGTGGGGGTACCTCACCTGCATGGCTTCAGGACAATTGCAAGGAAAAGGAGGGAAAGAGGCAATTATAATTTTTCTTTCTTTTTGCTGCAGTTTTTCTTCCTTCCTGAAAGCTTTCTCTCCTTCTCTGACAGGCACTTGAAATGAGGGCATTCAGTCAGTTTCAGTGGTGGCATGGGGATATGAAGCTAACAGGACCAAAGGTTATGGGTAGGCTAAAGGTCTCTCTTGTAGGTGCAGATACCAGATGGCTGCCTGCTCCTTCCCATGCCTGCTCTTCCCTGCACAAAGGCAAGTTGAGTGGGGCTGTGGGTATAAGCTCTGACTCTTGGGTTGACAGTGTGGTTAGGTCAAAATTTCCTCTTTTGGAATATTTTCAAAGATACTTAGCTCAAATAAGGTGCTTTGGGGAATAGCTCTCATGTCTATGCCTGAGGATTCAGTATAGGTAGGAGATACAAGGGCGGGAGACAGTGAAGAAGAGACAACCTGTGGCTCTGGGACTAGAAATACAGAGAAATAGGTAGGAAGTGATAAGATAGCAGGAGCTATCAAGCAGCCTGGTTAGGAAGGTGGGGGAGGAGAGGCAAACTGGACCATCTCCAATCAGTTGGCATTTGAAGTTGCACAGCACAAGATACTTACTTTTTAGAGCTATGCCTGTTATTCTTCAGATGGGGCCACTCGAGATGGGGTGAAAGGGTCTGCAGAAGACCACAGAGGCTGTATGCATACGGACAATGAAATGGGAGTGGCAGAACTTAGTATGGGAGGAGCAGGGACAATGTTATGTTCTTTGAAGAAGTCTGCAAAGCTGCCAAGTCAAACCACTCCTCTGAGCACTGGACATAGCCACATTAAAGGCTCAAAACCAAAACAGCATCTGAATGAGCTCCTTGGAACTAAAGGACGCTGTGAGCTCACCTTTCAATTACAGCGGGATACGAAATCCCAATATAAATTGCCACATGGGGAACTACTGTCCACTATGCCCAAATAGTTAGTAAATCTGGTAAACATACAGAGCAGGATACCAACGCTAACAGAAGCTGTGGACTGGCTTCCATCTAGGGAATTATTAAATGCAGTAAGACCCTTCAGCCTAGGAGACCTTATGATAGATGTCTGTAAAATCACAAGTGGCATAAACATGGTAAATAGGAAACAACTACACACTACTTCTGATATACAAGCCAGATGGCATCAAATGAAAAGGAGGAAGCATTTTCCAAACAAATAAAAAGCTAGCTTTTAACTTGCTTAACTCACAGTAAAGCCAGCTAATGCCTTGCCATGGGATGTTGGGAGACACCACAGGTTAACTTGCATTTAAAAATTCATGAACGAATTCACAGAAGAAAAATCCATCAGAGCTATTAAAAACAAAGGCCCCATCTCTGGCTCAGGAATTACCCGAGCCACAAATTCCTGGAGCCTGAAGAGTATTTTGAGGAAGTCTCACTACATTTCCCTCATCCCCCAGCCTTCTTCAGACATCTGGCCTTGACCATCCTCAGAAATTAAATACTGAGTTAGGGATACCTTCAAGCTTAACCAGCCCATTTTTGAGGGCAAAATGCAAGAGGTAGAGAAAAACAAAAATATTGCTATGGGACAAAAGCAGAAAGTCCATGTGTTACAATAAATGGAACCAAGCCTGGTATTTGGAAATGCAGAGCTTCAGCCATCACTGGAAATAAGATATGCCAGTACATGCAAACAACCATGAAAACACCACCAAACAATAAAAGGAGGTCAGATAGGATGGAAGCAGGTCCTTCACTAGAAGCAGTAATTCAACCACATAGTGGGAGTTTCATTTCAAAACCAATATATTTGAACATCTGTGAGACTTATGACGCTGTAATGGGCTGGCAAGACAAGATTCCTTGTCTCTTCTGTGACTTATGTGCTTGTAATGTCTGGCTTCAGAAAATCAACAAGTACTGGCACAAAGACCATGGCAACAACAAACGTATGTAAAAGTGAACATGTAGCAACCTGCATGGAGCTTGGAGGGAGGAATCCAGGCTGCTGCTGGTCAGAGGGAAAGAAAGCAGCAGGAAAGCCAGTATGCACTGGAAAGTTCCTAGCTACAGCTGTGGTACAGTCTTTATGCTCTTCTCTCTTCTGACAGAAGCTTTTCTGTAGACTTCTGATGCTTTGTTTAAAAAGTTCATACCAGTTCCTAGGCTAATACCTACACATGTATTTTTATCAGTTAATTATTTTCCCCTTAATTTGCTTCATCTTAGAGAATGCTTCCTTGAAATCAGTATTGTCTGCTCTCATTTCTCACTGCCCCCATACCTTCAAACTGGCTCCACCTCTTCACCTGTATTTATAGAGATTAAATAATTTCCTGCCTCAGTCTTTTTTTCTACCAGAAAAAGCAGGAAAAGCTGTTTTTATCTTCTCCCATAAGACAGACAAAATTTCTAGTTTAAATTCATTCTTCTTTACCATATAGGGCCAGAACTGCACATGGTATACCCATCGTGGATCTTCCTTGACTTGTAAAATAGCTTTCATTCTTCTCCATCTTTACCGAAGTTGCCTCTGACATAGTTTAAGGGTTTAATTTGCTTCTTCCTGGGCTCCTTCAAATGACACGAACATTTGTTGACACCATGTAACCCAAATCCCCAGGCCTTTTTCTTCCTCTTGAATAGGGAAATTGATGAGTTCTCAGACTAGAGTAGAAATTTCTGGCTTTCACTCTTCATGATCTCACAGTCCAGTGATGAGTGTCATGCGATTCTTTGCATAAGATATTTGGATGTCTCCTGTTTTTTTGACAGTGCTTTCCATCAAGTCAAGAGCAGAATTTAACTGGAATACAATTAATTCTGAGCCAGCATCATTAATGAAAATATTCAAATAACTAAGGACCAAAATCATCTTTGCAAATATTTATGTGTGTTCTCTTGCCAGCAGTCCTTCAGCTATGAGAACCAGCCATTCCTGTCTACCTCTTCACCACCTTCTTAAATCGTCTGTTTCTTCTTAATCCATAATAATGTAGGAGAAAATTTCAGTGAAATACACAAAATATCAAACACAGATATAAAGTTATCCTGCAGTGATACACCCTGGAAGAAATTTAATTCTTTCCCCTACAATTTCTTATTGTCCATATCTTTAAAATATAGACTAAAATGCTGCTTATTGAGGAGGTTATCCTAGAAGGCATATAAATTCTCCAAATCAGATTTCCTTCTTTTCAGTACCACTAAACTTTTATTTTACTTGAAATATTAAATATGATTTTATAGTAATGTGTAATTTATTCTTGTTGGTTATCTGGTACTTTTCATGTGACCTGTAATTTCATTTTCAAGCATTCAGAAAGTGAGATTATCCATTTTCCTCTCTTTGATTGTAGCAAGGATTTTAAATTTTACTTCACGTCATTTTGGTTACTGCAGGTCCTCCTCCCTGCCTGTCAACCTGCCCACCATCACCCATATCTGAAAAATGAGGTATTTACTCCATTTTTTGGATTATACTTTGAGAATCAAACCCATGCCATATCCTTACTGTATACAGCATTCCAATTTCATCTCCCTTCTTCTCTTGTTCTCTTTTTATTTCTATAGCCAAAGAACTTATTGCTGCTTGCTGTAATTTTATTTTCAAGTTTCAACACTCTCATATTCCTGGCAGTTCTCACCTTCTCTGAATATTTTCTGACATCGAAGACATAGCTTTCTTCACTGGTTGATTCTTTTTTCCATCCCTTGTAAGCTCCCTGCTTAGTCTTAATATCCCTTTCAAAATGGTTATTCATTCAGTTGGAGCTGGGGCCCTATAGGTAAGACTTTTCCACCCACTTTCTCGGGATCCAAATTACAGAAAGTTTTTTACTTTTGACTTGAGAAATTCCAAACTTCCCCACATTTAAATCCCTGTATTTCTCATGCCAGTTGACTTCACTATCCAGTTCACTTAAAATTTGTCATATGGATATTTCCGAGTATATAATGTTACATAATCCTTTATGTGTTAAAAATACAAGTACCAGTAACTTCAGTTGCAGCTGTGAATGCTCAGCACTTTTGCAAACCAGACCCTAGAGTCTCCTGTCAGGACCCCAGAAAGGAGGAAAACACAATTAGTGACCACCTGTGGAAAAGTGTGATGCCTGGCAAAGCACAGGGACTGAATGGTAATGGGAAAGGGAGAGAATCAAACTTTATGAGCCAGTATTCAATTAGTGCAGCCACATGACTTTTTCTTTCTACAGCTACCTTACATCACTGTACATCTCAAATTTTTTTGTGAAGAAATGAAGAAAGAGTACCAAAGACATTATCTTGCCCCAGTACTCATTCTTGATTCACACCCAAAATTGGTCAGTGTGTAAATGTCCTGTGGAGAAAAAATACCCAGCATAACAAAAAAATCCCCAGTGTGCTTGCAATTAAAGATGGTATCAGAGAGCAAATTTATTGGAATGGGCAGGGAAACAAAATCATGACTGCAAAGTTCAGAGTGCTTTGGAAATTAAAAAAAATCCAGATGCTTAAATTAAATTTTAATAGTACTATTAATTTGTATTTTTCTTTGCTTTTTAAAATGTTTTTGAAAGCAAAGTGAAAAAAACAGAAACTCCATCATGAAACTACTTGTAAGCACTGCACTGTCAACTGTATGAATTTTCCACACAAGCCTAGGTAATTTAATTTAATGGAGTAGTTTATAGCAATAGGTTGATGACCTCTTTATATGCAGCACTGAAGTGGGATGACACACACTCTGCTAGCATTTACACAGACTTTTGCTGACAGCAGAGAAACTGGGAGCAGACCTAAATATCACATGTACTGTTCCATGTTCCTCAGCTATTTGTCTATGCCATGTCAGCATTACCCCTCCTGTCTCACCTCCTCTGACACAGCTTTGCCTTCATTAATCTCTTCCCTCAGGGATCTAAATCTCTGCCTCAGGATCCAAATTTCATCTTTCTCATGAAACCTTTCCAGTCGCTGCTCTCAGCACATCTCTCTCCTTGACTAACAAGTCTGAGTCCTCTGGGTGCTTGTGCACCGTCCCTGTTATTCTCCCAATCCTAGTCTTATTGTCCAGAAAGCCTCAACTCCCATTTTAAATTGTAGGTTTGCAATTCAAATTCATCTATTAATTTCTGCTGCTCTATGGCAACTGCCTCATACCACCTACCATTCTTTGCTGCCATGTCTCCCTTTCCTACGTTCCAACGCACAGTGTATATACACAGTCTTTTTATCTCCTTATTATTAACTGTTTGCTCTCAAATCTTTGCCCAGCCAGCTAGCTCTGATTTTCTCTGCTTCATGGCCTAGACTCCTCTTTAGCACTCTGCTCCCTCTCTCTCTTCCTTATCCTGTCTAGGTATAGTCTAATTCTGTTTTAATTTTTCCAACCAGCACTAGGTTAATTAATTTTCTCATCCACTATCACTTTCCTTCTTTCTCCTGTTGGTTCTTGCAGTCTCCTTGTCATTCTTGCACCTGAAGCATTGTCCCTTTCCCCAGACAGTTTGAGATTTTCTTCTTAATCTCAAGGACACCTTGTGGCAGTGATTATGACAGGTCAATTTACACATCCATGATCAAACAACCTCTTTTAATAAATTTTAGAGGTTTTTCTTTTATGCTCAGTATGTCCTAATCTTCAGATAATTTTGTGATGCTGAGTGTTACACAAATGTGCATGAAATCCTCTATTTCCTTTTTAAGTGCATCTCCCCT